>NC_064929.1:167048114-167673114 GCF_023897955.1 Schistocerca gregaria | reverse complement strand
TTCTCGCATGCTGGTCACAAGGTTGTTAACGAGGTCTTGTGGTACGGGCTTCGATTCTTCTACCAGCGCAGCTGACATATATTGCATGCTCGTTTTTACAATTGGACGGATAGCAGTACCTCTCCCCAACGCATCCCACACGTGCTAGGTGCATCACTACCTTCATGTGGTGGGATGTGGTGACACATCGTGTCCAGGAATATTGTCGAACATTCTCGCTTCGGTGGTCCTGGTGTTGTGCCGTGGGGAGGCACAACGTTCCGTGGATGTACTCACATCTATGTCTCTGAACTCGGTACGGTCACCGGTCAAGGCTATTGAGACACTGTACTCCTTCTCTAAGGTCTGTTTCCAAGTGTCCATTTGGCCCTGAGTTTATTGTTTTGGATGACGATGTGCGGCGCCATCGAATTGCGCTGGTGCAGGATCTCTGGGAACGAGAGGATATTGCTCGAATGACAACTCCTGTCCATTCCCCGACTTAAATCCCATACAGCCCGTAAGGTATCCGCTGGTGGAGGAATGGAACGCTCTCCCATAAGAACTCCTTACGAGCCTTGTAGCTACCATGGGAGCACGTTGCACAGCATGCGCTACCGTCCGTGGTGATCACACACCCTGTTATGAACGTGCCGCGCCTCTCGTAATGTCTATAGGAACATCATCAATCGTGGTGACTTCATTATGAATAATGTCTTTCAGTAAAAGTGTCCTTTCTGTTAGTCTCATTCCGTATTTCTTTCAGTCACCTTCTACACTATACTGAGTGTACTTTGCTATACTACACACAAAATTTTTTTTTTGCATCACCTATG
Organism: Schistocerca gregaria; assembly: GCF_023897955.1. Taxonomy (NCBI): domain Eukaryota; kingdom Metazoa; phylum Arthropoda; class Insecta; order Orthoptera; family Acrididae; genus Schistocerca; species Schistocerca gregaria. Next base: position 167,672,299 of record NC_064929.1, on the reverse strand, counting down.
TCCCAGAACTACTGAAGATAGACGTTGACTGTGGATATTGTATCACAGACATAGTCCCTTTCACTGTTGAGAGATGTCACTAAACCCGCCCAAAGATGTAAACAACCATGCATGAGCAGCGCCTATTAGACGGAGGAGGTCCGACAGCGTATCGGTTCCAGTCATTCCACCAAAAAGCAGATACACGGCTCGTGTTGTCTGTAGTTCAACCATACCTAGACGGTCAATACCGCGGTTCGATACCGTCCGTATTATCACTTTGTACCAGGAAGGGCTCTCAACAAGGGAAGTGTCCAGGCATCTCGGAGTCAACCAAAGAGATGTTGTTCGGACATGGAGGAGGTACAGAGAGACAGGAACTATCGATAACATGCCTCGCTCCGGCCGCCCAAGGGCTACTACTGCAGTGGATGACCGCTACCTACAGATTATGGCTCGGAGGTACCCTGACGGCAACGCCGCCAAGTTGAATAATGCTTTTCGTGCAGCCACAGGACATCGTGTTACGACTGAAACTTTGCGAATAGGTTGCATGATGCGCATCTTCACTCCCGACGTCCATGGCGAGGTCCATATTTGCAACCACGACACCATGCAGAGCGTTACAGATGGACCCCAGAACATGCCAAATGGACCGGTCAGAATTGGCATCACGTTCTCTTCACCGAAAGTGTTGCATATGTCTTCAACCAGACAGTCGTCGGAGGCAACCCGGTCAAGTTGAACGCCTCAGACACACTGTCCAGCAAGTACAGCATGGTGGAGGTTCCCTGCTGTTTTGGAGTGTGTGGGGCCGACGTACGCTGCTGGTGGTTATATAGGGCGCCGTAACGGCTGTACGATACGTGAATGCCATCCTCCGACCGATAGTGCAATCATATCAGCAGCGTGCTGGCGAGGCATTCGTCTTCCTGGCCGACAACTAGGGCCCCCGTCGTGCACATCTTGTGAATGACTTCCTTCAGGATAACGACATCGCTCGACTAGAGTCGCCAGCAGGTTCTCCAGACATGAACCCTATCGAACATGCCTGGGATAGATTGAAAAGTGTTTATGGATGACGTGACCTACCAACCACTCTGAGGGATGTACGCCGAAGTGCCATCGAGGAGTAGGACAATCTGGACCAACAGTGCCTTTCTGAACTTGTGCATTGTATGCCACGATGAATACAGGCATGCCTCAATGCAAGACGACGTGCTACTGGGTATAAGAAGTACACACCGATACTGGACCACCACATCTGAGGGTCTCGCTGCAGGGTGGTACAACATGTAGTGAGTGGTTCTGATGAGCAATAAAAAGGGCGGAAATGACGTTTATATTGATGTCAATTCCAATTTTCTGTACAGGTTCCGGAACTCTCGGAACCGAGGTGATGCATAACGTCTTTTGATGTGTGTATATCATGCCAACGGCCTTGGCGTAGTGGTTAACACTGGTCCACGTTATATCACAAAAGTTAAGTACTGTCGGGCTGGGCTAGCCACTTGGACGGGTGACCATCCTGTCTGCCAGGCGCTCTTGGTAAGCAGGGTGCCCTCAGTCCTTGTGAGCTATTTGATTGGGAAATAGCGGCTCTGATCTCGTGAACTGACATACGGCCGGGAGAGCGGTGTGCTGACAAAATGCCCCTGCATATCCGCAATCACTCACGTCTGTGAGCTTAGGATGACACGGCGGCCGGTCGGTACCGTTTGGCCTTCATGGCCTGTTCGGGCCGAGATTAGTTTTTTATACTATATTACACTATACTGGACAGTATGAGTTCCTGTGCCAGTCGAGGTATGTCAGTTGGCATCGACACATGGAAGTTAATGGTTTTACAAACCACTTCAAATATGTCACTCTGCTCCCCTCCTTTAGTATTCTTTGTCTGCACAAATTTGTTATTCAGTTGTATATTGTCTCGTTCAGAGTAATTGCGAATCACCTGTCTGTATAAAAGTGGTAGAGAAAATTTGGCTAACATGTGGTACTGAAGGTATAGCTCGTCTTCATTTAATTCCAGTACCTGAGTAATAAGTCAAAATGAACTAGGCATATTACCTGGTGCCCAAAGGGCGACTTTTTTTCTCTCATTTGTCGCCACTTTCACCTGTCGCCGTATTTGGAAACCTGATGTTACGCGTTAAACTCTAGATCCTCTCAAATGCAGCTGTAATTACGCTCCTCATGAATTTATATCCAGCGTCGTTTCGCTACGCCCGTTGTGTATTTCGTTGCTAGCAGAACCCTTCGTATGAGGATATCACTGCTTGTAGCAGCGAATATGTCCCTCAGGAGGCTTCGTGTCGGGGACAGCGGCGTGTGATAAGAGCCTGAAAAGGGCGAGAGAGCTGAAAGGCTGCAGTGTGTCCCTAAGGAGGCGGGCCTCTCTTAGGGTCACTTGCCGCTCGTCTCCCGTAAAGCAGCTTTTCAGTAAATCACTGTGTCTGATGCTTCCAGGCAGAACTTCGTGGTACTTGAGAAAGATACTGTACATTGCGCGGTTAGGTACAATGATCCAGCCTTCATTAAACTTATGCAAAGGTGCGTAGTGCTTTTAGGTATGTTTATGTATTAATTTTTTATTTCAGGGGGGATGTGTGGTTGATACAGTGTTCCTTGACTTCCGAAAGGCATTCAACACATACCCTCACTGTTGTTTAATGAGCAAAATAACAGCGTACAGAGATCGGAAGGGGATTGTGATTGGATTCAGGATTTCCTTGCAGATACAACAGAAAACGTCATACTTAACGGAACAAAATTGAGTCTGTAGCGTTGTACTGGACTGCGAGTGTCTGTGAGAGACAACATTATCGTCACGAGTACCCACAGGGAAGTGCGATAGGACAGCTATTACTTTTTGTATATATGAAATATCTGATGAACAGTGTGAGAAGCAACGTGCGCCTGTTTGCTAAAGACTGAATTGCATGGAAAGGCACTGTGGTTTGGTGGTTGTAGGAGGATACACAAAATCGCTATTTGGTGTAACGACCGACAGCTTACTCTACACGTTAAAAAGTTAATGCGTAGGTGGAAGAATTTGAATACAGTATTATTTGAGTGCTGTTTGATGCAGTCACATCGATTAAATATCTACCCTTAAAGTTGCAAAGAGATATGAAGTGGAATGAGCATGTTAGATTTGCTGTAGGTAAAGCGAATGGTCGACTTCAGTCTATTGCGAGAAGTCTAGGAAAATATAGCTCATTTACAAAGAACAACGAGTACAGCCGGCCACTGTGGCCGAGTGGTTCTAGGCGCTTCAGTCCGGATCCACATTGACTGCTACGGTCTCATGTTCGAATCCTGCTTCGGGCGTGGATGTGTGTGATGTCCTTAGGTTAGTTAGGTTTAAGGAGTTTTTCGTTCTAGGGGACTGATGACGTTCGATGTCAAGCCCCATAGTGCTCAGAGCCATTTGAACAGCGCCTTTCGTGGTAAAGTCAACAAGCGGGCGAATCTGACTCCCTGACTCACACCGAGCAGGGTAGCACAGCGGTTAGCACTTTGGACTCGCATAGGGGAGGACCACAGTTGAAACCCGGGTCTGGCCATCCTGGTTTGGGTTGTCGATGATTTCCCTAAACCGCTTAAGAGAAATACCGAGATGGTTCCTTCGAAGGGCACGGCCGCTTTGCTTTTCAATGATTCCCTAACCCAAGTTTGTGCTTAGTCTCTAATTACCTCGTTGTCGACGGGACGTTAAACACTAATCTCCTCCTCTTCCTCTTCCTCCTCCTCCTCCTCCTCCCCCTCTCCCTCTCCCCGTCGTCCTCCTTCCCCTGCCCCGTCATTCACTAAAACTCATTTTATACATGATTCTCATGCGGCGTCAATGAAGTGTTGCTGCCCAGCTGTTGCTTTTGACCCGTTTCTGCACTATTTTGGTTTCAATAAAACCATATTTTATTTCAGGCATGTCCTTGCGAGTTTTACCTACCTGTTGTTTTTGACCCGTTTCTGCGGTATTTTGGTTTCAATAAAACCCTACTTTATTTCAGGCATGTCCTTGCGAGTTTTACCTACCTACCTACATTATTTCGTGAATTAGCGCATTTTCAAATGTTAACGGACTTTTAGATCACCCTGTAAATGCATAACTTTAGACGCTGTTGTACAGTGTAGAGTTGGCAGACACCTTGCGTTCGGTGACAGTTGCATTTAGCCTGGGCGTAATGACGTGCGCAGCTCCCCGTTGCAACACAACAGACGAAATAGCTCCGTGTTTCTCCAGAGCCGTGGCAGCGCGGTGCTGTATTTGCCCGTGCCGCGCGGCGGCAGACGTTCCACCGACGCCGCCCTCGAGCGGCACGGCCGGCGTCGGTGTCGCGTCATTAGTGCCAGTATCGCGCGCCGGCGGTCGATGGCGGCAGGACGGAGGCGGGCCTCGCCCGGTGTGATCCCCTGGAGCTGGAGAAGATGAAGCCGGAGCCGGCAGAGGGCGCTGATTGCCCAGGCCATCAGGGTCAGCAGTTGGCAGCACTGGGGTGGGGCGGCGCGATTAGGGCGGGCTGCAGAAGTACGGAGACACCGGGCCGATAATCCCCGCACAAGGCGGAGCCTCTCTGCACCTCGGGCCTCTGAACGAAATCGCCTCCAGGTCCCTGTGCGCAGCGACGTCTCTTCCCAGGACCTGTTCCAGGAACTGAGCTCCGGAAATTTCATCTCCACCGAGAATGGAGCAATATGATAATTTCTAGAGTACCCAAAGATAGTATGATGGGGCCGTTAAGGTTTACAACGAAAATGGCTTTCATATGATGATAATGGCATGTAACTCGCATAATACTATACATAAAAAGAACTACTACATTACTGGCCATTAACATTGCTACACCAAGAAGAAAAGCAGATTATAGACGGGTATTCATTGGACAAATATGTTATACTAGAACTGACACGTGATTACATTTTCACTCAATTTGGGTGCATAGACCCTGAGAAATCAGTACCCTGAACAACCACCTCTCGCCGTAATAACGGCGTTGATACGCCTGGGCATTGAGTCAAACAGAGCTTGGATAGCGTGTACAGGTACAGCTGCCCATGCAACTTCAACACGATACCACAGTTCATCAAGAGTAGTGACTGGCGTATTGTGACGAGCCAGTTGCTCGGCCACCATTGACCAGACCTTTTCAATAGGTGAGAGATCTGGAGAATGTGCTGGCCAGGGCAGCAGTCGAACATTTTCTTTATCTAGAAAGGCCCGTACAGGACCTGCAACATGCGGTCGTGCATTATCCTGCTGAAATGTAGGATTTTGCAGGAATCGAATGAAGGGTAGAGCCACGGGTCGTAACACATCTGAAATGTAACGTGCACTGTTCCACTTGCCATCAATGCGAACAAGAGGTGACCGAGACGTGTAACCAATGACACCCCATACCATCACGCCCGGTGATACGCCAGTATGGCGATGATGAATACACGCACCCAATGTACGTTCACTGCGATGTTGCCAAACACGGATGCGACCATCATGATGCTGTAAACAGACCCTGGATTCATCCGAAAAAATGACGTTTTGCCATTCGTGCACCCAAGTTCGTCGTTGAGTACACCATCGCAGGCGCTCCCATCTGTGATGCAGTGTCAAGGGTAACCGCAGCCATGGTTTCCGAGTTGATAGTCCATGCTGCTGCAGACGTCGTCGAACTGTTCGTGCAGATGGCTGTAGTCTTCCAAATGTCTCCATCTGTTGACTCAGGGATCTAGACGAGGCTCCACGATCCGTGCAGCCATGCGGATAAGATGCCTGTCATATCGACTGCTAGTGATACGAGGCCGTTAGGATCGAGCACGGCGTTCCGTATTTCCCTCCTGAACCCACAGATTCCACATTCTGCTAACAGTTATTGGATCTCGACCCACGCGAGCAGCAGTGTCGCGATACGATAAACCGCAGTCGCGATAGGCTATAATCCGACCTTTATCAAAGTCTGAAACGTGATGGTACGCACTTCTCCTCATTACACGAGGCATCACAAAAACGTTTCACCAGGCAACGCCGGTCAACTGCTTTTTGTGTATGAGAAATCGGTTGGAAACTTTGCTCATGTCAGCACGTTATAGGTGTCGCCACCGGCGCCAACCTTGTGTGAATGCTCTTGAAAGCTAATCATTTGCATATCACAGCATCTTCTTCCTGTAGGCTAAATTTCGCGCCTGTGGGACTTCATCTTCGTGGTGTAGCAATTTCAATGGCCAGTAGTGTGCATTATAAAAGCGTCATACCTGTTTCTCTCACTGCGTGCTTCTGTCGATTATCTTCTGTACTATACTGTAGCCGTTCTTTCTGTGTATGGTCCAAGTTACATCGAGCTGTGTTACTTGGCATGACACACCGTGCGAAAGTAGGTTTTCAACACCAGCGCAATTAAAATGAACATGCAACGCGAGAACTTACGCCGTGGCAAACAAGATTCAAAATAATGTGTCCTACAAGAAACACGATTGAAACACGCACGGAAAACGAGGTTTCAGCCAAGAAAAATAAGAGAGCATACTGACAGGTGATGCCTCCTAATTTCTTAAGTGAAAATTCCTAAAGCTTTGTAAATGAAGCAGAAGTTACTAACATTTTATCTCTTTATTCTTTACGTCCACATATTTGCAGCCTTCGGAATGACAGTGCCACACCACACAGGAGCGCTGCATCTGCAGTAATCTGCTGCCGTGGGCTCGCCGTCACCGATCATCCTCCACATGGAACCGACTTTGCCACATATCATTTTCATATGTTTCTATGACTTGAAGAACACCTCCGAGGGGTTAACTTTGATAGCGATGAAGCGGTGCAAGCTGAAGCGATGTTGTGGCTCCCGCAGAAATGTCAAACGGTCGAAGGTGACGCTATCACCAAGGTAGTCCCTCGTTGGAAGAAATATGTGCGCCGCCATTGAGACCATTGTGAGAAATAAATATGTCAGCATGAAGAATAAAGGTGTACATCGTCTTACTTAAAAATCTGTAACAGTTTGGACAAATAAAAATTCAAAGTCATTACTTTTCAACAGGCTCTTGTAAACGGTAACATTACGCTGAGACAGCAGACCAGTGTCCGTACAAGACTAAACATTGTAAGTAGACGGTTAGGTTTTTTATGTTGGTAACGCCACGTAGCGCTCTTATGTAAGTAGGCTGTTTAGGTTTCTATGTTGGTAACGCCACGTAGCCGTCTGTACGAAAATCACCGACTGTGCTATGTGCAGTCTGTGGTTGATTTGTATTGTTGGAATATTTTCTATTGTAGTGTCGGGTAGCTGAATGTGAACAGCGCGTAGCGTTGCGCAGTTGGAGGTCAGCCGCCAGCTGTGGTTCAAATGGCTCTGAGCATTATGCGACTTAATTTCTGAGGTCATCAGACGCCTAGAACTTAGAACTACTTAAACCTAACTAATCTAAAGACATCACACACATCCATGCCCGAGGCAGGATTGGAACCTGCGACCGTAGCAGTCGCTCGGTTCCAGACTGAAGCGCCTAGAACCGCACGGCCACTCAGGCCTGCACCGCCAGCAGTGGTGGATGTGGGGATAGAGATGCCAGAGTTTTGAGAACTGACGATCTGGACTTGTGTCAGTAAGAAAAAGGAAATTTGCAAGACTGGATGTCATGAACTGATACATATATTATGACTTCTGAACACTATTAAAGTAAATTCATTGTTTGTTCTCCATCAAAATCTTTCATTTGCTAACTATGCCTATCAGTAGTTAGTGCCTTCAGTAGTTACAATCTTTTATTTAGTTGACAGTATTGGCGCTCGCTGTATTGCAGTAGTTCGAGTAACGAAGATTTTTGTGAGGTAAGTGATACATGAAAGGTATAGGTTATTGTTACTCAGGGCCGTTCTTTTGTAGGGATTATTGAAAGTCAGATTGCGATGCGCTAAAAATATTGTGTGTCAGCTTAGTGATGATCAGAAGAAGTAAAGAGAGAAATGTCTGAGTAAGTTCAGTTGCCGGCCATTGTGACCAACCGTTTCTTGGCACTTCAGTCCGGAACCGCGCTGCTGCTACGGTCGCAGGTTCGAATCCTGCCTCGAGCATGGATGTGTGTGATGACTTTAGGTTAGTTAGGTTTAATTAGTTCTGAGTTCTAGGGGACTGATGGCCTCAGAAGTTAAGTCGCATAGTGCTCAGAGCCATTTGAACCATTTTTTTACGTTCAGTTTTGCTCAGCTGTTTGAAAATCAAATATTGTAAGAGGTTTACCAGCACAGTAATTCATAATTATTTCTGAGGGGATGTTTCAACATAAAACAAAGTGTCGTTGCTTCTGGCAGGGGACGCTCTAGACTGAAATTCTTTCTGAGTCTCTCATTCTCTCCCATGAGGCAGTGTCCTTGAGCTGCGTGAAACATTCCACACGCAGCTACACGAAGACAATGTGGCATGCAAGCTAGGCAGTGCAACCTGGAAGAACGCAAATGACTTGGGAGCAGTGAGCGTGTGAGCTTATGAAACAAGTCGATATAATCTAATCTTTTCTAACGCCAACATCTCCTTCTTTACCCCCCCCCCCCCCCTCCCCCTCCCCACTGGGGTAGTATAGATATTACAGGTCATTAGTCTAGTTATTTATTATGATTAGATTATTCTGTTTAACACTGGCGAAAGCTTTGTGTGAGGCAGGAGTTACTAGGCACTTATCCTCATTTTTCTTTAGTCTGCTTTCGATTACTAAGTGATATCTCAGAAGCGCTTCTTTGGTAGTGTTTCCCTTCCTAAAACCACAGTGATCCTTAACTGAAAATTGAAGCATTCCCTCATCAATGTTAAGGACGTTTCAGATGTAAAGTTTTTCTTTCCTTGATCGCATATGTCTGAGTTGACTGCAAGCAGACAATTGAGTCACTTGCGGCACTTTTTTATTTGGCACGCCTGCACGATTTTGCGTTGCCATGACGGCAGTTACATTTTTTTCAGTGTTTCATTCTTTCGTCGTTAACAGACCGTTACGACGGTGCAAAAATAAACGTGCGGTTTATCACTCACCATGCTTTCATAACCTCTACACTGGAGATCTGAAGAAGGTTGTTCAGTCCTGCCGAAACAAGTAATCCAGTGTACCTATATTCGATCAAAGCAATAAAAACTTCACATCTGAAGCTTTCTTTATGCTGAATTCATGATCGCTCTTCAGCTGAGTGTGTCAGGTATTTACAAATATCTCTCCAGTTGGGCATTATTACAGCCGTCGTTCCGTAGTTCTGGTCGGGGTCCTGACAAGCAAAAAACCGAACCAATCGACTTTGTTTTCTCAAAACCACTATTCATCAATCTTTCCTTTGTCAACAAACTCACGGAGATATCGATACAGACAGGGTCGATTGCAGTTGTCCCTACAGCGTTTGATATTGGACTCCAGTTGCAGTGCTAAATTGTGTTGACAAATTGATTTATAGCGTAGCCCGAGGCCTAAGTTAGATTGGAGGTAACAGTCATGATGTCGTAACGAATTGATCTGTAGGGCAGTCAAATGTTCACATTCTGGGCCATATGTAACGCTCTGTGACATATTTGAATGCTCTTCCCGTCATAAAAATTAACACGCTAAGAAGCAAAATTCAGATAACCAATTTCAGGCAATGGACAAGTATATCACGAGTATTTTGATGCATATTATGTATACACAATATATATATATAAACGACAAGAAATGCGAAGCTGTGTCAACTACATGACTCATACCGATATCTTAATACTCTCCATAGCGCCTCGAACACCATTTCAGTACACTGTCTACGAAGCCACTCCCCTCCATATTTTAATATCAGCCAGTATTTTATACATGAATACCATTCGACGGCTCCCTCTCAAGAAACCCGTTCTAAACTTTCCATTAACTGCGTTAGCGGTCTCTATCATTATGACAGCAGATCATTTTATTTGGATTGTTGCTTCAGTGACATAATGAAATCAGAGTATTCGACGCTGCTAAAGACGCCAAGTGAAGGCAGTTAGTCGGGTAAGCTACGAAAGTTCTGCGAATTTAATTTAAACTTTCAGCGAAGTTGGTTGCTGCGTCTTAATCTTGTGTCGCACCGCGTGGAACTCCGCAATATTTTGCTCTCAGCTTAGAACTGCATAATTCGTTTAATGAAAGCAACTTCAACAGAGTTAAGCTTCTCTGTATCTCATCTAGAGACGACGAAAGCCTTTTGCCGCTAGCACAAGATACGGATGTGCGTCTTGAATCGTAAGGCTAAAGAATCGAAAGTACTTAGAATTTTTAAAATAATCGTAGATTATAGACCGTTTTCACTCCGTTTTCATATCTACTCATTCTTCACAATTGTTTCTGTTCATTAACGGTTAAAGTTCTCGATAAAGTTCTGTAAGTACTGTTTGTCTGCTATTACACTTTTTTCTCTCCTACCAGATTATCTACAAATGATGGGATGGGTAAAGTCTTACAACCACGTCACAAGACGAACACAAAGAGAAGAAAAACGATTGTAACTCAATGTAGTGGAGTTAAAAGAGGCGATGTTGCCAGAATTAGATTAGGAATTGACACACTAAAGGCAGTCAGTGAGTTATGCTATTTAGGCAGCAAATTAGCTGTCAATGGCTGAAGCAGAAAGTATTGAAATGCAGACTGGCAACAGCAGGAAAGCATTAATGACAACAGAAAGTGGTTAACACTGAATCCTAATTGAAATGTTACAAAGTCTTTCCTCGAGGTATTTATCTGGGGTGGACTGTGCAACGTTGTACAGAAATGAAACGTAGACGGCAAGCACTTCCGACGAGAAGAGAACAGAAGCTTTCAAATTGCGCCGCTACAAAAGAATGCTGAACAGGAGATGGGAAGATTTGATAACTAACGAGGAGGTACTAAAGTGAACTGGAGGAAAACAAAATTTGTGGCAAAGATTGGATACAAGACATGATCGGTTGATAGGGCACTTCGTAAGGGATTAAGCAATCGTCCATTGGGTAAGGGAAAGAAGTGAGTGGGTTAAAAATTGTAGTGCTAAATCAAGACTTGGTTACAGTAACCAGTTTCAAACGTTTGTAGCAGAGATAAAGCGGCTTGTACAGGATACGGTAGAGTGGAGAGCTGCATCAAATCAGTATGAACACCTTGTAAAATTTTTATTCTAACAGCAGAGATAAAATCATACAATCATTCGTAGATTTCTTTAAATTTCCTCATATTTCAAGGGATAGAACAGCACAAAAGTTGTCAGTAATTAATATTTCAGTTGCATACCGAGTGAGACGCGGACTGTGGGAAAACCTAAACAGAAGGGAAAAGAAGCATTTGAGATGTGATGCCACAGAAAAATGTTGAATATTAGGTGGACTGATAATGTAAGGAATCAGGAATTTCTCGGCAGAATCTACGAGGAAACGGTTATACCGAAACGATGACAAGAAGAAGAGCCAGGATGATAAGACAGCTATTAAGACGCCAGAGTACTAGAGGGAGCTGTAGAGGGTGAAATCTTTAGAGGAAGGCGGAGATTAGCATGCACCAGCAGATAACTTTGCAAGTGCTATTCAGAGATCGAAAGGTTGGATCAGTCAGAATATCAGTCAGAAGACTGATAACTAAAAGAAAAACTTACTTTCTGAAGACCTCTCTTATGTGGTTACTAGTTTTGTTTGCTAAACTGTCAATAATACCACTGTGAGATGAACAGATTTTATGCAAAGAGTAGATACACGGCTTGGTATTATGATCCCTGTGATAGAACAGTCACATGGTGTGGCTAGAACGAGAAACAAAATTTAGACTGCGTTTACTCCCAAACCTGTACGCATCTCTGTTCATAGGTGTGGTGTAAAAGTGGCAGGCTTAGAGGAAAGGTGTGTGTGTGTGTGTGTGTGTGTGTGTGTGTGTGTGTGTTGCTAGTGAGTGAGTGAGTGATAGAGAGAGAGAGAGAGAGAGGGGGGGGGAGAGAGAGAGAGAGAGAGAGAGAGAGAGAGAGAAGGGGAGAGTGGGTGAGAAGGGAAACAGTGTAGGAGGAGCAAGACGCTGCGTTCGTTGGCCGGAATTGCAGTCTGGACCTCTTAGCTTCCCATCCAAGCTTCTACTTTCCACAGCGGCAGCTTCTGGAAAGAAAAGTAATTCCAGGAGCGCCGGAAAGTTCCTTCTCCGCCCGGAGAGGTGACCTGCCAGCGCCTGCACTGCCCCCCTTGTTTCTTTTTCCCATTCACGTCGCCTCCCCTGCCGCCACCCTCACCCCATCACGGAGGAAAACAGCGGAAGTGCGCGTGCTGGAGACTAATGCTTGCTTGCCGGAAGGGAAACCAATTTGGGCCGAGACGGGGATCGCAGAGTAACGCCGTGGCATAATCAGCAGCTCCTGGGGTGGCGAGGCGTCTCAAGGCGCCTCCCTGACGACGACAAGTTTTCTTAAAAACAAAAAAGAAGCTCTCCAACTTCCAGGAGGCGTCTCCCGCTTTCCGAGTGCCGTACGTGCACATCTGCAGCGTCCGGTAACGAAGAAATATGGCGCGTGCGCCCGGATGTGACAAATATTTGCTCTGCAGTTCGCTCCCGCGATCCCATTGGTGTTCCTCTGGGATCAATAAATGGACCAAAGATAATCTTATGACGGATACAAAGCTTACCGTGGACAACTAGACATATTTCAATATTTTTACAACTCCATTACCCCTCCTAATATATCTCTGTTATCAGTCATATTTTCCTTCCAACGCTTTATCTAGGTAAACCTAGCAATAATTTGTCAACCTCTCCCAAGACCACTTTGGATTCCAGAGAAATCTAGGAAGATGTGAGGCAATAATGATGCAACAACTTCTCTTAGAAGACACGTCAAGGAAAAGCAAACCTATCTTTATAGCACTCGTGAACTAGAAAGTGTTATTGACGATGTTCACTGGAATACAGCCTTTGGGATTCTGAAGGTAGCAGGGATGAAACACATAGAGCGAAACGCTGTTTATAACTTGTGCAGTTATAAGATTCGACGGGATGGAAGGGAAGCAGGGGTTGAGAAGGTAGTGAAACAAGGTTGTACCCTTCCACGACGTTAATCAATCTGCGCGCTGAAGAAGCAGTAAAGGAACCAAAAGAAAAATTTGGAGTGGGAATTAAAGTTCAAGGAGACGAAATAAAAACCGAAAACATTGTGGCTGTGTCATAGACAACAAAGGACTTGGATGAACAGTTCAGCGCAATGGATCCTGTCTTGGAAGGAGGATATAAGATGAACGTCAAGGAAAGCAAAACTAGGATAATGGAACGCAGTGGAATTAAATCAGGCGATGCTGGGGGAATTAGATTCGCAAACGAGACACTTAAAGTTGTGCAAGATTTCTGTTACTTGGGCAGGAAATGACTCATGACGGCCGTATTAGAGAGGATATAAAATGAAGAAACGTTTTCTGAAAAAAAAAAATTTGGTAACATCAGCTGTAGATTTGTGTGTCAGGAAGTCTTTCTGGAGGAATTTATGTAGAGTGTAGCCATTTACGAAAGTGAAACATGGACGATCAACTTTTCAGTCAAGAAGAGAACAGCAGTTTTTTAAATGTGGTGCAACAGAAGAATTCTGAATAATAGGTGGGTAGATCACGTAACTAACGAAGAGGTACAGTACAGAATTGGGGAGAAAAAATTTTTTTGGGACATGCTGACTGGAAGAAAAGGTTGGTTGATAGGATACATTCTGAGACATCAAGGTAACACCAGTTTAGTTGTGGTGGTAGATGTGGTGGATGGGTGCGGGGGCGGGTAGGATACTTAGAGGGAGACCAGAAAACTAATAGAGTAAGCAGATTCTGAAGAATGTAGGCTGCAGTACTTTTTCGGACAGGAAGAGGATTAGCTGAATTCACCAATAAATTTGTTGTTATTAGTCACTCAAAAGTTCTGTTCCTTATGGGATACCCTCTTTTAATCGTTCACGTCTTTCAGTACCGGTAGTACCCCTCTCAACGAGACCCGCCGTATATGGCTGGTATAACGTAATGTACAGAGATGGGCGACTGTCAGCGCAACGTTTGCGTATGTCTGCTTGGGTGGAACCACCATATGCCGAGGGCGCGTTCCAGTTTTTCCGTCGAGGACAGAGTGAGTGGTGGCGGTAGAGACGGAGAGGTAAATAAGCGCGTAAGCCCGGGGAATTTTCCGGGCTGCCTGTGGGCGGGACCGGCCGACTGAGCGCTCCCTGGCAGATATGTGTGTGTGCGTGTGTGTGTCTGTGTGTGGATATCCACATCCACATCCACAGGGCAGGGCGGACCTCGCCAGTCCAGAGTGGACGGAGGGCGCACAAAAATTGCCGCCATATTTCTTCATTTAGCCAGTGTGCGCTGTCACATTGCGTCTCGGCAGAGAATATATGAGCCCCTGTGTCAGCGAGCTTTAATTCCACTGTGTGTGGCCGGCGAATACACGGCAGGGGAACAAAATTTCATCATCGCAGTCTAATTGTACAGCCGACTGTCAATACATGTTTCTTGACAGTGGTAATTCTTGGATTCTTGCAACGCGTTATCTGCAACCAGGAACGAATGTGCCATCCGGCTTTAATTACCCTCCAGTATGCATTGCTTTCTCGTTCCATCCAAGCTCCTTGGACATCACTGAACAGAGGAATCCTCGGCACTCTTATACACGTCGTCCTAATTCGTTCCAAAACTTACGCCGATGGTCGACTCACCAGCTAAATATGACAGCCAATTTTTGTTCCTTGGAGTTCGTATCCACGTATGACTACGATGATTTAGAATCTATTGATATACTGCCGTTGTTCGCACCGTAAGTAGCAGATTATGAAGGCGTTCAATATGGAAGACAACACACTTTTTTTCTCTTCCAGTTACTGTTGAGAAAATCGTAATATATTGCGGGACCTCGTGGAATATTCCCGCTTCAGCCCCTGTACTTTCATGAAGTTCCTACAGGTGACGATGCTGTACATAGCCTTCAAAATGGGTCCTGTAATGGCGGTGCGCTCCAAGCATAGAGCTGTCACTGAGTTTGCAGAACATCTCACTTACTGATAGGCACTTAGAGAATGTCTACGGAGACGTGGCACTCAACTAAAGTACGGAAAGTCATTGGGCAAGGCGTACGCCATCTTTCCAACAAAACTGCTCCAACCCGTCAGACCTTGAGCGTGTCGGCCAGCCACACACTGCTGTGAGTCTTGCAATGTTGGAACGTGCGGACACACTCATTCGACGTGATCGACGGATCACAGACAGACACTTCGCTGCTCAACTGGAAGTGTCTTTTGTCAGTGCTGACACATTCGTCCACCACTTGGGGTGCTCAAATGAAGGGCTTATTTCAATAGTGGTACAAGCCCATTTTGCTTCATATTGAGATACAGAGTCCTAAAGTTAAATGAGCGCTGAAAATCTGCAGTTCAGATACCAGAAATATTCAAGCATATGGCTTCTTGCTAGAGATGAACCTTTCTTTCTGTTTGTTTGGATCATTAATTTCGGAATCATTATAAGCAGAAAAGTGGAGGTAATGGACTTGTAGCACTACTGAAATAAGCCCTTCAGAGGTGTGTGCCCACAGAGTTCCTCGTAGCCTAACAGAAGTCCACAAATAGTAACGAAGAACAGCATGTGCGGAAATGCTCGTGTGTCGCGAGGCTGTTTGATGTCCTCCCTCATGATTCAAAGACCAACTCTGAAGTGTATTTTGCTGTGCTCAGGAAACTGAAGAAGCAACTTCAGCGTGTTTGTAGCCACAAAAATGCAAATGAACTTGTCCTTCTCCATGACAACGGAAGGCCTCATCCAAGTCTACATACGCGGGAGGTGCTCACAAAATTTCATTTGAATTTTCTCCCTCATCCACCATTCAGCTAGGATTTCGCACCTAGTCATCCGGTGTGGCAGAGCGGTTCTAGGCGCTTCAGGTTCTAATCCTGCCTCCGGCATGGATGTGTGTGATGTCCTTAGGTTAGTTAGGTTTAAGTACACTCCTGGAAATGGAAAAAAGAACACATTGACACCCGTGTGTCAGACCCACCATACTTGCTCCGGACACTGCGAGAGGGCTGTACAAGCAATGATCACACGCACGGCACAGCGGACACACCAGGAACCGCGGTGTTGGCCGTCGAATGGCGCTAGGTGCGCAGCATTTGTGCACCGCCGCCGTCAGTGTCAGCCAGTTTTCCGTGGCATACGGAGCTCCATCGCAGTCTTTAACACTGGTAGCATGCCGCGACAGTGTGGACATGAACCGTATGTGCAGTTGACGGACTTTGAGCGAGGGCGTATAGTGGGCATGCGGGAGGCCGGGTGGACGTACCGCCGAATTGCTCAACACGTGGGGCGTGAGGTCTCCACAGTACATCGATGTTGTCGCCAGTGGTCGGCGGAAGGTGCACGTGCCCGTCGACCTGGGACCGGACCGCAGCGACGCACGGATGCACGCCAAGACCGTAGGATCCTACGCAGTGCCGTAGGGGACCGCACCGCTACTTCCCAGCAAATTAGAGACACTGTTGCTCCTGGGGTATCGGCGAGGACCATTCGCAACCGTCTCCATGAAGCTGGGCTACGGTCCCGCACACCGTTAGGCCGTCTTCCGCTCACGCCCCAACATCGTGCAGCCCGCCTCCAGTGGTGTCGCGACAGGCGTGAATGGAGGGACGAATGGAGACGTGTCGTCTTCAGCGATGAGAGTCGCTTCTGCCTTGGTGCCAATTATGGTCATATGCGTGTATGGCGCCGTGCAGGTGAGCGCCACAATCAGGACTGCATACGACCGAGGCACACAGGGCCAACACCCGGCATCATGGTGTGGGGAGCGATCTACTACACTGGCCCTACACCTCTGGTGATCGTCGAGGGGACACTGAATAGTGCACGGTACATCCAAACCGTCATCGAACCCATCGTTCTACCATTCCTAGACCGGCAAGGGAACTTGCTGTTCCAACAGGACAATGCACGTCCGCATGTATCCAGTGCCACCCAACGTGCTCTAGAAGGTGTAAGTCAACTACCCTGGCCAGCAAGATCTCTGGATCTGTCCCCCATTGAGCATGTTTGGGACTGGATGAAGCGTCGTCTCACGCGGTCTGCACGTCCAGCACGAACGCTGGTCCAACTGAGGCGCCAGGTGGAAATGGCATGGCAAGCCGTTCCACAGGACTACATCCAGCATCTCTACGATCGTCTCCATGGGAGAATAGCAGCCTGCATTGCTGCGAAAGGTGGATATACACTGTACTAGTGCCGACATTGTGCATGCTCTGTTGCCTGTGTCTATGTGCCTGTGGTTCTGTCAGTGTGATCATGTGATGTATCTGACCCCAGGAATGTGTCAATAAAGTTTCCTCTTCCTGGGACAATGAATTCACGGTGTTCTTATTTCAATTTCCAGGAGTGTAGTTCTAGGTTCTAGGGGATTGATGACCTCAGATGTTAAGACCCATAGTGCTCAGGGGCATTCTAACCATTTGAACCATTTGATTTCGCACATAAAGACTTCCATTTGTTTGTCCCAATGAATGATGCACTCAGCGGGCTGCACTACGTGGCTGATGAGGAGGTTACTGATGCAGCGAGACGTTGGCTCCGACGCTGAGCAGTTACAGTGGTACAACGCGGGAATGCACGCCCTCCTAGTAGGGTGGCGTAAGGCCATCACATTGAACGGAGCTTGCTTAAAAAAACGAATTTCTAGCCAAAAGTGTTGGTAACGGTACTGAATAACATATGAACAAAACACATTTTACTAAAGTTTGAAGTTCCACTCAATGTTTTTCGTGTTTGCGGTTTAAAATTTGGGTTGTTTTGCAAATCAGCCCTTTGCAAACACAGTTCATCAATTTTTTCGTTCTTATATTTACCCACACGTTTCGACGCCTATGTGTCATCTTCTGTGGGTCAAATTAATATTTCTGTAAAGTACAGTATCAACGTTATAATAATTGTAGGCTTATAAAATTACAATATGTGCATTTTCCTATGTTTTGTTTTGACGCTCACCTTAAAATTACATCGCTAAATGAACTGTATTTTTATACGCCTACATTGGCTCTTGTCCCCTTTTTCGTTTCGTTTTTTTTCATGTCATCTGCACACTAGCCATGAATAAAATTATTTGTATTTGTGACGAACTGTATGTCGGTAAAACTTACGTGAGTTTCTGTACTTACATACCAGGCTGGGTGATGGTGTTCGATAAATTCAGGAAACGAACGCAAACACGCCGTACTGTCTTGGCCGGAACGTATACGTGTCACCTTTTCAAGTGCGAACTGTCAACACCCATCTTCTGCAAAATTCAGTAGCCCATCACTGAAGTTCGGTGGGTTCGTACTTTCCGTTTTGTCTTGCGTAGTACCAGCGAAGAACGGAGGAGATGGTACTATGCTGTAGGGAGTGATGTCCCTGATTAGGGAGTATCCTGTCAGAATCAAAATGCATCCTGTCATAAAGCAGCATATATGAGGCAATGCATTTTGGACAATAATATTCCTGAAGTGTATTTGCCTCGCCAGCGTACCAACATGAATCACAAACACTCCCTTTCAGATGAGCTACAACGGCGACCTTGCTCCAGAACAGCATCACCATCTTCTCTGGTTGTGACTTTGAGGAAAAGTGGTTGCTATTCCTCCATAAACATTCAGATATTTCACTGCAAATGCACCCAGCAGAGTTCAAGACATCGTAACGACCAAGCGTGGGCGCTCCCAATATGAATGTCCAATAATACAGGGTGCTACAAAAAGGTACGGCCAAACTTCCAGGAAACATTCCTCACACACAAAGAAAGAAAATATGTTTTGTGGACAACTGTCCGGAAACGCTTACTTTCCATGTTAGAGCTCATTTTATTACTTCTCTTCAAATCACATTAATCATGGAATGGAAACACACAGCAACAGAACGTACCAGTGTGACTTGAAACACTTTGTTACTGGAAATGTTCAAAATGTCCTCCGTTAGCGAGGATACATACATCCTCCCTCCGTCGCATGAAATCCCTGATGCGCTGATTCAGCCCTGGAGAATGGCGTATTGTATCACAGCCGTCCACAATACTAACACTAAGAGTCTCTACATTTGGTACCCGGTTTGCGTAGACAAGAGCTTTCAAATGCCCCCATAAATGAAAGTCAAGAGGGTTGAGGCCAGGAGAACGTGGAAGCCATGGAATTGGTCCGCCTCTACCAATCCATCGGTCACCGAATCTGTTGTTGAGAAGCGTACGAACACTTCGACTGAAATGTGCAGGAGCTCCATCGTGCATGAACCACATGTTGTGTCGTACTTGTTCTAGCAGCACAAGTAGAGTATCGCGTATGAAATCATGATAACGTGCTCCGTTGAGCGTAGGTAGAACAACATGGGGCCCAATCAAGACATCACCAACAATGCCTCCCCAAACGTTCACAGATAATCTGTGTCGATGATGTGATTGCACAATTGAGTGCGGATTCTCGTCAGCCCACACATGTTGATTGTGAAAATGTACAATTTGATTACGTTAGAATGAGGCCTCATCCGTAAAGAGAACATTTGCACTGAAATGAGGATTGACACATTGTTGGATGAACCATTCGCAGAAGTGTACCCGTCGAGGCCAATCAGCTGCTGATAGTGCCTACACACGCTGTACATGGTACGGAAACAACTGGTTCTCCCGTAGCACTCTCCATACAGTGACGTGGTCAACTTCTCTGACGCTGACATTAGGGTTATCGTCAACTGCATGAAGAATTGCCTCGTCCATTACAGGTAGTTCTAGGTCTTCCCCAGTCTCGAGTCATAGGCTGGAATGTTCCGTGCTCCCTAAGACGCCGATCAATTGCTTCGAACGTCTTCCTGTCGGGACACCTTCTGTCTCGATAAAAACGTACCGCGCCACGGCTATTGCGCCTTGCTAATCCATACATCAAATGGGCATCTGCCAACTCCGCATTTGTAATCATTGCACTGACTGCAAAAGCACGTTCGTGATGAACACTAACCTGTTGATGCTACGTACTGATGTGCTTGATGCTAGTACTGTAGAGCAATGAGTCGCATGTCGACACAAGCACCGAAGTCAACGTTATCTTCCTTCAATTGGGCCAACTGGCGGTGAAACGAGGAAGTACAGTACATACTGACGAAACCAAAATGAGCTCTAACATGGAAATTAAGCGTTTCCGGACACATGTCCACATAACATCTTTTCTTTATTGGTGTGTGAGGAATGTTTCCTCAAAGTTTGACCATACCTTCTTGTAACAATCTGTATATGTCTGAACACTTTTGATCAGATAGTGTATTTGATTTGGCACATCTCAGCATAGGTGCAATTAGCGAAAAACATTACATACTCCATTCCCTGTTACCATAGGAGCGCTCTCTGTAACACAGTAGCAGTTTTCTGCTCATTTACTTAGTAGCGAACGTCAGCTTCTGACGCCGAGTCAACCACTGTTTACAAGTGCACTCTCTGACGTCACGAGGTGTCTGACCGCCGTTCGTCAAGGTTCGTACCATCAAAGACGAGCGACCCACTGCCCCACTGACTGGGAGAGCAGGGCGTCGCGTTACGACCACCTCATCGCGTCTTCTTTCTTCCCTCCCCCGCGACCATTTCTTTACGAGCGCATCCGCGCCGCCGCAGGAATCCATTCCGCGATCGTTAAACGGGACTTCCCCGACTGAAGCCCGGCCCCTCCCCTGCGCCCGCCGTCCCCACTCCCTACCCTTCCTCGGCGCCGTCACGGGTCCCGGCAAACACTTGGCACCGCGTAACACTTTAAAACGCTCGTAAAACCCGCATCGCCGCCTCCGTCGGCGATTGTCTGCACTTGCGTCGCGTCGCTGGTCGCCCGCCAACGACAGCACTCGAGCCGCCAGCAAACACTTCGGGCCGACTACTGCAGTTCCGGTTTTTAATTTCCGCCATAATGGCCGACGAAGCGTGCAGGCAGAGTTCCGAGTTACGCGATGAAGACACTACGGGTCTACGGACTGTTAGCAGCTGATTATTACGTCATTCGTTCCACACTTTTCACTATCTTCGTAAATTTCACTGACTGACAAACTTTATGCATTCTTCCATTTTTTTTTAAACCTAACAGTCCTAAAAATATAAATTATTATATCTCCCACATGCAAATATCACGCGCTCGGCTCGAGAAAAGTTATATGTCGCCCTACCACAAAAATTTAAGAGGAAAATTGTGGTATGCCTTTACTGGGCAGGAGACTCGGACGTTGGAGCAACTAGGCTCTTTGACAAAAGTAAAGAAACCGCGCAACACGAAAAATTATCAGAATGTGACAGAAACCGGCAGATGGTATGTACGTGTACGGACAGACAAATGGTGACAATTTCAAAAAAAGTGGAAGATTTATTCAAGAGAACGAGTTTCACAAACTGGGGAAGTCAGTAACACGTTGATCTACACCTGCTCCTTGCGTATGCAGTTATTTGGGTTGGCACTGACTGATACAGTTACTGGATGTCCAGCTGATGCATACCGTGCCACATTCTGTCCAATTGGAGCAATAAATCGTCGTAATCCCAAGACGGTTGGAGGGCTCTGCCTATAAACGTTCCAAACGTTCTCAATTCGGGAGAGATCCGGCGATTCTGCTAGCCACGATAGGGTTTGGCAGGTACGAGGACAAGCTGTAGAAACGCTCGCCGCGTGTGGGCGGGCATCATCTTGCTGAAACGAAATTCTGCACCAGTCAATGACTTGGTAATCCGACGTGTTTTTTTCCGCCTTGGATTTTATTTCTATTTGACGCCACTTAGGCGACTTTCGCCTGTATGAAGATAAGATAAAATGATGGGGACAACACTAACACACAGACCACGAATGAAGAAAATCTCCAACACAGCCAGTAATCGAAACTTGCGACCTTTCGATCTAGAGACAGTAACCCTAACAACAGTCCACGAATTGTTGTCACAACTCCAGAGTCAAATCATTTGAAATCCTGTAGGTATCTAGAATATTTTCATCGCTAACAGTTCAGTACACTGCCTTCCAACTCCATAGTAAACACTTCTGCTGTTCATCACCACAACAGCAACACACGAATACAGTTAAAATTAAATACGAAAACAGGCACACAACAACATCAGTCTCAAATTTCCATGGAAGGAAGTATAAATTACTGACTTCTGTTAAGCTTCGCGAAGTACGTCTCGTTCACTGAAACCCTATCGCCACCCAGCTACTGCCCAAGAGATCTGACGTAAACACTTTGCCAACCAGGCCCGAAACCGTGTTGCCAAGGATGTTTCGACCACGCTGCAGAACCTCCGCTGCCTCCAGATAGTCCATATATTTGAGGCCGCGAAGAAAGACATTTACGGCCGTCGATTTGCTTCGGATGAAAAGTGCCATCTCTGGGTGTAATCATGCTTCCGAAGG
Source organism: Schistocerca gregaria (assembly GCF_023897955.1). Lineage (NCBI taxonomy): Eukaryota > Metazoa > Arthropoda > Insecta > Orthoptera > Acrididae > Schistocerca > Schistocerca gregaria. The sequence continues at coordinate 167,649,942 of NC_064929.1, read as the reverse complement.
CCACGTGGAAGGTTTTTCCGTGAACGCACTGACCGTCATGTCTCACAGTGAGATAAATTATTAAGTTACAGCGTCAGTTTCGAAATAATAAACAGTTTTTTTTGTTGCTTTTTTCCATCTGTGTTGTTTTCATTTGAATGTTAGCTATGTTTGTTCGATATATTCTAATCTCTCTACTTCGCTACAGTTTTCACCCTCTATAGCTCCCTCTCGTGGCAACGGCCTTGCCGCAGTGGCTACCTCGCTTCCCGTGAGATCACCGAAGTTAAGCAGTGTCGGGCACGGTCGGCACTTGGATGGGTGACCATACAGGCCGCCAAGCGCCGTTGCCATTTTTCGGGGTGCAATCAGCCTCGTGATGCTAACTGAGGGGCTACTCGATCTAATAGTTGCGGCTTCGGTTAAGAATACCATCATAACGACCGGAAGAGCGGTGTGCTGAACCCACGCCCCTCCTATCCACATCCGCCACTAAGGATGACACGGCGGTCCGATGGTCCCGTGGCCTGAAGACTTAGTGCAGCTCCCTCTCGTACCATGGAATTTCTTCCGTGATATATTAACGCATCGCCTGTGTCACCTCGCCCCTTCGTCGTTTCAGCGTTTCTCACATGTTGCTATTCTCTCCTATTCTGTGGAGACCTTGTTGATTTGTTACCGTATTAGGAAAACTTAATTTTCAACATCCTTCTGCAGTATCTCATCTGTACTCTCTGATTCTTAGTTTTAAGTGTTCCACAGTACATAATTTATTTCGACTCAATGCTGTGCTTTGACCGAGCGCGGTGGCGCAGTGGTAGCACACTGGACTCGCATTCGGAAGGACGACAGTTCAATCCCGTCTCCAGCCATGCTGATTTAGGTTTTCCGTGATTTCCCTAAATCGTTTCAGGCAAATGCCGGGATGGTTCCTTTGAAAGGGCACGGCCGATTTCCTTCCCAATCCTTCCCTAAACCGAGCTTGCGCTCCGTCTCTAGTGACCTCGTTGTCGACGAGACGTTAAACACTAACCTAACCTAACCTAATGCTGTGCTTTAGATGTACCTTGTGAGACACTTATTTCTTAAACTAAGGCCGAAGCTTGATACTAGTAGACTTCTATTACCGAGGAATACCCCTTTCGTCTGCGGTACTCCGCTTTCTATATCCTCCTACTTGCATTACTTTGCTTCCACGGCAGTAGAACTGTTTCATACGTTCTATTATCTTGTGCCCAATTTGGATATTAAGTATAACGATAACCCCATTTCTATTAGTTCACATTAGCTCTGTATTTTTGGATTTCCTCTCAATCCATGTTGAATGCTCTCCGGACTGTTGATTCTATTCAATAGGTCCAGTAATTCTCCCTCACTCTTTGTGACGAAAGCAGTGTCATCAGCAAACGTTACCACTGGATCTTTCACTCTGAATTACCCCCCCCTTTTTTTGAGCCTTTCTTTTATTTCCGTCATTGCTTCTTCGATGTGTAGGTTGGACAGTATCTGAGATGTACTGCATTTCTGCACGCGCATCTCTGTTGGACTTATATTTTTATTGTTCCCTTTCTGATCAAGATATTGTATATTACCCTTCTTTCGCTATGGGGCAAACCAGTTTTTCTGAGAATTTCAAACATTTTACGTTGCCGCTTCCTTTTCCTAGTTCGAGAATTCGTATCATTCTTATCCGTAGTCTTACCTACATTAACAAGTGCGGCGACACACTACATCTCTGCTGTTTCTCCCTTTGGTAAGGCCAAACTGGTCGTCATCCAACAATTCTCAACTTAATTTTCCATTTTTCTGTACACGGTTCTTGGCTTGCTGATATACTGCCCTACAGCTATAGCGTTTATACAACCCTTACTGTCTTCAGGATTTTGTAACTGTATGTGTAGTAAATTTACGTGAACATACTTTTAGTAATATATATTTCATACTTCGAGACTTCGAGTGTACATGTTACGCCCTCTCTCTCTCTCTCTCTCTCAACACACGTACACTCACAGAACAATCCATTTCGTCACAGTAGTAGTGCATTGTTCCAACTCCTGTACGCATTCTGTTAGTTCTCCGTCACATTACACATAACTTTAAAGTGGTAAACTTTCTCAAAGATTCTTTGCTTTTAAATTCCCATTAGTCTGTATTTTATAATCCGATGGTCCATGAGCTGATTGCCATCTCAGAGCACGCCTCCTGTATTTCTCATTTCCTACGTTGTGAGGACACCTGACAGGCAAAACAGATAAATCAGAGAATGTTACGAGGGCAACTTCTCTTTGACACATTTCAACTTAGTCACCTGAAACGGCAGGATTCCTTGTTTCACATACTGGAATCCGCAGGCGGCAGCAGCAACGGCCTGGTCGAAACCTGTTTGCACGCGAAGGTCACGCTACGTTTGAACGATATATTACAAGGAAAATGTGTTTCACTGCTCGGAAGCTCTACCGTTTAGGTTTCTACAGCGTTTCATGTGGAACTAAATGCATCCGCCATCCTTAATGGTCTAAAATAGTCGAATATCAACTGAGACGTCAGAGGATATCGATAAATATTACATTTTAATAGGTGTAGTAATTCTTGTTACTACGTATTAGCGGCAACATTCCGTAGTCATTGCGCAACTACTATAATTGACAGTTAGTTCATGAGATGCCAGGGAAGGAATGACGTTTGACAATTGTGTAAAGCGTTCGCTCTTAAAAAGCAAATAATGAAGACTGTCATGCGGTATCCCTGTTCCTTAAGAAAGATTTGTACACCTTCGTTCTGTGGAATGGGTGGGTTTAATTCGTTTGATAGTAGTTTTGGTGTCCCTTTCCGTAGTCTCAAGTGCTGTTATTTTAAGTTTCTTATTTACTGGGAAGAGTTAAAGATTTCCTGTGGTTCCTTACGAGAAGCAGACATTTTGTATCTCCAGCGTGAAAGTGTCTGTTTCTGTCACAATAACATTTGAGGGAAGTTAATAGCGACAGCCGCACGGCCATCAAGCCTTGCTGTCAGTATATCATTATTCTCATTTGACACAAGCGTTTCCATAAAAAAGTTCAGCGCACACTTAACGGAACTGACTTTATTGTTATTGTTGTACGCGTACTGACAGAAGCATAGCCGCGAAGGCTTGTCGTATTGCCTGGGTGGTTTAATCTGCCAGGAAGTTAAACTCTACATGTACATCAGTAGTAGTAAAAAAGAAAACGGGAGTATTACTGACAGACCATGATGAGGTACGAGCATGTTGATAAGAATGGACGGGTTAACTGCACGTTGATAAGGAATTCAAGAATGATGATAATCGTATTGATAACATGAACGAGTGTGAAAAAGAAATGCAAGGTCTCCCAACCACGACACGTCAATCTGAACATGGTCTTCGGAGCTCCAAAGAATGAAAGAAGCGGGTGTAAAATGCTTTCTTCGAGAACCGCTGAAAAATTCAGGCAACAGCGCGAAAGACGAATTAAGCAGAGTAATAAATGACTGATACGAAACCAAAAACATGGCGGAAGACTTCACACGATACAGAACCAGTACCATAGCTAAAACGGGAAAGGAAGTTGACTGCATCAGTTAGAAAATATTATTAATCTTAACAAATGCATCCAAAACACTAATTAACCTAGTTTATAGCAGGATAAAAGCAAAGGTATATAAATCCACTGTAGAGGACTAGTTCGGATTTAAAGAAGGCAGAGGAACAAGAGAATCAATTTTGTGCGTTCCGCGTGAACTTGCAGAGATGAATGGATAGGAGCAGGTGGATTTATCTTCACTTCAATGACCTATGAAAAGCTTTTGTTAATGTGGACTGGGAGCTACCTTTTAGAACTGTGAAGGAAACGGGAATGCACTGGACTGGAAGCATACCACAAGTAGTTCTTAATTACATCAGAATCTAAACACAAAAATAAACGACCACATGGTAGACGATAACGCCAAGATTACGAAGAAAGTTAGACGAAACGTACCTTTCTCCATATTTCTTAATGTGTTTACTGATGTTCAAACCGTTGTGGAGAAAACAAAGTGACTGATTTTTCATATTTTGAGAAATCAGGAGGAGTGATCTGTTTTACTTGGTAAAAATTTTCTAAAGCCAATATCGCATAAATATTTCTTTATTTACAACAACCGGATCCGACAGATTTTGATGTCATCTTCAGGACTCCAAAAATTTTAGTAACGAATCGTGTTAAGTGTGTGTGGGAACCCCACACCAATTGGTCACGTTAGTGGATAAAATGTAGCACATTATAAAAAGGTCTGTCAAAAATAAAACATTTGCAATCGAAATGGCACTTTGTGCGCATGGCCATGTCTATATATGTACAACTCACAGATAACTTCTACGTCATAAAAATCACAATACGAAATAAAATGCACAGCAGCACATCTGAATACTGACGTCATACCCATCACCCCTAGTGCACTGAGATCGATACCACATTACCTGCAGAGCATTCTGCCTGGAAACTCAGGATATAGCAAAGGTTGTGACATACAAGTGAATAGTAATGTTCTGAAAGACCCATCACTTACGTAAGATGTTGTGAAATCACACACGTCACCAGGGCTATTCCTCAGGAAGTATCCTGCAGTGGACTCGATTCTGCCCAAAAATGCCGCCTCTGCCGTGAAGAGAAATATATTCGAAAATAGCCTAATAATATTTTAAATTACAGATTCGAAATAATAGAAAGAAAAGAAAAAAATGCTAGAACGCATAGCAGCAGTGAATTAGAATACAGATTAAAATAGAGTACAGAACTACATCTGATAGTGGTGAAATTAACAAATGTAATGTGGAAAAGGAGTTTACATTTCTAGATGTACATAAGCGGAATTAATAATAACAGAATAAGTGCACAAATCTTTGACTTACTAAACATTTGTGAATCACATGGCTTAGAACAGCAGGAAGAGAAATAAAAAATGTGGGAGTCGACATGGGCATGATAAGATGGTACAAATGGCTCTAAGCACTATGGGACTTAACAGCTGAGGTCATCAGTCCCCTAGACTTAGAACTAACGTAAGTACATCACACACAACCATGCACGAGGCATTATTCGAACCTGCAACCGAAGGAAAAGTGCAGTTCAAAACAATGAAGCAGAAAGTGTTGATTGACTGTGTCCTCTAAATGGGTTATTCGAAAATAATAACAGTAGTAATAAGTATAATATTTGCTTTAATCCCTCCAGCAAAAGTGAACTCCGTTTTTATAAACGTTTCCCGTCGTGTTTCTGTCATTCTGCGAAGAAAAGTGCAGGTATTCTTGGAACCATACCCGTCTCTTAAAACCCTAGAAAGGTAAACAAGAGTGAAAGAACTGGCCAATGAGAGTATCTCCTTTGCATTTTTTTGTTGGAATTTCAACACGGATCCGCAGCCTCGAGTTAATTTTCAGAACGTGAATATTCAGTACCATGTAACGACGTTAAGGAAGAACACTTTATAATCCACGACTACGTTGCAGACCATCAAAGTTTACTAGGAAATTCAGGCGATGAGAGCTGTGGGGACGTGAGGAAAATACGCTAAACAACGTACCGTTCCGCCTCTGTGCTGTCACCACGATCTTTACGTCCATTCGTCCGATAGCGAGAAAAGGAGTGTTAGGAATTGGAGGAGTACAAGCTGCAGGCAATGTAGCCAATAACGCGCCTGCATGGTCTTCATCGTGGCCACTCGGGCAGTTGACCCTGGACATAAATAAATTTAACGCATCGCGCATAGACAGACGAAGTGATCCACTACTGCTAAATTGAAATAAATCAGTGTAAACGGCAATGACTGTAAAATACTTAGGGCCAAACGCCCGGAAGGACCTAGAGTTGAATAATCACACAAAAAACTGATAGCAAAAGCAGATACCAGACTAAGGTTCATTGCAGGATTACAAGACACTTGTTCCAACTATTATTGAGTGTTCCTCGTAAGTCTCGGACCTGTACCGGGTTGGATGAGTTGAGGAAATAGACAAGATACAACTTAGAGAGACGAGTTTCGTTAAAAGATAATGTAGTTGGTGAGAAAGCGTTACGGACATGATGAACGAACTCCAATGGCACATGCTACAGGCTAGGCATTGTACGTATCAGAGAGGTTTACTGTTAGTATTTCGCCGGCCGGAGTGGCCGAACGGTTCTAGGCGCTTCAGTCTGGAACCGCGCCACCACTACGGTCGCAGGTTCGAATCCTGTCTCGGGCATGGATGCGTGTGTCCATCTTAGGTTAGTTAGGTTTAAGTAGTTCTAAGTTCTAGGGGACTGATGACCTTAGATGTTGAGTCCTATAGTGCAAAGAGCCATTTTTGGTTAACATTTCGGAAGAGTATGTTCCGCGAAGTGTCGAGCAGTATCGTACGTCGTCCAACATATGTCTCACAAAATGTTCACCACTGGCAAACCCGAGAAGTTAGAGCTGATACGAAGGTTTATCTGCAATCATTCTTCCAACGTGTCACTCGTGTGTGGAACAGAGATGAGTGAAGAGTTACTGTTACCAGAAGTACTCCCCGCCATACAGAATACCTTGAAGAGCATGCAGATAAATATATGTGTTGACGAGAAGGAACAATACTGTGCAAGTAGCGATCCTCATGTTCTAGTTTCATTTCTTAACCAAATTCCCTCAACATTTCGTTATTTAATCCGACTGCATTTCATTATCCTCATTTAACTTTTCTTGATGTTCATCTCGTAATCAGTTTTCAAGATATTGTCCATTTGGACAAATACGAAGTGTACATTATGAATGATGTATAGGCGCTCTGGATGTAACGAACGAACAGAGTGCGCTTCGCTTCGCAAGATCTCTGTTCACTTAATCCATATTGATTTACCATCGTATATAGAGATTTTCGTTCTCTAAAAATTGTCATAATATGTGAAAATAAATACGCTCCCTAAGTCTACAGGGTGCAACGGGTGTAAATCGTCATCATGTGGAAGGAGTCATTTTACATTCATATTGATAATTAATTTGTACATCTATGTATACTCTAAACATCACCATATAATTATTTTTCCGCAGAAATGATGTAAGTAGGCTGTTTAGGTTTTCTTATTGGTAACGCCACATAGCGCTCGGTATGAAAAAATCACTGGCTGTGCCGTGTGCAGTCTGTGTTTAGTCTGCATTGTTGTATGCCATTGTAGTGTCGGGCAGCGGCAGCTGGATGCTAACAGCGCGTAGCGTTGCTCAGTTGGAGGTGAGCCGCCAGCAGTGGTGGACGTGGGGAGAGAGATGGCGGAGTTTTGAAATTTGTAAGAATTGGTGTCATGAACTGCTATATATATTATGACTAGTGAGGTAAATACATTGTTTGTTGTCTATTAAAATCTTTCATTTGCTAACTATGCATATCAGTAGTTAGTGCCTTCAGTAGTTTGAATCTTTTATTTAGCTGGCAGTAGTGGCGCTCGCTGTATTGCAGTAGCTTGAGTAACGAAGATTTTTGTGAGGTAAGTGATTTGTGAAACGTATAGCTTAATGCTAGTCAGGGCCATTCTTTCGTAGGGACTTTTGGAAGTCAGATTGCGTTGCGCTAAAAATATTGTGTGTCAGTTTAAGCACAGTCCTGAATAAATTTTTCTAAGGGGACGTTTCAATGAACACAAGATATACAGTTTGAGTTATCAATTCCTACCCACCACCTTTTACATATTAAAAACATAGAAAATGTTCTACGGAATAGGAGGAGTTGTCAAGGAGAAACTTTTTCAATTTATTTTCAGATTTTATCTTGCTGTCTGTTAGACATTTTATATCACTGGGTAAGTGGTCAAAATTTTTTCTTGCAGCGTTGTGCACCCCATTCGGTGCTAAAGACAAACTTAATGTTGAGTAATGAATGTCATTTTTTCTTCTAGTATTGTAATTATGTGCCTCATTGTTCCTTTTGAACTGTGTACTACTGACAACAAACTTCGTGAGGGAATAAATATACTGTGAAGCAATCGTCAGAATGCCCAACTCCTTAAACAGATGTCTACTAGACGATCGCGGGTAGGCACCAGATATCATTCTTACAGCTCGTTTGTGGACAATGCAGATCTTCTTTCTTAAAGATGAGTTACCCCAGAACATTATTCCACATGGCATAACTCAGTGAAAATAAGCAAAATATGTCATCTTACTGCCGGCCGGGGTGGCCGAGCGGTTCTAGGCGCTACAGTCTGGAACCGCGCGATCGCTACTGTCGCAGGTTCGAATCCTGCCTCGAGCATGGATGTGTGTGATGTCCTTTGGTTAGTTAGGTTTAAGTAGTTCTAAGTTCTAGGCGGCTGATGACCTCAGAAGTTAAGTCCCTTAGTGCTCAGAGTTATTTGAACCATTTTTTGTCAACTTACTCACTTCTGTCTCCTCAAAATTTGCTATGATTCTAAGAGCAAATGTGGATGAACTAAGGTGTTTTAGGAGTTTCAAAATGTGTTTTTCCCATTTAAATTCTCATCAATATGGACATCTGAGAATTTTGAAATTTCCACGCTATTTATTACTTCATCACCATGTGCTACACTTATAACTGGTTCAGCACCCCTAGAGGTGCAAACCGAATATGATGTGTCTTTGTGAAATTCAGGGTGAGACCATTCGCAGAAAATCAATGATACTTTTGAGAACTTTGTTGTATATTATATCGTTCAGATACCTTTACACTATTAAACGACTGTAGTTGCTTTTCTACTCCGCGATCTAAGTATCTGACAATCTGACGTTCGTGCAGTCATTTGAAGGAGGGGCCTTATCATGACTTAATGCGGTGAAATAGTTTCGCAACCTCGAACTTTACATTTCAGCCTTCACTCCGTCATATTCCGTTTCAGTGCCAGTATGGCCACTGAGGTGTGAGTAGATTCATACCTTTGGGCAAAATGTTGTTTTTAAATTCATCGAAAAACTTTCTCGTTACTCTGTTAGAGTGTTTTGGACAACTTCTCGCTGTAATAGGAAAGGGAATAAAGCAAGATTGATTCCGATCTCTCTTTGACATTAAGCATAGTTTCTGACGCAGTGGTTAGCACACTGGACTCGCATTCGGGAGGACAACGGTTCAATCCCGTCTCCAGCCATCCTTATTTAGGTTTTCCGTGATTTCCCTAAATCGTTTCAGGCAAATGCCGGGGTGGTTCCTTTGAAGGGGCACGGCCGATTTCCTTCCCAATCCTTCCATAACCCGAGCTTGGGCTCCGTCTCTAATGACCTCGTTGTCGACGGGACGTTAAACACTAACCACCACCAGCATAGTTTCTGACGCGGTCTGCTTATCTGAGGCGACGAAACAACAGGACGTTAACCTGGATGGATATAGTAAACAGGCTGACAAACCGCATCAGAGCGGACAGGTGTTCCAGTCCACTGACCATTAATGTAGTACGACTAGACTTCATGGTTTTTAGTGTTTGGTCACCGGAATCACGAGACCCTCAGTGAAATCAGATGGTACCTGAAAAGCGGGGTTCAGGAGTTCTCATCCGACTGAGCCATCGAGGAGACAGAGCATTTCCAACCTCCTGTCCACACGTTACATTTGTAGTGCCCCTGCCCCTATACTCATTACTCGCGGCAGTCAATCTACCGAGAGTTCGCGCAATATGAGTGCATCCGCACTGAAGAAGATCATTGGCCGGTAAGCCTTATCTATATAGGAAGATGGTATTTTCATATAATTTAAGGTCATGATCAGCACGTTCACAAGACGTAATCACTCTTGAGTTTTTTGGGGGTTTGCATTAGAGATAAAGTGTCCAGTTCACCGGTTTCTAATGTGGAAATTCTTACGCCACGAATTCGAAAAGGAGCAGAGGTAGTTAAGGAAAAGATGTTGGCGAAGAAATGGAGACGAATTGAGTATCACCCAGACGTTTTACGAGAAACAAGTGGAGCAGAACTACATTCATAACAGACTCTGTGAGCTAAGACACTATTTGCATAGTTGTATCTAGCACGGTTACTTAGAAATAAATGTTTGCAATGACGGTAAGAGCTTATCGTCAACTCACACTCTATTTTTTTCTCTCTTTTTACATCTTTAAGACATGAATGTAATAAGGTAACTGAAACGTACGACGTACAAAAAGGATAGTAAGAAATTTATTTTAGTTGCAGTAAATATTACAGTGGTCGTGGAAAAACATGCAATTTGTTATACTTGTAACAAAGTCGACAAATTAATTCAGTCTTTTAGAGAGCTTCGGAATAGCAGCACTTAAAAAATTTTGTTGTTGCGACCACTTGGAGCGTTAAGTGTTTAGCACAAATCTCATTGGAGGCTATAAAGTGCATTATGTGCGAACGCAGAGTGAAAAAGTGACAGTGAAATAGATGACTCAGATTCAAATCTGCCTAGTCCTTGACTATCGCAGCGAGAAGCGTGTGCTAATGCCGGAAGTTTCGCACTTCCTTCAGCAGCAACTCATTATTAAGCGGTATTAAGTCTTAATTATGTGGTTGCCGGTAGGATTACAGCGGCGTTGATCCGGACGTGGGGCGTATCCCCGCAGTGCAGCTAACAAGCCGTGAAGGTCGCGGCAACACCTAAGGGGTTAGGTGCCAGATGCTAATCCCGTTAGGCAATGTGGCCTGTCATGAAGACGGCGCTTCAATGTGAGTTGGAAATGCAGTATGTTTTTTCTGGCAGTCAGACTAGGAAGGCGGATGTAGTAGAGACCAAAAACGAAATTTAAAGCTAGCTACAAGGACATAGAAGATGTAGCCCGTGAGTAGATATTTGGCGATATGTGCAGTCATATCAAATTTGATTAGACACAGGTGCTGTGTTGGTGACAGAGAGAGAAAGAAAGAGGGAGAGAGACAGAGACAAAGAAGGAGAGGGGAGGGGAAGAAAACCTACCAGCACAGCGAAAGGAATGTTTCATCGTCTCACGGGACTGAGGATGTGGAAAATATATCTGTGTTTTCCGGTACTGAGTACTTTCACGTCTTCGTTGATACTTATATGTTACATATTTTTCAATTGCCCTCCTACACCTACAAGTAGTCATCGTATCTAAAGACCCTAGTCACGAAAAATGTATCGCGAACCTCAATATGACTATAAGAAAAATTACACCTATAGAAACTGATTAAAACGGCACCAATATAATTTTGGCAAAATTCATGACAATACTAGTAAAAGAAGCTTCTTGATAAGAAAAGGCCTCTTGCACCTAGCGTTCCTTACAAACCTGATCGATAGTTCATCCATCCTAGGAATCGATGAATTTCAACGATTACTGCCTGTTACCGATATCGATACTAATACGATATCAAAATATGTGACACAAATTGCTGTATTTTTTTATTGCAGTGACGTACAAGCTTGAATTTTATTATACCGCCAACAGACTGTGGACTTTACTATGTGACATAAATTTCAGCTTGTTGCGTGTTCTTGTTCCTTCCGTATGTTACACGGACTGACAGATAATCGGATAACAAATGGCAAAAAATATTTTTTCTTCTGATATAATTACGAACTAACAGTTTTCCAATTTTTCCTTTACCTCTGCTGTGAGGCCTTCCTTTCTGGCGCAATTTCAAGGTTCTAGGTCAATAGGAAGGATCCTATAGGTTTCGATGAGCGAGTTTTCAACTATCACAATTCGTGACAAAGACGGCCGTATTTATTGATTACTTTTATTCAAAAGTTTTTAGAATACCAAGGGACAATTGACTGTAGTGCGTAACAAAAATTTAAACGTGATACGTTAACCCGTTCCTGAGAAAAATGGTTCTGAGCAGTCGAACAGACTCCCAGACAGATGGACTAACAATGAACCGATCGTGCAACGGTCCGTTCACGCCGATTGATGTATGAGCCCTAAAAACGCTAAGCACCCTGAAGACATGGTCGGACGCCAGTGAACTTCATACACTTCACATCATGTGTGATTATTAAAAATGATTGGAGTTGTAATTTGTTGTGACAGGTAGAACAACCACCAACCTACTTCAGCGTTGTTCGCAAGCCCTGTACGATACATAAGCGTCATATGTTCAGTGATCGCTGTAAAGGAGTGGGAGATACTGCGTACTCATTTGAGACCGCATTATCAGCACTGATGCAGTTTGAAAGGTGCCTCGTTGCGAGAGTCCATTTGACCGACGGGTCGAATCTTGCAGTATCCAGATTTGTGGGGCATTTGGACGTGAGAGACGCCCGATGACGTGCCGTATGGAAATGCTAGGTAACGCTTACTCCTCGTCAAGGTTCCAGCCAGTCACGTCTAACCGCGACAGTCGGGGATCGCCATATATTTACCAAGCAGACGGTAACACTGTATCTGCGCCCGCTGTACGAGAAAAAGTAATGGACTCCCTGCAACATTCTGTGCCGTCCTGATACATTGATACGGGACTGACGGCAGACGGACTGTTGAATTACGTGACCCATGAGTATACTGACCTTAACACCACAACAGAAATGGCTGCATTTGCAGTGGTGCCGTAACCGGGAAACATGGAGTGCTGATGGGTGGCGTCGAAATGCGTTCAGCGATGAACAGCGATTGTATGGCTGTTAACCTAGTGAGAGACCCAATTCTCCCAATGTTTTGGACAGGAACAGCGTACTGCTTGCTTCATGGTGTGGGGAACCATCGGGTATGACTTCAGGTCACGGTTGTAGTGATCGAGGTAACTCCGACAGTGCACTGGAAGGTCACAGACATGCTGCGCCCTCGTGTGCCACAACCCATATAACAGTACTATGGTGCAATTTTTCAACGGGACAACGCTCGTACACGCATGACATGTGTCTTTATGAACTGTCTGTGTCACGCTGAAGTGCTCCCGTGGCCAGCAAATCCAGATATGTCTCCAACAGATCATATGTGAGACCAGCTCTGGCATAGCCATCATGGTGCCTGTATCCGGAAGGCAAAGCACCAGTTGCAATAGATGTGCGCCAGGTTGCCTTAAGCAATGATACGGCAGCGTAAGAACACCCTACTCAACTGAGCCAATTCATGCATCCGGATCAGAGAAGAAGCAACGTCATACTGACAAGTGGGCTTCTGATGCCGACTTCATTGTAAATTAGACTCGATTTTGTAATCGCTGAACAGAAATCAGATGTGCTTTCAACCGGTGAAGTTTCGTTTCCTCTACCCTATCTCCTAGCTCAACCTTTTCTTGCCGGGCAGCGTGTAACGCAGATTTTTTACAGATTGGAGATAGCGTGCCTGGTATTTCCTACCTGCATGAACCGAGATTCAGGAAGATCGATTTTCAGGCTGCCATAGCTTGTACTAGGACAGTATCTACAGTGTAAATCTTGCCCCTGCGGCGGTGACCGAGATACCGATTTTCGTGTCATCATAAGACATTAGCACACAGCAAACAAAACAAAAAAGGCGGAGCGGTAAACTCTTTCGATACTGCTCTGAATGACGAAAAAGGTGGTGTGAGCCTCTGATAGGCGAAACCTGTGTCACCACTCTAGGCTAGCTCTGTGTATCAGCAGGAAGACGTGAAAGTTTTGTCCCCCCAGCTGTACCGTATCGGGTAGTCAACGAGTACCTAACAAATCCAACTACATCGGTGCCCTCCGAGCACGTATTTTCAGAGACAGGAACCATGCTTTCAGAGTTGCGGAAGAGGATATCAGCAAAACGATCGGATAAAATATTGTTTCTGACTGGCCGTATGAAAGAAGAATGGGAAGTTTACGTAAGAATTATTTACTTTTGGGAAACATTCGACTGCTTTTCTAAGTTTACCGTAATTTCATGTTTCAGGTTCCATATTTTTAAAACTTGTAATCTGTAATGAAAATAAAAACATGGCTGGATTTGACTCTTGCATTATTTCTTTTAAAACATGTGGAAAACAGAATGTTATGTTATTTTTAAAGATTTTTATGTATTACTATCGAACCCAGCAATGCTCCTCAGTTGCTAAATATGCCTGGAAATTGGATACACATCCTCCTGTCTCTGTCTACCTCCTCCTCATACCTCTCTTTAACCATTTCCTCCTCCTGCTCTTCCCTCTCTCAGCCTATAATATCCCCCACCTATCTCTTTCCATTTCTGCTTCTCTTTCTCTGAGTCCATCTCTTCCTTCCTCTTTTTACGTCCATTTCCTTCCTGGTCTCTCTCTGTCCACCACCTCTTAAACTCTCTCTCTGAGTTTAAGCCTTGTTTATAGTTGGTTGGTATGATTGGTATCCCAGGCATAAGAGATACCTCTCCAGCTAACGGACCTTTGAGGCGAGTCATTCCAATGGCAGTATTTTGCGTAGTTTTAATCTTCAAATGAATAGGATTAGTGCGTTTCCTATTATGTAGATTTGTGGTAGTATTGTGATCATAAGCCGATAAGCTGTAGAAAGTACTTTCCAATTTTCTGTCAACATTTTAAAATTATGTATAACGAGAAACAATGTGTTTCAGAGAAACGATTTGTCTAATGATTTAAATGTCCTGCCGACGCAGTTAAAACTGACTGAAAATGTTAACGAAACTGCACGTTTTCACTGCACAACGTTTTCTTTCTCCCAGTTTTTTTTACCGGAAAATCTGAAAATCATTGTTTAAGAAATATGTATTATGAATATTTATTAGAGCATCGCGTCAAAATTCAAGTAAATTGTTCAAAAAATTTTCTACGTTTTTCATAACGATGTCAAACGATTTGTTCCTATATAGTAATATAGATTATAGATTTAAAAAACGGAGATGGTGCGTTTGGATGCTACAAAACATATCTATTCCTGTATTTATAAAGATAAGTATCGATACCTCAAGGTACCAGTGCATAACAAGGATAGTGTAATGTAGCTGAGTTAAATCAGACGCTGTGGAGGGAATTCGATTAGCGAACGAGACTCCACAAATAGTAGATGAGTCTGGAGTAGAGAGGATATAAAATTCAGACTGTCAACAGCAAGAAAAGCATTTCTGAAGAAGAGAAATTTGTTAAACACTAATTTAAATTTAGGTATTTGGAAGTCTTTTATGGAGGTATTTGACTGTAGTGTAGCCATGTAGAGAAGTCAAACGTCAACTATAAGCACTTCAGAGAAAAAGAGAACAGAAGCTTTTGAAATTTGGGGCTTCAGAAGAATGCGGAAGATTAGATGGTGACGTCAAATACCTACTGAGGAGGTACTAAATCAAATTGAAGAAGAAAAAAACGTGTATGGTATGGATTGATTAAAAGAGGGGATCGGTTGATAGGACACATAGTGAGGCCTCAACGAATTGCCAATAGGTTATGGAACTAAGTGTGGAAGAGAGGAAGGATGGGGGGCAAGAAGTGAGGATGGTGTGTGGGGGGGGGGGGGGGGGGGAGGAGGAATGCTTCAATAGAGTAAGCAGCTTCAAAAAGATGTAGTCTGTAGGAGGTACAAAGAGATGAAGAGCCCTCACTGGACAGCTAACATGGACAGCTACATGAAACCAGTCTTTCCTCTAAATACAACAACAGTAAAACCACTGCAAGGTACCAGAACTTTCCTTTCACAATTTTTATGACCCATGGCTAATGTCTCGATACTTTTCGTCAACTAATTTCTCTGTTTTAGAAATGCATTTGTTACTAATGTCAGTCTGCATTTTATATCCTCTCTACTTCCTCTTATCCGTATAGCAAAACTCATTTGCTACATTTATTTCTCATTTCCTAATCTAATCACACAGCATTCTATGGTTTAATTTGATTACAGCCCACGATCCTTGTTTTGCTTTCGTTTGTATTCATCTCACGACCTGTTGCAACACTCTTCATGTTCCGTTTGTTTTCCAAGTCGTTTGCCGACTCTGTCTGTATACAGTGATATTGTAACTGTGACAGTTATTTTATCCCCGTTACATACGCGAATGTAACTGTACAGAAATTTGCTATTAGTAGGACGTATTTCCCCATGTACTATTCAGTGGCCAAGTGAATAGATGTAACTGAACAATTACAGGTTCAGAGGGAGTTGAACGGTACCACATATCATATGTTCAAAGTGGTAGTTGCGTCTTCAGGTATTATAAAACATTCTTGTTAGTCTGACGTTGCACAAGAACTTTGCCACATGTACATTTGGTGATGAATCAAACGTGGCTTTAGGGTTTGTCAAGTTCTTCGACATTCCTGCAAAGTCGACAGATAGCAAAATGTAAGATTTGCACAGTATCTGAAACTGTAGCAGCTGAAAGTAAAACAGTTAATTCTAAACGTAAACTCTAACGTAGTATGTCAGCCACTGTGGTTGCCACTAGACAGAAACGCCAAACAACAGGGTGTGTAAATATTTTCTGCAGTTTGTTGTGGACCGTTTACTAATTTTATAGAAGCTCGAATGGGAAAATGCGTATAACAGTTTCCACAACGAAACTTTGTGTCGATGACTGGCGGAAAACCCAAAAATATTCTGGCCAATGTAAAGTACGCTAGCAGCAAGACATAATTAATGCCTTCCCAGTGCAATTTCGTGTGAATACTATCATACGACAGTGCTGGCAAAGCAGAGTTACTAAACGCAGCCTTCCGAAATGCATTCACCAAAGGAGAAAGAATATTCCAGAATTCGAATCAAGAGCAGCTGACAACATGAGTAGCTTAGAAGTACAAATAAGCGGAGTTGCACCTTAAATCACGTAATAATAACAAGTCTTCCGGTACAGAATCCACACCAATTAATTCTTTTCCAGAGTGCGCTGATGCAGTAGCTCCATACTTAACAATCGTATACAAGCGCTCTCTACCCAAAGAAGGAAAGTTTCACAGGTCAGACCAACATTCAAGAAATGTAGTAGGAGCAATCCACTAAATTACAGGCCCATAACATTAGCGTTGATATGCAGTACGATTTTGGGACATATGTTGTGTTCGAACATTATGAATTACCTAGAAGGGAACGGTCTATTGACACACAGTCAACATCGGTTTAGAAAATATCGTTCTTGTGAAACACAAAAAGCTCTTTACTCACACGAAGTGTTGAGTGCTGTTGACAAGGGATTTCAAACTGATACCGTATTTTTAGATTTCCAAAAGGCTTTTCACACTGTACCGTACATGCGGCTTTTAGTGAAATTGCGCATGCTTACTGTATATCGTTCCAGTTATGTGACTGGATTCGTGATTTCCTGTCAGAGAGGCCACAGTTCGTAGTAATTGACAGAAAGTCATCAAGTAAAACAGAAGTGATTCTGGCTTCCATATATATATATATATATATATATATATATATATATATATATATATATATATACGATTTAGGAGACAATCTGAGCAGCCGGCCGTCTTAGACAGTCTGCAGATGACGCTGTCGTTTATCGTCAAGTAAAGTCCTCAAAAGATAGAAATAAATTGCAAAATAATATAGAAAAGATATCTGAATGGAGTGAAAGTTGGCAGTTGACCCCAAATAACGAAAAGTGTGAAGTCATCCGCACATCCGCATGAGTTCTAAATGGAACGCGTTAAACTCCAGTTAAAGTAAATATCTAGGAAATACAATGCTGAACAACTTAAATTGGGAATAACACATAGGAAATCTTTTGGGGAAGGAAAACCGAAGACTATAAGGCAACAAAGACGCCAATATCGATACCTCACTGAGCTTCAACGACGTCCTCCAACAAGGCTATCAGAAGCTGAACGATCCTTCTGTGCAGTACAATTTGCAGGAATATAGCCACTGTACTCTATGACTGGCAATGGTGGTCACGGGGAAGTGCGGTCTCAACAAGGCCGGAGTCTGGAAGGGCACGTGGCAGGAGAGGGAAGACCGTTGTGTTCAGTGTATCTTTCTGACACATCGTACTGAAGCAATATGACAGAACTAACTGTTACAAATCGGTTACTTCAAGGACAGCTTCGAGGCAGACGCCCTGTATCGTTCATTCTACTAACCCCAAACCAGCATCACTTGCGACTTCAGTATGTCAGGCGACAGCTCGGTGGAGAGCAGGGTGGAGGTCTGTTGTGTTTTCTGATGATAGCCGGTTTTGCCTAGGAGCAAGTGACGGCCGTGTGTTGGTTAGAAGTAGGCCCGTTGAGAGTCTGCAATCAACATTTCTGTGTCCGAGACAAATGGAGCTACACCGGGACTCACTTTCTGGAGTGCGATTTCGTACGACAGCAGGAGCTCTCTCGCGGTCATCCCACGTACCCTGAATGCTGAACTGTACGTCAGTCAAGCGATTAGAACAGTCGTGCTGGTATTCTGAAAGCATTGGAAAGGGGCGCTTTACAAGAGGATAACGCTTACCCACATACAGTCAGTATGCTGTGCAGAGTGCCGACATGCTGCCTTGGTCTGCTCGATCACCAGATCTGTCTCCAGTCGAGCAGATACAGAACATCATGACAACTCCTCCGTCCTCCACTACTATTATGTCTCCATCCTCGTCGTCAAGTGTGTGGAGTCTAGGAATCCTATCTACTCATTTCGCTAGACGAAGATTCAAGCAAATCGTATTAGTGCGTTTTATTACAAAAAACATAAGATAGAATACTCAACTTTGCAATTCCACAGATGTGTCGCAAGCAAAGGGCGACGTGCGAAATATTAAGTCTTCTACAGTATAAACAGCTCCATGTCTGTGCCAAATGCAGTGTACAAGCGGAACTAGCGTTGACGCTGGGCGTCGCCGGTGGGTCGCGGCGCTTCTGTCCTCTTCACGTAGGGGCCACTGCTGTCGCGTTGTCGTCCTGGAGAGGTGTCGGTCAGCGTGCGATTGGCTGACGTCTTCTCACAGCCATCCCTCCTCTGTCCATTCCGACTGGCGTGCCGGCGCTTGCCTTCACGCCGGAACAACTACTAGCATCAACTGTTCCATCACTGGCCGACCAAGGGCAACGAGCGTAGAACAATCCATAAACGGAGTTATGGCGCCTGTACGACATAATGCATGACAGTTTGCATGCTTGTACTTGACAATTCAACAGTGGCGGTTACACCTGTTACTAATATACAAGAGTTTCGTATTTACAGTTGCTGTCTCGCTCTCCCTGCTGACCTAGCAATGTTAATCACTTACAATCTGGGCTATTTCGGAAATCAGCCGTATGCAAACACAACTAGTTTATTTTTATATTTCCCCAGACATGTTTCGACACCTATGTGACATCTTCTGTGGTTTAACTTTTATTTTATGTAAAGTACAATATCACATTTGTTATAATTTCACTACTGTAGGCCTAAGAAATACGATATATGGAATTTGCTTCTTTTCATTTGGACACTCAGCTTAAAATTACATCGCTAATTGAACAGTATTATT
This sequence comes from Schistocerca gregaria, assembly GCF_023897955.1. NCBI lineage: Eukaryota > Metazoa > Arthropoda > Insecta > Orthoptera > Acrididae > Schistocerca > Schistocerca gregaria. The sequence goes on along the minus strand of NC_064929.1, from coordinate 167,630,719 downwards.
AAAAATCGATTTCAGTCCTCGTTTTCGTCGTTTTCTTTTTTGACAGCATGTCGCCTGCAGACTAGCCATGAAGAAAATTATTGCTGTTTGTGGAGAGCTGTTTCGAGGTTAGACCTTATGTACGTTTCTGTACTTACATTTTCGGTCTTGTTTCGTGTCCCTGGTTGGTGTCTCAATCAGATACTATTTAATGCATTGCTTTTACTCAGTTCTTCATAAATTTCCGCTCACTACTTCAGCTCACGAGCACTTACACAAAATGTGATCTGAGCAGACACTTCTGGAAATAGACTCATTGAAAAGTGTCATGTTTTGTCGTTACTCACTTGTTCATCCTTCGTCTTGTGTGTGTTATGGCGCTGATTTTGAATTTTGTGTGTGTGTGTGTGTGTGTGTGTGTGTGTGTGTGTGTGAGAGAGAGAGAGAGAGAGAGAGAGAGAGAGAGAGAGAGAGAGAGAGAGAGACGGAAAGAGGGTTGCGGATAGAGCCAAGAAAACAGAATTTTCTTTTATTTTTTCCCCTGTTATGTTATGCTTAGGGAGTCACCTTTGTATAGTTCATTGAGTGTTCCAAACAGTATTTTGCTGCACAGTGTTGTTTTATCATTCAGAACTCTTTACCTGTATTATTGCTTTTTGTATGTAGTAGTTCTCCTCTATTATGAGTTTTTGGTAGAGACTATTGCTTTCTGTGAGGTTCTTAGGATCAGACTCCATGTTTTTTTGGGTGCTGGCTTTCTTGTATTAAATGATCTGCAAAAGTGACGTGTGTACTATCACTTGTTAGGTCTCTGAAGTGTTAGGAGTACGTCGTATTGAAATTTCTGGATGTTTGACCTATGTAGACCGACTGGCATGAACTGCAGGTTAACTGATATATTCCAGCTTTGGAGAATTTGTCTGCAGAGGTGATCTTAGGCCTTAGAGTCTTATGTACTGTGTTATTTGTGCGGAATGATATTTGTAGCCCTTGTTTCTTGAGTATGTTTCCCATCCTGTGTGCATTTTTGTTACTGTATGGTAGTGTGTGCCATGCTGGACTCTTTGTAGGGTGTTCCTGGTATCCCGTATTTGTCTGATCCTTGTGTTCTTGGTTCTCTGTTGTGGCTGGTAATATGTTGATGGTTTGTTCTCTTTTAATTTGCTTTTTAATTTGGTTGCTCAGTTTGTTTATCTTTTCGGTTTTGTACTCATATACTCTGGCTACTTGGTGTATTGCATTTACTTCCTGTGTGTACTTGAGTTAGTCCAGTGGAGTTCTGTTGAGCATGTGTTGCATGTGTCTGAGACTTGAGAATTTGTGTGCTTGTGGATGGTTGGAGTTAATGTGAATGATTGTACCTGTGACTGTAGGTTTCCTGAAAATCCCGAAAATAATGTTTGTTGCTGATTCTGATTATGGTAATGTCTAAGAAATTATGCTTAATTTCCGGTTCTGTCTCAATGGCGAATTATATTTTTGGGTGAACTGTATTTATGTCACTGTGTAATTGTTTTATTCGGGTATGTGTTTCATCAATCAAGCAAATGATGTCACTTAATAGGCTTAATGTCACTTAATAGGCTTAAATATGTGGGCTAGACAAATGTATTCCCACATTTCGCTACTCCACATTGATTACTTTTTGATGTTGCAGTTTTTATATATATATTTATTTATTGTTTGATGAGCGGGTTTGCCTGCTGCGGCTAGTCAGAACCAGCAGGCAACGCTATTTGCGGCCAACGAGGCTGGAGCCCGGCCATTAATAACCGCGCAGGTAATCAGGTGGAGCCGCGGAGTCTGGTCACGGCCCACACGAATCCGCCGGCGGGAATGTTTACGACCGATTAAGGGGGGCGTGGCGGCCGCGACAGAGACGGACGGCGCGACCACCGGCCTCGGCGATGGCTATCGCCGTCCGGTACACAGAGGCGGAGGCGGAGGCGCCGGCCAGCGTGCCGGAATGCCCTGGCACTGTGCGGCTGAGGCGGGGCGAGGTGTCGCGGGTTATGGCCGATTCATCACGGCCCGCCAGCATGACCGGCCTGCCGATGCCGCACTAGGACCCCACGCATTACTGACGGCTCACTCGCAACCCAGCCGAGGATTACCCGATGCAGCGGGACCACTTTGCAGTGCGTCTTTCAAACAGGGGATGTGCCGGGTCAGCCACGTAACTGGGACTCCTCAAGTAGCCCACAATCAGCTATTCTAGACGTGGTCAAAAAATTGTACACTGCGGTAACAAAAGTAATTATTCACATATGAAAACGGCCATAGTGTCGCGAATACAAAAAGGGAAGTGCATATCCGGACTGTCATTTGTATTAGGATGAATCAGGCGAAAAAGTTTCCAAAGTGGTTATGGCCGCAAGACTGGAATTAACTGAACGCGAAATGATAATGGAGCTGCACGCATGGGACATCAAATTTCGGAAATTGTTAGCGAAGTCGATATTTTGAGATCCACAGATCAAGAGCATGCCGAGAACAACAAATTTCAGGCCTTACCTCTCACCACAGACAACGCAGTGGTCAACGGTCTTCACTTAACGACCGAGAGCAGCGGCATTTGGATGGAGTTTTCAGTGGTAGCACTGCGTGAAGAAACATCACAAATCAATGTGGGACGTACAACGAAAGTATCACTTATTATTTATTAATTTATTTTACCGGGGAAGATTAGGGTCTTCAGGCCCTCTATTGCACCTAACAAGGCATACTCAGATTGAACGAATTTCAGTTTCTACAGAACATTAAGTACATATAACGTGTTATACAGTATTAATGTTAAAGAAAAAAAATAGAGATTATAACAGTAGTACAATGATAATTATAACAATCAAAAAATAATTATAACAATCAATAATAATAATAATAATAATAATAATAATGATGATGACTATGTATATGAAAGTAAACATATTTTTCTTTTATGAATGTCAGTCCTATTGTTAGTTGGGAATTTTCTCGTTATGTCCTTGCAGCTTGTGAGTTATTCTCATCGAGCAGAGACATAAGATGATAGAATGGGGTGAAAGAGATATAGAAGAGGTAGATAGGTTAGAGGAAGAGAAATAGAATGGTAAAATTCGAAGCTATGATGGAGAGGAGAAAGAAAGAGATGAGAGGGACACAACAATCGTGGCTATACCGTCCCTAATATGTAAGTTTTGAGTTCCCTCTTGAATGTTGAGTGGTTCTGGATAAGACGCAGATCACAGGGGAGCGCGTTCCATAGTCGTGTGGCTGAGATGGAGAATGACACGGAGAAAGATTTTGTGTTATGTAAAGGTACAGCCAACATGCTAGACATATCCTATCTGGTATTGCGGTTGTGGAATGATGATAGGTGTTTAATGTGAGAAGACACGTATTGGGGGCACCAGTGGCTAAGAAATCGATGAAGTAAGCACATCGTGTGGAGATAGCGTGTCTTATGTGGGCGTATCCAACCTAGCTGGGAGTATGAAGGACAGATATGATCATACAACCGAATATTGCACACGTATCTAACGCAAGCATTCATCACTACCTCGAAGCATCTCGAATTTTCACTATTTGTGCCGTGTTGAACTACATCACAGTAGTAAATATTAGGCAAGACTAGTGTTTGGACTAATTTTTGTTTAACGTGTGTTGGAAATATTTTTCTAAATTTTTGAATTGCAAGTAGGGAGGAGAGCGATTACCGGCAAGCTGTGACTGTTTGTTCTTCCCAGTTTAGGTGTTCATCCAAGATTATTCCAAGGTCTTTCACTGTTTTTAGGTATGGTAGTTGGGTACCATTGAGGAGTGTTTGAGGGACTGTTTCGCGAAAGTGCCGGCTGATTAACTTTGGATGAGATATAAGTATGACCTGGGATTTCTTGGGGTTTAGTTTCAGACTTACGTTCTGTGCCCATCGAGAAACAGAGCAAAGATCTACGTTCATACTCGCTACTGCGTCAGCAATGTTCTAGGAGCTTGCACTTATGTACAGTTGGATGCTGTCGGCATATAGATGGTAGTTGCAGGAGTGAATCACTGAAGAAATATCATTAATGTACAGTGAGAAAAGTAATGGACAAAGGACGGAGCCTTAGGGAGCTCCAGAGCGCACGTTTTTCCATGATGACTTTTCCGACCCACAAATGACTTGTTGATTTCTGTTTTTGAGGTAGCTGTCGAACCAGTGTATTGCGCTGTTTGAGAAATTCAGCTGTTTCATTTTAATCAAGAGCCTTGCTAAAGTCAAGCAGTGTTAGGATGGTAGCTTCACGTCTGTCCATAGCATGTTTAATGTCATCAATTACTTTGATTAATGCAGTTGCTGCACTATGGTGCTTTCGAAAGCCTGACTGATATTTGTCATGAATGTTATGAGTTCTGAGGTAATTCGTCAGCTGTTCATGGACGATGTATTCTAGGACTTTAAATATTGCAGGTAGTATGCTGATCGGCCTGTAGTCACCTGGCGACTTAGGGTTGTCAGTCTTGGGTGTAGATGGAATTAAACTTTGCTTCCACTCAGTAGGAAGTGGGACGAAATTTGGCGTTAATGGGCCATGGCTGCAGATAACCGGAGAGTGTACCCTTGCTAACAGCACGCCTCTCCTGGGCTCTTGACCATACTGGTTGGACTGTAGACGACTGGAAAACCGAGGCCTGCTCAGATGAGTCTCGATTTAAGTTGCTATGAGCTGACAGTAGGGTTCCAGTGTGGTGCAGACCCAACGGAGCCATGGACTCACAATGTCAACAGAGCACCATGCTAGATGGTGGTGGCTCAGTAATGATACGGTCTGTGTTTACATGGAATGAACTGGGTCCTTTGGTCCAATTGAACCGATCATCGTCTGGAAATGGTTATGCTCAGTTACTTGGAGACCATTTGCAGACAATCATAGACTTCATGTTCCCAAACAATGGTGAAATTTTTATGGATGATAGTGCCCTGTGTCACTGGGCCACTATTGGTCGCTATTCCTTTGAAGCACATTCTAGACGGCCAGACGTTTTGGCCACTCAGATCGCCGGACATGAATCCCACTGAATGTTTATGGGAGATAATCGAGAGGTCAGTTCGCGCACAAATGCTTGCATGGCAACACTTTCGCAATTATGGGTGGCTATGCTGCAGTATGGTTCAGTATTTATGCAGGGGACTTCTAACGACATCAGTCCATGCCAGATGGAGTTGATGTACTGCGCAGGCCAAAGGAAGGTCTGAAACAAAGTTATGAGGTATTCCATGCCTTCTGTCACTTCAGTGTCTACCGCTATAGCGACCCGGTATACATTCGTTTGTTGTAGAGATCTCCAACGCTTTATCAAAGAGGAAACTATATCTTTCTTTAAACGCTCATAAACGACTCGAAGTATTTGGATATCCCTTTTGAGACATAAACAGACAGTAAAATTGTCCACCATACTAAAGCCTCCGCCTTATGTTTGTGCCATATCAGTGATGTACGAAGACAAAAACATCAAGCTTTGGAAGATAACAATATGTGTAGCAAATACTGATTAGTATTTTGTACTTGAGCCATACGCTCGTGGACAAGCTAACTTGGAAAAAATGTGTAGAAATCAGGATGGACAGTTATCTTTCGATCGAGTGAAGAACGGAGAGGGCATAGATTGACATATGGCTTTAATTTGTTTTGCGTCGTGCCAACATGGAAAAGCCAGTCACATTCATTGCTGAAAATGTTCTGCACCCATAAAAAGTTTAATAATCGGAGACATATAGTTAAATTATTTAGTGCGTAATAGGTATAAATGCAGATATTCCTATTTGTGACTGAGGACGGTGTGCTGAACAACATTACGTCAATGATTACCTCATTTGCAGGCTAGTAATTGTAGCCAACGCAAGGCATATGTTTTTAATTTTTGTTAAATCCAAGAACATGCGGCAACGCAATCTCTTAATGCTGACTTTCCTCTGGACAGCAGGTAAGGTTGATTTTTAGCCCATACTGAAAGCGTTGTCCACTTAGTGGTGCAGCTATGGTCACGCAAAGAAACATAAAAAAACCAAGACACTGATGTGTGTGCATAGTAAAATTCCACGTATAAAAATACCCGCACTTATACCCGTTCCACCTTGTATAGTTTGTCTGTCCCAGTACAAAGCACCTTCCTGTAGGATTGTTAACATTAGAAACAATATATTGTGGCAGAAAGTGGGGCTTACTTCAATAGTGGTACAAGTCCATTTTTGTTCATTCTGAGATACAGAATCCTAAAGTAAATTAGCGCTGAAAAATCTGCAGTTGAGATACCAGAAATATACCAAGTATATATACTTGAATATTTCTGGTATCTCAACTGCAGATTTTACAGCGCTCATTTAACTTTAAGACTCTGTATCTCAGAATGAACAAAATGGACTTCACCACTATTGAAATAAGCCATATATACATAAATGAATCCGAAAAAGTTGAGTAAAAACTAATCAGTATTATCCACAGCTTACCATCATAGACCATTGACGAGATGTGTCAGAATTTTAGACGACACGCCATGTTTTCCATCAGTTGTCGTAAGGCGTCGTCATCCGTGCCACCAGAGGAAATCAGATGAACATCTGTGTAAACATAATTCAAACTCTGTTACTGCATAGTTCACTGGCAGAGTTTATTAAAAATCAGTTATGGAAATAATGAAGCCCTTTAAATAAATGACAAATTATTAAATGCGTGTGAAATGTGGATACCGTTCTGCTAATAAGCTTACACGCAGCTATCCTGGTTTGATGCAGTCAAGCGTATAGATTTCCGTACTCTCTCTTTCTACCATCTCAGTAATTTTTACAGTCGCTACTTAATTTTTTTATCCTTAACATTTCCATCAGCACAAATACTCGTTCTTACTGCAACAAAATCGTTTCTGTTTCATTCATTCATTAAAACAGCTGCCTTCACTAAATGTCTTTGGATAACAGGAACCAAAGTTTGGAATTACTTCCCTCCCAATACTAGAGAACACGTAACGGTAATAACAGTAATTATTATTGCAGATGTAGCTTCGAAACACAGCTAATAGTTTATATACTAAAAGAACTGTAATGTCAGTCCTTCTTTTAATATATGATCTGTGCCCCATTACAACTACATACCTTTCTGTCCAATTACATAAGGGAGAGTCAGCCCTTTTTATTTAGAGACCACTTTTGTACCTCTATTAGTAGTAAAATTTTCTAACGCGCTTCGGTTCCACAAGAGTGATGATTTATGAAGTAGAGAAGTGCTTTATAAAGCGCAGTTACAGCCAGACACCACACTTGCTAGGTGGTAGTACTTAAATCGGCCGCGGTCCGTTAGTATACGTCGGACCCGCGTGTCGCCACTATCAGTGATTGCAGACCAAGCGCCGCCACGCGGCAGGTCTAGAGAGACTTTCTAGCACTCGCCCCAGTTGTACAGCCGACTTTGCTAGCGATAGTTCACTGACAAAATACGCTCTCATTTGCCGAGACGATAGTTCAGCACAGCCTTCAGCTACGTCATTTGCTACGACCTAGCAAGGCGCCATATTCAAGTACTATTGATATTGTGAATCGTGTACCGTCAAGAGCGACGTTCATCATTAATGGATTAAAGTTAAGTATTCCACCAACTACGTCCGTTTTTCTAAATTCTAATTTCCTTGTCCTGTTCCAGACCTCACGCCAGCCTGCGTGAGCTAAAACGCGTGCATTTCGGCCTCCTCTAGTAACACGGTGTTGGCTCTCCTGCCAACCACAATATTCTGTAGGAACAATATAGTGTACAGGAATCTTCAATAAAACCAACCAGTTTTCAGGAAAGAAAATATGTTGCATTACTTATTTAATACCTCTAGTATGAAGCCTTCGCGTGATGTGAGAGGAAGCCCTGCAAGGCCAAATTTAATCAGGCTGAAACCACTAAATAGCATCGCATTCATTATAAATATGAACTCTGAAAAGGCCAAGCGACTGATTAAATTTAAATCTTGGTTTAAATTTCCTCTAGATAACGCATTTAAAAAGAAAATTTAAGTAGTGCTTCAAAACCATGTAATAGAGTTGCAAGCCACATGAACACCTACACATTAACAACAACACCAACAACACAAAAGAAAGAAAACTGTGCAAAATTAAAATTGTACACGGTATCTTTGCTCACATGTAAAACCAGCTTCGCAAGTGCAACACAGAGTATTTGTGGCCGGACGAAGTGCCTGTAATTTTGTTTACGGCACGCTGCGTCGAATTATGCAGGAAATACATATAAAACTATGTAAGCAACGCATCCCAGGATTGATTAACTTTACGTGTCCCATATTTAAATGACGTCTAGAGCGACATTTCTTGACAGCTATGAAAGCACATCATAATATAAATAATCTGCTTACTACCAATGTAAGTCGTCTGCACGAATCAATGGCTAAAGTGTGCGTTGTTGGATGTATAGTTTAATTTTTACCATAGGCCTATCATGTGTAAAAACCACAAAGGAATTAAACGTATAAAGAAAAGAAAAAATACGCTTGGTGCAAATATGTAGCCTGTAATGGCACTCCTTTCGTAAACCTTAGCATGCCCTCATTCGTTATTGAAACTCGTAGCCGCATTTGTTTCTCGCGGACACTTCTGAGCACATTTCGTCGTCCTTCCACGCAAAGAATCCTGTTTGCACCTATGTTTCATTCAAGAAAACTATAAAGCTGAAGTTCAGTCATCTGCTGTACCGATGAAAATTTTTCTCTATCTACACTGTGCTGACAGAAGTCATAGAATAGCTGTATGCACATGCACAGATGGCGGAAGTATCGCGTACATCAAATATATTACGGCAGTGCATTAGCGGCTGTCATTTATGCTCAGGCGAGCTACGTGAAAATGCGTCCCACGTAATTATGGTCGCAACACGGTAATTAGCAGATTTTGAATGCGGAATGGTAGTTGGAACTATACATATGGGACATTCCATTTCGGAAATGGTGAGACAATTTAATATTTCGAGATGTACAGAGTCAAGAGTGTGCCGAGAATACCAGATTTCAGGCATTACCTCCCACCACGGACATCGCAGTGGACGACAGCCTTTAGTTAACGACCGAGATCAGCGACTTTTGCTTAGAATTCAGTGGTAACAGACGAGCAACGCTACCTGAAGTAACAGCAGTAATGAATGTGTAACGTCCGACGAACTTTTCCGTTAGGGCTGTGCCGCGAACTTTGACCTTAATGGGCTATGGTAGCAGACGACCGAGCCGACTACCTTTGCTAAGAGCATGGCAACACAACATCGCTTGCAGCGCCTCTCCTGGGCTCGTGGCCACGACTGGAAAACCGGGGCCTGGTCAGGTTAGTCCCGAATTCTGTTGGTAAGAGCTCATAATATGATTATAAGTACGGCGCAGATCACACGCAGCCATGGACTCAAGGCGTCAATAAAGCACTGTGCACGCTAATTGTGGCTCCACAACGGTGTTTAGATGGAATGGACTGGACCCTCTGCTCCAACTGGACCTATCAATGACTGGAAACCATTACGTTCGGCTCCTTGGAGACCACTGAATCACTGGCAGCCATTCATAGACTTCATGTTCCCGAAAAGCGATGGAATTTTAAAAGATGACAACGTCTGAACATTCTGACATTTTCGAGCGAATGATTTGGTCACCCAGATCGCCCGACATGAATGCCATGGAACATTCATGGAATATAATTGAGAGACCAGTTCTCCCACAAAATACTGCACCGGCGCCACTTCCGCAATTATGGACGGCTATAGAGGCAGCACGGCTCAGTATCTCTGCAGGGGACTTCCACCATGCCACACCGACTTGCTGTATTACACCGGGCGAAGGGAGTTCCGACACGGTATTAGGAGGTATCCCATAACGTTAGTCATCTCAGTGTAAACCAAATAAAGCTCCATTCCATGTTTTTTGCGTTAAAAACTGAAAACCACATATTCTGGATTTAGACGTGTTTCTCGCAAAGTAACTGTTCTGAAAAGATTGCAGTCAGCTGGACGTCCGTTAGGCGACTTGGGTGATCCTAAACAGTTGTACAACAGGAGAGAAGGGAGATACAGTATACCATAAAACCCGAACCAATTCTTGTTTCTGACGAAGCTTCACATCATTGAGAGTTGAATGTTAGGTTAAAATGTTATATGAAAATATAGAGTGGTTGGGCCAGGATTCGCTACCCGCTACCCTTCTTTTTCCAATCATGCACCGAGCCCGATAAAGAATTTAGTCAAGTTTTGCTGCTCTCTCGAGTCGCCCCTTTTCTCTAGAACTGTGACGCCTGTATAGCAAGATAACAACGACAGACTTTAATTCATCATAATTCAGACCATTTCCACGAAATATTTATAAATTATGCACACAAAGCTTCCTCGTGAATCAGGAAACCCATTAGGCAAAACATGACCAAAATCACTAGAGCGTTTCCTGAGGTGAGCTCGAATACATAGACTGAAAGGAAAAGGCGACTTGGATATGGTGATTTCAGTGCTCCCATCGATATCATTTTCTGCAATCCTCAAATCTATACCTGGTCTTCAAAACCCATGCACGGTGTTTTAATATTCCTTACCTCGCTGCACGTAAAGTAAAGCCAGTTCCGTAGCAACGAGCGGGGTGGCGCAGTGGTTAGCACACTGGACTCGCATTCGGGAGGACGACGGTTCAATCCCGTTTCCGGCTATCCTGATTTAGGTTTTCCGTGATTTCCCTAAATCGTTTCAGGCAAATGCCGGGATGGTTCCTTTGAAAGGGCACGGCCGATTTCCTTCCCAATCCTTCCCTAACCCGAGCTTGCGCTCCGTCTCTAATGACCTCGTTGTCGACTAGACGTTAAACACTAACCACCACCACCACCGTTCCGTAGGAGATTTAATTTAGTTAAATTTTGTACTGGGATGCGTTTTTGCAGGAAGCCACGGTTTTCGAGTTATTCAGGAGATCTGTACAAAAGTGACCTTCAAACGCATCTTCACTTCGAGTTTATTCTTCACTAGTTAGGATTTCTAGGATGTTATTCGTGGCACTCCATTCTACCACCGAACAAAAATTTTGATAATTTAAGCAAAGGGAGAAAGAATGAACCAACCCTCAGTCTAGTAAGGATTATATGGTCATACTATCTGTACTGCTTACGAAAGTACCACATATTGGTTACAAGAAGTTCTTATACACCGGTAGAAAGCAGTCTATATTACACTGAGTGTCCCATTTACCTCTGCCGGCCCAAATAACTTCTTGTTGAGAAGCAAAATAAAAAAAAATGAATCAAATGTGTTTCTTATCACTTTGTGCATTAGGAAGATACCGACAGCAGTACGTCCTTTTTTTTTAAAGAGCACCCAATATGTTCTATGCGGTAATTCACTTAGTCTCCTCAAGGCGAATTTACAAGCGTATGACACGGTAGCATTCACTTAAACATGACGTTATTAAAAGCGTAACTCAGAACTGACTTTCACTGTATTGTTCTAGTAGATAGAACAGGTGCACGGATAATGCAACTCTGACGCATGCTGGAGTTTGTACTGGCGCAAAAGGAACACAAATTAATGTAATTACTGCTCTGCCTACATACATCGTCCGTAGATGCGTAGCGTTTCTATCTTTTCTTCGTGGTTTACATTACATTCACTCATATCGTCAACTGGAGACAATTGACTGAACCATGACTGTACATTTTCAATTTGTTTAATGTCAAAGGCAGCAAGTGGACAAGTTACGTTAGTCCGTTGCCTGTATTTTGTGCTACTACAGGAAATGAAGAGTCTAAATCCACTTTGTGTTACATTTTTAATGATGTCTTATGTATGTGATGGTACACTGTGACACGGTTTTGAATAGGTCTATAGGAGAGGAAGCGTATTACTGCGGTTTGAGAAAGGCGTTCTGTATTTCGTACTTCAGTAACGTTCGAAGTTACAAGAAAGACAGTCATCCTGGTTACTGTCCTGGTAGTTAAGCAACATTTGACTGCTACATCTTACTCCTAATTTGCTGCTGAACAAAAAGTTATTTTGGGTGCTCAAGGTATGTGGGCGAAGATATATCAGTTGTTTCGTCTTATTGTATTTTTGCCTTGTCTTTGAACTTAACAAAATATGTAACATGCAATAATTCAAAATTACGCTCTTGACAATTAATTCATTCTACCGCCAACTACTTCAGTTTCTCCCGTATTTCCCAAAGCCAGTTGCTTACGGGAAAAAATAGATTTTACTGTTTGCAGGTTGATAAACATTTCGCCTCGGCATGCAACTTAAATACGAGGATCCAGGGTGCATGGTGTACTGACACGTAGTTGGCGTCGTGAGGAAGAGGGTCAAACGTCGCCAGGTACCGGCATTTAGCCCGGCTGAGCTCGAGCGGTGTCTTCTACTACTTGACATTTTGGCAGCCTACAGAGGGAGAGGGGGAGAGAGAGAGAGGAGGCGGCAGGCAGTGCAGGGTGTGAATGGCAGGGAGTCGGCTGCGCCCTGGGATGTGCGCAGACCTGTGTCTGGCTGCAGTATTGATCCCACGGGCGCACCTCGCCGTCTGGGCCAGCCCCTGCGAGCCAGCGCGTAGGCAGGCCCGCAATGCAAACACTGAGCGGGCACTCCGCTGCGGCCGTACGACTACAGCGGCCATCACGAAAATCGGCACCCCGAGATCATCTCGGAATTCCTACCGCATTACCAGTTAGTGATAATTTCAAATGTAACTAAAAATTACAAAAAATTAAAAACGCATCCCTATTTTTAGTTTTGAATACGACTGAGTACTTTCGTAAAGAAAATTCTTGCCAGCTCCTGCGAATAATAATAATAATAATAAACCTATGTTACAAGAAATTTTGAAGATAAATGTTTTCTTTCAGTTCATCAAGTGGAAACTACATGAACATTCTCAAAGTTCGTAGATTTCATGTCATACACATTTTATCGTCCATACATAAAAGTATTCCGAGATAAAAAATAAAATACCGTAAATGTTATGAAACTGTTACGGCCGTGGAAAGAAAAATGTCGACTCTGATGAATTTGCGTCCTGTTGAACCTACCTCCAGTGAGAAAGTTGTGAGGACAACAATGGAATTAATTTTGATAACATCTGAAATATCATTATGGTATTGTGACACTTCTGAGCGCATTTTATTTACGAGGCGCTTCGTCCCTTTCGTCACTGCAGCCAATCCGCAACTTGTGTTCTAGTGGCTAACGTTGCTATATCTGGATCTCGGGGCCCAGGGTTCGATTCCTGGTCTGGTTGGGGATTTACTCCGTCCGGGGTGTTTCTGTTGTTCTTATCCTCTCATCATATTCGGGTAGTGGGGAAATTGCAAATCGAGAGACTGTAACTCGTACAGGCACTGATGACAACGATATTGAGCGCCCAACAACCTACATCATCATCATCATCATCATCATCATCATAATCATCATCATCACTGCACCATCCCCCAAATCGTCGCTCTAGTGTGGGTGTATTGTGTATTGAACTGGAGACCTAGAAACGACAGAGAGGCTTCGTCCCACTGCAGCCCTCAGTGGTTCACGGCCCCAAAAAAGGTCACACCAGTCCACCCGCCCCGCCGCCATCCCACACTGTGGTAGAGTAATTATGGTGTACACGTACATGGTGACAGTGTTTGCGCAGCAATGGCCGACATAGTGTAACTGGTGCAGAATAAGGGGAACCAGCCCGCATTCGCCTAGGCAGATGAAAAACCACCTTAAAAACCATCCACAGGCTGTCTGGCACACCGGACTTCGACACCAATCTGCCGAGCGGATTCGTGCTGGGGACCGGCACGCCTTCGAGCTCCGAAGCAGCGCGTTAGACTGGGTGCCTAGGCACTACTGTAGGTACTTTAAGGGCACTGTTCCCGTGGGCGTGGAGCTAAATATATGTTTCCGTAAAGGCAAGATTAAACGACGTATACTGCAAGCTATTGTCCTCAGCACACTATAGGTGCATTTTACACAAAACGTCATTCTTGCTGTTGCATTGCATTGATGATCGTGAGGAGGTATGACACTGACATATGCAGTAATGAAACGGCAGAGAGTCCCTCTAAGACTCTCCAGATGCGCTAAACCCTCGGCGTCAAGAACGTCTTCCCTGCTACTCATCGTCTGCTGTTATTTTCGACTGCGAAATGCATGGGAATCAATGCCCCAGAGAAAGAGATGGTTCCATTGCTGTCCTTTATACCATCCCCTCACACCTTTATCTGCCGATTCTGAGCGACAGTGTGTCTGTAATGTCTTCCTCAGCCATTGGTAAGAAACTCGTGTGATTCCAACCGTGTGCGCCGTGGTTCAAACCTGCATTGCAGACGTATTAAAAAGTGGTAAAATGTGGGTAAGAGATGGCTCTGAGCACTATGGGACGTAACATCTGAGGTCAACAGTCCCCAAGAACTAAGAACTACTTAAACCTAAGTATCCTAGGGACATCACACGCACACCCATGCCCTAGGCAGGTTTCGAACCTGCGACAGTAGCGCGGTTCCAGACTGAAGCGCCTAGAACCGGTCGACCACACGGGCCGGCGGGTAAAAAGGGCTGTGACTGCGTTCACATCATGAGACACTTACATGGTGGCGTAGGGAAGAATTCTGGTAAAATTTGGTGCCAATGTGACATCATTAATCCACCTTACAGCTCACATAAAATTCTGAGTTCTGGCGTTTTTGCTGGGTATTTCGACACCTTCCTGTTTGAAGCGACGTCAAGCCTGAGAGTTACGTCGCAGGGCGCCCCACTTCTGCATTATTACAGACGAAGGTTGTACGCACCTTTGAGCCGAATTTCGAACCTATAGGTGTCAGTGGTTGGGAATTAGGGGGTTTCCAAAAAGTAATCTTTTATCCTGTTGTGCAGTGTAGCCAGTCAGCAGCCAACAAGGAGATTAGCTTTCATGTACAGCTGAATCCTCACATATATTCATTAACTTGATTTTCCTGTTTCTCAATTTTTATGTAATGTGCATAACTTTTCATTCAACTTCTAATTTTTTTGTCTCGTAGTTCCGAGGATGGCCAATGTTCGCCGAAGCCGACATTCATTTTGAAATTTGTGAAATCGTTGTGGATAACAAAATCTACATTACTAAACGGCTAACCCGAATCATGGTGCATAGTGCAAGCTCCGGTTTCAGGCTGCCTATCTAACAGTTGCTAGAAGCGACAAAAAATGGACTTTCGTTCTTTCGTATAATTATTGACAGAATTTACAAACGCTGTTTGTCACGGCGACCACACTCGAACCAGCACCCCATCATGTGCGTGGTGGCGTTGGCACAAATTTGAAGTTATGAATGTGGACCCCCGCTTTTAATTGCAGATTACGATTCTGCGGCAAAATCTACATACATTTTGTGTGAAGCATTTTCTTCGTTTCGCCACAGATAGCGCTGTAATCGGAGGAATTTGAAACGAGTACAAAATCCGTGACTTTTCGACGTGATGCTGAATGGCAATTGAATACTCAGTGGCACGTGGGATCCAACCTAAATGCTGAAAGAGTAGGAAATGCCAATATTTCGTAAGTCATAATTGGAAATTCCATTTACAACGTTGTATTCCCTCTACATACCGGAGCCACTTGACGCGCCACCGCAGCCGTGGCTCGAGGTGCACGCAAATCTGCTTTTACAGTCAGAGTAAGTATTCAAACGAAATACCACCAACTTCAGTATAGCTTTCCATATGATCGTACATAGGTCAGAGGTGTATTGGAGGGAATGTCAGCACAGGCATATATGATGCGGTCGACCATGTCTTCACGGCGTTTTGGCACTTGCTACCACAACTTATGTTTTGAATAGCCCTACAGAAAGAAATCTGAAGACCTAGCCGGCCAAATAATTGGGCTTTCTCTGCAGATCCACCGGCCACTATAAATACGTCATGCTGAAACCGCATACATTGTGGAACGTCCAAGACAACATCCTGCAGTAGTGTCGGTAGTTCCTGTTCGAAAAAGTTCGATATTTGTGTCCGTTCAACGTGCCTTCGATACAATACGGACAATTTAGTGGGTTCGCTATACGTTAACTGACCGAGAACCTTGATGGTCAACTTGCCGTAACCAATGGGGATTGTCTATACTCCAGTAGTGCAGGTTATGCTGGTTGAAACTGTCATCGTTTGTGAATGTAGACTCATCGGAAAATTGTACGTCAGCAAAGAACGTGGGGGTCGTTTGAGTTTGCTGACGTGCCCATTCACAAAACATTACCCTGTTACGTAATTCGGCGCCATGAAGTTACTGATGCAATGACACGTGGCAAGGGTGTTCTTTACGGCGGTGCAATATTGTGACACTGCTACCTATGGAATTACCGGAATCGCGGTGTAATTTCCAGCTCTTATCTGTGGATTCTAGAAGACTGCTGCAAGTGCAGCTATTTCATTAGCTTCTCCTGTAACAGGTTTGCTTCGTTTTCTTTTCCCGGAATGTATGCCGCCATCAAACATAAAGGCATTAAAGCTTGTAAAAGAACGAAGGAAAGCTCTCGGCATGCAATGCAACAGGAGCCTCAACATTTCTCCTATATTCTCCGTAAATCAGGATAATTTCAGTTTTTTCTTCTGTGGTTTCAACATTCATCATCCACTATCAAGTCTGTTCTCCAAATGACAGGTAGGTGTACAAACAAAAGTACTGCCTAAGTATTGTAATGTTTAAAGACGTTATCTGTTCTACGCCTGCACGATATGTGAGCTTCAGTCGCAGTGTTCTGCCTGTTATAATACATCATAGTTCGCTGCACGGACAAGGTGGGGCGTCGAGTAGTCCTCTGTTCGATATGTAAGAGTAATACAATTTTGAGATCACCTATTAGGAGTTACCCTACCCTCGCAGCGTGGGGGTGGGGTCTTACTTGCCATTGGATATTCAAGGGCTACTGAGCAGCGTGTCGTAAATTACGATTGTAAAACAATTCCTATACCTCCAATCACAGTGCCATTTGTGGCGAAACGAAGAAAATGCTTCAGGCAAAAATCGTAATCTACTATAAAAATCGGGGGTTCTCACTGAAGATTTCAGATTTGACTCCCGCCAATCACGTTCAGGGTGGGGTGAGGGGTCGAATGTAGTATCGTTGGACGTCCCCCTCGGAGGCAAACTAATTGGAGTTATAACTTCTTTTGATCAGAAAAGTAATTTTCGAGGTACTTCAATATCTTCAGTTAAAATGAACACCCTGTATATCAATGTCTATATCGGAAAAATTATAGTATTGTACGCCACATGGTTTGTTATAGGCGACGTTATATACATAGGAGTTCAACTCTTTGGAAAATTGGGTCGTGGTTTCTCTAAACAGCAAATCACTGTTTGTCTCTAGTTCGATTGAAACGCCATTCTTTGTTGCATGCTGCTTTCAAGTTGCTACATTGTTGTTGGCCAGCAGCGTATTGTTCCACAGCTACTTCTCAATGTTACTGTTCAAGTAAGTCTGTTTCAGGAATCTGTTTAATCTCCTTATGCAGTTTGTTGTACGTTGTCTTCGTTGGTAGAAGAGACCGTTTTGGTGCGTGAAACTCGAAGACGAGGCGCAAACGCCTGAAACCGAGCAGGCCGCGACAAATCGAAGATTCCCGCCAACTTCTCTAGCAGGAGTGGCGTGTGGGCTATTTCGTTTCTTCGGAGAGCGCCTCGCGGCTGCAAGTTTGCTCATTCCACCTGCAGTGCCCTTCTCTCCGAGAAAGCCTCCGTTCCACACCGTCTTCTCCCCCAACCCCTCTCTATAGCACACACCACCTGTGCATCCCCCCCCCCCCGCCCCCGCCTATCGCCCACACTGGTCCACCTGCCGACCGATCCCGCCATTTTCTTTTAGGGCGCGCACCCCTAACAACCTGCGCCCTCTCCGAAAAGAAAGGAAACTTTCGCAGAGGGAGTCCTGCCCTTAGGACTTCAGATTGAGTCTTTGTTTCTGAGCATCTTCGATACGGAGCGGAAAGAGGCTACGCTCTTCTCTGGCTGTGTGTGTGTGTGTGTGTGTGTGTGTGTGTGTGTGTGTGTTGGTATGTAGCCGTGGGCGCTTACCTCCTGTCTGTCTGTCTGCCTGCCTGCCTGAGATTGCGTGGGCGGCTCTTCGCCGACTAAACAGAAAACGAGATTGGCTGGTTTTGTTTATTCTGCGCTGCGCTTGTTATTTCTACGACTGCAATTCTCCGTGACCCGCGGCTGCCTCTGAGGGGAATACCGTTTCTTGCTCTTCGATCTGCGGAAAAATCCAAACAGCTTTACTGTGTATGCGCGAGGGCTGCCCTCGCCAGACGGAATTAGGCCTTTCGTACAAGTAACAGCACAAACATCACGGAAGGTGTGCCGTTACATACAGTACGTCATCTTGCTACCTTGCTGTACGATGAAAATGGAACTACAGTACCAGCAACTTCACTCAACAATTAATTCAGGCTCTTCCCTAGAAGTAGGTATTTCACTATAAGGTCATTTTTTCACTCATTACACTTCCTCCATCTTCTTAAATATTTAATTATTGATAAGTTGTACTGGTATGTACCACGAGCTTGTTTCTTCTCTTCCCATGGCATTTTCGTCAGTTCGCGATGTTTTCTGAAGCATTTCATATTATGCAGCTTATTCGAAAGGAGTGCCACATAAAATTCCTGCCCCTTCTTTTAAAGGTTCTTATTTACTGCAGTTTGTCTTAATCGATTTTAGGGTTTTGTGCGCCAGACTTTAGAAAAGGAATCCTTACAGGATTACTTTGTTTTCTGTTTATTTCTCTGTCTGTTTAAAACTCTTTTCCTCAGGAAAGGGTAGACGTATCAACTTCAAATTCAGCTTAAAAATTAATGTCTATGTTTCCTTCGCGACACACATTTTAAGCTTGTAAGTCAATGTAACCAGGATATACGGCCATTTATGTCAACACATTTTGATACTCGGTCTCTGATCGAAACCTATGGGATACTTAGACCCCTGAAATTTAACAAGGAACAAGGTTTCACACTTACATCAGACAAAAAATTATTTTTTGTCATTTTTTATCCATCTGTCTGTTCGTCAGTTAAGGTATATACGGCCATTTATGTCGAACAGATTGGGATATGGCTTTCAAATTTATGTCACATACGAAAGTCTATGGTTCCTTGGGGGCATAAGAAATTTATACTTCCAAGTTAGTGAAATCTTAAGATTTGGCCATTCGCGTCATATATTTTGATACTCGCAAAGTCACTCACAAAAACCTGAAGGATGCTTGCCGTTTACCTAGAATCGCGAAATTCGGCAAGAAGCAAGCTTTCACAGTACAAATAAAGTATAATATTTGAAACATGTTAATTTATAATTATATCAAATAAAAAAGGTCTTTTGCCATTTGAAAATACATGGCGTCCTTCAGTAGTCAGAAGCATAACAGATGAATGTTACTGCATGCAAACATAAAGTGCAATTTGTAGTCATGTTTTAGTATGTAAATGAGAAATGTTTTAGTAAAACTTCCCTCTCTACAGATATGAACTGTATTCCCCTACTCGCTTCTTTTTGTATGTCCGGACTAACCTGGAGAACTGCTGTACGGCCTTGGAATGGCTACAACTAATATATTGCAATTAAAGACGTCGATGAAGGCAAAAATCTTTGAGATTCTCTATTCCTAGGATTGGATGAACTCTCTATATGCACAATTATGTTTGTACGGAGCCCTCAATGCGTCAGTTCTACTCGCACTTTGCTAATTTTTCCTTCTAGTGTTGTAGGTGTGTACATCACTGTTCTCAGATTTTAATGGATTGTTTACGACGTCTTTCATTGGCGAATATATACATTGTGAAGGCGCAGTTATAAAGCATAGCTCCTTGAACAGATTCCTACAAGACGTGCTTGGGTGAACATCACACATTGTTCTTACTGTTCGCTTTTGTGAAATCATTATCACCATTATAGCTGATGAGTTACCCCACAGAACTATTCCGAACGACATTATTTAAATACCTCGTTTCCTTTTCAGTTCAAACTTTTTGTCTTTCAAAATATTTCGCCGGTTTCTACTGTTCTTCGCACTTTTTCATCTACTACTTCGACTGAATATAATACTAAACACTATCCTCAACACTTCACTGATACTTCAGTTAAATGGTCGTGCTTTGAAGTAACACAAGAATCTGCGGGTCGTCGCTGACATAGACGTTCGGAACATGCGAATGGACAGATACTACTTATCCTTTTTTTGCCTTCAACAAAAAACATAACCAATTTGGGTACAATTACGCCTGCACAGGGGTCATTCATTGTCAGGGTCTTTTGCTTAAAAAATAATGGAACAACAGCCTAATTTGACAGTA
This sequence comes from Schistocerca gregaria, assembly GCF_023897955.1. Taxonomy (NCBI): domain Eukaryota; kingdom Metazoa; phylum Arthropoda; class Insecta; order Orthoptera; family Acrididae; genus Schistocerca; species Schistocerca gregaria. The sequence continues at coordinate 167,610,432 of NC_064929.1, read as the reverse complement.
AATATTCTGTTGATTAAGAATGAAGTCCCTGGTGGTCTCGAACATGATTTCTAATTCAATTTTTTTTAAGGTTTTCTTATTGGTGTAGCCCCGTATCACCACTTTAAAATTGCTTTTGTTCTTGTTTGCTATTCACCATTTTAAAATTATACAATACTAAAAAGGTTTTTTAGGAACAAAGTTCTAATAACTTAATAATGTGGATATTTCCTAATTCAATGCTTTAAGCAAAGAGTGGACGATATGGACAGCATACAAAGAGCTTTCTGATTGACTGTGGTGGTGTTTTGGGGTGGGCATGGGACAGAAGGCCTAAGTCTTACGCGAACCACCACGAACTCCTCTCCTGCGCCAACCTCTTAAATCCCACTTCATACCAGAGTAGCACCTGCAACCAACATTCTTAATTATGTGCTGAAAGTTTTCCAATCTCTCTCTGTTCCTACGGTTCTTACACTCTGCAGCTCCCTCTAGTATTATAGATGGTATTCCACGATGTCTTAACACATGTCCCATTAGTCCCTACTTTATGTGAATCTCTTCCTTTCTTATAGCTGCTGAAAGCTAACGAAATTTTGAGGCTACTCCTTTCAAGAGTCGGTTTCAGTGGCGCAAAGTGAACGTGTCTTCAGCTAGTGAGGAAGACGCCATGGTTTATGACGAAACCAGTAATTGAAAAGTAAGGAACGCAATGTGATTAACGAAAAACATAAAATGTTACTTGAATATAACACAAAATAAATCATCCAACGTAACGAAAGTAGGCATAGCAGCATTAAGTGAATACGACTGAGCCTAAAACTCTTTGGTAAATGGTTCAAATGGTTCTAAGCACTGTAAGACTTAACGTCTGAGGTCATCAGTCCTCTAGCAAAACTCTTTGGTAAATGGTTCAAATGGCTCTAAGCACTATGGGACTTAAAATCTGAGGTCATCAGTCCCCTAGACTTAGAACTACTTAATCCTAACTAACCTAAGGACATCACAAAGATCCACGCCCGAGGCAGGATTCGAACCTGCAATCGTAGCAACAGAGCCGTTCCGGACTGAAGTGCCTAGAACCGTTCAGCCACAGCAGCCAGCTTCTTTGATAAGATTCGGCCTAAGTATTACATATACGTGTACAAACATTGCGAAAATCATTCTAGCAATGGCTACTTGCATTTCAAAAATGACAGTCGACCAAGAAATGCAAAGACACCACAACGCAAACATGAAAAATAAAAACGCAACGAACTTACGCTAATGGTTAAAAATCAGGTTTTACCACATCTTCAAGAGCGGACAGCAATCAATGTTGTAAGCGTCGCATCTGTAACATCTGTTAGAGTGTGCTGTACATAGACCCTACATTGCCGTAAGAGCAAAAGGTGTGTGTGTGTGTGTGTGTGTGTGTGGCGCTGCTGTTAGCCGCCAGTAAAGAAGCGGAGTTTATCGCCCGGCGACTGCCTCGCCTGGCTTAACCCTTAACTTAGGCCGGCGGCCCGGTGGGGCGAAATCCCCGAAGGGACTTTGGCTCTCGCTGCCACCCCCACCCCGCTCCTAGGCGGTGGCGCGATACCAATATTAAACAAGTCACATAAAGTCGCCACTTTATGCAGTTGACGGTGCGCCTACCGCCTCCCCCAGGAAAGGGGTTGCGAAATATATGCCCGCCCCCGGCCGGCCACCTGCGCCCACCGCCGGCGAGGAAAACTCCGGGAAAGCGGGTTGCCTCGCGGCGGCCAACTTTACTATCCGAGTCGCACATTAATAACGGCCAGGTTGGCATAGCCGCGGCGCTGTTTTATTCAAGGTGTGTGCCAGTCTCTGGGGAACGGAAGTGTCCCAAACAGTTCCACTATTGAAAGATTTAGTTATAGTATAATGTATCAAATGGTAGAAAGAAAGGACGAGTAATGTACACTATGTTCACGAAGCTAAAGGGAACAATAAAAATGAAAGACCAAGGCAGGGGCACACAGATCAAAACGAGAGAGACTCTTATCTGAAAGTATTTGTCTGTGTAGTAGTACTGTTCTCAATTTCGTAAAAAAAAAGTCAACAAACGGCATTCAGTGACAAATAGCCAGCCTGGTCACTCATCTTTTTATTTAAGTCACTACAGCTTCTGTTAAGGGGCAACGGCCTTGCTGCAGTGGATACACCGGTTGCCGTGAGATCACCGAAGTTCAGCTCTGTCGGGGCGACCATCCAGGCCGCCATGCGCTGTTGTCATTTTTCGGGGTGTACTCAGCCTCGTGATGCCAATTGAGGAGCTACTTGACCGAATAGTAGCGGCTTCGGTCAAGAATACAATCATAACGACCGGGAGAGTGGTGTGCTGACCCGACGCCCCATCTATCCGCATCCTCTACTGCGGATGACGCGGCGGTCGGATGATCCCGGTAGGCCACTCGTGGCCTGAAGACGGAGTACTGCTTCGGTCAAGAATACAATCATAACGACCGGGAGAGTGGTGTGCTGACCCGACGCCCCTCCTATCCGCATCCTCTACTGAGGATGACGCGGCGGTCAGATGATCCCGGTAGGCCACTCGTGGCCTGAAGACGGAGTACTGCTTCCGTTAAGAATGCAGAGGTGGCACAGTCCGTCTGTATATAGCTCTTAAATACAGATTATTCATGTTCTCCTCCCGGACAGTTGAACGCCTTGAAGTTCCCGCTTCAGGGATTCGGGGAAACGCTACGGTCGGTGCCTTATAGAATTCACCTGGAGGATTAACAAGAGGATCGGTGTGCCAGGCATTCTGGAGGTGGTTTTTAGACTGTTTTCCACATCCGACTAGGTGAATTTCAGTGTGATACCCACGTTCCGACACCGTTACAGGATTCGCAAACACTTGGAAAACATTCTCACACTTTCACAAGCGATAACACAACAACAGCATAATGAAATGTAATCAAATTAAGTACTCAGGTAATTAAAAGTAGGAAATAAAACACTTAAAGTAGTAGATGAGTTTTGCTATTTGGGCAGTAAAACAACTGACGATGGCCTAAGTAGAGAGGATATAAAATGTAGACTGGCGATGGTAAGGAAAGCATTTCTGAAGGAGAGAATCTTGTTAACTTCGAGTATAGATTTAAGTATCAGGAAGTATGTATTTGTGTGGAGTGTAATCATGTATGGATGTGAAACATAGACTATATACAGTTTAGACAAGAAGAGAATAGAAGCTTTCGAAATGTGGTACTACAGAAAAGTGCTGAAGATTAGATGGGTATATTACGTAACAAATGAGTAGGGGCTGAATAGAATTGGGGAGAAGAGGAATTCGTGGACGACTTTAGAAGGAGGGATCGGTTGGTAGGACACGTTCTGAGGCATCAAGGGAGCACCAGTTTAGTACCAGCAGGGGAACTTAGAGCGTAAAAATCCTAGAGGGAGACCAAGAACTGAATACACTAAGCACATTCTGAAGGATGTAGGTTGCAGTAGTTACGCGGACAGGAAGAGGCTTTCACGTTATAGAGCAGAATGTATAGCTGCATCAAGCCAGTCTTCGGACTGAAGACCACAATGACAACAACAACAACAACAACAACAACTCTAGACAGACAGATAGATGTAGCCCACACATTCCGTTCCACTGGTGGTGGTTGGGAAGTGGGAAGAGAGTTCGCAACAATACGGGCATCCGGTCACCCTCTGCCACCAGTATAACCAAATCGAGATTAAAATGCCAATACCGTGAAGACACGGGATAAGACCAGCAAACAGAAGACATTGTGACTACTGGTTTTACGAAACTAAGATAAAACCGAAAAATTACTGTTTTCAGTTGTGGTTATGTCTGCTATGAGCAGACATAAATACACATGTTTGTGTATTTTTAGATTTGTACCTTTGCGTATTCTTTGAATTGTTTGAATTTCCTTTTCCAAATGTGTTGCGACAGGAATCCTGATTATAAGAGGGGCGTTCAATCCGTAATGCAGTACTTCTTGCCCTGAAAACAGGTTGGTTTTTTTCAAGATTCCAACAAACTAATCAGCCCGAACAGACCATGAAGGCCCAACGGTACCGACCGGCCGCCGTGTCATCCTCAGCCCGCAGGCGTCGCTGGATGCGGATTTGGACGGCGTGTGTCCACCAGTAACTTTAAGAGACCGGAACCGCTACTTCTCAGTCAAGTAGCTACTCAGTTTGCCTCACAAGGGCTGGGTGTACCCCGCTTGCAGCACGGGTCGGGAGACCGGATGGTCACCCATTCTAGTGTTAGCCCAGCCCGAAAGCGCCTAACTTCGGTGATGTGACGGGAACCGGTGTTACAACTGCGGCAGGGCCGTTGACTGAGGATTCGAATACACCATATTATTCCCCACATTTTTTTCTGCAAAAACCTATTTTTCAATATAATCTTGTACCTTACTGGCAGCGCCAGTACGCTCGTATGGTACCATTCTACTGGTCGACGTCGGAGCGAACGTTCTTTGCATCAATAATCTGCCCAACATCCACGTATTGCTTTCCGCAGAGTGCATCCTTCATTGGGCAAAACCTTTGGATCCGGGCTGTAGGGTGGATGAGGAAAAACAGCCCAACGAAGTTTTGTGAGCTCCTCCCTGGCAAGCACACTTGTGAGAGACCATGAGTTGTCATGCAGAATGCCCGCCCGAGTCGCCGAGCGGTTCTAGGCACTGCAGTCTAGAACCGCAGGACCGCTATGGTCGCAGGTCCGAATCCTGCCTCGGGCATGGATGTGTGTGATGTCCTTAGGTTAGTTGGGTTTAAGTAGTTCCAAGTTCTAGGGGACTGATGACCTCAGAAGTTAAGTCCCATAGTGCTCAGAGCCATTTGTCATGTAGAAGAAGAGGTTTGTCTGCATTTTTGTTTCGGCGACCACACCGAAGTCATTTCTTCAATTTCCTCCCATGTTGACCACTGAACCATGAGAGAGGACGTCAAACAGAATATCCCATTCAATGCCTCAGAAGGCTATGACTTTACCAGCTGAAGATGCGCTTTCAACTTTCCCTTCGGAGGATCGTAGGTGTGGCGCCAGTTCGTGGCTTGCCAGTTTGTTTCCGCTTCGAAGTAATGAACTGACGATTCATCGCCTGTGACTATGTTCGACAAACAGTTGTCACGATAGTCACGATCAGTCTTGTAACATGCAAGCAATTCCGCACAAATGGTCCTTGATTGTTATTCATGATCTTCCATCAGGAGGTGAGGAACACAACGGGTAGACACGTTTCTGTACCCCCAAGTGGTGAACATGCGTCTCAGCGTTACCAACAGAGATGTCCAGTTGAGCAGCGTAGTGTTTGCTTGTGTACGACGGATCACTTCGAAGGAGTATGTCCGGACGTACCAATATCGCAGGAGTCACAGTTGCTTGCGGCCGCCGTGCACGAAGGAGATCGTATGAGTTTGCATGACCTTTTTGCGATGGGTGGCAGATGCCTCGCCCAACGAATCACCGTGCTTTCGTTCACTGCCGGGTGTCGGTAGGCCCTCAGCAAGCGCCTGTGAATATCTGTGATGCTCTGGTTTTGCTCCAAAAGAAACCGAACGACAGTACTCTGCTTGGAACGCACCAGAGATACAGAAGCCATTTTGGAGGCTACTTACAGTGCCGTTATCTATCGGAACTATAGCGGCTGAAGTGACAATATTCTACGATACCCCACAACAAATTTCGCATTTTTTCAACCGAACGTGACCGACAAAAAAGATGTGTTGGAGTACGTATTGAACGCCTCTCGTAAGTATGTATTCATATGTCTACTCATACAGTGCTTAAAAACCTTGTGACCACTATTGGTAATTGCAGTTTTCCGTGTTTGTCTCGGTTTTGTAATAAATGTCGTCCCAACGTGCCACCATGTAATATAATTATGGACTATAAACATAGCCAGTACTAACCTTATGAAAAAATATGCTGTAGCTGTTCAAATAACTGGAGAGGGTCAGATGGTTAATGGAAAAGACCTCTCCTCATAAATCGGACTGGCTGTCACTCTTGGTCTGTTTCAAATATGAGGACACAGAATTGTTGCTGTATCGAAAATTAGAGGTTACCGCATCATGTTTCACGAAAGTATGTTATCGTATTTCTGAGATATTCAATAAGAGAATTTTCTTACACGAAGTGAATTGTAATTCCCCGAGTATTTGTAAATATGTTTTTTTTTTTATTTATGTACGTCTTCTGTTTTTGTTTTCTCAGGTTCCGGGGGACTTTGTGAACTTAGCTACATGGACGTCTGTCGGAGCGCAACATGGTGGAACAAGGTACACGAGCAATAATTCATTTACCATAACATATTGAATTTACGAGTTTTATGGTGCAATGAAAGGCATCACACTGCTGAGAGGACATCATTTACAGAATTAAAATACGTTAGCATTCGATTTCGTATAAGAAGTTTGAGTTTCTTTTTTTCTACTCGAAGTATTTTAAATGTAAATGTCGTGTGACAAGGGCGTCCCGTCGGGTGGACCGTTTGCCGGGTGCAAGTCTTTCGATTTGACGCCACTTCGGCGACTTGCGCGTCGATGGAGATGACATGAAAATGATTAGGGCGAAACACAACACGCAGTCCCTGAGCGGAGACCCAGCCGGGAATCGAACCCAGGCCCTTAGGATTGACACTCTGTCGCGCTGATCATTCAGCTACCGGGGGCGGACTTTATAGTCGGTTGAAAGTGGTTACTATAAATAGGGCATAGAAACGAGAATCATGTGTAACGGTGGTATTCATTTTTCCCGTTTGTGTTCCTCTAACTGGGTAATGAAGGTTCATTTAGATGAGGCCATGTTATTAAACAGAAAATGCCATGTCGGACTGTACGTTAAGCGACACAGAATGACGTCACATAGGTCTTACGTAACTTTGAGAACTAGTGCTCATAGGCCTGTCCTGGTCTAGCAATATGTTCTACGACACTGATCAGAACATAAAACAGCAAAAGTACCGAAATTAAGATTTTTGCGTCAGTACGAATCCAGGCAGTATTCCTGTGCTAAAGATAACAGCATTTATTTTATTTGTGGACGCGTGAAAATGATAGTAATACGAACGGTTTTTTTCCTGTGTTCAAAACATTCGAAGAGTATTCCTTCACTGATTACTTGACTGACTTTTGAGAATGAACTGCCGCTTTTACACGTCTTGTGGGCCAGAAACTGTACACACGACATTCATCACAGTACGTTTAAGTACTGTCATTCTTCACAAGCAGAGAGTGCCGACTTTTTTCGTGCAGAAAACAGCATCCGCATCGAAGAGGCCAACAGAGGTGCAGGCCGTATTATGTAACGAGGACACTAATTATCTTATACACGTCCTTGAGGCACATCTGACATCAGTTTCCCTTCCGCTGAAGATTCGCCATCCAGTGTAAGGTACGTGAATGTAACAGTAAAACGTTGCTCAAAGCAGTCATAGATATATCTGAAGATAGTCCTTATGGGTTCGTTTGCACGATCCAAAAAACAGGCACATTGACGACAGTGTGGTTCGGTAATGTTTCAGCAACATGTTCAGCACTGAAGGTCTCTGCTGCCCTGTAATTCGTTTGGTAATACATTTCCGAACCAGGAGTGTTTTTCGGAGAAACAACAGTAACTGGTGCTCCTTATGTTGATGCCCAAGAACTACGCTCTTTCCTAAATTGGAAGAAGCTGGACCACGGAACTCTTTCTGGCAGCAAAATCGTGCGTCGCCTCACTGACATAAATAAAGGTTCAAATGGCTCTAAGCACCATGGGACTTAACATCTGAGGTCATCAGTCCCCTAGACTTAGAACTACTTAAACCTTACTAACCTAAGGACATCACACACATCCATGCCCGAGGCAGGATTTGAACCGACGACCGCAGCAGCAGCGCGGTTCCGGACTGAAGCGCCTAGAACCGCTCGGCCACACTGCCATCGCGCAGTAAGCGGTTAGTTGAACAACATTGTAACCGACCGCTTGATGGCCCGCATGATACAGATTGTTTCGCAAGGCCTCCACGTTTACACACGATCTGCCGCTATGCGATTTTCACCTTTGGGGATTCATAAAAGGATCATGTGTACATGCCTCCGCTGGCAACGGGAATGAAGCCGCTGTTCCTACAATTACTCCGGATACCCTGATTAAGGTTTGAGGAGAACTCGCCCATAGACTCGATATATGCCGTGGAACAAGTGGAGCTTGGACATTTTAAAGAAAAACTGTTTGAGTTCCTCTTTTATTTGATATTTTCTTATAATTGTGTGTAACACATGCTGCGAAGCCTTAAAACTCATATTCATTTTGAAACACCCGATGTATTTCCGAGACAGAAGTACTTTCACGGCCACTCAATTTCCGCGAAATTGACGAAATCGAGATAGCGGAAGTGAGTGCTGCTCTTCTGCATTTCCATTCCACAAAATTTGCAACAAAACAAGAAATCGGGCTTTGTAGATGCGTTCCTTTTTAAGTTAGCGAACTGCTTCCGCAACTGCAACCCGTGAACTCAGGCGCCAACACAACTTTTTCCAGACTTCGGAAACACTAATTGATCGTGTAAAAGGAATTCACACAACAACTGGTAATACCAATGCCAATATGAAGGAACTATATACCAGTTACACCCAGGTACCCGATCGCTCTTAACTTCTTTGATCACTGGTGACACAGAGAGAAGTTTGATATTCGAGTATTATCTTAGAGCGCCAGACGTGGAGGCCGAGCGATTCTAGACGTTTCCGTCCGGAACCGCGCGACTGCTACGGTCGCAGGTTCGAATCTGCCTCGGGCATGGGTGTGTGTGATGTCCTTAGGTTAGTTAGGTTTAAGTAGTTGTAAGTTCTAGGCAACTGATGACCACAGATGTTAAGTCGCATAGTGCTCAGAGCCATTTGAACCATTTATCTTACTGTATTGTGTTTGTATTCATAACGATTACCGGTTTCGTTCAAAGTTCGTACAATTTCACATACATATCCAGCAGCAGAGCAATCCGTTGCTTCATTTACTGTGAGCCGCATTCATAAGTCACTAACGTTCGAATGTGGAGCGAACTTGGTAGTTACTGCAGAGGCAAATCTGACAATAAACCGCAATAAAAATGGTGGAATAGCAATGACTTATCGCAGATACGTTTTCATTTAAGAGCATGTCGAAATTTACGAAGTGTTCAACTCTCATCGATAGGTCCCTATGCCTCTTGGTACCAGTCGTTTGCAGGGCTTTTGTGGAAGGACTCAGCGAATTCACGGAGAGAATTTGAAGTAACAATGAAATGTTTACGTTGTATTTAATTGTGGCTAAGCAGTACATTGAATTTCACAAACATGATAGCCTAGGACCAGGGTTGTGGGATGTACATAAAGTAATGCATCAAAAGACTACATATGTAAAGGGGGGAGAGAAAGGGAGAGAGAGAGATAGAGACAGAGGAGGGGAGGGGGGGGGGGAGAAAATAAAGTTATGGCTCACTACTACACATCTTCTTCCACAACAGCAGCACTTCTCATTTTAGGCCTATGTGCATATTACTTTATTTGTTCCATAGCTCTAGTTGCACACGTACGCATCACATATATCTAATTACTATCTGTCTCGCTTGCCCAAGTCTGCATTCCTATAAAGAACGAACAAAACTGGTGCCTCTACGTACATACGTCATGTTTCGAAATGAAGCGAAATAATACTGTTTCGCGGCTCAGACTACGTCACTTGTAACTGCTGCTCTTTCGTCGCCAGAAAGAGGAAGTGAGGGAGACTGAGAGGGAAGCATTTACAGGCAAGTATTGCAGTATATTGCAGCCAGATTGCAGCAACGTTGATGGCAACACTATTGGAACCGACGTTAACGCAAAATACGGTTCTTGTAAATACACCTTATGAAAGTATTTTGGTGATGGAGTGGCAATGTGGTACAGCGTCTAACGCCATCCGAGAATGTAGTAGGGTCGACACTACGTGCAGTCATCCGTCCACTTTTTGCAAGGACAGAAAATAAGAAAAGCTACTTGTGTTTCAGAAGAGTGGTTTTTGCTGAATCCTTGCTGACTGTCCCAAGGTACGTGGTAATTTACCAACTTAGTTTCTGGCAGGAGACGGGCGTTATGTATAGTGAACTGCAGCGTTGCGCGTCGGTTCCTCTGCTACGCTCTTTCCAGCTTGACCGGGCGTACAGCGAAGCTTTCGTTTTCCTCCGCTGTTGCAGCCGGCCGCATCGTCCTGAGGAATGCCGGCGGCTGCGTGGTTGACAACGTCGCAGGCCGCTCCGTCGCTTTCCCTCCGAAACTCCTCAGGGGTGTACAGGGACCGAAACACAATGGAGACGCAGGTGTCACCGACAAAATGGGCCAATTCAGTCTGCCGATACCGAATATCGGCCTTGTTTCGTGAGAATACGGTCGTGGTGTTTTACCGCATACATACGCAATCAGAGAAAGAACAGAATACTCACATTAACTGTTTTGCGTTTATACTACATATATTTGCAGTGTTTAGATGTCGTTTAGGTGACTAAACAGTTTATAATTCCTTGACTTCCAGAAGGCGTTTGACTCGGTGCCCCACTGCAGACTCCTAACTAAGATACGAGCATATGGGATTGGTTCCCAAGTATGTGAGTGGCTCGAAGGCTTCTTAAGTAATAGAACCCAGTACGTTGTCCTCGATGGTGAGTGTTCATCGGAGGTGAGGGTATCATCTGGAGTGCCCCAGGAAAGTGTGGTAGGTCCACTTGTTTTCTATCTACATAAATGATCTTTTGGATAGGGTGGATAGCAATGTGCGGCTGTTTCCTGATGATGCTGTAGTGTACGGGAAGTGACTGTAGGAGGATACGAGATGACTTGGACAGGATTTGTGATTGGTGTAAAGAATGGCAGCTAACTCTAAATATAGGTAAATGTAAATTAATGCAGATGATTAGGAAAAAGACTCCCGTAATGTTTGAATGCCCCATTAGTAGTGTAGTACTTCACACAGTCACGTCGATTAAATATTTGGGCGTAACATTGCAGAGCGATGTGAAGTGGGACAAGAATGTAATGGAAGTTGCGGGGAAGGCGGATAGTCGTCTTCGGTTCATTGGTAGAATTTTGGGAAGATGTGGTTCATCTGTAAAGGAGCCCCCTTATACAACACTAATACGACCTATTCTTGAGTACTGCTCGAACCTTTGGGATCCCTATCAGGTCGTATTGATGGAGGACATAGAAGCAATTCAGACGCGGGCTGCTAGATTTGTCACTGGTACGTTTGACCATCACGGGAGTGTTACGGAAATGCTTCAGGAACTCGGGTGGGAGTCTCTATAGGAAAGGAGGCGTTCTTTTCGTGAATCACTACTGAGGAAATTTAGAGAACCAGAATCTGAGGCTGACTGCAGTACAATTTTACTGCCTCCAACTTACATTTCGCGGAAAGACCACAAAGATGAGATAAGAGAGATTAGGGCTCGTACAGAGGCATATAGGCAGTCATTTTTCCCTCTTTCTGTTTGGGAATGGAACAGGGAGAGAAGATGCTATTTGTGGTACGAGGTACCCTCCGCCACGCACTGTATGGTGGATTTCGGAGTATGGATGTAGTTGTAAAGTAGCCTGCCGAGGTCTAGGTTAGGTCTGAATATAACAGTTTGTTCCAAGGCTTCAGTTGATGGGACTACATCGCAATGTACAGCAAGTTTTGAAACTTTTGCCAGTGTACTAAGGTGAAATTGGGCTCATGATGATTTAATAAATATGAGGGCTGGTAAACAACACTACAAGAAACGGACTGTGTTAAAACCATAAACTGCAAGCCGAACACTGTCAAACTGACACTTTTGTGCTCATCAAATGGCTCTGAGCACTACGGGACTAAACATCGGAGGTCATCAGTCCCCTAAAACTTAGAACTACTTAAACCTAACTAACCTAAGGATATCACACACATACTTGCCCGAGGGAGGATTCGGACCTTCGACCATAGCGGTCTTGCGGTTGTAGACTGCAGTGCCTAGAACCGCACGGCCACTGGGGCGAACTTACATTCAGTACAGAAAAAGAGATCGTTTCAACAGATGAAAGATGCGAGTTCATCAATGCTATTGATTGTGTCTGAAGTTGCTAGAGGTGTACAGGTAGAGATGGAAACATACAGTGAGGTGGCAAAATCCATGGGATGCCTCCTAATATGGTGGCGGACCTCCTTTTGCCCGACGTAGTCCAGAAACTCGGCTTAGCTGCTTCAAATGGCTCTAAGCACTATGGGAGCTAACATCATTGGTCATCAGTCCCCTAGACATAGAAGTACTTAAACGTAACTAACCTAAGGACGTCACACACATCCATGCCCGAGGCAGGATTCGAACTGCGACCGTAGCAGCAGCATTGCTCCGAACTGACAGGCCTAGAACCACTCGGCCACACCTGCCGGCATCGTCTTCGCATGGACTCATCAAGTCGTTAGTAGTTCCCTGACTCTGTGGCCGTCCATAATTCCAAATGTGTTTCTGGATCAAGATCTTGCACAAGAACTGACCTATCTATTATGAGTCCTAAATGTAGAGAGATTTGTGTCTCCATATCATCTATTCGAATTGTTCAGAATGTTCCACAAACCAGTAGCGAATGTTTGTGGCCCAGTAATATGGCGCATTCTCATTTGTAAGAATTCCATCGTCGTTTGGGAACGCGAAGTCCGTGAGTCCGTAGCTCGTGGTCGTGCGGTAGCGTTCTCGCTTCACGCGCCCGGCTTCCCGGGTTCGATTCCCGGCGGGGTCAGGGATTTTCTCTGCCCCGTGATGACTGAGTGTTCAGTGATGTCCTTAGGTTAGTTAGGATTAAGTAGTTCTAAGTTCTAGGGGACTGATGACCGTAGATGTTATGTCCCATAGTGCTGAGAGCCATTTGAGCCATTTTTGAGCGAAGTCCATGAATGGCTGCAAATGATCTGGAAGTAGCCGAACATAATTAGTTTCAGTCAATGATCGGTTCAGTTGGACTAGAGGACCCATTCCATTCTGCGTAAACACAGCACACACAATTATGGCGCCGCCACCAGCATGCACAGGGCATCGTTGACAACCTGCGTCCGTTTCGTCGTGGGGTGTGTGCCACATTCGAACCCTACCGTCAGCTCGTACCAACTGAAATCGGGCCTCATCTACGCCACGGTTTATGACGTCTACGGTCCATCCGATACGATCACGACCTTAGGAGAGACGCTGAATGTGATGTCTGCCGCTAACAAAGGCACTCACGTCGGGTGTATGCCGCCAAAGCCCATTAACGACGCCTGCCGGCTGAGCGGTTCTAGGCACTTCAGTCTGGAACCGCACGACCGCTAGGGTCGCAGGTTCGAATCCTGTCTCCGGCATGGATGTTTGTCATGTCTTAAGGTTAGTTAGGTTTAAGTAGTTCTAACTTCTAGGGTACTGATGACCTCAGACGTTAAGTCCCATAGTGCTCAGAGTCATTTGAACCCATTAACGACGAATTTCGCCGCGCTGTCCTTCGTCGTACGTCCCTCATTGATTTCTGCAGTTATTTCACGCAGTGTTACTTGTCTCTTAGCACTGACAGCTACATAAACGCCGCTGCTCTCGGTCGTCAAGTGAAGACCACCGAGTTGTCCATGGTGACAGTTAATGCCTGAAATTTGATATTCTCGGCACCCTGTTGACACTGTGGATCTGGGAATATCGAGATTCCTAAAGATTTCCGAAATGGAATGTCTCATACGTCTATCTCCAGCTACCATTCCCCTTTCGAAATCTGTTAATCCCTGTCGTTCGGCCATAATCACACCGGAAATGCTTTCACATGAATCACCTGAGTACAAATGACAGCTCCGCCAATGCGCTGTCGTTTTATACCTAGTGGATGCCATACCACCGTCATCTGTATATATTCTTATCGCTATCCCATGACTTTCGGAACCTCAGTGTAAATCACGATGTTTCTTTCTGGAAGCCATGTGATAAACTCACACCGAATGTTTCTTTAGGGTGTGTGCTTGTACATAGCTTCTAATGTGGAGAGCAGTGTTGGCTCCTGTCTTGGGGCACACGAACCCATTCTTACTTTTGATTTTAAGTATGTATCTGATTTTTTTTCCTTATTGGTGTCTGCAACATTTGCTTCCATAAAATTTTGAATTACTGAACAAATGGTTCTGAAATTTTTATGAAACAATATCTACTACAACATTTACTTGTTACAAATAATTTATTAGCACGACGCGTTTCGGCATCATGCTGCCATCATGAGGTGCATTTACAGTTACTTTTACGCTGTAATTAATATGAAGTTAGTTTCCATTGCTGTGTTTGTCAGTGAGGCTCAATGTCGAAAAAGACGCCTGTTCACTGGCTCACACAGCAATGGAAACTAACTTCATATTAATTACAATGTGAAAGTAACTGTAATGGCACCTGATGATGGCACATGCTGTCGAAAAGTGTCGTGTTAATAAATTGTAACAAGTGGATGTTGCAGTATACAAGGTGTTACAAAAAGGTTCGGCCAAACTTTCAGGAAACATTCCTCACACACAAAGAAAGGCAATATGTTATGTGGACATGTGTTCGGAAACGCTTACTTTCCATGTTAGAGCTCATTTTATTACCTCTCTTCAAATCACATTAATCATGGAATGGAAACACACAGCAACAGAACGTACCAGCGTGACTTCAAACACTATGTTACAGGAAACGTTCAAAATGTCTTCCGTTAGCGAGGATACATGCATCGACCCTCCGTCGCGTGGAATCCCTGATGCGCTGATGCAGCCCTGGAGAATGGCGTATTGTATCACAGCAGTCCACAATACGATCACGAAGAGTCTCTACATTTGGTACCGGGGTTGCGTAGACAAGAGCTTTCAAATGACCCCATAAATGAAAGTCAAGAGGGTTGAGGTCAGGAGAACGTGGAAGCCATGGAATTGGTCCGCCTCTACCAATCCATCGGTCACCGAATCTGTTGTTGAGAAGCGTACGAACACTTCGACTGAAATGTGCAGGAGCTCCAGCGTGCATGTACCACATGTTGTGTCGTACTTGTAAAGGCACATGTTCAAGCAGCACAAGTAGAGTATCCCGTATGAAATCATGATAACATGCTCCATTGAGCGTAGGTGGACGACGAAACTAAAATGAGCTCTAACATGGATATTAAGCGATTCCGGACACATGTCCACATAACACCTTTTCTTTATTTGTGTGTGAGGAATGTTTTCAGAAAGTTTGGCCGTATCTTTTTGTAACACCCTGTGTATTATTTCATGGGAATCTTACAGTGCAGTGGCAGGCCACATATAACATCCGTATAACATGGATAAATTGAAGGTTACGGAATGACCTACACGTCCTGTGGTATAAGATTTGTAAATAAGTATAATCTCCCAGCTTCCAAGTCTTGAAGTCACGGAGCTATTGTACCACTGTCTGTTCATCTTTTTCTTTTTAATTATTATTTTGGCTTCTGCTGCTTACCTACTTGGTCAAAACGTAATGAAACGGTTACATAATTTATGTGCAACTTTTCTGCTTCACACAGAGCACGATGAAAGCGCTGGCTCGGCAGGCACCCGTCCGCCGTTGCGCTGAATAATTCGGCAGGGAGTTAGCCCTCACTCGCCCTGAGACGACGGCGTCCGCCCTAAACAAACTTTGCCCTCAGGTGGAGTAAGGGTTCGGGCAGACAAACAGCGCCAGTATTTGCCTAACCTTCCACCCCCTCCCATCCACCCACCTGCCCCCTAATTCCGTCCCTGCTCTTTTTCACTCACGGCTCCGCGAAATTCTCATTTCTTCCTCAGTTACTTTCCCTCGTTCTTCCTCCCACACCTGCACCTTTCCCTGTTTCTTTCTGCTGCCTCCGCCTTGCAATTCTCGGCACACAGTGGCTACGTGCAGGCGCAAAATTTCCCCTGAGATCTAACAGTGTGCATCATTTTCTTATCCCTCCTCTCTCTCTCTCTCTCTCTCTCTCTCTCTCTCTCTCTCGGCAAAACTCGCCCGGGCAGAGGTATGTGCATTCCGGGTAAGCAATGAGGGAAAAGCAGGAGGAGAAAGAAAAGCTAGTCACATATATGCTAGCTCGCAGGGAAGCGGAATAATTTCCCGCGGCCAGAGCAGGATATTGCCGGCTGCTTTCCTCCCAGGCGAAACAGCAACTCCGTCGCTCGCTGCTCAATTTTTTTTCCCCTGTCGGCAGGGGGAAGACAAATTCTTTTCATCCTCCCAGACTTCCGACTGTTCGCTGCTGCTCCCCTCTTGCCATCGCACCTTAGCAAGAGTTGGCTTATTGAGGTCCTACAGGAGAAAAAGTAGAATTTGTAAGGCCCACCTGTAGTGTGGATTTCAGCACCGCAGACTGGGAAGAGAGAGGTAATCTCAATGTCTTAATTTTTCGTAAACGAAAAAGAAAAAACCCTTCTCTCTCTTCGTGCTTGTCAGTATGCACCTGTTGTCCACAAATAAGCATGGGTTAAGAAAGCATAACTCGCTTTTCCCGTTTCTCAATCGAAGTCATCCAAACCATAGATGGAGGTCAACAGGTAGATACCATATTCCCATATTGCCAGAAAGCATTTGACACGATACCCATCGCAAATTTTTGATGTGGGCCCGAGCATGCGAATTAGGTTCTCAGATACATGAGGGGCTCGAAGACGTTTTAAGTAGTAGAACTCAGTAAGAGGTCCCCGATGGCGAGCGTCCATGAGAGAAAAGGCTATCCTCAGGAGTGGCCCTGGGAAGTGTGATAGGACAGGGTGAGTAGCAATCTGCAGCATGTTTGCTGATGCAACATGACTATCTTACAAGTGAACCTCCCCATCGCACCCCCCTCAGATTTAGTTATAAGTTGGAACAGTCGATAGGCCTTGAAAAACTGAACACAGATCAATCGATAAAACTGGAAGAAGTGGTGTGGAACTACGAAAAAAATAAACAAAGTATACAAACTGAGTAGTCCATGCGCAAGATAGGCAACATCAAGGATAGTCTGAGCTGAGGAGCGCCGTGGTCACGTGGTTAGCGTGAGCAGCTGCGGAACAAGAGGTCCTTGGGGCGTAGTTTCGAATCATCCCTCGGGCATGGGTGTGTGTGTTGTGCTTAGCGTAAGTTCGTTAGGTTAAGTAGTTTGTAAGCCTAGGGATCAGCAGTTTAGTCCCATACTCTTTACCACAAATTTCCATTTTTCGTCTTCATGGACGAAAATTCGCGCCCCCATCGTCCACATCTTGTGAATGACTTCGTTCAGGGTAACGACGTCGCTTGACTAGAGTGGCCAGCATGTTTTCTAGACATGAACCCTATCGAACATGTATGGGATAGATTGGAAAGGCTGTTTATGGACGACGTGAGCCACCAACCGCTCTTAGGGATCTACGCCGAATTATTAATTCTCATTCCGAATTCGTCACAGGTATTATTTAATTCGCTCAACATTCGAGTCATCTCCTAACGATAACATGTCATCCGCAAATGGAATACATATATTCTATTATTCTACCACTAACGCGCACTGCTGTTTTTCGTTTCAAACATTACTGAACGTGCTGCAGTCGTACATTTTCAGAAATAACTTTTGCAATTCTTCCTCACTTCAGTGAGGATACCAATGTCACTTTTTCATTAAAATCTTTGTATCCTGAAGCTGTCTTTTATTTCCGCCGTTCATTCTTCGATGTATGGATTGAACTACAGGACCGAAAAAAACACACCTATGTCTCACACCGTTCCTAAACTGAACAGCTGGTTTAACGTCTTCCGTTATTATTTTAGCCATTTAATTCATCTGCATGTTGTGTACACTAAGATGACGAAAGTCAGGGGATAGCGATACGCACATATACAGATGGCGGCAGAATCGCGACGGACAATACATAATAAGCCAGTGCATTGGCGGGGCTGTCATTTGCGCTCAGATGATTCATGTGAAAAGGTTTCCGAAGCGATTATGGCCACAAGACGAGGATAAAACAACTTTGCTTGCGGAATGGTAGCTGGAGCTAGAGACATGAAATGTTCCATTTCGGAAATCGTTAGGGAATTTCATATTCCGAGATCCACAGTGGCAACACTGTGCAGAGAATACCAAATTTTAGGCATTACCTCTCACCACTGATCACGTAAATGCCGATGGCGTTCACTTAACGATCAAGAACAGAGACGCTTGCATTTACTAGTTAGCGCTAACAGACAAGCAACGTTGCTTGAAATAGCCGAAAAACTCAGTGTGGGAAGTACGACGAAATTTCGCATTAATGGGCTATGACAACAGCCAACCGACGAGAGTGCCTTTGGTAACAGTACAGCATCTCCTGCAGCGCCTCTCCTGGGCTCTTGACCATACCGATTGGACCCTAGACGTCTGGAAACTGTTGACCTGATCAGATGAGTCCCGACTGCAGTTAGTAAGAGCTGATGATAGGGTTGGAGCGTGGTGTAGACCCCACGAAATCATGGACCCAAGTTGTCAACAAGACAATGTGCAACCTACTGCTGGCTCAATAATGCTGTAGATTGTGTTTGTATGGAACGGACTGGATTCTGCCGTCCAAACGAATCAATCATTGACCGGGCATGGTTATGTGTGGCTACATGGACTTCATGTTTCCAAACAACGATGCGTCATGTCGCCTAGCCACAGTGGTTCATAATTTGTTCGAAGAACGTTCTGGACAATTTGAGCGAATTTTTTGGCCACACAGATTATTCGATATGAATCCCATCGAAATTGGAGATACTTGAGAGGCCATTTCTTGCTCAGAATCCTGCAGTAGCAACACTTTTGCAATAGACACAGCATGCCTTACTATTTCTGTACTTCCAGCGACTTTTTGAGTCCATGCCGCATCGATTTTCTGCACTAGAGGAGGCTCTACACGATATTAGGGGTTTCCGACGACATTTGTCACCTCAGTGGATAACCCGTCTTTACCTGTAGTTTCCTTTTTGTGACAGAATTTCGAACGTCTTGAACCATTCATGTTCTCGGATTATCAGCCGACTCGTCGCCGTGTGTTGTCGAAACGTTTCGACAAGTTTCCTACTCGTCAATATCAGGCGTTGATGAGGTCGAAAGGTTGCGATAGCACGGCGCCACGACTGGACTGACTATCCGCAATAGAAGTATTTAATCATTTTAATTAGCCGAGAAAGCCGGCATTGCAATGTATCCCGCTAAATTTAACATTGTCAATTTTTCTGTGTGGACACTCTAACAACCCTACCACAATAAAGGTCAAAATTTAATAATGATTGTGGTGTTGCTCACGCTGCTTAACACTGCATTTTCGGGCAACAACAAAGTTATCATGTGGCAGGTGTCATAAGAGGACAGTTAATAAAGTCATTTCACGTGATAATGAAAAACTAGGCACTCAACTTCTCGTGTTTCCCACCCTTGTCTCGTTGTGAAATCATGGCTCAATCGTCAAAAATCTAGGTGGTGGTGATTCCAAGCTCGGATGCAAAGAGGCCTAGGTTTTATTCTGCGATATGCTTAAGTTTTGTAGATGCACTTCACAAATCATTCTTGAAGATTACACTTTTGCATTACAATGGTGATATAAAAAAGTAATCAGCACTCGGAATTTAATTTACACTTCCTTTTTATTACTTTTGCTGCAATATCACGTAACACACAAAACATCACTTCACAATACAAAACTTACTTGAAAACATCTTCCTCACTGTTAAAGTTCACATTTTGTAAACTGGCTACAATATGCGTCTTTCCAACATGACGTCCAAGACTTGACTTTCTCAATGTCCGACTCTCTAACTGCTTACGCGCCCAAAAATCAAGAGTTACAAGTACGTCAAAGATCATAGTGGCAAAAGAAAGAATGCACATAAGAATAATATCATTGCAACATAAACATATCGATGTATCAAAGTACCTCTACATTAATGATACCAAATCTGGATGTTGTCTCAGAAACATGTTAACTACTTTACAGAAACACAGTAGAATATTGCTGGAATCGAGAGGTTCAGGTGAGCTGGCGTAATGGTTACGTAATTCAAGTAGCATTACAACACGTCCTATGGCTATATCTATCAAGGGCAAAATTTTCACCGCGTCACATCTTTTCGGCGGATCCGCAGTAGGCCCGGCAGACGTCGTCTGAGAGAGTCCCCTCCCAGCCTCGCTGACGCGGTGATGTGACGTCACGGAGAGACTGCGCGAGCAGACGCAGTCGGCCTTGACGCACGACCTTGACGCACCCACGCACAGGGCGCCCTGGAACAGCTGACGGCAGCGGGCGGAGAGCTTAATGGGCTGTGAGGCGCCGCTCAGATGGGCGGGGGGGAGGGGGGGGGGGAGGGACGACTGCCGTCCCAGATACGGCGGGCGGCCTCTTTACTGCTGCCCTGCTCTGATAACCGCGTCAGCTACTCGCCGCCGCGGCGCGACCTCCAGCCAGACCAGGAGGTCAGACCTGCACGACGGTCGCTGCTGCCGTGGATCCAGCCAACAGGCCAGAGCTTAGTGCAAGAGCGGATATGCGTCATCACCGGAGGTGCCCTGCCCTTCAGCTCACGTGACCCGCACTGATAATATATACTACGGCCATTAAAATTGCTACACCACGAAGTTGACTTGCTACATACGCGAAATTTAACCGACAGGAAGAAGATGCTGTGATATGAAAATAAGCTTTTCAGAGCATTCACACAAGGTTGGCGCCGGTGGCGACGCCTACAATGTGCTGACACGAGGAATGTTTCCAGCCGATTTCTCATACACAAACAGCAGTTTACCGGCGTTGCCCGGTGAAACGTTTGTTGTGATGCCTCGTGTAAGGAGGAGAAACGCGCACCATCACGTTTCCGACTTTGATAAAGATCGGATTGTGGCCTAACGCCATTGCGGTTTATCGTATCGCGACATTGCTGCTCGCGTTGGTCGACATCCAATGACTGTTGGCAGAATATGGAATCGGTGGGTTCAGGAGGGTAATACGGAACGCCGTGCTGGATCCCAACGGCCTCGTATCACTAGCAGTCGAGATGACAGGCATCTTATCCGCTCGGCTGTAACGGATGGTGCAGCCACGTCTCGATCCCTGAGTCAACAGATGGGGACGTTTGCAAGACAACAACCATCTGCACGAACAGTTCGACGACGTTTGCAGCAGCATGGACTATCAGCTCGGAGACCACGACTGCGGTTACCCTTGACGCTGCATCACAGACAGGAGGTCAAATGGTTCAAATGGCTCTGAGCACTATGCGACTTAACATCTGACGTCATCAACTGCCTAGAACTTAGAACTAATTAAACCTAACTAACCTAAGAACATCGCACACATCCATGCCCGATGAAGGATTCGAACCTGCGACCGTAGCGGTCATTCGGTTCCAGACTGTAGCGCCTAGAACCGCACGGCCACTCCGGCCGGCTACAGACAGGAGTGCCTGCGATGGTGTACTCAACGACGAACCTGGGTGCACGAATGGCCAAACGTCATTTGTTCGGATGAATCCCAGATTCAGTTTACAGCATCATGATGGTCGCATCCGTGTTTGGCAACATCGCGGGAACGCACATTGGAAGCGTGTATTCGTCATCGCCATTCTGGTATGGGGTGCCATTGGTTGTAAGTAGGCTGTTTAGGTTTTTATACTGGTAACGCCATGTAGCGCTCTGTGTGAAAATCACTGGCTGTGCTGTGTAGTCTGTGGCTCGTTTGCATTGTTGTCTGCCAATGTAGTGTTGGGCAGCTGGATGTTAACAGCGCGTAGCGTTGCGCAGTTGGAGGTGAGCCACCAGCAGTGGTGGATGTGGGGAGAGAGATAGCGGAGTTTCGAAATTTGTAAGACTGGATATCATGAACTGCTATATACATTATGACTTTTGAACACTATTAAGGTAAATACATTGTTTGTTCTCTGTCAAAATCTTTCATTTGCTAACTATGCCTATCAGTAGTTAGTGCCTTCAGTAGTTTAAATCTTTTATTTAGCTGGCAGTAGTGGCGTTCGCTGTATTGCAGTAGTTGGAGTAAAAAAGTTTTTTGTTGAGGTAAGTGATTTGTGCAAGGTATAGGTTAATGTCAGTCAGGGCCATTCTCTTGTAGGGATTACTGAAAGTCAGATTGCGTTGCGCTAAAAAATATTGTGTCAGTTTATGCACAGTCATGTATAATTTTCTAAGGGGACGTTTCATGGTTACTCGTCTCGGTAGCCTCTTTTTCGCACTGACGGCGCTTTGAACAGTGGACGTTACATTCCAGATGTGTTACGACACCCTTCATTCGGTCCCTGCGAAACTCTACATTTCAGCAGGATAACGCACGAATGCATGTTGCAGGTCCTGTACGGGCCTTTCTGGATACATAAAATGTTCGACTGCTGCCCTGGCCAGCAAATTCTTCAGATCTCTCACCAATTGAAAACGTCCAGTGAATGGTGGCCAAGCAACTGGCTCGTCACAATACGCCAGTCACTACTCTTGATCAACTGCGGTATCGTGTTTAAGCTGAATGGGCCGCTGTACCTGTACATGCCTTCCAAGCTCTGTTTGACTCAATGCACAGACGTATCAAGGCCATTATTACGGCCAGAGGTGGTTGTTCTGGGCACTGATTTCTCGGGATCTATGCACCCAAGTTGCGTGAAAATGTAAGCACATGTCAGTTCTAGTATATTTGTCCAATGAATACCCATTTATCATCTCCATTTCCTCTTGGTGTAACTATTTTAATGGCCAGTAGTGTAGTTAATACTAACAGTGAACACTGAGAAAAAAAGAAAAAGCGCGGACGTGGTGAGGTATTAATTTATGATTCTTCATTGTAAAACAAACAAGATGGCACTAATTCGACATGGTGTGTGTGTGTGTGTGTGTGTGTGTGTGTGTGTATGTGTGTGTGTGTATACAGAGACCCTTTATTCAGTCACACATTGTTATTCTGTCTCACACTTTCACATCGGCCATGCAGCGTCCAAAAGGCAACACGAATACGCTGCTCCAGTGCCTCCACATCTGGAATGTGCTCTGCATACACGATACTTTTGAGGTGGCCACAGAACCAAAAATCCCGCGGGTTGAGATCCGGTGAACGAGAAGGCCAGGCAACTGGGCGCTCTCGTCCGAAGACACACAACGCTTTGAGTCACCAATGGGACTTGTTCCAGCAGCAGAGACAAAGTCACCCATAAAAAACGCCCATGGTTCCAGCCTCTTAGACGACGTGGAGGGAAGAATGGTCTCAAAATACGGCTGCCAATTATCCCTTCGCACTCACCGTTGCTGATGATTCGCTATCATCACACCCATCGTGGTTCTTCATACTATTCGACACATGACTTTTATGAAAGCTGAAGATACCACTCCGCATAATGGTTGCCTCATCTTTCGATAGGATGGATGACACAGATCGCTTGTCGCGGTGGCCGAGCGGTTCTAAGCGCATCAGTCCGGAACCGCGTGACTGCTACGGTTGCAGGTTCGACTCCTGCCTCGGGCATGGATGTGTGTGATGTCCTTACGTTAGATAGGTTTAAGCAGTTTTAAGCTCTAGGGGACTAATGACCTAAGATGTTAAGTCCCATAGTGCTCAGAGCCATTTGAACCATTTTTTTGCTCAAAGCCATTTTTTTTTTTTTTTACACAGATCCCTGTTTCGTGGTTGCCTGGTGAAAAGACCAGTAACAAAACTGGTCCCGACGTGGAAAGTCGGTCACTAGTAAACCATTCACATCATGTAAGTGGCAGGGGTAGTAACCATTGCCACGATCGTGTGGCTTATCCTGTACTGGCGGGCCAACTGCTCGGTACTGATACAGAGATCGTCTTCAACTGTGTTAATCACAACATTTCGGGTACGTCCTTCATGATTTCCTGCTTTCTGAAACGACCCTGTCTCAGACAAACGGTGAAACTCTGTTGCAGACATTGAATACTGTGTTTGATGTGAGAGGGGACAGGTACCCTGACACAGCCTTGCTGCACGCCGCCCGTTGCCATTTGCCTTTCCGTAAGTAAACACCATGTCGGCAAGCTCTCGATTCGAATACGGAACCATGTTTTTCAACGCGGTATCAGATCCACTACAACGTGAGTTAGCAGGAGAAGTGAATCGGACACAACATTACCAGTGACCTTGGCAGGAGAGGCCGCTAGGGAGTGACGTATTAGGAACAGTGCCACCCTCTGGGAGGAAACCACGCGTACCGTATAAGTATGGCAACACGGTACAACGCATATTAGACCGGAGTCGCTGTAACAAAGTATAACTGAATAAGTGGTCTCTAGCATGGAAGCCATGCATATCCGGACGTCAGTTCATCAGGCATTTTTTGTTCTCTATCATCTCAGCGATCAGTTCCTAGAGTTTTTACACTGTCGAGAAAATCACCCTGTATATGTAATTACAAATCGGAGAATGAATGTGACATTCGACTTTGAATTTGAGGAACTGCTGTATCAGTATCTGGTTTGATCGAAGCGGGTGAAACTCTAGAGGTGTTCTCAAGGTGTTTATCTGAGATTGTGATTATATTTTTACTCCTTTCCCCGGCGGATGTGGCCGAGCGGTTCTAGGAGCTTCAGTCTAGAACCGTGCTGCTGCTACGGTCGCAGGTTCGAATCCTGCCTCGGGCATGGATGTGTGTCATGTCCTTCGGTGAGTTAGGTTTAAGTAGTTCTAAGTATAGGGGACTGATGAGCTCAGATGTTAATTCCCGTAGTGCTTAGAGCCATTTTAACCATTTTGTTAAACTGTAGTTTATTGACAGTGCTTTTATAACTTAACTTTTACTACGATCATGTCTAAAGTAGACAGCCTGATCCTATGCAATGTCGGCAAAAATGTCTTACATAAATATACAAAAAGAGATTAATTATTTTTGGCTTACCAGTTTTGGTTTGTCTCTTTTATTAGTCTCCTGCTGAAAATCAGCAACTAATAAAAATAACATAATAAGGGTTTAGCGTCTTCAGCGGTAATGGCTTTACATGCTTAATGTGATATATTTAATACATTAACTCAATTATAAAGCAATGAGGCGTTTGAAGTTGTTTTCTACATGCGAGATCGATTCTTTCTACATCTACACCTGCATGATTATTCTGCAGGTTGCGGTTAAGGGAATAGCAGAAGGATCGTCGAACCCCATTCAAGCTTTTTTTCTACCTTTTCACTCTCGAACAGTGCTCGGAAACAACGAACACTTTAATCTTTGCGTGCGAACTGTGATTTCTCTTATTTTATCTTTGGAGGTGAACGCCAAAACAATGTTTCCACACTCCAAGGAAAATGGTGGTGCGTGGCGGAAGGTACCATCAACCACTACTAGTAGTTATTGTCCTGTTCAACTCGCAGGAGGGGCGAGGCAAAGTCAACAGACTATATGCCTCCGTATGAACCCATATATCTCCTTTCTTATCTTCGTGGTCCTTGCGCGAGAAGTATGCTGGCGGCAGTAGATACGTTTCGTAGTAATCTTCAAATGCTGTTCTCCGAACTTTCTTAATAGTTTTGCTCGAAAAGAACGTCGTCTTACCTCCAGGGATTTCCATTTGAGTTCCCAAAGCATCTCTGTAACACTTGGCGTGTTACTAGAAACTACTGGCAACAAATCTAGCAGGCCACCTCTGAATTGATTCGCTGTATTCCTTTAATCCGATGTGGTGGGAAACCCATTTACTTGAGCAGTTCTCAAGAATAGATCGCACCAGCGTCGTACATGCGGTCTCCTTTGCAGATGAACAGCTATTTCCCAAAATTCTCTCAATAAACCGCAGTGGACCATTCGCCTTCCCTACTACAATCCTCACATGCTCATTGCATTTCATATCGCTTTTCACCGTTACACCAAATATTTAAACGAAGTGGCTGTGTCAAGCAAGACACTATTAATGCTGCTGTATCCAGACATTATGCACCTTATCTTTCTCTACATTTAGATCCAGAAATTTTGTGTAAGTCATCTTCTATCCTCCTACGGTCACTCAACGACACCTTCCCATACACCATAGCGTCTTCAGCAAACAACCGCAGATTGCTGCCCAGTCTATCCGTCACCTCGGTTATGTTGTATGCAGGGTGTTACAAAAAGGTACAGCCAAACTTTCAGGAAACATTCCTCACACACAAAGAAAGAAAATATGTTATGTGAACATGTGTCCGGAAACTCTTACTTTCCATCTTAGAGCTCATTTTATTACTTCAAATCGCATTTATCATGGAACGGAAACACAAAGCAACGGAACCTACCAGCGTGACTTCAAACACTTTGTTAGAGCAAATGTTCAAAATGTCCTCCGTTAGCGAGGATAAATGCATCCACCCTCCGTAGCATGGAATCCCTGATGCGCTGATGCAGCCCTGGGGAATGGCGTGTTGTATCACAGCCGTCCACAATACGATCACGAAGAGTCTCTACATTTGGTACCGGGGTTGCGTAGACAAGAGCTTTCAAATGACCCCATAAATGAAAGTCAAGAGGGTTGAGGTCAGGAGAGCGTGGAGGCCATGGAATTGGTCCGCCTCTACCATTCCATCGGTTACCGAATCTGTTGTCGAGAAGCGTACGAACACTTCGACTGAAATGTGCAGGAGCTCCATCGTGCATGAACCACATCTTGTGTCGTACTTGTAAAGGCACATGTTCTAGCAGCACAGTTAGAGTATCCCGTATGAAATCATGATAACGTGCTCCATTGAGCGTAGGTGTAAGAACATGGGGCCCAATCAAGACATCACCAACAATGCCTGCCCAAACGTTCACAGAAAATCTGTGTTGATGACGTGATTGCACAATTGCGTGCGGATTCCCGTTAGCCCATACATGTTGATTGTGAAAATTTACAATTTGATCACGTTGGAATGAACCCGTCTCCGTAAAGAGAACATTTGCACTGAAATGAGGATTGACACATCGTTGGATGAACCATTCGCAGAAGTGTACCCGTGGAGGCCAATCAGATGCCGTGCCTGCACACGCTGTACATGGTACGGAAACAGCTGGTTCTCCCGTAGCACTCTCCATACAGTGACGCGGTCAAAGTTACCTCGTACAGCAGCAACTTCTCTGACGCTGACATTAGGATTATCGTCAACTGCACGAGGAATTGCCTCGTCTATTGCAGGTGTCCTCGTCGTTCTACGTCTTCCCCAGTCGCGAGCCATAGGCTGGATTGTTCCGTGCCCTCTAAGACGCCGATCAATTGCTTCGAACATCTTCCTGTCGCGACACCTTCGTTTTGGAAATCTGTTTCGATACAAACGTACCGCGCCACAGCTATTTCCCCGTGCTAATCCAGACATCAAATGAGCATCTGCCAACTCCGCATTTGTAAACATTGCACTGACTACAAAACCACGTTCGTGATGAATACTAACCTGTTGATGCTACGTACTGATGTGCTTGATGCTAGTACTGTAGAGCAGTGAGTCGCATGTCAACACAAGCACCGACGTCAACATTACCTTCTTTCAATTGGGCCAACTGGCGGTGAATCGAGGAAGTACAGTACATACTGACGAAACTAAAATGAGCTGTAATATGGAAATTAAGCGTTTTCGGACACATGTCCACATAACATCTATTCTTTATTTATGTGTGAGGAATGTTTCCTGAAAGTTTGTCCGTACCTTTTTGTAACACCCTGTATAGAGAATAAAAGTGTTAAATCCCGTCCAGTTGTCGAAGAATGGGTGTCTAGGAAACCTGCTTCCTCGGATCGCTAGACAACAATCCAAGCAAATCGTATCAATGACTTTTATTGCAAAAAAGTAAATGACAATACGTAACTTTGGGTTACACAAATGTGTCGCAAGCAAAAAAAAAAAAAAATGGCTCTGAGCACTGTGGGATTTAGCATCTAAGTCCCCTAGAACCTAACTAACCTATGAACACATCCATGCCCGAGGCAGGATTCGAACCTGCGACCTTAGCAGTCGCGCGGCTCCGAACTGAAGAGCCTAGATCCGGTCACCGCGACCGGCGTCACAAGCAAAGGGTGACAGTGTTTTTCAGTATAAACAACCGTAAAACAAGCAAAATAATACAGTTGACGCTTTGATTCACGTCGCTAGTCTTGAGGCTGCTGTTCGATCGGCCACGACCAGTAGGGCGCGGCGCTTATGACCTCTCCGCATAGAGGATGCTACTGTCGCATTGTCGTCCTGGAGAGCGGTCGGTCGGCGTACGATTGGCTGACCTCTTCTCACAGCTCTCTCTGCTCTATCGTTCCCGACTGGCCTGCCGGCGCTAGACTTGACAAATAGCATTCCTATCATGCTTGCCTGGGGCAGTCCTGTCGACACCTTTGCCTTTGGTGAACGCTCGCTGCCGAGTACAGTATACTGGCCTCTATTACAGAGCAAGTCTTCCAGCAACTTACATATTTGTGAACCTTGTACTTTCGTTAACAGCAACACTCCAGAAGAGGGTGGAACGGTACTGTGAGCAATTTCTTCAGTGGCCCTGTCCCACTCTCGCTCTTTGGTTCGCTTCCCCTCAACATTATCTATGTGATCGTTCCAATTTAAGTAATTCATTACCTTTTAGAGATAGAGGTTGAGCTGATTACTGATGTGCGATTAGTGATTGGCGTACGCTGTGAGAGTCAGTAAGCTCATACACTAAGGAAAAAAAACAATTCTGGACGGACGCAGTCGGGTACACGGCTAGGGTGCAAAGCACCGCAGGATTTGTCCACTGCGGGGCAATCCGGCACGTTTCAGAGGTGTGACCTCGTAAGAGTCCGGCGAGATAGCACAAGGATAGCGCAGGTGTCGCCGGCTGCCCAGCGAGATAACCGCGGCTAACTTCTACCCCCAACCCCCACCCCCCTTTTCTCAACCCCTTATCAGAGCAGTAGCAGAAGCCGCCCTGTGCTCCTGCTCCCCCCACCACTGCTCCCCGGTGCACACTGCGCATGCGCTCTCGCCTCTCGGTATTGGCGGCACCTACCCCTCCCCTCGCAGACGCCGGTGCTGAATCCGGCACAGCCACCCCCCGGTCTCTCGCCTCCCCTAGAAGCGTCCGCCGTCTCCGTCGCTCGCGCTGCGCCCTCCACCCTCCGACCTGCACCGTACCGACGGCTCACCCTCTCTTTCCCACCCGGAGACGTCGCCCGTCCGGCTGCGAGGGGTTGGCGAGGCCACGGCGCATGCGCCGGGCGCAGGACCGGTATCGACGCATGGTGTCGTCGCAGCCCACCGTCGCTCCCGTGTCCGGCGTCCTGTTCACACAGACGCCGGTTTCCGTCCAAAATACTCCGGTAATCACCGCAAAAATTATTTTTCGTTGGTGGGAGAGAAATTTTAGGATCTATTAGACGACAATCATTTTGGCTTTAGGAACGGTAAGGCTTCATAACGGAGTAAGACAACACAAATCAAGACACATTCCTATGACTTTCGCACCCGTAAAAGCGTTCGAAACGTAATACGGTTGAGACTAGAGGTCTAGCGGTCAAGGACGAGCCTGGAAAGCGTTAAGCCGTCAGCACACGGACCGAGCTGTCGAACGTTAACGTTGAACGTGCCAAGTTCAGCGTGCTGCTGAACGCTCAGGAACCAGGCGACTTGTGCATACGGTACGTGGGAGCCAACGTGGTATACGTGATCGCAACGCACTCCAGCTGCAGTTGAGGGATGTTTCTAGTTCGTAAATCACACTGTTTACTCAACGGGCATGCGTAAAATTTCCACGTTGCCTCTATTAAAACGCACATTTCCTCCATCATCCACGAAAAGGAAAGTACCATGGCCAATCAATAAGGACACAGACTTATAAAAGTTCCATTACAAACAGTGAGGCACAAATTTGGAATACTTCTCGGCATAAGAGAAACATTATTTCACTATTTCCACATTTTAGTAAAACCTCAAAGTCAGTCTTACTTGATCATTGTTCCCACCTAGTAGCAGAAACTTTGCAGCATGTGAATTACGAAGCGTAAAAGAAAAAGGAACAAAATATCTTTATACAAGTAGTGCAAGCTGTCCTGTAGATTAAGGCAATCGAACAAAGTCACCCCTCAAAGAAAGGTGAACTCACATTTACGTAACATCAACTATTACAGTATATACTTATATTAAACTAATAATAAAGTATCAGAACCTAATAAAAACGCGAAAGTTAGGAAAGAATTTAGAAGTGTCAAGACGCGAACCGGCACCTCACCTGACAAGTCAATAAGGGCAGCGACGCCAGTCATTACGCTATACCAGCACCGCACCCTTTGCATCTAATCATGTTATGTTAAGCCTTGCTGAAAATCTTAATCGCAGATATGTTGTTGTTGTTGTTGTTGTTGTTGTTGTGTTCAATCCTGAGACTGGTTTGATGCAGCTCTCCATGCATACAGTAAAGCTGCATGCCCTCGGGAATAATTACGGCTGTAGGTTCCCCTTGCTTTCAGCCGTTCGCAGTACCAGCACAGCAAGGCCGTTTTGGTTAATGTTACAAGGCCAGATCAGTCAATCATCCAGACTGTTGCCCCTGCAACTACTGAAAAGGCTGCTGCCCCTCTTCAGGAACAACACGTTTGTCTGGCCTCTCAACAGATACCCCTCCGTTGTGGTTGCACCTACAGTACGGCCATCTGTATCGCTGAGGCACGCAAGCCTCCCCACCAACGGGAAGGTGCATGGTTCATTGGGGCAGGTAGATATTTTACTAATTGAAATTTAATTATAACAAATTGTACCAAGAACAATGCGTTTTGGGTGGGTCTTCAGTGTGTCGCTGCCTTCAAATAGCCAACTCTCATAATACGCAAGTTACAATAATTCTTTTGCCACGAATATGATGTTTCTCATTATTTCATTGGAACGAATCACACAATTAACAACGGGTTTTCCAGTGATTCTCAATCTGCTGGTGCTCAGAAACGGCATATAGACATATAGGCTTGAAATGAATGCCAATATGGCGCTTCACAACTCTGTACTGAAGGGAGAAGGCTTTCGTGTGACGTTGGTGGCGTTGTGCCATCTCATTGGTCAACGCTCATACACACGCTCAGAATATCTGACATGCCAGATACTGCTCTGCACGTTCGGGAAGACTCCCTCACGTGCTGTTCCACGCTATGACGTCAGAAACTTGGCACGCTCAACGCTCAATGCTCAACGTTCGGATGCACAGTCCGTGTGCCGATGGCTTTAGCCGGGCCACGGAAATTTGCTTTCTGCCTTTAGTCCAATCTGCACATTTCAGCGATGTGAGGAGTGGCCACGTGGTCTCCTATCATAAGTTGAAGAACTGGGATATTCTAGTGACTTCCGAATCGTCGAGGGGTCGTCCAGATGAAACATTTGCACCAGACGTTTGAGCCACACACAATGGATGCAATAAAATCGAAAGCGTCAGGAGAACTGGTGCCAGCTTTAGGGGAAGGCAGGTAATATACTATGCACAAGAGGACGAAGAAGTGAAAAATACACTCAGGGGGCAAAAAAATAATGCAACACCAAGAATGTGTTGTACGAGGCAAACGAATGTTGGTTGGCGTGTTTCTACAGCTGAAAGATCACGAATATTGAAATTCGCCGTCAGTCGGATAACAGTGGCACTACTGGCGCCGCTATGAGGATACAAGTCAAGCTTGCTTTGAATACAAGCTGTAACGGTCATGAGCATTAGTCACCTTTGAGGTTGGGCGTGGCGACTTGATTTTAGTCAACAATGCCTTGAGGGTGACAAAGACGACATTAGCAATGCAGCACTGACTTTGAACGAGGTTGTGTAACCTCTACATGATTGCTGGCAGTGGCGGTCACTATAATGTGCAGTTGCAAGAATACCGGGCTCCGGACCGCCACGTGGCACTACCGACAGGTAAGACCATAGTGTTTTGGCACACCGTACTGCATCTGCAGCAGCAACATGAGCAGCAGTTGGCAGCACAGTGACACAACGAACTGTTTTAAGTCGGTTACTTCAAGGACAGATCCAAGCTAGACTCAAGGTAGCACACATCCCACTAACCCCAAACACCGCCACTTGCGACTTCGATCGTGTGTAGCACGAGTTCATTCGCAGTTGAAGTGGGAGTCTGTCTTGTTTTCTGCCTCGGTGCCAGTGCTGGCCGTGTGCTGGTTAGAACGTCGAAACTCGAGGCCCTCCGACCAAACTATCTGTGTGCTGCACACACTCGACCTACACCTAGAGTTACGTTCTGGGGTGTGATTTTGTATGTCGGCAGGAACACTGTAGTGGCTGTCCCGCGCACCTTAACTGCGAATATGTACGTCAGTCTGGTGATTCGACTTGTGTGCTGCCATTCCTGAACGGCATCGCTGGAGGTGTTTTCCAACAGATAACGCTTTCTCATATACCGCTGGCGTAACCCAACGTGGGCTAAGGCCTGACTCCATGTTGCCTTAGTCTGCTCCATCACCAAACCTGTCTCGAATCGAGCGCTTATGCGACGCCATCAGACAACTCAGCGCCATCCACTAACAGCGTTAACCGTCCCTGTATTGACAGACCAAGTGCAACAGGCATGGAACTGCATCCTGCAAACTGACAACTGATAGCTGACATGTGTACAACAAAATGCATGCGACATTGTATGCTTGCATTCAACGTTTCGGTGATTACACCGTTAGTTAATGTACCATCATTTCGGGTTTTCACAAGCTTTTCTCTGCTTTGCATTAATCTGTGACCTTGCACTTAAAGGTGTTATGCGGACAAATACATTCCCGAAATTTCATTACTCTACTTTACTTGTTTCTTGGTGTTGCAATTTTATTGCGTCACTGTAAGAACGGAATTCCAACAACGATATGCTCGATATATAAAGGTTATAGACAAGGATGAAGTCTTCCACCACAACAGTTCAATCTGTACATCAAAGAAGCAAAGAACCGTTCAGGAGCGGAACTGCATTCACTGTGAAAGGACACCAATGATAATATTCGTTGATGAAACTGCTAGCCACTGTGAAAATCAATAACAATAGCAGGATATTTTAAACGAAGTGAATAGTTTAATAAGCACACACTGTGGATTTAGAGTAACGCAAAGAGAGAGGAAAGTTTCCAGAACGAGATGTTCACTCTGCAGCGGAGTGTGCGCTGATATGAAACTTCCTAGCAGATTAAAATTGTGTGCCGGGCCGAGACTCGAACTCGGGACCTTTGCCTTTCGCGGGCAAGTGCTCTACCATCTGAGCTACCCAAGCTCGACTCACGCCCCGTCCTCACAGCTTCACTTCTGCCAGTACCTCGTCTCATACCTTCCTAACTTTAGAGAAGCTCTCCTGCGAACCTTGCAGAACTAGCACTCTTGTAAAGTTTGGAAGGTAGGAGACGAGGTACTGGCAGTAGTGAAGCTGTGAGGACAGGGCGTGAGTCGTGATTGGGTAGCTCAGATGGTAGAGCACTTCCTCGCGAAAGGCAAAGATCCTGAGTTCGAGTCTCGGTCCGGCGCACAGTTTTACTCTGCCAGGAAGTTGCAAAGAGGAAAGTTATGAGCGGTGGCCGAAATGACATTAACAACAAATTTGGTGAGCACATAGTGAGCGGACTGAAGGAATTCTGCTTCATTTGAAGGAAAATAACGTCTTGCAGACGAAGGAAGAATGAATCTAAAAGCACAGGCAAAGAGGGTTTCCTTGAACAAGAGAAGTCTAGTAGTACCAAAAATTGTCCTTAATTTGAAATTACTGGTGATTTACATTTGCAGTATAGTACTGTATGGTAGTGAGTTACGGGCTGAAGTACTGGGAAATAAGAGAATGAGATGTGGTGGTATAGATAGGTGCTGAAGATTTGATGGATTGAAACGATAGGAGGTTGTGAGCAGAATCGGCTAGGTGAGGGCATAGTATGGAGTATGGTAATACACGCGTTAAGATATCAAGGAATACTTTCCATCATGGTACTACATGAAGCTGTAGAGGGTAAAAGCTTTAGCGGAAGACAGAAATCGAAATACATTCAGCAAACAATTGAGGAAGTTCGTTATAAGGGTTGCTCCGAGAAGAGCAGCTTGATATAGGTGAGGAATTTGTGGCGGGGCGCATAAAACCAGTTGGAAGACATGATGTAGTGTGCGTTTGCGTGTGCGTGGCCATGCGCTCCCCCACAGGGAAAGGAAAAGTTGACAGAAACATAAATTTCACTACAAGTATATTTTAAACGTGAATTGTAGCGTTATTTTTGTTGTGATCTTCGGACCAAGATGGCTTTGATGCAGCTGTACACGCTATTGTATCCAATCGGGATCCATCCATGTTTTTGTAAAAGAAATTTCCACCGTTTAGCTCTAAATTACCAGTCATTTATTTCGCACAGTCACGATTTCGACTTTATAGCCATTCTAAAATGCAAGTTGAAATCTCACATGTCATCGTCAAAATAATATGTGTATGACTTTATATACTAGTCGTCGTATTAAACGATTTGTTGGCTTATCAAAGATGCATAATAAGCCTGAATTTGTGCACAGTGAACTAGGAAAAGTTATTACCCATGTTTAAATTCTGGTATGTAATTCGAGCCATCATGTGTAGTTTTTCAGTTTCACATCGCTTTCGGATTTATTTTTTCCAGAGTTGTGCATCCACGGCTGCATATGATGTCGGGGACCAATTTAAAGGGGTGGACGACAAACAAGAACGGTATGTAATGTTAGGTCATTATTATTAGCTCCAGCACAAAATAAAAACATGTCTCTGCTCCACTTGAGTAGGACTGCATTCAGTCATACTACCGCACCATTACTGAGAAACTGATCCACACAGTGTCTGCCTAGTCTGTCAGACCAGACCACCTGCAGCTGCATTTACAGTTGGGCCTTGTGATGTTATTCTTCTGGCGTGAACAAAACCATACATCACAATTACACGATGCCTTTTGAATAAATTGTCATTCATATAACGTCACATGACGGTTAAGACCGATTTAAGCAACATCCAGTGAAGAAAAATATAATGGTGAGTCCGTCAAAGAGTGCCTATTCTGTTCGCATGCAGATAGTGTTCATAATTTACTGATTGAAACTAAGGAACAGAGAGGTTGAAAACATACCAATATTAAATCACTAAAAAAAGAAAATAGAACAGCATCTGAGTGATCGAAAGAGTGGGGTCCAAAGATTACATTTGATTAGTAGATTACTAACCTGGATTCGAAATTACCTTGAAAGCTGTCAAAGTATGTATTTTGTCGGCGTTGTAATTAATTCATAGTTGAAACACCGTCTTCTAGCATAACCAGGTTACCTATATCGAGATATTTTGACATCGTTCGCTCCTGAGATACGTTAATTCATTCAAAAAGATTTTAAAGAAAGTGCTAAAATTTGTTTAGCACTACCCATGTTTTTTTTTTGTGGTGAAAAGTACTTGGAAGCTATTCCCTCTCTCCGCTCCCCCTTCTACCGCTAGCGCAAAAACCATATTATGTCACAGAGAATAAGAGAGCTTTCTGACTTTACTGAAAGTAAACGCAAAAAACGTAAAGCTCACGATGACAAATGGTAAAGTAAAAATTAGCTGAATTGTTCGTTGAGTAGGTAGAACATGACAGCAATATTAAGTAAGGATGTGTATCCTGTTCAGTGTTACGAGTAAAAGACAGGTATGAGGAAATGCAGATCATTTTCAAGCCGTTTTATGCTGCAGCCAAAAGTCATTCTTATGTTACATCGGAACAACCTTGTATTAAGTGAAAATTAGGTTTTGATGAACTACGAGTCTTCCATCGGAAGCAGTCAGTTAGAGAAAGACCGAGTGCTTGCAATAGATCTTTGGCAATAAAGGTTGACAATGTGTCACAGTAGCCTCCCCTTAGTAAAGTGATCCTCTAAGCACGTTCCTCCCCTGTTCGATGCAGCACCATTAATTACTCGATCCGTCTTCAAGCAATCCTCTGCAGACCCACAATTAAAAAATCTCTTCTTACTCATACTGTTCATTCTCCATGTTTCACTTGAGGCGAGAGTCCTGCCAGCCACTTTCAGAAGAGACTTCATCGCATTATTATTTTACTCGACGTTAACACATTTACAGTTTTTCAAAGATGAATCACGACAGTTCCTTAGTAATGTTTGAAGATGATGTTTGTGACGCAAAATCAGCTAAAAACCAAGTTCGTGACCACTGAAAGTACTTTAAGTTCTAAATACTCATAAGATTTTTCTCATTTTCTCCCTAATTTCTACATAACATTAGCTACGTGGTCGCTGGTTCACCATAAATAAAGAGTGCAGAACACTTCTTTTTCTTCTTCTTCTTCTTCTTCTTCTTCCGCCTCAAGCATTAGATTACATGGTCCTTCGCGAGTTCTTGATCCATCCGTCCCATTATCTATTCTTTCGTTTGCCAGTATTCCTGTTTACTTTGCGGATGCAGTGCAGCACTTGTTTTGCAACATGTTCATCACCCAGTTCCACTATATACTGATAATTATTTTCTATATTCCTTAATCTTTTCATTTAAGTTGTAAATTGCTACATTCGGCTGCGTGGTGTAATTTTCTAAAATGTTTCGCTACGCTGTTTCCCAGTAACAAAGTTCGGCTGCCTGGAATCCGCTGTATGTCCTAACATTCGTAGCCCGGTATTCTAAGGTGTTACACCCCGGTACCAGAAGCGAGGTTCTTGACGTATGTGCATCGCTGCCCCGTGTATCAGACAGTATAGTCAAAACAGAATGACGGATGTTCAGTTTTTGCTTCACCCCTTGTACGTGACATCCTTATTACACCGTTTCATCCTTCGTTATTCCAGATATAGGTCTGTCCTCGTCTTCCACGTCTATAACATTCCTAGGCAGTTCTGCCTACCTGTCTCCACGTTATTGAGGTTGATCACTATAATAACTACGTCCTTAGTAGTAGAATACAAGTCCACATAGTGACACTTACATAGTTTCAGCACTCGTTCTAAAACGAAACTCCCCTCCTCCGACTCACTGATCAATTTTTCTCCTGTTTAATTCAGGAGTTTATTGTTGATTTGGAGAAAAACTCTTTGATTAGTTAACAGACGAGAAGTGCGAGGCATCGACAGGAAACGCGGGTAGCAACTCCATTTAATAAACACCTTAAGAAGGCCTTCTTTTTCTCATTCGTTCAAATTTGTATCTTATGTTTCGATAAATTTAGTCATCATTTCGTAGTTACAAACTTTGCACAGCTTCTCGCGGGTCTAATACTTTCCTAATGATTTGCCTTTATAGTAATTCAGATTTACCTAAATTATAGTTTAATGCTACACATTCGCTTACTTCACTACCCCTTATTGCAATGCCTAATTGTTGCATTTTTTGATAGGTATTTTATATTTTAAAAATTTTCTCATTTTATGTATCAACTCCTATGTAGCGGATTCTTCCAAACAGTTTTCTTGGATTATCTCCCAAGGATATTAAAATTTTTTATCATTCTTTATGTGGGCGATATCTGTTTTCACATATTTTTATGCATTTTTAATGTGTGCTCAATTTTTTGCTGTAGAAACTTCTAAGTCAATCCTATTGTCTATTTTATCTAAGACATTAATCTGATCCACATCCGATTTTCATGGACATTTAACGTTTGAACAGTGTGAATTACGAATTCGCGTCCTTTACTAGCTATTATGGAATGGGAAGGGTTATGAGAGGAATATGAGAACAACTTGCTACGTTTCTGGTTTGTTTCGCTGATCACAAACAACGCACGTGTCCTTATCCTCCAGGCGCTTAATACATAGCGAGAGGACAAGCGTTCGCACGCTTGCGGCATCGCAAAGCAGCGCGAGGTGCGTTTCCAATCTGGACCCCAGGGTGTAGGGGGGTTCAGATGAAGCTGGCAGATGCAATAGCTGTAAATGGGATAGGGTTTCGAACTCAAGTTCACGGCGGAGTGCCGCATCTCGGCTTTATTCGCGTGGCGCAGTTGGCAGCCCTGCGCGCCTTATCGCCGTCTTGTTGTGATAGCAGGGCTTTGGCGAGTGCGCCTCAGGCCGTTTTGCTACCTACAACCCCCCTCCACCCCGCGTCTTCTTGGCGATCGCTTCTCTTCTCCATTCCAGCCAGTGCGAACATTTGCGTTCCCATCCCGGGGAATCGGTTTCCATTCCTCGGTAACAATACGAATCTGCAGTCTGCGGTTCGATTCCCTCCGCAATCTCCTCCTCTGCCGCTGACTTCCCCTTCCACCACCACGTTGCTAGTGGAGACGCGCCTCGTGTCTTCTTTTTCTTTTTTTTTTCTTATCGTGTTGCTGTCATAGCCTCTGCGGAATTCGGCGCCTTTCAGTAATCTCGCCCGCCACAGCTGGTATAAGAGGTTGCCGTACCTTACGACGAACCTATACGTGAAGCAGGCCGGCCGGGGTAGCCGAACGGTTCTAGGCGCTACAGTCTGGAACCGCGCGACCGCTACGGTCGCAGGTTCGAATCCTGCCTCGGGCATGGGTGTGTGTGATGTCCTTAGGTTAGTTAGGTTTAAGTAGTTCTAAGTTCCAGGGGGCTGATGACCTCAGAAATTAAGTCCCATAGTGCTCGGAGCCATTTGAACCATTTTATTTCTCCTCGGAAAGAAATCCAACTGTGGAGCTACTGAACAGACACATATCAAATTGTAGGTTGGTACACGAGTTCGTAGCGTCCTTGTTTTGCATGTTGGTACACCGGTTATTTTGGTTTTACCTATCGATTGTCATTTTGTATTTGCAGTTGACTGGGGCTACTTGAGTTTGAATACTGTCATTTTGCCACATGGAGATGGTGAGTGGAGCTGCGGACGCTAGAAATTAGAGTGCCAAGTAGAGAAGTCTCAACATTTCTCACATATTGCTCTGAGTCCAGTAGAGGTGGGACAACGGTGGATGCAGACTGAAACATTGGCGCTGTGTATGGGGATTACGTCAGTGGGCAGACCAAGGAGTTTTCTCGTTTTTAGGGGGATTGTTTTGACATAATTGACATCGTGAGGAACACTTTCCGCATTCGATGAAGATTGTTTAAACGACCCACGGCAGTGTAGTCGAGAACTGGAAAATCTGATGAGCTGTCATCATCCCACCAATGTGCAACATTTTTCATATAGTGGGGAAAATTCAAAAATCTGGTGTATGGGTAACGCATGGCCTAAGCCAAGTCACAAAAAAAATCTGCGGGTGACCATATGTGCATCTCTGATAGCTCGTCATCAATTGGCTTATGATAAACACCGACCATTCCTAAATTGTAGCATTAAGCATTAATGGTGAGGAGGAATGGTTCTTTATGCTAAGACAAGGAAGAGAAGCGATTGGTTGAGCGCAAACAAAGGTGCAACTCCCCATACAAAAACATGCGCGTATTCACAAAGATAATATTACGCCTCTGGTGGAACAGTGACGGTGTGGTGTATTACGAATTGCTTCCCCGAGACGTAACTATGCATACATTGCCCGCCCGGTTAGCAGAGCGATCTAACGCACGGCTTTCCGGATTGGGAAGGAGCGAATGGTCCCCGGCACGAATCCGCCTGGCAGACTTGTGTCGAGGTCCGGTGAGCCGGCCAGTCTGTGGATTGTTTTTAGGTGGTTTTCCATCTGACTCGGGGAATGCGGGCTGGTTCCTCTTATTCCGGCTCAGCTACACTATGTCGGCGATTGCTGCGCAAACAAGTTTTCCACATATGCGTACACCACCATTACTCTACCACGCAAACATAGGGGTTACACTCTTATAGTGTGAGACGTTCCCTGGGACGAGGTCCACCGGGGGGCACAATAACCTTGGGTTCGGTGTGGGGCGGCGGAAGGGTGAAGTGGACTGCGGTAGTCGTCGTGGGGTTGTGGACCACTGCGGATGCGGCGGGGACGGAGCCTCTCCGTCGTTTCTAGGTCCCCGGTCAACATACAAGAACACAGACAATACAATGCTTACATTTATTGTCAACGACTGAGACGTCCTGCAGACGAAATCCGAGAACGCCGACCAGGAAGACTGCGTGAAGTGATACTATTCCACGAGAACGCACGCATTCTGCTACACAAAAAAAATAATCGGTTCTTGTTGAAAAGTCTGGGCTCACAAGCCTGCGGGAGCTGTAAGATCTGCCACTGCTGCCCTTACATTACGACGATGCTGGTGGGCCTGTGTGCTGCGAGGACGTCCAAAAACTCTTCTACGGGTGAGAGAATAATCACGAGACTACTGATACCAGCATCGTTGCGCAACTGACGCAACGCGTCCACCATGGGTGACAATTCTCTTAAAGAACTATTCCAGAATTAGATGTTCACTGTGCAGCGGAGTGTGCGATGATATGAAACTTCCTGGCAGATTGTATGCCAGACCGAGACTTGAACTCGGGATCTTTGCCTTTCGTGGGCGAGTGCTCTACCAACTGAGCTACCCAACCACGACTCACGACCATTCCTCACAGCTTGCCCGCGGAAGGCAAAGGTTCCGAGTTCGAGACTCTGTTCGGCACAAAGTTTTAATCTGCCAGGAAGTTTCATATCAGCGCACACTCCGCTGCAGAGTAAAAATCTCATTCTGGAAACACCTGTGGGTAAGCCATGTCTCAGCAATACCCTTTCTTCCAGTTCTGCAAGGTTCGCAGAAGAGCTTTTGTGGAGTTTGGAAGGTAGGAGACGAGGTATTGGCGGAATTAAAGCTGTGAGGAAGGGTAGTGAGTCGTGCTTGGGTAGGTCAGTTGGTAGAGCACTTGCCCACGAAAGGCAAAGGTCCCGAGTTCGAGTCTCAATCAGACACACAGTTTTAATCTGGCAAGAAGTTTGAGAATCATTCCGGATGTCGAAAGGCCACAATTTCAATCCTTTCTAACTACCTCAGCTGGCTATAGGAAGCTCGAGTGCATCTCTGGGGTATGATTGCCTGCTTGCTCCTCACGTTTGCACCACTTTGAGCTTTCTGGTTCAAAATGGTTCAAATGGCTCTGAGAACTGTGGGACTTAACATCTGAGGTCATCAGTCCCCTAGAACTTACAACTACTTAAACCTAACTAACCTAACGACATCACATACATCCATGCCCGAGGCAGGATTCGAACCTGCGACCGTAGTGGTAGCGCGGTTCCAGACTGTAGCGCCTAGAACCGCTCGGTCAACGCGGCCGGCGAGCCTTCTGGCCTGTGAGAATTTGCTGTTGAGGGGTTGACACAGATGGCGCTGTTGTTGCTACGCCACTACGCTGTATGTTGGTGGACGACGTTGAAACCATTATCACTACGTCTACTGTTCCCATGTGGCACATGGCATCGGCGCATCAAAATCAAAATCGTCTTTCCAGGTCGTGTAATTTTTTTCAGCAGTGTAGGGAATAGACCACGACGTCTCCAGACACAGATAGGAATCTCGTTGACTAGACTTAAATTGTTTCCAGTCATGAGTCCCACTTAGAATTTCTCCCTGATGAACAGCGGAGACGTGTCTAGATGCCCCATGGACGGTGGTAGGATACCAACCTGGCTGTGTTCGTCATCAGCCCCACCAGTCAAAGGGTGACGGCCTTGGATGACCCTCGCGGGGCACTTGGTGTGCAGCAGTCCGTCGACGGTACTCGACGCCTCGTTTTGTTGTCTTTCATGGAAAGCCTTCTTGGGCTTAAGTTTGAGGCAAGATAATGCCCGACCGCACACGGCAAGAGCTTCTACTGCTGTCTTCTGCTTTCAAACCCTACATTGTCCATCAAGGCCGACGTATATCTCCCTAACTGAGAACGTTTGGAGCTTTATGGGCAGGGACCTGCTACCATCTGGGTATCTTGATCTAATGCATCATTTGGACAGAATTTGGCACGATATCCCACAGGAGGACATCCAGAAACTCTGCCTGTCAATTCCAAGGCAAATAACTACTTCCTGCGTAAAGGCTAGAGGTGGACCAACGCATTTTTCACTGGCTCAGTTTGTGATCTCTTTCTCTTGAATAAATCATCCAATCTTTGTGACATTCTAGTTATTTGTATATCTGTACGTATACATCACATACATCACATCTACAGACTTCCGACCGATTCGAATAATTCCTTCGTGATGTGCCATCTTCTTTTTTTATTATTATTAAGGTGTTTCAATATGACTGGACAAGATCACGTAGCTGTACAGACAGACAATACAAATTCTTTAATTCAGTGAGTATGTGCACTCAAGATGCGATAAACGAATATTATAATGTTTAAAACAGTCTTCACGGATGGAAAATCCCAAAATGACAAATACATATATTTTGGATAGGGACCGCCTTTAGCAAAACAGAGTTTTGTTTTTTAACCCAAAGATGTTTCACTGCAGTTGCAGCATCTTTTTCATATGTTAAAGAAAAAGAGTGTTCCTTGTTGTTTGTTTACATGTAGCTATTAGTTATTAAATCATAATTACAGATATTTGAAAAAAACACGCAAATTACGAATTCATAGGTTTTTACCACATGGTGTGGTTTCTATGATGTGTTGTGATTCTGCAGTAATCGTTTTGAGGCACAGTTTGTCATCTGCAACCAATTAGACAAATTGTTTAAGCCAAAATTACGATCTGAAAACTTGTTATTTCTATGCCTGAAATAATTTAATTCAATGTGTATGTCTATTTACACTATGTTTCACTTACATTTTTCTCTTAATCATCTTCATCACTGTCAAACACTATATATTCAGTTGCCACTGTCACTGTAGCTGTTTCACTGCTTTTACCAGCTGTAAAAACAAACATGGCGGGCAGTGGAAAAATTGAAGATGTTAAAACAAGACGGCTGACGGTGGAACAGTTGAAGGTGTTCCTGTCGGTTGTTCTACATCTTTCAGAGGTGTCTGTAATTTTTTCTTTTTTGTTTCTTCTTTGTGTGTTTGTGTCAAAAGGGAGGGGGCGGGAGAGAGTGAGAGGGGGGGGGGGGGAAGACAGATGTTGCAAGATATTGATGGATAGATTATAAATGGATACTACCATCCACGCGTGCTTGTAGATTCAAATGGATCAGCAAAGAATACTTAACTCAAATTCTAAATCGACCAAACACACAATATGAGAACTTGTTCTGAATGACCAGGACTAGAAAATATCTATGAAATGCGAGAAAACCAAATAGAATGCGAATAAAATGCAGAGATAAGGCCTACAGCAGGCAGAAATGTCGGCCACTTATGGCAAGCAGTATGGTAAGGTCGCAAAATCGCAACGTTTGTCCCCAAAATACTAGAAACATCGCCAAAACATTTGTCAGTCTGTCAAACACGCGGTTCTCAACACAATGTTGGCACTCAGAACTCTAATAGGTTCTCACATGTAAAAGACCCTGAAGCATCCGAGACATTCCACACTATATGGCATGATGACCAGTCGAACGAGATAGGCACACAGTGCTTTGATCAACAAACGATGCTTGCAGGCAATATGAAAAAGAACAGAGCGCACTATGCCGTTGTATTTCCAACTGACTCATAATGATCTCCATGCTTATCTGAAGTGCTCTGCCACTAACGGCTCCTGAGGCAGGTGATACATAATGACTCACGTCTGGTGTTTACCTTCACCTTGATTATTTCTCATTATGATTCATTTACATCACCACTAGATATTGTCCAGATTTTACAGCACCTTTGTTTGCACCTCGTAAATACAAAGAGAAATAATAAAAGTGAAAGTGCTACGTGCTATCAGATGCTGGCGCCTTCTGGGGATAACACTTTTCTCGTCGGGCGCTAATCCTGTTATCAGCGATTTCCATATAGCTGAGGAAAAAAGAAAAAGGTAAGATCCACCCCGCGTCGGGCTATTGTGTCGGCTGATGAGACGGACGAATTAGGGACTCGCCTTATGCAAATGGTGAGCGCCGAATCTTCCGGAAAATTTCATCACCGCCCGCGGCTGTCGCTGATCGCTCGAGTTGGGCGCGAGCTCTGCCTTCTTTCCGCCCCGGAATTTCGCCCCCGGCTCCTGATGCCGGCTAATCAGCTTCCGACTGGCTCCGGCGATAAGCCCCGAACTCTCTTAATAAGTTCGCGCCTGCAGAACGACGCGGGATTTTGCTCCCGACTCTGCTATCAACTTCGTCCTCGCCTGATAAGCTCCGATGGTTGATCCGTGAGCGCTCCGACCAATCCCCGATATTGCATAATTTCCCTCGCCTGCAGCGAAATCGACTCATCACTGTAACATATCTCTCACTTGAATATTCGTACTGAACCCAAAATTCCCGTTGCTACTCTACAGTTCGATGTAGAGACGCTGCAGCAGACTGAACACCGGTATACCACACGGACTAATATCGGGTCCGCTGATGTTCTTTTTATA
The DNA here is from genome assembly GCF_023897955.1 of Schistocerca gregaria. Taxonomy (NCBI): domain Eukaryota; kingdom Metazoa; phylum Arthropoda; class Insecta; order Orthoptera; family Acrididae; genus Schistocerca; species Schistocerca gregaria. The sequence goes on along the minus strand of NC_064929.1, from coordinate 167,566,271 downwards.
CACTGGCGGAAAAAGAATCCAAACACCGAGAAATAATAAACGTCGAATAATGAAATCTCCGTTATCCATTTGTCTAGGTAACATACAAAGCAGAGCCAAGCAAACTGGGACACCTGCTTAATTTCGTGTAGGGCCCGCACTAGCACGCTAAAGTGCCACAACACGACGTGGCATGGACTCTACTGATGTCTGAAGTACTGCTGGAGGAACTGATACAATGAATCCTGCTGGGCTATCCATAAATCCATAAGAGTCGACAGAGTGGAGATCTAGTCTGAACAGCACGTTGCAAGGCATTCCATATATGCTCAGTAATATTCATGTCTGGGGACTTACGTGGCCAGTGGAAGTGTTTAAACTCAGAAGTGCATTCCTGGAGCCACTCTGTAGCAATTCCGGACGTGTGGGGCATCGAATTGTCTTGCTGGAATTGCGTAGATCCGTCGTAATGCACTATGAACGTGAGTATATGATACTGGTGATCAGACAGGTTATTTACGCATGTGTCACCTGGTAGAGTCGTATCTAGACGTACTAGGGGTCCCATATCACTCCAACTCCACACGCCCTATTCCATACAGAGCCTCCACCAGCTTGAACAGCCTCTTGGTGTTATGAACGGTCCATGGGTTCATGAGGTTGTCTCCATATCCGTACACGTCCATTCGCCCGACTCGTCCGACCTGGCAACATGATTCCAGTCCTCAACAGTCCAATGTCGGTGTTGACGGGCCCAGGAGAGGTTCAAAAATTGGTTTAAATGGTACTGAGCACTATGGGACTTAACATCTTGGTTCATCAGTCCCCTAGACTTAGGTCTCCTTAAACCTAACTAATCTAAGGACAGCACACACATTCATGTCCGAGGCAGGATTAGAATCTGCGGCCGTAGCAGCAGCGCGGTTCCAGACTGTAGCGCCTAGAGCCGCTCGGCCACTCTGGCCGGCTCAGAAAATAATTCCTAAAGCCTAAATCTATATTAGATGTTAACAAATTTGTCGTCTACCAAACTGATTTTTATCATGGCCAGTTTGCATTTTATATCCTCTCCACTTCGACTATCGTAATTTATTTTTCTGTCGAAATAGCATAACTCATCGGCTACTTTAAGTGTCTCATTACATAATTCAATTCCCTCAGCATCATCTGATTTAATTCGAACGTTCCTTTAACCTTGTTTTGCTTTTATTGATGCTCTTGTTACATCCTCTTTCCAAGGCACCATTCCGTTGGCCTCGCTTTGTGGCCGCGTGGTCTCAGGCACCATGTCACGGATTGCGCGGCACCTCCCGCAGTAGGTTCGAATTCTCCGTCGGGCATAGGTGTGTGTTTTGTTCTTAGCATTAGTTTAAGTAGTGTGTAAGTGAAGGGACCGATGACCTCAGAAGTTTGGTCCATTAGGAGTTCACACACGCTCCATTCCGTTCAATTGCTTTTCGAAGTCCTTTGCTGCCAATGACAGAATTATAATGTCATCGACAAATATCAAAGCTGTTATTTTTTCTCCTTGAACATTAATTCCGTCTCCAAATTTTTGTATTGTTTCCTTTACCGCTTTCTCGATGTACAGAGTGAATAAAATCGGGATTAGGCTACAACCCTGTGTCTCTTCCTTCTCAACCACCGCTTTCCTTTTATGCCCCCCGACTCTTGTCACTATCATCTGTGCAATATACAGCATAGTACAGCACCATTAAACCCCCGAATCTTCAAGAAATCCAACTCCCATGTATAAAACGGCTTCAAACGCCTGATTGCTTTAAAAATGAGTGGTGTGTCAAATATTTGACTTTAAGAAAGTAAGCGAGAAAAAGCTTAGTGGAGGTGTGAAGCTATGGTTAAATTTTGTTGGAAGTCGCTGTGCGCTCTCTCTCAAATACTGAATGAATGAAGTCAGAGGATTTGTATGCCATCTGTTGCACTGCCTCATGACACACAGTTTTTAACGTTAATGCTTGTCATATTGAGTTAATCTTTTAAGATAAGATTGTACCTCTTAATGAGCAGATTATGACAGCAGTTTACATTTTTAAATTTGATCAATAATCAGTCGAAATATTGAAAATGAATCTTTTATTGGCCCCGCATGCGGTTCGAAATGGCTTCCAGGATAGCACTGTAGTAATACAGATTGCATCATATCCCATTCAGAAACTGCCAAGCATGGTGCAGCATTGCTTATCTCAGTGTCGCTACACCACGGTCACGCAGTGGCGTAAGGTCGTCCTAAGGTTGCATTACGCACCGAGCCAGAGGAGACCACAGGTCCGTTATCCCTAAGTACTCAGAAAAGATCCCAGTGTAACCTCTGAAATTTTGTTATGCGGTATTTCCAGAGCATTGCAGATCACTGGTTTCCTCGCCACAGAGATGGCAAATTGATGATTCTAACGGACCTTTCCAACTCTGCTTGTCTCTGTCAGCGACTTACAGAAGCAGAAGCAGCAGCAGCAGCAGCAGCAGCAGCAGCGCTCCCAGCGGACGGTGACCGCACCACTTCTCGGAAGCCTGCAACTTTGGTCTCCCACCACAGAGCGAAGATGGCTGGCGCTTTCTATGTGTGTGTGTGTGTGTGTGTGTGTGTGTGTGTGTGTGTGTGTGTGTGTGTGTGTGTAAGAGGGGCGGTAGCCACCCCTGAGACACGGGGGAGGGCGATCTCTTGGATGGAGGGGTGAAAAGTCGTAGAAAGAGAGGAAAGACACGGACGGAAGGGCGAGGGAAGTGGGATTGGCAGCCATGTTTGGTATTTGGCCGCGAGTCGGTGCGGGGTGGGAAACGGGGAAGGGAATTAGCGACTGCTTGAGAAGCTCCACTTAAGCAATCATTTGACACTCTGCCCGGGAGGAGGGGTGGTGTGTTTCATTAGGCGGTTTCCACTCCAACCCCTAGTAACCGCAACAATAGTAATAATAATTTCCTACGAGATGCTTCCGTACATCACCTCTGACAAATTAAAATGAAGAACAATTAACTGTAGATGGCCTGCATGCTGTTGACTGCCCCCGTATAAAACTTTACACAAGCATCTACACTCTGCTCGTTTGTGTGGAGTGCTTGCCAAAGAGTGCATTTCACTCTATCATTTAATGAACATACTTCTCGTTCTATTCGCGTTTCGTGCACGGGAAGAATGGCCAATTCCTCACGTAAGTGCTCACGGTAACTAGTCTAATCTTGTCTCCGAAATGCCTTGTGGAGTGTTACTGGGTAATTGTAATTAAAATGCAGCTATTCACAAATGTCCGGTGTGAGCTCTAATTCTCGTGCGACACCGAAACTTGGAAGGTATTGTAATTAGTTCAAAATGGTACAAATGGCTCTGAGCACTATGAGACTTAACTTCTGAGGTCATCAGTCCCCTAGATCGTAGACCTACTTAAACCTAACTAACCTAAGGACATCACACACATCCATGCCCAAGGTAGGATTCGAACCTTTGACCGTAGCAGTCGCGCGGTTCCGGACTGAAGCGCCTAATACCGCTCGGCCACCGCGGCCGGCTCACAGCGTGGTGATATACTTGTTACGGAGCTGTAGTGTTGTAATACAGTCCTGGTACACCAAGTGGTTGTATTACAGACGACATGATTACGTGTGAGCAGCAGTGCTGATCGAGAATCTGACACACGCGAGACAGATTCACTTCCACGCTAGTTACACTGTCTGTCAGTGATCACTGCAAGATTTTGTAATAATAATTTTTAAAGTGCTTGGATGAAGGAATCAATGAAGTGTTGTCCAACTCTCTCGAATACCTGGCCTGTTGTGGACAGTGTGCTATTTACTTTCTTCGTAGCCGTCCGCCAACGATTTTCTGTGCACCTCATGTTGTTCTGAAAAATCTTGATCCCTTTCTCAATTACTGTCAATTTTGTGCCAGTCTCTCGAAGTCGAACAAAACAGGGATTTTTAATGACACTTGCAACACTGCCACTGTCGAGCTCATAGAAAATGTATGTGGGATGATCATGTAGGTCTCTGAACCACCATCCTCCTGAATATGACTCCAGTCAATAACAAAGTTGCTTCTTCTGATATAAATCTTCGGTAACGGCGAACAGGCCACAGTTAGAGAGATTCCGTTTGATACGCACAGATAATTGAGTTTCACTGACTGATCTTGGGACTTTGTTCTAGTCCCGAGCACAGTGGACGATAGCTGTGATCACTTGCAGAATGTGCAGCTGGCTCTCCTTGGCGGTGACAACAGACATGGTCGTGATACTGTATTGAGGTACTGTCGACTTACTATGAAGATACCACCTGTTGAGCGCACTCGTGTTGTCGCTTTTGTTGGCGTATGTCACATAATATTTCTTCCTCCACACCACACGTACCGTGCCCTCTGAAAGATACGCAACACACCGTACATAGGAGAGCAACCAGCTGCCTACAGATCAGGCACACGGTAATAGAGATTAGACTTCTAGAGAGGACGCCTCACCATAAGGATTGTTTTATGCTTCCGCCTTGCGCGACTCAAGTATTTTCCCAAGTGGACATCTATGTGACATACGCCAACAAAAGCGATAGCACGAGTGCGCTCAGCAGGTAGTATCTTCATAGTACGTCGACAGTACCTCAATACAGTGTCAGTACCATGTCTGTATTCATTGCCAAGGAGAGCCAACTGCAAATTCTGCAAGTGATTACATCTGTCGTTCACAGTAATCGGGACTAGAACAAAGTTCCAATATCAGTCAGTGAAAGTGAATTTTAAACTAGCACCACGCAGCATCTTCATACTAAAGGTAAGCAGAGAAATGTTTCTGTTAATTCATTATTGCAAACTGTTGCTTCTCTGTATTGCCAACAATTTTTTCGTAGCTGTCGCGTAATCATACATTTCCTGAAGACGAGGCTCTGTGTTTGCTGTGTGCAAAGCTTCTTTGATAACAGGAATTACTTTCGATAGATGACCACATATTTATGTTTGATTGTAATATTCTGATGCACTATGTCCTCTCACCGCTTACCATAAGGTGTTTTGTGGAGTAAAAAGGTTGGTGCACATGCTAGTATGAGTGTCACCCTTCCCATTTTCAGGAACGCAACTCAGATGCTGCTACTGTGACGAAATATTGGTTGTGTGAAATTAATCATTTGTTATTATTAATAGAATGGTAGTTCAGAAATTTGCCCAGTCGTTTCTTTACGATGAGAGTGTACACAGACGCTGTCGTGAAAAAATAGAAAATTCAGATAGGGTGATTTTTTTATGATGTTCGTAAAATCCTAAATCAGTGGTTGCGATCCCTTCAGAGGTCATTACCCATGAGCGCATTCAGATTTTAGTGTAGTGCAGCTCGATGTCGTGTAGCGTAGTGTAGAGTTATAAATCACAAAATCTGTGACGTAGCAGTGAGGTAGAGCAGTAGCATGTGCAATTTCGATTCCGGATGAGCCTGCACAGGGTAGGCGAAATAAATCTGGCCGGGAAAACGTTTCGCACACCTTAAGATAGGCAGCCCGAACCACTCTGCTTCAGGAGTGAATGATGTAATTCGGGTTCCCTATCTTGAAGCACATGAAATATTTTCTAGACATTGAATTTGACAGCCCTGTATATACGTGTGCAAGAGGACCAAAGTGTAGATTACAGTCCCTTTTACGTTAACATGTAATAAGTCTTTCTCTGTCCCTCTCACTCTTTCGATTTTTCATTTTACCACTTATTTTAACTTTAAATGCGAAAACTTTAGGTTAGGCTTTATCGTGACTGTAATTGGTATCAACAGGAACACCAACTCTACTACCATGTTCATAATTTATTTTATTGCATCTCCGCGTTTCAACAGTTTAAACCTTTATCAGCAAGGGGATTTGTGCCAGTTAGTAAGGCATGTATGTGTTTCTCGCGCGACTTAAATGTGGCTGTGACGCTGTCCAATAGAACAACACAAAAACAAAATCTTGTTTTTGTACATGGCTCATAATTTTGTGCAGATTTTCAATCAAAAGATGAAGAAAAACATAAAATTTTAACTACTTCCAGTGGCGACTCGCTCCTTTTTCTCGAGTGTTGCATGACATGTCACATCAAAAGCATAGTGTGAATACTGAAACGCGCGAAGATTGCGTCTAGAATGTAATAAGAACAATGGACGTGTTGTACTGAAAACAGCAGAATAAGAGTAAGTGTTTTGGAACAAGTCTCAAAGCATTGAGAAGTACTTCTGTTCGTTTATACAACCAAAAAGCTTCACAAAACTATGTACCATGTTGTAAAATAGTGTTTCGTTTTTGTCTTCTTCTACTTGACAGTTGGTCTTGAAGTAATCACAGGTTACCTCAGAATCGTAAACACAACACATATTTTTTTGGAACACCTAGATACACTTGTTAGCTCTTCCATTATGAAATAAATTCTATAGCAAACATAAACGATTCAACGTTGTCATGGTATGAGAAGAGGCGCAATCTATATGATTAGGAAGTTACCTTAGTCCTAGGATGTTCCAGTTTTAATTTGTGGAAGTAAAATATTACCAGATTTTGCTATTTTATTTTAATTGCTAGATTCTATACTGCTCTAGTTGAAATATCATTATATTACTCATTATTCCTCATCCTATGACGCCGCTATTGAAGAGACGCATTGCACTTCAAATATATTGTGTGTTACGCTATTATATAGAACTGTATATCCAAAATCTGAACAACTTTAGTAGCTATATAGCAGAATAAACGAAAACACCAAATAAGTAAATGAATAAAATGTTAATAGAAGAAGACATGGAGTATGGAGCACGGGATATAAAATTTACAAGTGTCATTTCCTTGGTAGCAGGCATAAGTAACAGTGTTGACAGGTTTTAGCAGTCATCAGTAAAATTTAAGACGAGCAGCAAAGACAGAATGCCAATAGTTACTGTAAAATTTGAGATTAAATAAAGAATGAGCTCGTCCACTTTTAAATTACACAACCACCGACGTGTTATACAACGTTTTTTCTTTGGCATATATTTCTCCTACTGAAACAAGATCTGGTAGATTTTAGATTAAGAATTGCTTGTGACTGTTTAGATTATGAGTTCTACTGTCATTTTATTTCCACAACTCCATTTCATATTAGCTGGTTCTCGTAACTCTTGGTTGTGTAGAAGTTTCCTGTACCCTATAGTTATGTAGTTAATCTCGCTGCTATAACCGTCAAGCACAAAGGGCGTAGTTTGTACGTTATAATCATTACTGTTACAGGTTATACTTTCCTCCAATACGTATGCATTTCTTATGGCATATTTTACAGTAGTTATTTGCATTCTGTCTTTTCCGTTTCTTTTCAGTTCTAATGATGGCTGATTATTAGCTGGAAACGGTAAACATTGTCGCTGATTTTGCGTTCAGGACAATTTCAGTAGAGATAAATGTTCGTAAATCTCTTGCACAAAATTCTGGGATGGTTTCTTTGAAAAGAGAATGGTCGCCTTTCACTCTAGAACATACCCGACGATTGAAAACAAGTTTACGTTTTTATCTCACTTACGTATGTTGATTTCAAAACCATTGTTAGTTTTATTCTGATGAGCGCAGCATTTTCATAAAGGACCAAACTCTTATTTATTTGTTAGTTACAGGAGTTCTATAAGCCTTGCTTTTATCTGAGTGAGGTAGCTGGACAAATCAAAATCATTGAAGTTTAAATGTTTGACTACATTTAAGATATTTCGTGACTGCTACTAAAACCCTAAAGAATATCAACTTCTTACTCACATACTGATTGCTTTCCTGAACCGCTATGACATTATAGTGCAGAACAACGATAACATTTCGAACAGGACATTAAGAAAATGTGGAAGATGTGCCAGGAAACGTCGTATGAGCTATGATGGCTGATTGCTGCTAGATACAGAAAATGGACAGTAAGGTGAAGGATATGTGAGGATGACAAGTCAGAGAAAGTTCGAGAATTAAATGTAATGAAGTACAAATAATGTTGCCCAGACACACGTTTGCAGTATTTTTACTATATGCCTAAAAAATAAGGGAATAATTACAATACTATAGACGTCGAATGAAATATTTGGATTTTAAGCACCCTCAGTCAATAAGAGTACAGCAATTTGTGTTAATCAGTTTGATGTAGAAAACAGCCATAGTTACCAAATTCAGTTGTTTTTATTTAATTGGTGACCGGTTTCGCGTATCAGAACCCATTCTCAGACCTTCCAAACAGAAAAAAGGGGGTACCTCGTGATAGCACTCAGAGCATGTTAATAATGTATGTATTTGTGCCAAGGTCAAGATTCTCAATGACCACTCTCAGGACAAACCTACGTGAGTTTTTTGTCCTGCAAATGGTCACTGAAAAACTTGACTTTGACAAATGCACGAGTATTTACTTTATTAACATGGTTTGCGTTATTTTACGGAATACACAATTTTTTTCTGTTTTGAAGATTCGAGAATGTGTTCCGATACCCGAAACTGGTCATCAATTAAGTAAAAAGAACTGAATTACGCCAATTTGGATGTTTATTAAATCAGACTCGATTGTAATACTTATTATTTTAATACTAGCTGAGTATACGTCGTTACCCGGGTACGTATTGCAATTCTTTTATTCCATTTCCTGTTTCCCACTCTGTCCAGCTCTTCATACCCCCTCTCCGAGTCTAACTCCTCCTCCACTCTCTCTCCCTCTCTGTCCAGTCCTCCTTCCCCCCTCTCCTTCCATGTCATTCTCTTTCCTTCCTCTGTCCATTCCCCCCTCTCCATTTCTCTGTACACCTCGTCGCCCTATCTGGGCGTGTGTGTGTGTGTGTGTGCAAGAGGGGCGGTAGCCACCCCTGAGACACGGGGGAGGGCGATCTCTTGGATGGAGGGGTGAAAAGTCGTAGAAAGAGAGGAAAGACACGGACGGAAGGGCGAGGGAAGTGGGATTGGCAGCCATGTTTGGTATTTGGCCGCGAGTCGGTGCGGGGTGGGAAACGGGGAAGGGAATTAGCGACTGCTTGAGAAGCTCCACTTAAGCAATCATTTGACACTCTGCCCGGGAGGAGGGGTGGTGTGTTTCATTAGGCGGTTTCCACTCCAACCCCTAGTAACCGCAACAATAGTAATAATAATTTCCTACGAGATGCTTCCGTACATCACCTCTGACAAATTAAAATGAAGAACAATTAACTGTAGATGGCCTGCATGCTGTTGACTGCCCCCGTATAAAACTTTACACAAGCATCTACACTCTGCTCGTTTGTGTGGAGTGCTTGGCAAAGAGTGCATTTCACTCTATCATTTAATGAACATACTTCTCGTTCTATTCGCGTTTCGTGCACGGGAAGAATGGCCAATTCCTCACGTAAGTGCTCACGGTAACTAGTCTAATCTTGTCTCCGAAATGCCTTGTGGAGTGTTACTGGGTAATTGTAATTAAAATGCAGCTATTCACAAATGTCCGGTGTGAGCTCTAATTCTCGTGCGACACCGAAACTTGGAAGGTATTGTAATTAGTTCAAAATGGTACAAATGGCTCTGAGCACTATGAGACTTAACTTCTGAGGTCATCAGTCCCCTAGATCGTAGACCTACTTAAACCTAACTAACCTAAGGACATCACACACATCCATGCCCAAGGTAGGATTCGAACCTTTGACCGTAGCAGTCGCGCGGTTCCGGACTGAAGCGCCTAATACCGCTCGGCCACCGCGGCCGGCTCACAGCGTGGTGATATACTTGTTACGGAGCTGTAGTGTTGTAATACAGTCCTGGTACACCAAGTGGTTGTATTACAGACGACATGATTACGTGTGAGCAGCAGTGCTGATCGAGAATCTGTCAGAATAAAGAATGTCTCACTTCCACGCTAGTTACACTGTCTGTCAGTGATCACTGCAAGATTTTGTAATAATAATTTTTAAAGTGCTTGGATGAAGGAATCAATGAAGTGTTGTCCAACTCTCTCGAATACCTGGCCTGTTGTGGACAGTGTGCTATTTACTTTCTTCGTAGCCGTCCGCCAACGATTTTCTGTGCACCTCATGTTGTTCTGAAAAATCTTGATCCCTTTCTCAATTACTGTCAATTTTGTGCCAGTCTCTCGAAGTCGAACAAAACAGGGATTTTTAATGACACTTGCAACACTGCCACTGTCGAGCTCATAGAAAATGTATGTGGGATGATCATGTAGGTCTCTGAACCACCATCCTCCTGAATATGACTCCAGTCAATAACAAAGTTGCTTCTTCTGATATAAATCTTCGGTAACGGCGAACAGGCCACAGTTAGAGAGATTCCGTTTGATACGCACAGATAATTGAGTTTCACTGACTGATCTTGGGACTTTGTTCTAGTCCCGAGCACAGTGGACGATAGCTGTGATCACTTGCAGAATGTGCAGCTGGCTCTCCTTGGCGGTGACAACAGACATGGTCGTGATACTGTATTGAGGTACTGTCGACTTACTATGAAGATACCACCTGTTGAGCGCACTCGTGTTGTCGCTTTTGTTGGCGTATGTCACATAATATTTCTTCCTCCACACCACACGTACCGTGCCCTCTGAAAGATACGCAACACACCGTACATAGGAGAGCAACCAGCTGCCTACAGATCAGGCACACGGTAATAGAGATTAGACTTCTAGAGAGGACGCCTCACCATAAGGATTGTTTTATGCTTCCGCCTTGCGCGACTCAAGTATTTTCCCAAGTGGACATCTATGTGACATACGCCAACAAAAGCGATAGCACGAGTGCGCTCAGCAGGTAGTATCTTCATAGTACGTCGACAGTACCTCAATACAGTGTCAGTACCATGTCTGTATTCATTGCCAAGGAGAGCCAACTGCAAATTCTGCAAGTGATTACATCTGTCGTTCACAGTAATCGGGACTAGAACAAAGTTCCAATATCAGTCAGTGAAAGTGAATTTTAAACTAGCACCACGCAGCATCTTCATACTAAAGGTAAGCAGAGAAATGTTTCTGTTAATTCATTATTGCAAACTGTTGCTTCTCTGTATTGCCAACAATTTTTTCGTAGCTGTCGCGTAATCATACATTTCCTGAAGACGAGGCTCTGTGTTTGCTGTGTGCAAAGCTTCTTTGATAACAGGAATTACTTTCGATAGATGACCACATATTTATGTTTGATTGTAATATTCTGATGCACTATGTCCTCTCACCGCTTACCATAAGGTGTTTTGTGGAGTAAAAAGGTTGGTGCACATGCTAGTATGAGTGTCACCCTTCCCATTTTCAGGAACGCAACTCAGATGCTGCTACTGTGACGAAATATTGGTTGTGTGAAATTAATCATTTGTTATTATTAATAGAATGGTAGTTCAGAAATTTGCCCAGTCGTTTCTTTACGATGAGAGTGTACACAGACGCTGTCGTGAAAAAATAGAAAATTCAGATAGGGTGATTTTTTTATGATGTTCGTAAAATCCTAAATCAGTGGTTGCGATCCCTTCAGAGGTCATTACCCATGAGCGCATTCAGATTTTAGTGTAGTGCAGCTCGATGTCGTGTAGCGTAGTGTAGAGTTATAAATCACAAAATCTGTGACGTAGCAGTGAGGTAGAGCAGTAGCATGTGCAATTTCGATTCCGGATGAGCCTGCACAGGGTAGGCGAAATAAATCTGGCCGGGAAAACGTTTCGCACACCTTAAGATAGGCAGCCCGAACCACTCTGCTTCAGGAGTGAATGATGTAATTCGGGTTCCCTATCTTGAAGCACATGAAATATTTTCTAGACATTGAATTTGACAGCCCTGTATATACGTGTGCAAGAGGACCAAAGTGTAGATTACAGTCCCTTTTACGTTAACATGTAATAAGTCTTTCTCTGTCCCTCTCACTCTTTCGATTTTTCATTTTACCACTTATTTTAACTTTAAATGCGAAAACTTTAGGTTAGGCTTTATCGTGACTGTAATTGGTATCAACAGGAACACCAACTCTACTACCATGTTCATAATTTATTTTATTGCATCTCCGCGTTTCAACAGTTTAAACCTTTATCAGCAAGGGGATTTGTGCCAGTTAGTAAGGCATGTATGTGTTTCTCGCGCGACTTAAATGTGGCTGTGACGCTGTCCAATAGAACAACACAAAAACAAAATCTTGTTTTTGTACATGGCTCATAATTTTGTGCAGATTTTCAATCAAAAGATGAAGAAAAACATAAAATTTTAACTACTTCCAGTGGCGACTCGCTCCTTTTTCTCGAGTGTTGCATGACATGTCACATCAAAAGCATAGTGTGAATACTGAAACGCGCGAAGATTGCGTCTAGAATGTAATAAGAACAATGGACGTGTTGTACTGAAAACAGCAGAATAAGAGTAAGTGTTTTGGAACAAGTCTCAAAGCATTGAGAAGTACTTCTGTTCGTTTATACAACCAAAAAGCTTCACAAAACTATGTACCATGTTGTAAAATAGTGTTTCGTTTTTGTCTTCTTCTACTTGACAGTTGGTCTTGAAGTAATCACAGGTTACCTCAGAATCGTAAACACAACACATATTTTTTTGGAACACCTAGATACACTTGTTAGCTCTTCCATTATGAAATAAATTCTATAGCAAACATAAACGATTCAACGTTGTCATGGTATGAGAAGAGGCGCAATCTATATGATTAGGAAGTTACCTTAGTCCTAGGATGTTCCAGTTTTAATTTGTGGAAGTAAAATATTACCAGATTTTGCTATTTTATTTTAATTGCTAGATTCTATACTGCTCTAGTTGAAATATCATTATATTACTCATTATTCCTCATCCTATGACGCCGCTATTGAAGAGACGCATTGCACTTCAAATATATTGTGTGTTACGCTATTATATAGAACTGTATATCCAAAATCTGAACAACTTTAGTAGCTATATAGCAGAATAAACGAAAACACCAAATAAGTAAATGAATAAAATGTTAATAGAAGAAGACATGGAGTATGGAGCACGGGATATAAAATTTACAAGTGTCATTTCCTTGGTAGCAGGCATAAGTAACAGTGTTGACAGGTTTTAGCAGTCATCAGTAAAATTTAAGACGAGCAGCAAAGACAGAATGCCAATAGTTACTGTAAAATTTGAGATTAAATAAAGAATGAGCTCGTCCACTTTTAAATTACACAACCACCGACGTGTTATACAACGTTTTTTCTTTGGCATATATTTCTCCTACTGAAACAAGATCTGGTAGATTTTAGATTAAGAATTGCTTGTGACTGTTTAGATTATGAGTTCTACTGTCATTTTATTTCCACAACTCCATTTCATATTAGCTGGTTCTCGTAACTCTTGGTTGTGTAGAAGTTTCCTGTACCCTATAGTTATGTAGTTAATCTCGCTGCTATAACCGTCAAGCACAAAGGGCGTAGTTTGTACGTTATAATCATTACTGTTACAGGTTATACTTTCCTCCAATACGTATGCATTTCTTATGGCATATTTTACAGTAGTTATTTGCATTCTGTCTTTTCCGTTTCTTTTCAGTTCTAATGATGGCTGATTATTAGCTGGAAACGGTAAACATTGTCGCTGATTTTGCGTTCAGGACAATTTCAGTAGAGATAAATGTTCGTAAATCTCTTGCACAAAATTCTGGGATGGTTTCTTTGAAAAGAGAATGGTCGCCTTTCACTCTAGAACATACCCGACGATTGAAAACAAGTTTACGTTTTTATCTCACTTACGTATGTTGATTTCAAAACCATTGTTAGTTTTATTCTGATGAGCGCAGCATTTTCATAAAGGACCAAACTCTTATTTATTTGTTAGTTACAGGAGTTCTATAAGCCTTGCTTTTATCTGAGTGAGGTAGCTGGACAAATCAAAATCATTGAAGTTTAAATGTTTGACTACATTTAAGATATTTCGTGACTGCTACTAAAACCCTAAAGAATATCAACTTCTTACTCACATACTGATTGCTTTCCTGAACCGCTATGACATTATAGTGCAGAACAACGATAACATTTCGAACAGGACATTAAGAAAATGTGGAAGATGTGCCAGGAAACGTCGTATGAGCTATGATGGCTGATTGCTGCTAGATACAGAAAATGGACAGTAAGGTGAAGGATATGTGAGGATGACAAGTCAGAGAAAGTTCGAGAATTAAATGTAATGAAGTACAAATAATGTTGCCCAGACACACGTTTGCAGTATTTTTACTATATGCCTAAAAAATAAGGGAATAATTACAATACTATAGACGTCGAATGAAATATTTGGATTTTAAGCACCCTCAGTCAATAAGAGTACAGCAATTTGTGTTAATCAGTTTGATGTAGAAAACAGCCATAGTTACCAAATTCAGTTGTTTTTATTTAATTGGTGACCGGTTTCGCGTATCAGAACCCATTCTCAGACCTTCCAAACAGAAAAAAGGGGGTACCTCGTGATAGCACTCAGAGCATGTTAATAATGTATGTATTTGTGCCAAGGTCAAGATTCTCAATGACCACTCTCAGGACAAACCTACGTGAGTTTTTTGTCCTGCAAATGGTCACTGAAAAACTTGACTTTGACAAATGCACGAGTATTTACTTTATTAACATGGTTTGCGTTATTTTACGGAATACACAATTTTTTTCTGTTTTGAAGATTCGAGAATGTGTTCCGATACCCGAAACTGGTCATCAATTAAGTAAAAAGAACTGAATTACGCCAATTTGGATGTTTATTAAATCAGACTCGATTGTAATACTTATTATTTTAATACTAGCTGAGTATACGTCGTTACCCGGGTACGTATTGCAATTCTTTTATTCCATTTCCTGTTTCCCACTCTGTCCAGCTCTTCATACCCCCTCTCCGAGTCTAACTCCTCCTCCACTCTCTCTCCCTCTCTGTCCAGTCCTCCTTCCCCCCTCTCCTTCCATGTCATTCTCTTTCCTTCCTCTGTCCATTCCCCCCTCTCCATTTCTCTGTACACCTCGTCGCCCTATCTGGGCGTGTGTGTGTGTGTGTGTGCAAGAGGGGCGGTAGCCACCCCTGAGACACGGGGGAGGGCGATCTCTTGGATGGAGGGGTGAAAAGTCGTAGAAAGAGAGGAAAGACACGGACGGAAGGGCGAGGGAAGTGGGATTGGCAGCCATGTTTGGTATTTGGCCGCGAGTCGGTGCGGGGTGGGAAACGGGGAAGGGAATTAGCGACTGCTTGAGAAGCTCCACTTAAGCAATCATTTGACACTCTGCCCGGGAGGAGGGGTGGTGTGTTTCATTAGGCGGTTTCCACTCCAACCCCTAGTAACCGCAACAATAGTAATAATAATTTCCTACGAGATGCTTCCGTACATCACCTCTGACAAATTAAAATGAAGAACAATTAACTGTAGATGGCCTGCATGCTGTTGACTGCCCCCGTATAAAACTTTACACAAGCATCTACACTCTGCTCGTTTGTGTGGAGTGCTTGGCAAAGAGTGCATTTCACTCTATCATTTAATGAACATACTTCTCGTTCTATTCGCGTTTCGTGCACGGGAAGAATGGCCAATTCCTCACGTAAGTGCTCACGGTAACTAGTCTAATCTTGTCTCCGAAATGCCTTGTGGAGTGTTACTGGGTAATTGTAATTAAAATGCAGCTATTCACAAATGTCCGGTGTGAGCTCTAATTCTCGTGCGACACCGAAACTTGGAAGGTATTGTAATTAGTTCAAAATGGTACAAATGGCTCTGAGCACTATGAGACTTAACTTCTGAGGTCATCAGTCCCCTAGATCGTAGACCTACTTAAACCTAACTAACCTAAGGACATCACACACATCCATGCCCAAGGTAGGATTCGAACCTTTGACCGTAGCAGTCGCGCGGTTCCGGACTGAAGCGCCTAATACCGCTCGGCCACCGCGGCCGGCTCACAGCGTGGTGATATACTTGTTACGGAGCTGTAGTGTTGTAATACAGTCCTGGTACACCAAGTGGTTGTATTACAGACGACATGATTACGTGTGAGCAGCAGTGCTGATCGAGAATCTGTCAGAATAAAGAATGTCTCACTTCCACGCTAGTTACACTGTCTGTCAGTGATCACTGCAAGATTTTGTAATAATAATTTTTAAAGTGCTTGGATGAAGGAATCAATGAAGTGTTGTCCAACTCTCTCGAATACCTGGCCTGTTGTGGACAGTGTGCTATTTACTTTCTTCGTAGCCGTCCGCCAACGATTTTCTGTGCACCTCATGTTGTTCTGAAAAATCTTGATCCCTTTCTCAATTACTGTCAATTTTGTGCCAGTCTCTCGAAGTCGAACAAAACAGGGATTTTTAATGACACTTGCAACACTGCCACTGTCGAGCTCATAGAAAATGTATGTGGGATGATCATGTAGGTCTCTGAACCACCATCCTCCTGAATATGACTCCAGTCAATAACAAAGTTGCTTCTTCTGATATAAATCTTCGGTAACGGCGAACAGGCCACAGTTAGAGAGATTCCGTTTGATACGCACAGATAATTGAGTTTCACTGACTGATCTTGGGACTTTGTTCTAGTCCCGAGCACAGTGGACGATAGCTGTGATCACTTGCAGAATGTGCAGCTGGCTCTCCTTGGCGGTGACAACAGACATGGTCGTGATACTGTATTGAGGTACTGTCGACTTACTATGAAGATACCACCTGTTGAGCGCACTCGTGTTGTCGCTTTTGTTGGCGTATGTCACATAATATTTCTTCCTCCACACCACACGTACCGTGCCCTCTGAAAGATACGCAACACACCGTACATAGGAGAGCAACCAGCTGCCTACAGATCAGGCACACGGTAATAGAGATTAGACTTCTAGAGAGGACGCCTCACCATAAGGATTGTTTTATGCTTCCGCCTTGCGCGACTCAAGTATTTTCCCAAGTGGACATCTATGTGACATACGCCAACAAAAGCGATAGCACGAGTGCGCTCAGCAGGTAGTATCTTCATAGTACGTCGACAGTACCTCAATACAGTGTCAGTACCATGTCTGTATTCATTGCCAAGGAGAGCCAACTGCAAATTCTGCAAGTGATTACATCTGTCGTTCACAGTAATCGGGACTAGAACAAAGTTCCAATATCAGTCAGTGAAAGTGAATTTTAAACTAGCACCACGCAGCATCTTCATACTAAAGGTAAGCAGAGAAATGTTTCTGTTAATTCATTATTGCAAACTGTTGCTTCTCTGTATTGCCAACAATTTTTTCGTAGCTGTCGCGTAATCATACATTTCCTGAAGACGAGGCTCTGTGTTTGCTGTGTGCAAAGCTTCTTTGATAACAGGAATTACTTTCGATAGATGACCACATATTTATGTTTGATTGTAATATTCTGATGCACTATGTCCTCTCACCGCTTACCATAAGGTGTTTTGTGGAGTAAAAAGGTTGGTGCACATGCTAGTATGAGTGTCACCCTTCCCATTTTCAGGAACGCAACTCAGATGCTGCTACTGTGACGAAATATTGGTTGTGTGAAATTAATCATTTGTTATTATTAATAGAATGGTAGTTCAGAAATTTGCCCAGTCGTTTCTTTACGATGAGAGTGTACACAGACGCTGTCGTGAAAAAATAGAAAATTCAGATAGGGTGATTTTTTTATGATGTTCGTAAAATCCTAAATCAGTGGTTGCGATCCCTTCA
The DNA here is from genome assembly GCF_023897955.1 of Schistocerca gregaria. Lineage (NCBI taxonomy): Eukaryota > Metazoa > Arthropoda > Insecta > Orthoptera > Acrididae > Schistocerca > Schistocerca gregaria. The sequence continues at coordinate 167,548,700 of NC_064929.1, read as the reverse complement.
GAGGTCATTACCCATGAGCGCATTCAGATTTTAGTGTAGTGCAGCTCGATGTCGTGTAGCGTAGTGTAGAGTTATAAATCACAAAATCTGTGACGTAGCAGTGAGGTAGAGCAGTAGCATGTGCAATTTCGATTCCGGATGAGCCTGCACAGGGTAGGCGAAATAAATCTGGCCGGGAAAACGTTTCGCACACCTTAAGATAGGCAGCCCGAACCACTCTGCTTCAGGAGTGAATGATGTAATTCGGGTTCCCTATCTTGAAGCACATGAAATATTTTCTAGACATTGAATTTGACAGCCCTGTATATACGTGTGCAAGAGGACCAAAGTGTAGATTACAGTCCCTTTTACGTTAACATGTAATAAGTCTTTCTCTGTCCCTCTCACTCTTTCGATTTTTCATTTTACCACTTATTTTAACTTTAAATGCGAAAACTTTAGGTTAGGCTTTATCGTGACTGTAATTGGTATCAACAGGAACACCAACTCTACTACCATGTTCATAATTTATTTTATTGCATCTCCGCGTTTCAACAGTTTAAACCTTTATCAGCAAGGGGATTTGTGCCAGTTAGTAAGGCATGTATGTGTTTCTCGCGCGACTTAAATGTGGCTGTGACGCTGTCCAATAGAACAACACAAAAACAAAATCTTGTTTTTGTACATGGCTCATAATTTTGTGCAGATTTTCAATCAAAAGATGAAGAAAAACATAAAATTTTAACTACTTCCAGTGGCGACTCGCTCCTTTTTCTCGAGTGTTGCATGACATGTCACATCAAAAGCATAGTGTGAATACTGAAACGCGCGAAGATTGCGTCTAGAATGTAATAAGAACAATGGACGTGTTGTACTGAAAACAGCAGAATAAGAGTAAGTGTTTTGGAACAAGTCTCAAAGCATTGAGAAGTACTTCTGTTCGTTTATACAACCAAAAAGCTTCACAAAACTATGTACCATGTTGTAAAATAGTGTTTCGTTTTTGTCTTCTTCTACTTGACAGTTGGTCTTGAAGTAATCACAGGTTACCTCAGAATCGTAAACACAACACATATTTTTTTGGAACACCTAGATACACTTGTTAGCTCTTCCATTATGAAATAAATTCTATAGCAAACATAAACGATTCAACGTTGTCATGGTATGAGAAGAGGCGCAATCTATATGATTAGGAAGTTACCTTAGTCCTAGGATGTTCCAGTTTTAATTTGTGGAAGTAAAATATTACCAGATTTTGCTATTTTATTTTAATTGCTAGATTCTATACTGCTCTAGTTGAAATATCATTATATTACTCATTATTCCTCATCCTATGACGCCGCTATTGAAGAGACGCATTGCACTTCAAATATATTGTGTGTTACGCTATTATATAGAACTGTATATCCAAAATCTGAACAACTTTAGTAGCTATATAGCAGAATAAACGAAAACACCAAATAAGTAAATGAATAAAATGTTAATAGAAGAAGACATGGAGTATGGAGCACGGGATATAAAATTTACAAGTGTCATTTCCTTGGTAGCAGGCATAAGTAACAGTGTTGACAGGTTTTAGCAGTCATCAGTAAAATTTAAGACGAGCAGCAAAGACAGAATGCCAATAGTTACTGTAAAATTTGAGATTAAATAAAGAATGAGCTCGTCCACTTTTAAATTACACAACCACCGACGTGTTATACAACGTTTTTTCTTTGGCATATATTTCTCCTACTGAAACAAGATCTGGTAGATTTTAGATTAAGAATTGCTTGTGACTGTTTAGATTATGAGTTCTACTGTCATTTTATTTCCACAACTCCATTTCATATTAGCTGGTTCTCGTAACTCTTGGTTGTGTAGAAGTTTCCTGTACCCTATAGTTATGTAGTTAATCTCGCTGCTATAACCGTCAAGCACAAAGGGCGTAGTTTGTACGTTATAATCATTACTGTTACAGGTTATACTTTCCTCCAATACGTATGCATTTCTTATGGCATATTTTACAGTAGTTATTTGCATTCTGTCTTTTCCGTTTCTTTTCAGTTCTAATGATGGCTGATTATTAGCTGGAAACGGTAAACATTGTCGCTGATTTTGCGTTCAGGACAATTTCAGTAGAGATAAATGTTCGTAAATCTCTTGCACAAAATTCTGGGATGGTTTCTTTGAAAAGAGAATGGTCGCCTTTCACTCTAGAACATACCCGACGATTGAAAACAAGTTTACGTTTTTATCTCACTTACGTATGTTGATTTCAAAACCATTGTTAGTTTTATTCTGATGAGCGCAGCATTTTCATAAAGGACCAAACTCTTATTTATTTGTTAGTTACAGGAGTTCTATAAGCCTTGCTTTTATCTGAGTGAGGTAGCTGGACAAATCAAAATCATTGAAGTTTAAATGTTTGACTACATTTAAGATATTTCGTGACTGCTACTAAAACCCTAAAGAATATCAACTTCTTACTCACATACTGATTGCTTTCCTGAACCGCTATGACATTATAGTGCAGAACAACGATAACATTTCGAACAGGACATTAAGAAAATGTGGAAGATGTGCCAGGAAACGTCGTATGAGCTATGATGGCTGATTGCTGCTAGATACAGAAAATGGACAGTAAGGTGAAGGATATGTGAGGATGACAAGTCAGAGAAAGTTCGAGAATTAAATGTAATGAAGTACAAATAATGTTGCCCAGACACACGTTTGCAGTATTTTTACTATATGCCTAAAAAATAAGGGAATAATTACAATACTATAGACGTCGAATGAAATATTTGGATTTTAAGCACCCTCAGTCAATAAGAGTACAGCAATTTGTGTTAATCAGTTTGATGTAGAAAACAGCCATAGTTACCAAATTCAGTTGTTTTTATTTAATTGGTGACCGGTTTCGCGTATCAGAACCCATTCTCAGACCTTCCAAACAGAAAAAAGGGGGTACCTCGTGATAGCACTCAGAGCATGTTAATAATGTATGTATTTGTGCCAAGGTCAAGATTCTCAATGACCACTCTCAGGACAAACCTACGTGAGTTTTTTGTCCTGCAAATGGTCACTGAAAAACTTGACTTTGACAAATGCACGAGTATTTACTTTATTAACATGGTTTGCGTTATTTTACGGAATACACAATTTTTTTCTGTTTTGAAGATTCGAGAATGTGTTCCGATACCCGAAACTGGTCATCAATTAAGTAAAAAGAACTGAATTACGCCAATTTGGATGTTTATTAAATCAGACTCGATTGTAATACTTATTATTTTAATACTAGCTGAGTATACGTCGTTACCCGGGTACGTATTGCAATTCTTTTATTCCATTTCCTGTTTCCCACTCTGTCCAGCTCTTCATACCCCCTCTCCGAGTCTAACTCCTCCTCCACTCTCTCTCCCTCTCTGTCCAGTCCTCCTTCCCCCCTCTCCTTCCATGTCATTCTCTTTCCTTCCTCTGTCCATTCCCCCCTCTCCATTTCTCTGTACACCTCGTCGCCCTATCTGGGCGCATCTCCTCTGGATACTGTCTGTGAAATTTGTTGCGAATAGTGTTACAAGTAAAGACGTAATAATTTAAGTCTTCATGCATCTTTTACTCATTTCAGTGCTTGTACGACATACCTCCTGAATTATGAGGCATACAATGGTATGTTTGTGTATGTACAAACAGTGCTATATGCAGATACTGTCTGCGAAATATGTTGCGAATAGTCAGTAACAAAATAGTAAATATATACGTTATGCACGATGCAACAGTTCCCACTAATCACACTGTTTATGGCGCGATGTAAAATGAACTATGACAGGTAGTTCTTTCCCGACAGCGTATGTGTTCTACAGTAATTGATATGTGAACCACGTTCGGATGAAATTGGTCCAGTGGTTTAGGTGGAGATGTAGGACAATAAACGTAAATGCACACATACATACATATATACACTACTGGCCATCAAAATTGCTACACCACGAAGATGACGTGCTACGGATGCGAAATTTAACCAACAGAAAGAAGATGGTGTGATATGCAAATGATTAGCTTTTCAGAGCATTCACACAAGGTTGGCGACGGTGGCGACACCTACAACGTACTGACATAAGAAAAGTTACCATCCGATTTCTCATACACAAACACCAGTTGACCGGCGTTGCCTGGTTAAACGTTGTTGTGATGCCTCGTGTAAGGCGTACCATCGCGTTTCCGACTTTGATAAAGGTCGGATTGTAGCCTATCGCGATTGCCGTTTATCGTATCGCGACATTGCTGCTCGCGTTGGTCGAGTTCCAATGACTGTCAGCACAATATGGAATCGGTGGGTTCAGGGGGGTAATACGGAACGCCATGCTCGATCGCAACGGCCTCGTATCACGAGCAGTCGAGGTGACAGCCATCTTATCCGGATGGCTGTAACGGATCGTGCAGCCACGTCTCGATCCCTGAGTCAACAGATGGGGACGTTTGCAAGACAACAACCATCTGCGCGAAGAGTTCGAAGATGTTTGCCGCAGCATGGACTATTAACTCGGAGACAATAGCGCCGGTTACCCTTGACGCCGCATCACAGAAACGAGCGCCTACGATAGTGTACTCAACGACGAACCTAGGTGCGCTAATGGCAATACGTCATTTTTTCGGATGAATCCAGGTTCTGTTTACAGCATCATGACGGTCGCATCCATGTTTGGCGACATCGCGGTGAACGCACATTGGAAGCGTGTATTTATCGCCATACTGGCGTATCACCCGGCGTGATGGTATGGGGTGCCATTGGTTATATGTCTCGGTCACCTCTTGTTCGCATTGACGGCACTTTGAACAATGGACCTTACATTTCAGATGTATTACGACCCGTGGCTCTACCCTTCATTCGATCCCTGCGAAACCCTACATTTCAGCAGGATAATGCACGAGCGCATGTTCCAGGTCGTGTATGGGCCTTTCTGGATACAGAAAATGTTCGACTGCTGCCCTGGCCACCACATTCTCCAGATCTCTTACCAATTGAAAATGGCTGGTCAACGGTGGCCGAGCAACAACACGCCAGTCACTACTCTTGATGAACTGTGGTATCGTGTTTAAGCTGCATGGGCAGCTGTACATGTACACGCCATCCAAGCTCTGTTTGACCCAATGCCCAGGCGTATCAAAGCCGTTATTACGGCCAGAGGTGGTTGTTCTGGGTACTGATTTCTCAGGGTCGATGCATCCAAATTGCGTGAGAATGTAATCACATGTCAGTTCTAGTATAATATATTTGTCCAGTGAATACCCGTTTATCATCTGCATTCCTTCTTGGTGTAGCAATTTTAATGGCCAGTAGTGTACGTTTTTATATTAGGTATGGATTTTTGCTTCATTTATTGAAATCTTTCAAATATGAGATATTATTTTCTTTTAATCGTGACCTGACAGAAGTGCATGAAAGTAATTTTTGTAATCACTATCATACATTGATTGTATAATTCGTGTTTTACAGAAACCACCTGATAGAAAATTTAAAAACGTCGGCTGGAAACTGACGCTAGTATTGCTTGCTTTTTAGGCTTTTTGTTGTTGATTTTAATGCAGAGATATCTTGTACTTGCGGCACTTCCGCGTGCATGACGTCTTCACTCTGGCGTGCCAATACGACAAAGTGGTGCCGTATCCATGGCCCGTGGCGGACCGACCTGAGGTGTATCCGAGCACGGATGGCCGGCACGTAGTAAGCGAGCCGGTATCAAGTCGCTGCGATCAGGAGCGGAGGGCGAGGGGAGTGGGGGCCAATAGCAGATGCGCTTATATCACGTGTCCCCTCCCCCTGTCACACGAGTTTGCCCCCCGCCCCCCCCCCCCCCCCCGCCCCTTCTCCTCTGCCCGTCTCTCCCTCCGCCCCGCGGCATGCATCACCCAGCACACGGCTGCATTCCGGCCGTGCCAACGCAAGGATTTCTGCCCCTGCCGGCCCCTCCCCACCTTGTTAGCTCCGGTTTGTTTGATGTCACCGCACGTTGAGACGGTCCAGACACGCGACCGCGAACGTACCAAATCTCACTGAGGTCTGTACCGTAGAGGCACGCCGTTTGTGGAACAGTAGATTAGACACAGTACTGCTTATTAACGCTAAGGTAGACAGTACCGAGGCCGGCGGAAGTGGCCGAAGGTTCTAGGGGCTGCAGTCTGGAACCGCGCGACAGCTACGGACGCAGGTTCGAATCCTACCTCGGGCATTGATGTGTGTGATGTTCTTAGGTTAGTTAGGTTTAAGTAGTTCTAAGTTCTAGGGGACTGATGATCTCAGAAATTAAGTCTCATAGCGCTCAGAGCCATTTGAACCATTTGTAGACAGTACCGAGATTCCGCCCAGCTGATTAAATAATGGGCAAGGAAGTTTACTTCCACATGACAGTTATGTTATCAAAGTACAACGAACGTCAGTTTTGTGGCATTGGAGGTTTTCCATGCTCTGTGGGTCTCTGATGGTATACCGTGCCCAATACTATCTGTATTGGCGCTCGGGGTCGCAGCACAAAAATGTCACACCTGATGATGGAAATGTAACAGCCTGAAACTGATCATTGTCTAAGCACTGAGCTATAAATTTTTTTTAAAAAAAACTTTACAACTGAATTGGTATTGTCAATATCTACCGTTTAGCTGGTCGTACAGTGGAGATTGGCTTGCGTATAATGCGTACTGTTCCACGTAAAGTGCGTGCGACTTACGATGTATGATGGAACTCCAAAACAATAACAAAGCAACTGTACAAAAAAAACAACAGTTTATTCAATAAAATCTGTAGCTGCAGAGTGAGCTCAAACTCCATTGCCGATATTGTTGTTAAGGGATTTTTTTCTGTTTTTCGTGGCCTCTGGCTAGTACAGGATAATAAACTCTCTCTCTCTCTCTCTCTCTCTCTCTCTCTCTCTCTCTCTCGTTCATGTCCGTCTATATGTGGACGTTAATGTCAGGAACTAGTGGGCTGACTTTCATCCGGTTTTGGCTCTTTCACGAGGAAGATTTTCGTATGAAGTCTATAAATACTTCGTACAAATTGCCTGAATTATGATGAATTAAATTTAATTTGTGAAAACGTCGCGACTGCCACCTAGTGAGCAACAGCCGTAACTCGAAAGAGCAGCAGAACATGAAGAATTTCCAATTTGGTGTGATAGTCTAGTGGTAGAGTGTTAGGCTAGAAACCGAAAGGATGTAGAATCGATACCGGCTGGCATATTTTTTTCCTTTCACTCCGTCTTTCAACTTACCATTCACCTTTCAATAACGTGGAGGTGCGGCAGAAATGAAACGTCGTCTATTCCACTGTCTACTCTTGTTCCCGTTTCCCCGGTGAAGAAAGTCTTTCAGCAGTCCAGCAGATGAGTCTGCTTTCCTTAAGTCAAACATAGTTGCGGTCGTGATTATCTCCGTGATGGAACGAAAGATACTGTTTGTTTGGACACTTTCAAATTATCCAGAAAACTGGTAAACGAACTTCGTTTGCGACAAATAGATTTAGGCTTTTTAAAGATCATAGAGACAAGGCCACGATCTTCTTGAATGGGATCAGCTTTAGACTGCCAGTTTATGATTCCCTCAGATTACTTGTCGCAATTCGCACTCTCAACATTTACTGCAAATTCTTCTAATAAGTTACCTGTAATAAGTTACTCAACTTCAAAGTATCATAATAAATATGAGCAACAACAAAAAGACAGCCGCCTCATCATCAGGCTGTAAGGCTTACAATTTGAAATAACCAAATATTTTTAGCTGCTAGTTCCCCTGCAATCTTTTGAGAACAATTGCAGAGCGAGAAACATGCGAATCCAAATTGTGTGGTGTTTTATCTTTTATGCTTCAAGTATAACATATTCCGAAAAAGTACTTCAGCAACTTCGCTTCGTTCACTTACTGCACTTCGTATTATCAACACAGCATACGCCTCGGCTTTCAGCTTTCTGCTTTCGTCGTGTCAAACCTTAAACCACGACGTGCTACTTTGCCAGCTACAAGAGCCCTACGGTTCGCCGCAAAGACGCATTCGTTTTTACAGCCGTGCACGCTATTAATCGCACACAACCAGTCTTGAATATCACTCTTTATAAAACTCGTATCACTCTGTATTGCGACAGCGGGTTGTAGCTTCTCAGAACCACGACAGAGACCTTCAAAACAAACCCACGCTTTCTGCTATGCATTTATCCTGGGCTGAGAAATATTTAATGTGGGAAAATCATGAAAATTTTTCCTGGGTCACTGAAAAATTCTGTAGCTCTAGATTTCCACTGATAACACCTGTATCTATAACCCACTAAAATTTTATTAACATCGGACTAACAGGTTTCAAGCTATATAGGTTTGAAGTGAGCAGCTCGTAGCGAAGACGCCGAACGTGCTCCAGTCATTGTCATGAGATGTAACTTCAAACACCAATCCGTTATGGAAAGCATAACATTCATGCCTCCGGACAACTTCCCTGGCGTGCGCTGCTTACACCGCATAAGTTATATTCACTTATCTGTCGTTGTTGTCTGAATTTTATTCGTAGCTCTCGAGCAAAATAGACGAAGCCAGTGACGTCATTTGGCCATAGACCTTTAATGATACCTCTGCGAAGCCGGGTCGGGTAGCTGGTGTAACTATAATTTACTCTATTTGTTACGCCAATAACTTTACTTCTGGGAAAATCTGATCACAAAATTGAAACAGCTTGTAGCATGTCATTAACAAAACGTGCAATACAAAACACACTGCGAGAACAACGCTCATTTGCAGAGGTTGCTGCAATGTAGTCGTTGTCGCTGTGGGAACAACATAAATCCGTTGTATCGCTCTTCCATGGCATTCCGCGAAACCGTATACGAGGCGCACATCGTCCAACTACCCATCAGCAAATCTACCCATAGTATTGTTGCGTCTCACCGTTAACATACAACTAACAGTGGTGGAAGAAGAAACCGTAGACAGACTCAGCAGTAATAAACGAAACGATGATGGCGAAGGTAAATATGAGCATCGTCACTGTCAACACCAATTTCCGTGAATGAATAGAACAAGTCTGTTTTCAAACAAAATACGCAGCCCATACAGTCTGAATTTCAAACGCTAAGCAGATACTACCAGTGCAATGTAGACACTAAGATAAATGGTGGTGAAAATTCAAAGAATATACAGTTACTCGGAACAGGTCACCAGATACCTCGGGTCCCTTACATCAAAATACTGACAGAATACAGTCTCTGAAATTTTGTCTGTGTAGCCACAGTTCACCATGCGTACGTCGCAAGCCACCCTTACATGGTCCATTCTCAAATTGTGGGCAGAAAGACGCTGAATGAGCTCCAATTCTTCATGTTGTTAGATATATGCAAGAGGAAGCAGTATGTTGTACAGTTCTTCTTGGAAAGGCTGCACTCGAAAATATAACAGTAATCCTTCCCTCGATGCACAGTGCCTCTCTTGTAACATCTGCCAATGGATTTGTAACTCCATACATCTTTCGTCCGTACTGCATTAACCTGTCACGAAACGCACCACTCTTTTGCGGATGTTATTCACCTGCTACTAATCCAACCCGGTGTACATCCTAGGCTGACGAGCAATACATGGCAATTAGTCGAATGCAGGTTTTATAAGCATACCCCACATAAGTACAAGTAAGATAAGGCAGTCCATCTTTTGAATGGAGCGGGTAGAAAACTTGTTACAGGGTGTGGATAGAAGATAAACAAAGACCAAAGTAATGAAGAGTAGAGAAAATCAGAGTAGTCTGTTGATAAACATTAAGATTTGGGGCAGTTCAGGTGGGAAAGAAATTTGGTAATTAAAAAACAATAATACACAAAACAGGCGAAAAAGCGGAGATATCAGACGTAAATTTCTCCAATGCAAAAGCTCTACCGGTATCAAAATGGAGTTTTGGAGTTCAAAGAGAACAAACTCGCAGCACTGGGAAAGTGATACCGCAGGAGGATGTGAAAAGGAAAGTGGAGGCATTAAGGAACGCAAAGCAAATGTATTTAACGGAACTGTCGAGGACAAAATCTGTGGAAAATCTCTTCCCAGACAAAGGAACAAACTTGAATGACACCTGATAAGCTATCTTGTAATATTGTCTCTAGGAGCGTCTGTGAAGAAATAATATATGGGTAGTCAAAAAATATAATATATGGAATGGATGACCTATTATCGCGAGCGAGCCGTGTACCAGTTGCATGAAAATGTAATGTAAGCGCAAGGCAGGTGGAAGTGGAGGTTTGGAAGAAAAGTTGAAAATGCGTAGTAAGGTAATGACTTATAAACGTAAATCGGAAAACTATTTTAATAGTTTTTTCCGGGTGTTGGACCAATTTGTTTCCATTTAATGCACAGCATTTGGACGACAAACCCAATCGTCTTCTTGAGTGACGACGAGGAAACGTGAGAGATCGGAAAGCTCTTTCTCTTGTAGCTAAATATTTCCAAGCATTGGGAAAATAACGCAATAACTCAAGTATACTGAGAAGTGAAGTACCCACAGAAGTGGAGATAATCACTTTGAACTGCGTATCTATCACTGTTTATTGTCATAATTGGGTCCTGAGTGTTTCGACACACTTTCTTCGTGATCATGTAATGTTAGAGATATTTTAAACATGTAATCTTCATTATTACACAAATCTTACGCCTGTTGTGCCTTGTAACGTGAAAGACATTGTATGTCATATACGGTTGAACACCCATTCTCTCAGAAAGGTAATTCATATTACGATTAACTTACATGGTTTATTTGCTGAGATACTGAAAGAATTGTATTCTCCTTCTAGGTTTTAGATGCAGCTCTATATCTCCTTTTCTCACTGAATTAGATAGCTTTTGGAAAGAGGACAGGAATGACACAACACCTCTTAATGCTCACAATTATCAGGGAAATATGCTGAATTCGAGTTGTGGCAGTGTAGTTATGCAGTTTTACATAAGAATACAGATCCTTTTGTTAGCGCTTTGTAAGATCTCTTTTTCATAACATACAAGAGTAATCCTGCAACATATGTAATTTCAAGCAGTTACGGAATGTTCTGCGCGCGAGCGACATGACGGAAGTACTCTGTAACAAAGGATTAAAAACTTTCTTCTGCGTATAAAAAATGGAAAATGTATAGAATATGAGTTACTGTAATCACTAACTGTGTAAGGAGGAAACACTCGCATAGATGGCATTTTAACAAGTTTAAAAATATATTACTTGGTCATTAATATTGCGTAATCTTCACGAAATTCACGGATTCCCTCCAAATATTTGTTCTCGTGACTATATTTTAAGAAACAAGTTGCATGCTAATCTAACTTTCATATAAAGAGTTTTCTCTGTAAAATATTTTATTCAGATTTTCACTATTTACATTTTTTCGAGTTTCGATAACATTTTGACGAATAATGCTTCTAAAATCCGTTGATATCAGTACTAATTTGTTGCTTCCTCATTCGGCTCTAAAAGGTAATTCACATTCGAAAACAGCAATCCAGCATAAAAGATTTCCTGTAACGTTGTATTCATCTGCCAAACTTTTCAGAGTCTTCTATGGTGTAGTACGTGTTGAAATCTGAATATGATTGCCTCGTCCTCGAAAGCAGAATTACGTTACTTGTAAAATGCTTGCATGTGGTTCGTTATTGACACTTTATGCTAAACTGAGGTCACTGGAGAATATGTCGAACACAATGGTAAATTATTTCAACTCTTGGATGCGATCGAATGGCTATTACTCTATTTTAAAATAAGAACTAGTCATATTTTATAATTCTTAACTAACTATGGACCGCATGTTAAGAGTTTGTTCTTCATGCTTAAAAATTAAATATCCAGTCTTAATTAAATAGTTGAGGTCCATGAAAATCAAATTAAAATATTTCTGAGATACTGTGGGTACAAGACGACATCAACAGACATAATCTATATCAATTTGCAAAATTAGGCTTACTCGCACGGGAGTGTGTGTGTGTGTGTGTGTCCACGTGTAACTCTATTTCCCATATACTACTGAAACAATTACCTAAAATTTTGCAGAACCATAACTAATTTGTTTTTGATTAATATGCACTTGATGTTGTTTTGAAATTTTCATTCATTCTAAGACAGTAGCATATTAGATGTGACTACGAGAAAACTCGAAGTACTTCGACGAGTAGTGCCTAAACTACTTCATAGAGGATAATTTGTAACATTTACTTCAGATTCGCAAAATACTTTTCTACAAAAATATTCGCATGCATTTGTTTAGTAGGAAACTGAAAGAAAGAAAATAAGTTCAACCCAGTAATTTTAAGGTTGTCTAAATAAAGTAGTTTAGTGACTCAGCTATTTGACTCTTTGAGACAACCTAAATATTATAAATATAATTCGCTTCCACGAAGGTGATTTCCACTTTTTCCAAATAGTTGACGGTTCACAACCGTTCATAAACAGACAAAGGGGAGGAAACGACGATTATAATGTGGATGTTACATTTCATGTGGCGTTTTCTTTTATTAGCACCGGCAAGCAATACGACTGCCTCACCGATCAGTACAAAGCCAATCTCTGGAGATGCTACCTGAGCTTCAACTGTCGTATGTGCGGATATTTTTTTATTTTTTTTTTCTACGAAGGGACCTTTGGACATCTGAAAATAATCGACAACCAGAGGGATAAAAGGCACACACATTCATTCTCAGAGAAAATATAGATCACTGTATTATCTTCTTGCTTAAAAATAATGGAAACTATTAAAAACAACCCATTTCTTGTAACAAAAATACTCTGGCGCTTATCAGATTTTTGCCTCGTGGTCGCACTATGACTGGTGATACCTAGTGCGACACGCGACAGTAACTGAACGTCAGTAATCAAAGGAACCGAAGCGGAACTTTTACTCTAGCAACTAGTTTACTGCGTGGCAACGCCGAGCATATACCGCATGTGATATCCAGTGCTTGTGTTCATTATGAAGATGGGATTGCGAAACTGTTCTATGACAGACGGATGAAAAGAAAATTAAGCCGCGAGCCCGTGAGCATGTAGTTAACGAGAAAACAGGGTGCTTCGGAGCTATTTGATGGGTTCTTTGTGTGTCTGCATAAATTCTGAAAAACGTGATTTGTGATTAACAAACCGGGAACTACCCCGCGTGTGTAAATATTCACCACGCACCACGTGTGTCAGATTCTGGGAATGGAACACTTTCTTGGATAAACTGTTCCCTGATTTGTGACTCGGCAGCATCCAGAAACATACTCCTATAAAATTTAATCATACCGATTATGGAAAAGACAAATATTATTTAAGAGAACAGAAACTTTAGAACTAGCAATTCATTGTTTTATCTAAATGGGAGGTGTACATGCGGAATAAAAGTTTACTTTTTACACCATTTTCAGTCAAAAGGATATTACATAGAAGGACTAGGTTCTATGTTAGACGTTAATTTTATTTGTTGGTTGAATTGGTGAGACAGGGCATTTCTGCAGATGCTTTAGTTACATACTTACGTTTCAATAGTATACTGAATACGACCGTCGTGATGGAGCACACTGAAGAGAGGAAAACAAATTTCCTAGATTTAAGTAAGGCTGAAAAAGGAGAGATCCACATGTCTAATATTTTTCGTAAAGCAACCTTCAGTGACAGAGTTATAAACAAAAGGTTGGTGTTCGCGTTGCATGATAAAAAAGGCCTTAATCAACTAAAACGGTTTGGACGCTAAGTATATTGAATACATCAAGGTGACTCGACTCAAGGACAAAACACACCCTGAGGTATCAAAGAATCTACAGTTTGTTAACGAAATCTATGTGGGCAATAATAACATAGGCATCATTATAGCAAGCAGGTGCAAATGGCTGTATGTTGGAGTAGTTTCTCAGAGATGAAGAGGCTAGCACAGGGTAGAGCAGCGTGACCGGTTGCATAAAACCAGTCTTTGGGCTGAAGACCACAGCAACAATTTGTGTTTGATAGGCACTTTCAGTTTATGATACTGTGTGTTATGGATACAACAAGCTTTTGCATGAACATATTACGATAAAATTGCTTCTAAAAATTTCCAAAAATCACAATAATGGTCAGTCAGAGTTAAATCAATTAGCAGTACCTCTACATTGTGTGTGTCTTTACCTCTATGTTAGGTATGACTTATCACCTTTGAACACAGTGTTGAAAATTAGGAAGTTTGTGGTAAGATGGGACCATACTGCTGAGGTCATAGGTCAATAAGCTTACAAACTACTTAATCTCACTTAAACTAACTTACTCTAACTGCAATACACACACTCATGCCCGAGGGAGGACTCGAACCTCAGACCGCACGGCTACCCCGCGCGGTGAGAGAGCGTTGAGAAGAACAGGGAAGGAGGTTTACGATTTAACGTCCCGTCTATATCGAGGTCATCAGAGATGGAGCAGTCGCACGGGGTAGCCGTGCGGTCGGGGGCGTGTTGTAACGGTTCGTGCCGCTCCCCCCGTCGGAGGTTCGAGTTCTTCCTTGGGCAAGGGCGTGTGTGCTGTCCTTAGCGTAAGTTAGTTTAAGTTAGTTAAGTAGTGCTTAAGCCTAGGAACCGATGGCCTCAGCAGTTTGGTCCCATAGTCTTTACCACAAATTTCCAGAGACGGAGAACAAACTCGTATTGTTTCAAGGATAGGAAAGGAAATCAATCATGGCCTTTCAAAAGAACATAGCCTTATGCTTGGCGCGTTCTCGTCCGCAACGTGGTCTCAAACACTTGTTGTGGTCTCCAGTTCTTTTGAAGTAGGAGGTTAGTTTTCGGCAGTGTTTCGAGTGTCCAAAAACTCTTGGGTCATACAAGACACAATAGGAAAGTATATCTGTGAATGACTTGTCCAAACTAACGTCGTATTTGATGAGGTTGACTATATATGAACTTATGAGATTCAATGAACTATTGGCTCTGAGCGCTATGGGACTTAAGATCTGACATCAGTCCCGTAGATTTAGAACTACTTAAACCTAACTAACCTAAGGACATCACACACATACATGCCCGAGGCAGGATTCGAACATGCGACCGTAGCAGCAGCGCGGTTCTGGTCTGTAGCGCCTAGAACTGCTTGGCTACAACGGCCGGCCATGAACTATTAATCGATGTGATAAGATTGCTTG
Source organism: Schistocerca gregaria (assembly GCF_023897955.1). Classification (NCBI taxonomy): domain Eukaryota; kingdom Metazoa; phylum Arthropoda; class Insecta; order Orthoptera; family Acrididae; genus Schistocerca; species Schistocerca gregaria. The sequence goes on along the minus strand of NC_064929.1, from coordinate 167,533,605 downwards.
TATGTTTAAACGTACTAGCGGAGAAACGCGGCATTGTCCATGTATTTATTTATCGCTTTGCGTCTACTCCCGTACCTCGCAGTGTGTGGTTTTGTGCTTAATATTTATGACGCCATATCCCCTGAAGTATTTGGAGTAAAATGAAATCATTTTGCAATTACGGTCAGTAATATATGTATATATATGGTCTGCAAAACGTTTCGCGAATACAGTAAATAGTAAATAAGTAATAAATTATACCGTGATGTCTCATGAGGTACTCTTTACTGCATGAACAGAGGGGAAGGATAAATAGCTACAAACTTCTTCGTTCATTATTTTGTAGGGGTTGTCGGAGTAAAGGTTTGAAATTATGTTTAAAGTTTGTTGCAAGTCATTAAGTGCTCTCATTCTTAAATACTGGATTAATAAAGTCAGGGAATTCGCGCGTAGCGGGCTACACTTCTTTTTCACCCCTTCTACCACCCCTTTGATACGTAGGTGGTCCTCCTTTTTCACCCCCTCTTCCACCCCTTTGATACGTAGGTGGTCCTTATCCCCACATAGATTATTGCCTGACAGGCATATCTATATCATGTCTGGATGAAATTGGTCAGGTGAGCGAGGAAGAAGTATGGAACACACACACACACACACACACACACACACACACACACACACACACACACACACACAATCACATTTTTTTATAGTGTGGATGGATAAGTGCATCATTCCATGTACTGTTAATTTGTGTCAGCTCTATTTTCAAAGGAGAATTTGGCAAAAATTGAGGCATTTAAGTACTGTTAACACGACTTGCTGGGCGTACGTAGCACGAATGTCTTACATGGCATAATGTGTCCATGACAAACACCGCCGTTGTCGGGGCGTATTCCTCTGTGACAGGTTAGAAAAATTAAAATAGACGCGCTCCGAAACATTTCCTCAGCTATAGGCAAAAAAATTATATTGACACTGGTGTTATTGTGAGTGCCCCCATAAGGAAGTGAAAAATTACCCCGTTATTTCCAAGATTTAATAGAGTTTGAAGCTTGAGATGAAGCCATTCAGTTACTGCAGCTGCAAATCGCCTCAACATGTCGTACTTTTTAGATGCCTACGAATGACAACATAGACTAATAATGACCAATAGATATTAAGAAATAATCTACAATAAATATCAAAATTGTGATTCAAAATATTGATATGTTAATATACTTCTTATTGTTGCGCCCTGGTGTATGGAAATAGACTATAATCTTTCATGAAGATTATCAAATTCCTCGCTCTTCGAATACGCGATTCATCTGTTCACTTAAATCTGTCTCCCAAGTTCTATCTCACGAACAACAAAAAGTAGGAAGATTTTATGCATTGTAGGTATATTTATAAAAAAAAAAGTCAAGCATGTGAGCTCAAACGTAAGGAAGTATTGCTCGTACAAATCAGATCCACAAAGTTCACGAAATACAGATGATGCAATTATCGCCAATTAATACATATATTACAGATAATGACCAGAAGAAGACATATTCTCTGTGTCCGCAGCTCGTGGTCTAGTGGCTAGCGTTGCTGCCTCTGTATCACGTGCTCGATTCCTGACCGGGTCGGGATTTCTTCGCCCGGGGTCTGGGTGTTTGTGTTGTTATCATCATTTGGGAATGATGGAAACGGAAAGATGTGGAACTTGTACGGGCGCTGATGACCACGATGTTGAGCGTCCCATAGCCCATCATCATCATCATCATCATCATCATCATCATCATCACGTATGTTTTGTGTCCCACAGTGCCCGCCAGTGAGTGGCAACAAGCATCCGGAAAAATATTTTGGCTTCAAGTTCGGTTCCGCGTAATTTCTTTTCAGTATCTCCTACCTGCTATTTTGCTAAACTAACTTTACATTTCGAGTCGTTATTACATACGTATTTTCCAGTAATTAGATGCTCCCTGATAAAGATCCGCGTAATTTATCGTCGAAACGTGAGGTTGGCTGAGAGAAAATGCGTGAAAATTCTACGTTTGTTTCTTGAACTTGGCCAGGTGTGGGAACTCATCTGTTTGTTCTGTATTTTCCGGTTGAGAACCGCTTAGAAATTTTATAAGTGAGTCATCTGGAATTGCAAAGCAAGCAATACACAACTACCGGCACTCCTTGAACTTGAGAATTATATCCCAGATATACTTCGTAAGCGATTCCAGTGGCTGCAAAAGCTTCAGTTCAAGAGTTATCGAACATTAGGTGCGGTTGATTAGCGAAAAAATATTTCCCATTGGAATGTGCTCTACGATGTAAGACAATGATGTTGGCTGGAGTGTAATAATATCTTTGTCGTTACGCATTGTGAAGAAACTCTGTTGAACTGAAGTGGAACAGGAACTCGACTATAGTCTTGTAGATGGAACCATTTTGGCATTCAGGCGAACTGATTAAAGGTACCCACCGAAAAGTAGTCAGTTTTGCCGGACAGGGTTCTGAACTAAATTCCTTCCGAATAGGAGTCCGGTTTCTATGATGAAATAATATATTGGTCCTTAGTGACATAGAGGCTGAGTCAGACTGAATGGAACGCTAACTGAACTTCAGGATTGCCGGGTCTGGGTTTGAACTCAGGTACCGTCCGAATCACTAGTTGCGTCGAGTGACATGGTGCACACAGTGTACTGATCATTCTAACTCCTGATCGGTCTCTAACGATTTCGACCTAGACGCCACATTCAACCTAGGCTCCATGTCACAAGAACAACATTGGAAATATCGAACCTACCGATACCACATGTCTGTTCTCAAACATTATGTAGTAAAAATGGTGGAAGTCGGCCACTCATGGAATTATAATATGTGTGAAATACACGCCATAACAAGGATTATCTGTTTCCTTCCAACCTACCTGGATATCGGGCTATGCTATACATCAACCTGTCTCTATGACATGCCATCCAAAAGAATAATAAACAAGCAAAGTAAATTTTTACTTTGTTTTGGTCCAACAGCATTTGTGCACACATTACGTCATTCATTACAGCGTCGTTACATCTCGGATCAAAAACGACGTCCACTATCGGCAAGTTCAACGACATCGCATTCTCTGGGACGTTACACATACGTTTTTATATCTTGTCACAGTAATTAACACAGAGAGGAAACTGTAGAAGCGTTCGGTAATTCTCTTTACATGTCGTATGGCTCGAGAGACAGACGAAAAGCACAGGCAGTTGATAATGGAAATAATTACATTCCAGTAACGCACCTGAAGTTGAGTGCACTCAATGGCAATAACTCAAGTTACAGAAAAGAAAAAAGATGATACAGGAGGAAATATAAAAAAAAACTGAACATCAAAGAAAGGACGCTTTTCTTTAAAGCTGGAAAAAACTGGTAATTCCATTGGAGCTTCTTTTATCCACACTAGTCTAGGACCATAGGTCAACTAGGCAATCGAAAATCCGCTTAATCCAGCAATTCAGAAAAAATGCTGTAAACACACATGTCGCACTCCTTTTCACATACGGTATTGTTTTTAACGTATTACTAATTCACATTAATAGCGAGATAATGGAAATAAAACAGAACGAAAACGACTGTCTTTTTTTCACTAGACATATAGGTAATTTACGGACAGCGGTATAACGCAGACCTTTACCAGATACGGATATACTCAGCAGAAATGGAAAAATTTCGGTACATAACTTCACTGGTACTCCCAGCTAAAAACTACCATCACACTTCAAACGATTTGTAAGTTAATGTATATGTAACTATAATGCTCCTGATGATAAAACATTCTCCTGAAGCGCACATTATCAATACCGATAAAAGTGAATGAAGTAGAAGTTATCTTGCAAGTCTTGTAGTAACAGTCTCAGACCTCAACAAATTGCATACATCACGGATAAATTTAAGTCCCAAGTGAGCTTTGGGTAAGGACCTTAGATTTGTTGATGGCGTTGTATCGCTTTTCCCTTGTGAAAATACATCACCACCGAGTAGAGAAACATAACAGGTACAGTTTTGAAATTAGACTTGAAAATAAAGTAGTAGTAATGTCAAATCGAGACACTGAAGAGAAATTTCGGGAAATCAATCGTGGAATGATACAATTATTCTAGTTTATATACTGAAGGCAGATAAGGACACAATTAAATGGGTTGCAATAGAAATAAACAGAAGAATAAAAATAATCTGCAGTTGGTTTGATAAAGAGGTTTTCAAAGCTCAACTTCTGACATGTCTGAAACACGAGGTTTACAATGTTTGTGGATTACCTGTTTTGGCTTCTAGTGAGAAAAGCTTTCACAGATTAGGATAGCTTCTAAGCAATCGTGGAAGAGGTGGATTCTGAGAACTAGTAGGAAAGGCAAGAAATCAAGTTAACAGTTAAAAGGACACACTGAGCGGAAGACGTAATTGGTACTATAATGGAAATGACATGGACGTAGTCGGGGCATTTACCCAGGTGAATTGGTAGCAGGCTTACCAAGAAAATTATATACTTTACTGGACTACAAGACATGGAACAACACTGACATGAGGTGGGCGGATGGCCTAAAAAAAAGAAAAAAATAGTACCAACACCGTAAAAAAGGAAATGTACATAGAAGAACATTATGATGCCACATGTATCACATGCCACATGTATCACATGATTAAGATGATGATGATGATGATGATGATGATGATGATGATGATGAGTACGATGACGAACATTGTGTCGACGACGATGGTAGTGAATCTGAGTGGCTGTGCAGCAAGAGGTGACGATACCTGCTAGAGAGTTGAAAACTGACGATTTTTCGAATATTCTACTCAACGGAGCATAAAATCATAAAATAAAAATCACAGCGGTCAGTGTCAAGATTAGGGTGCATAAGTCGGTTGAGTCACATGAGTCACTGTCTGTTGCAGACGTCACCGGACTGAAGAAAATGCGCTAGGAGCCAGAAGTACTTACACGAGTAATAATTTCAGAACCCCAAAAGTATTTTTCTGTGGTGTAGCCTTGTACGGAAATGAGAAAGGGACGAGTCCACAGTGCAGACTGAAAGAGAAATATTTAGTTTAAAAGTTTCACTTGTCAAGAAAGAATGTTAATTTCTATCACTTAGTGAACATTTTCTGATGCCATTAATCACTGGTCGTGAAAGTCAAACATTTTTTTGTAAGACACCTCAGTCGTAAGCTATGAATGAAGCTGTACCAGACATGTAACAGCATTCAGTTGTATCCAACATATTACTATTAAATGTTTGAAGTATTACGAGGTTTAAGTAGTTCTAAGTTCTATGGGTCTGATGACCTCAGATGTTAATTCCCATAGTGCTCAGAGCCATTTTTTAACGGGGATTATTAATATGTTGGATACCACTTCATTCTGTTACAAGCCTGGCACAATGCAATTCTTCTTATGGTACAGCTTATGGATGAATTCTTTTACAAAAATTTGGGACTTTCTGCGATTTGTGATTAACCAGATCTGAAGATCATCAAGGGAGTGGTGGAAACTAATAATCGTTTGTGACAACTGAGAAGGTTGCATTTTTTTGTTGGAATTATGCAGCTGTGCTACGTCTCTTGGTAATAAGTCATCTATTATCACACACTTTTCTTACATGGTGCTGCAGAAAAACTAGGGGTACTAAATGGCTAAATCGGATACGTAATGAAAATGTACAGATGGAGTTCGATAAAAAAAATTATGGTACAACGTGCCAAAAACAAAAAATGTGATCACAAAACACATTCTAAGACACTGAGGAATAGTTACGTATTGACGATGTCCTGCAGCCTTCATGACATTGATGAGATACTATTAGGCTACAAGGTGTTTCCAAATTAACTTTACAAGCTATAGAGACAGGTTCCTTACACCAAAACAAGAATGAAATGTGTAATAAACGTGGACTCTAAAACGCATGCTTTGAGCTTTGAACACTTGTTCGGTTTCCACAATGTGGAATAGATCTATTCTACTGCAAATCCTTTCTTTTCCGTATTTTAGGAAGAGGTAGTATGGACCAAAAAAAGTAAAAAAATCATCCAGTAAACATGGGCTCTAAAATGCGTACGTTAATAGCTATGATCACTTGATTGTTGCGATGATGAACAAGTACTCAAAACTCTGGAGATTCGCATTTTAGAGACCAATTGTATGATCCTTTTTTTTGATTTGGTGTTACGAAACTGTTTCCAAAACTTGTAAAGGTATTTTTGAAACACTTTGTATATACAGGATGGACCGAAAGCTACGAAAAGGTTGTAAGTGAGAATAAAATTTTTATTTATTCTTTTGTCATTTTTTGTTTCAGAGTGTGCCAAAGAAAGTGTAAAGAACTTGCCATCCTTGTTCTGTAAGTGTGTGAAATATCATTAGAAACTACCTTTCATAGCAATATACACAGGCCGAATATTAATACCGTTTAAAAACGCTGTTAACCATGTAGATGACGCTAAGTAATTCAATACAATACACATAGGATGGTGAATGCCGGGAAGTACCCCAGAAATGTAAGGCAAATTTTGAACATACGACTTCACCAGATGAGGTACCTCGCCGCACCTATCAGTGGCTGAGACTTCTGTAGGCTTATACCTGCTCACCCGAACCACGTCACATATTCACATCAATGTGACTCCGCGTCTACTTGAGCGACGTTAGCGCATTGGACTCGGGGTTCGAACCATGCGTCTAGCAGCCAGCAATTTTTTCATTGCTTGAGAAGTGCTTGGAATGAAGTATTGATTAATTTACCGGTCTTCCGGTTTACTTTAGTTCACTGGAAAGTGCAGTAAAAAAAAACAAAAACAAAAAAAAACCTACCGTATTGTAAGCTTCCGAATAGCGTCGCTACCTCTAAATGACTTACGTTTTCTTTGCTACATAATGTCCGTAAACAAAAAATTGAAGCGGAAAGAGGTAAAAAAAAAATTAGAACAGCTTTCGCTTGGTCGCAGTGGCGACGTCAGTTTTGTAACTTCCACTTTTTCAACAGATCATTGTCGGAGAAGGTGTTCGAAATTCGCATAATTTTTTAGAATCCAAGTATGGCGTTACTGTAACATCACTTCACGCCCGTGCTCGAGAATACCCTCCATATTTGAGATGTGACGTTACACGTTCAACACTTGTCATTCGCTTTTGAGGTATTTCGCTAAGTTTGAAACTTGAACCAGGAAAAGCACAAAACGAGCCAATAGAAGCTGAAGGCAGGAACATATGCAGAGGCACTATATACGAGTAGAATGATAGGTCACAGAATGAAGTCCAAATGAAACTATGGACGGAGTTGATTGAGGACAGAAACTGACTCCATGAAGAGAGAATGAATCGTAGAGTATAAGAAAGAATGCTCAAATGAGGCAATATGCTTTGGCTGACACTACGTGATCTCGAGGCTACTAATATCATTATCATATCGGGCTACATGCCCGTCTTCGGGGATGTGTAATTTAGTTTTGTGCCCTCATAAAGTACTGTAGATGTTTTAGGAGATGTCACTTCAACTTTGAGCTAGTTTCCAGCACGTCCTAAGCTAACAAATGCAAGTAAAATCTCCGAACACATCTACAGAAATTCTTCGAGGGTACAAAAATACATTACACGGGCGCTGAAGATGGACACCTAGCCCGTCAGCGGTCGGGCCAAATTCAAAAATAAACAAGTAGCCTTGCCGGATGGAAGGGCACAACAGCGACGCTTGGGCAGTGCTGGCCCACTCACCGATGACACGACGGAGTGCAGGAGCAGGGAAGCGGCGAGGCGGTTGCGTCCTCTTTGACCCAGTGCCCCTGCGAGACTGAAATATCCCCCCGGGGCGAGGATGCTGGGCGCCGGAGAAATCTGGGATACTTTTCGAAAGTCGGGAGTTTCCCCACCCACCCCCGTGGCTCAGTGGGGGGCGCGACGCCTTCACTACTACCCCCCCCCCCCTCCCCCCAGAGCTGCGCAATGGCGGCCGCGGACGGCAAAAACAACCCGTGGGCATCGCGCGACGCGTGCCGTCGCCGCCGCAACAACCCTTTTTCACCCCCATTGTGATGCAACGCGTTCGGTTCCGGACGGGAGAAATCCAGGGCGCGACTTTCTCTTGCGCCGACCGAGCTCAACCCTTTGCTCTCCGTGTCTGTAACCCACCTGCGGGGGGTTGTATTGTCCGCCGGCGGTGGTCTCTCGGACGCGCCAGGTCGCTACGCCTGGAGTGACCTGCTTAACAAGTTGGTCGTTGTGCATCCTGGCCTCCCACACTGAAGACACTTTTGTTCGGAGTCTTTTGTAGCGCAGGTGAACTGCTCTTACGTGTCGGAGAGACAAAGATCGTCCCCGTCGCTCAAACCTCCCATGTGGTTCTGGCTATATACTACTGTATTCGACACACTGGCGTAGCTGGGCAACGTTGATCAAAAGTTTAGCTTCACCAATTGTAATTCGTTACTAAAAAATTAACTTCGTCAAACTTCAAAGCGTAAGTTCACGGGAGATTTATCGCAAGTTCAAGTCGATGGTTAATCGTTAGCTCGTAATGGTATAAACTTCATTTTATGGGCATAGTGACATGAGTGAGTGACTCAAACGTAGCGCCGTTGCTTCAAATAAATTTTGGTTGGTGAAATTTAGGTGGGCCATCGAAGACAGACAAACAAATTAATCATTTAGTTAGGAATGTCAAATCACGAGAGAGGGCTCTGAGGACTATGCGACTCAACTTCTGTGCTCATCAGTCGCCTATAACTTAGAACTGATTAAACCTAACTAACCTAAGGACATCACACACATCCATGCCCGAGGCAGGATTCGAACCTGCGACCGTAGCGGTCGCTCGGATCTAGACTGTAGCGCCTAGAACCGCACGGCCACTCCGGCCGGCTAAATCACGAGAGAATCAAAATTCAAGAGAATCAGATTGTATCTGACATAAAGTGCGTATTTCCCTTAATGAACATCAGCATCTGAAAGTCGACGTCCGAGGGCTAGGATCGTTTAGAAGACAGAATGTATTTGCCCACAGAAAAACACCGTTAGACTGTAGTAGCCCACGGCGGTGTATGGGTATTATATTTAGTAAATAAATTTACTAAAACATGTTCCCCAAGAAACATTGTATCGTTGAATGTGTCTTTTAAGGGGAGGCTTACTATCTTTGGCCCGCAAAAAGCTTATTCTTTGAGATTTTTTTTATCAGGATGTGTTATAGATATTAATGTCAAATTTGGTCAAAATGTTTATTGATATTTTCTCTACAAACTGGAATTTTTTTGAACAGAAATGTTGAAGACCAAAGGCGGAAGTGCCGTTGGAACGAAACAAAATTTCGATGTAGACCTCCACGCAGGGTACCTCACAGGTCAGCCAGCTAGTCTGAAATCAAAATTGAGTTGACGTTAGCGAAGTATATAAGATTCCTTAGGAGTTGTACCTCGCTTAAATTATTTGGACCATAGGAAACAAAATGGGGGCCATTTGAAAAACATAGGGTTTGTTTCATCGATTTTTCAACTTCGTTTGCCAAGTAAAAATATTTTTAGTTGATAGGTCGGAATAATAGTGGTACAACTCCTAGACTCTTTAGTTATCTTTGTCGGAAATAAAGAATCATGCCAATCGGTTCAGTAGATTTGAAGTTAACGTACCACGCGATAAAAAAAATTATTTCGAAAAAAACGCGTTTGAAGTTTTGACTACATGTAAATGCAATATTATGCAACTTACGTTCAATCTGCTATTCCGGGTCCATAAACTAGTCCTTCATCTTCCTCACAGAGGGCGTTCTGCTCGACCTGGGCCATCCTGCGCTGCTCCAGAGCCGCTCGTACGGCCGGTGACAAGCGGTTTTCGGCCGCTTGAATCCGGTGGTCGTCCGAATGCTTGGCGAACTGCGTCGATTAGAGTCCCAGGGTGACGTCCATCGTCGTCATGGTCTTCAGATTTCCTCAATACCCTTCGTTGAAGCTGCTCACTGCCAGGAAAGTCGCAATCTCCACTGTCTTCACATCACAATACAAATGCTTTGGGGGCTAACTTCCAAACACACGTGTTCAAAATTTCATTTGAATTTTGTGTGTCTCCTCCCAAGCACCGGTACAATAACTCGTCTTCCGAAAGAAAAAAAACTGGTGTGTGGAAAAGACCGCTTTCAGGCAGGTGCATTTTTTTTGTTCACCCGCGAATAACAAACATTTCTGTTCCGTATTCGGAAAAACCGTTTCAGGGGTTGATTCTAAAAACTTTTATGGATCAAAAAATGCAATTTAAAAAATCGATTTTTGTAACCAAAAGATAGTAAATATCCTCTTAATTTGATTTCCAGCCACATTTTGAGTAGACTGTTGGGTTTACTTTATACAGTTACTTAATGGTATATTGCTTTGATCGAGTATGCTCATCAACGATACGTCTACCCAATGTTCACCTCGAAATTGAATTTTTACTGGAATTTAAAATTTTTATCAGCGTCTCGAAGGACTTCGATTCGACGACATCTAAAGAAAACATGTTCTTAACAAAAAGAGATTACTACCTTGAGACACAACGCTGCCAGATGGTGCAATGCCAGAAGACTCACCAGTGCGTCTCTGTTCTAACCTTTTAACCGGATTACTGCTACTAACTCTGCTGTCGGTATCTCAGTGCCCCAGATTGACTTTTCCTTTAGGACAGCGCCTTCACTGTTCCTTTAAACTGTAGATGATGCAATTCATGTGCTCACATTATATGTTGTTTCAAGTTCTTAAGGTTCTAAGTGCGAGTAATAAGTGTTGATTTTTTAGACAAACACTGCTTACCATCGAAATGTGTTTTCTTTTCCCCCGATATGGATACATGCGATGACGGATTTTCATCAGTTGAAGAGATAGCATCCGATTTTCTGATCTACTTTCCACAGCCAGTCCATTAACAAAAAGTAATACGTAACGTCATTTCAGTACTGAGTCAGCATAAGCAGACGACACCCAGTTATTCGCGCTCGCACTCTACTAATTACACCGGGCGCGCGCACGCCGACATAGTCATACAACTACATGACCCGAACTTGTCAGAAAATGATTTCCGACTGTGGCTCGGTATAATAGGTGTCACACACAGTAGGTATTTAATTAAGGATTAACTGACTCAAAGATAGTTAATGGAAGTTAAAATGTCCGTTAATTTTTTTAAAAAATAACTTAAAAGTTAACCCGTTACTCGAAGAGTTATTTCGTTAATTAACGATTACCGGATGAACGGTTTTGTGCCCAGCTAAGCTGACAGAATACACGTCGATCGCAACTCAGCTTCCACAATCCAACCTCAGCATTAACTCTCCTGAACTCTCAAGATCCTAGAAGCAAACGAAATCTACAAGTGGTACAGACCCCCTATAATCTACAGTACAATTTCAAAATTCTACATGTAGCGAAATATTCCTACGCGCATACTTCCATTGCTACGGAGTTTGGTGGAGATTTCATCCCACAGTAACATTTCTCCTTTCCTACATTGATGCACATACCTATTTCATTAGCCAAAACACTTAAGAACTAATCTCTATAACTTTAAATGCGAACATTTTAGGTTAGGCTTTACCGTGACTGTTATTGACATTAAATGAAACAACAAGTTTACTGTTACAACGGTGACTGGAAACAGTAAACTTGCTGTTTCAATTAACTAATCTCTACTTTTGTATCCCACCTGGTAGGTGGCGCGTGGGTCTGCTCCTGTAAACTGAAGGGTAGGCTGAATGTAAGAACTGAGTAGGAGCAGGAAAAGGTGAAATGCTTCGTTACTGCGTGTAAATTTAAATCACCTTTTACCATAGGAAGAATATGAATACATAACTTTGCACTGAGGAGCGCGTAGGCGCGAAGCCGGATGTTCCAAATGGTTCAAATGGCTCTGAGCACTATGGGACAACTTTTGAGGTCATCCGTCTCCTTGAACGTAGAACTATTTAAACCTAAATAACCTAATGACATCACACACATCCATGCCCGAGGCAGGATTCGAACCTGCGACCGTAGCGGCCTCGCGGTTGCAGACTGTAGCGCCTAGAACCGCTTGGCCACTCCGGCCGGCAAGCTCACAGAAGTTACATAGGCAAAATCTGTAGTGGCTCGCCCACTATGAAATAGAAATAATGTTGCTTGGTCCTCTACTGGGACTCAAATGGGTAGAATCTGGAGCGGCGTTCGTAGAGCTGCACAGTGCGCTGTCGTCGGTGTCTGTGTTGCACTGCCAACCGAATAACTTGTACCTACGCCGTGGCGTCGTAGCTGTCGATACCACATCTAAGCTAAACGTAATGCGTTCACTTGATAGTTTACTTTCATGGATCACTTTTTAGTTAAATTACCCATCCCATGGGAACAGTAGTCACATTGACCATCGCACCGGAACAATGATTTTTTTACTCGGAATAAAAAGTAGCCTATGTGTTGATCTCCACTCCGAAGTTCATCCAAATCCGTTCAGCCACATCATCACAAAGGGGTAAAAAATATCCCAAAACGACGAAGAAAAAGCAAGCAATTCCTAGTTCGGGGCAACACAAGTTGTATGCCGGTCGGTGTGGCCGTGCGGTTCTAGGCGCTTCAGTCTGGAACCGCGTGGCCGCTACGGTCGCTGGTTCGAATCCTGCCTCGGGCATGGATGTGTGTGATGTCCTTAGGTTAGCTAGGTATAAGTAAGTCTAAGTTCTAGGGGACTGATGACCTCAGATGTTAAGTCCCATAGTGCTCAGAGCCATTTTTGAAGAAATTGTATACTATTGTTCAGAAAAAAATAGAATGACTTGAGATAGGACGTTCATATTCACAGAACAATAACGTTAGTATGTTCTGCTGAAATGATTAGCTTTTGAATCATGTAGACCAGCGAGTTCACTATCAACATCGATATCGCAGCACAACAACACCACGTACTAGTAAAATGTGCCTGCGGCATTGGTTATCGCTATAAACCACAGGTAACGTATCAGATTGACTTAAGCAGACGTGCAGGATGCCTCGCAAACGTGTACGCGAACTGTGCCGAGAAAACAGTGAGTTTGAACGCGGGCGCACTATTAACTCGAGAGGATGTGATACATCCATCGCGGAAATTGCTGCTAGTGTGGGTCGAAGACTTTCGGTAGTGCAACGGATGTGCACAGAATGGTTCAAAGGAGGCCGCAGAACACAACGCAGTGGGTCAGGTCGCATCACCCAGACCAACCCCTGAGAAGATCGACATCTCCCCCGAATGGCATTGCAGGGCAGGTCCGCGTTCTCAGCTGTCCTCAGTGGAACCGCGTAACACATCGTACACTGTCCGAGGTCACAGTTTGCCGCCGTTTATTAAGGTATGGGTTACGTGGGCATCACTTCTCCTGCTGAGAATTTTTCCGGGTTGTATGGCCGTGGTCCATGGAACTCCTCCATCCCTGAAGTTTCGTCCAAAGCAACGTTGGGCATCTTCGGAGGTGCTGAGTCTTACCGACTGACGAGTCGGACGTCGAAGAGCGGCCTAAATAACGTGGAAAGCGGGCGTGCTCTGGATTTCACGTGATAGCAGAGATAAACCTTGTCAAGGATAAAACATTTTAACTATCGATTATAATACGTCAAAGATAAAAACTTCTCATCGATCCTGTAGCGCCACAGTCCATATACAGGGTGAGTCACCTAACGTTACCGCTGGATATATTTCGTAAACCACATCAAATACTGACGAACCGATTCCACAGACCGAACGTGAGGAGAGGGGCTAGTGTAATTGTTTAAAACAAACCATACAAAAATGCACGGAAGTTTGTTCTTAATACAAACATACGTTTTTTTTTTTTTTAATGGAACCACGTTGGTTTTGCTAGCACATCTGAACATATAAACAAATACGTAATCAGTGCCGTTTGTTGCATTGTAAAATGTTAATTACATCCGGAGATATTGTAACCTATAGTTGACGCTTGAAACCTCCGACGTTCAGTTGCTTGTTGTAACAAACAGGGGCCACGGTCGGCGTGGAGGACGCATAAATTGGCCAGCCCGTTCTCCTGATCTTACACCTCTGGACTTCTTTCCGTGGGGAACGTTAAAGGAGAATGTGTACCGTGATGTGCCTACAACCCCAGAGGATATGAAACAACGTATTGTGGCAGCCTGCGGCAACATTACACCAGATATACTGCGGCGTGTACGACGTTCATTACGCCAGAGATTGCAATTGTGTGCAGCAAATGATGGCCACCACATTGAACATCTATTGGCCTGACATGTCGGGACTCTATTCCACTACGTAATTGAAAACGGAAACCACGTGTGTACGTGTACCTCACCCCTCATTGTAATGTACATGTGCGTCTGTGAAAAAGACCAATAAAAAGCTGTTAGCATTAACCAATTACACGAGCCCCTCTCCTCACGTTCGGTCTGTGGAATCGGTTCGTCAGTATTTGATGTGGTTTACGAAATATATCCAGCGGTAGTGTTAGGTGACTCACCCTGTATATCTGTGGCGCTACAGAATCGATGAGAAGTTTTTATCTTTGACGCACTATAATCGATACTTAAAAAATTTATCTCTTCGACGTCCGACTCGTCAGTCGGCGAGACTCAGCACAACCAGGAGCACCTCTGAAGATGTCCAACGTAGCCTTGGACGAAACGTCAGGGATTGAAGAGTTTCATGGACCACGGCCGTACAACTCGGAAGAGTCCTCGGCAGTTAAAACATCCGGTCGTGAAAGCCTTCATTGTATCATCACTTCTCCGTTTACCTTCGACGAATGAGGACAAACATGCTAGATGACAATGATGTATGGAACGATGTCACTGGGCACAGGAATAGCGTCAGATAGTGTTTTCGAGGAATCCAGGTTCTGTTTGTTTGAAAATTATGGCCGCATGTTCGTTCGCCGCAAGCAGGGAGAGCGGCATCACTGTGACTCCATTCGCACGAGACGTACCTCGCTAACTCAAAACCTTATAGTGTGGGTTGCTGTTGGGTTCAGCTACAAATCACAGTTCGTCCCTGTCCAGAGCACTGTGATCAGTGCGACCTACGTGAATGACATGCTGCGCCCCATAGCTATTCCCTTTCTGCAAGACACCCCAGACGCCATTTTTCAGCAAGACAATGCACGACCACATGTCACTGCACGTACACTTGTCTTCCTGGTGTCACAGGATGTCGGCCTTTGGTCTCGCCTGCAATATCACCAGACTTGTCGCCAATTGAAAATCGTTGGAGACGGTAAAAAGACTGGTACAGCGCCGTGACCCAATGCCAGCCACCACAGATGAACTATGGAACCAGGTGAATATTACGTGAATGGCTGTTCCACACGACGCTTTTCGTGCCGTATACGATTCGATCCCCTCACACACTGCTCCTAGTGCGTAACAGGACACATGCTGAACCGTGGTGACTAAAATGCTACTCATTTGTGCAGAACATACCAATGAGTATGTCCCGTGAATACGAACGTCCTATATCTAGTCGTTCAAGGTGTTCTCTTTTTTCTGAGCGTGAGTGTATAATGCCATGTCTGACAACGTTTACTGTTGTTCACGTGTGTGCCTGTTACCAGAGGATACGCTCGCACATCAACAGCAAATCCCTCCTCTCATGTTCTGTATGTAAAGGCACGACGTCACTGTGTCATAAAGCAATTAACGAAATCGTCCTTGTGAATCTTCAAGCGTCTCACAAGCTATAAGATATGTCGCACACACAGCAACTAAACTGTAACGGGATTTTATGGAAGTATGGCTTAGACTCTGTGAGGATTGTGTAGGCATTGCATTAGCTACGTTGAATCGTAAACGTAGATTATAAACAATAAAATCATTTCCACAAATACGACACAGTTCAAAAGTCAAAGGGTAAACAGGTTTCTATAGGAGTAATTATTGTTACACATTTCGCGTTTATTCTTCAAACCAATAAATATATTGTACTACATATTTTTAAAGTAGCCTTTGTTTTAATTGAGGGTATACGCTAATTCCATCCCAAATTTCATCCTAATACGTTCAGATGGTTCAGTGTGAAGGAGTAACAAGGCGCCTGTATTTTCTAGACCCAAATTCGCGATAGATTACAAATTTTGATACTCACCAAAGAATATCGTATTTAAATGAAATAAATAAAAAATACATTAATTTATACTTTACTAGTACCTTCTAAGTTTAAGGAGTACGGGCAACCAACTGTACTTACTAGTGCTCTGAATTTTCTCTTAAGTGTCTCTATCCTTCAACAGCATATGCAACACGAATTTTATCATAGATCACCTTATCCGCTAACATTGCTTTCAAAGTTTCTATAGGAAGGTGAGTTTTCTCACTGATATATATATGATTCATGTGGGAAAACGCGCTTTCAGTGGTAGCATTAGTGCCAGGAACGCACAACAGAAGCTCCACTAATTTGAGTAAACTCGAGAATCATTTCAACCGCCCTCTGAGTTGGCAAAGTGTTGCTAGCTGTCCATTTACTAATTTTCTCAATGGTTACAGACTGTTTGACACTGACACACCCATCACAGATTTGATTTTCAGCAAACACGTTACACAGCACAGTTCTGATATCTACAGAAGAAATTCCGTGCCATCCCATACTGAGGAAATCAAAAGAAAAGGAGGGAACATTAGGAGTTCTGATACCTACAGAAGAAATTCTTTCGGTGTCATCCCATACAAAGGAAATCAAAAGCAAAATAGGTAACATTAAGAGTGGACTGGGTATTCCACTGTCAAATGCAGGGGAGAGAGCGGATTGGTGGAAGGAGTACACTGAAGGCCTCTGCGAGGCAGACGACTTGTCCGATGACGTCATAGAAGAAGAAACGGAACTCCATAGCAAAGACATTCGAGATCCATTCATTATTAGAATCAGTATTCAAAAGAGCATTATAAGACTTGGGGTCAAGTAAGGCAGAAGAAATAGATAACAGTCCATTAGCATTTCTGAAATCATTGGGAGAAGTGGCAACAAAATGACTACTCACGTTCGTGCATAGAATGTATGAGTTTGGCGATATACTATCCGACTTTCGGAAAAATATCATCCACACGATTCCGAAGATACCAAAAGCCTACAAGTGCGAGAATTGTCCCACAATCAGCTTAACAGATAAGGTATCCATGTTTGCTGATGAGAATAACGTACAGAAGAATTGAAAAGAAAATTGAGGTTCCGTTAGATGACGATCAGTTTGGCTTTAGAAAAGGTAAAGGAAACAGAGAGGTAATCTTTACATTGTGGTTGATAACAGAAGCAAGACGGAAGAAGAATCAAGACACGTCCATAGGATTTGTCGACTTGGAAAAAGTATTCGACGGTGGTAAATTGTATAACATGTTAAAATTCTGAGCAGACTCGAATAATATAGAAAATGTACAAGAAGAAAGAGGGAGAAACGAGGTTAGAAGACCAAGAACGAAGTGTCCGGATTAATAAGGATGTTAGACGCTGATGTAGTCTCTCGCTTCTACTGTTCAGTCTGTATACCGAAGAAACAACGAGGGAATAAAAGGGGGCTTCAAGATTGAGATTAAATTTGAAGGTGAAAGAATGCCAATGATAATATTTGTGATGACATTGTTATCCTCAGTGAAAGTAAAGAAGAAACTGTTGAATGGAATGAACAGTCAAATGAGTACAGAATATGAACTCTGAAAAAAACGATCGTAATGAAAAGTAGCTGAAATAAGAAAAAACTAAACTAAACCACTCCCGCACAGGCCATGAAGGCCCAAAGGTACCGACTGGCCGCCGTGTCATCCTCAGCCCAGAGGCGTCACTGGATGCGGATATGGAGGGGCATGTGGTCAAGCACACCGCTCTTCCGCCCGTATGTCAGTTTCCGAGACTGGAGCCGCTACTTTTCAATCAAGTTTTCCTTACAATGGCTGAGTGCACCCCGCTTCCCAACAGCGATCGGCAGACCGGATGGTCACCCATCCAAGTGCTAGCCCAACCCGACAGCGCTTAACTTCGGTGATCTGACGGGAACCGATGTTACCACTGCAGCAAGGCCGTTGGCGGAAATAAGAGTAGCGAGCGGCTAAACTGCAAAATTGGCAGTCACGAAGCAGACGAAGTTAAGGAATTCTGCTACCCAGACAGCAAAATAACGCATGACGGACGAAGCAAGGAGGACGCAAACAGCAGACTCGCAATGGCGAAAAAGGCATTCCTTGCCAAGAGAAATATACTAGTTGATTTGAGTAAGAAATTTATGAGATAGTACATTAGGAGAACACCACTGTATGATAGTGAAACATGGACTGTGAGAAAACCGGAACAGAAGGGAAACAAAGCGTTTGAGAGGTGGTGTTACAGGAGGCTGAAAATTAGGTTGGCTGATAAGGTGAGGAATAAGGAGGTTCTTCGCAGAATCGTCGAGCAAAGTAATGGTACACACTGACAAGAAGAAGGGACAAGATGATAAGACATCTGTTAAGACATCAGGGAATAACTTATATAAATGGTACTAGAGGGAGATTGGAGGGTAAAACCTGTAGAGGAAGACAGAGATTGGAATACATCCAGCAAATAATTGAGGACGTAGAATGTAAGTAAAATACTCTCAGATGATAAGGTTGTCAGATTGTCAGAAGAAGTGAATTCGTGGTTGGCTGCATCTAACCACCCAGAAGACTGGAAGGACAGGAACGCTAATTTGAATCAAAAAACTTCGCATGTTTACACGAATGTGGCCTATTCCTAATGGTTTGAGCAACAATTGTGTTTTTGGACTAGTGGCGTGCACGTATGTCTCTTACCTACTCAGTCTCTGTCACATTTTAATCTAGACCAACCTACACCGTTGCTGTAAACCACTCTGCTCGGGATGTCATTCTGGCACAAATTTTCCTCGTTGGAAGCGCAGTTGTCCGCGGTGTGTTTTGAGAGAAGCAGGGCGAGGGCTTGACAGTTTTGTAAACAGAAGCATCATGTGGCTGTGGTTGTATACCGCTGACTAAAATGTCACGCATCTGCACTAATGAAGAATATGCAGAGACGGTGTATGCTTACTGCTTCTGTGATGGTAGTGTTCCCGCTTCTGTCGAGGAATACCTTCGGCGCTTTCCGACACGTCGAACTGCTAATCGTAGAGTGTTTACCAGAGTTTTCAGCACATCACGTGAAATAGGTGTTATTCCATGTGACCATCTTTCTTCTGAATGCTCACCCACCTGTGCAGGAACAGCAACACGCTGTTGACATGCTGCGGCGTGGTCCTATTACGAGCACACGACGACTTTTTGCAAGTATCTGTGTAGCACTAACACGTGTATGGCGAACATTACTTGCGGGAAACTTGTACCCATTTCACACAGGGCGTGTTCGCAATCTTCACTTTGCAACAACGTCATAAGACTTCAATTTTGTCACTACTTAAATGACAATCGTTCTTTGCTTCCGTTAATACAATCCACTGATGAGGTAACGTTATACGGAATGGAATCAAAAACACATGTAATAATCATCGATGATCGACTGATAATCCACACGCAACAGTGTAGGCCAATTTCAGAGTTCGTTTATCGGTCAATGTTGGGTGCGGCATGATTGGTAACAAGTTTACAGGGTAGTCGTTTCAGAAGAGAGTATGAGACAACAAAATTATTTGCATATTTTGGAAAATTCGTGTGTTGAACGCCATGACGACATTCCTTTGGCGATGCGAACTTCCATGTACGAGTCCAGCATGACGGAGCCCCTCCATATTACTTCACATGTGTGAGGGAACATCTCATGCGTACTTGGCATAACAGTTGGATTGGTCATGATAGTAAATTTCTGGCCTCCGAGATCGCCAGCTCTTACGCCATTGCATTTTTGTTTATGGTTAGATGATGCCTGAGGTGTGCAAACGAGAGGTGAATAAGAGAGATGAACTGCTTGGTCGCGTCTTAGATCCTGCTGCCATACATCTACATGGATACTCTGCAAATCACACTCAAGTGCCTGACAGAGGATTCATCGAACCAATTCGACAATAATTCTCTATTATCCCAATTTAGTACAGCGCGCTGAAACACCGAACACCTGTATCCTTCCACGCGAGCTCTGATCGCCATTATTTTATTATGATGATCGTTTCTCCTTGTGTAAGTCGGCCTCATTAGGGAACTTGCGGAGGCCCTCAGACAGGCAACACATGTTGTCCCACGAGTCCTCAAATGACTGAAGGTGAAGTGTTCAATAGGCGAAATCTGGAGTGTGTGATAATGCTTGGAGGTGAATCTGCCACAAATACGTATTTTTCAACTGATGCTCTCTCTGTAAAACGTATGTTACCATGTTCACAAACTGCTGTACGTGTGTACGTATGTAAACATGTCAGTGTACTAAATAATTTGGAGAATATATAATGATCTACATTAAAAGTGATCTATCCTGGAAACCATTCGGAATAGGGCAGATGTCCATATGAAGTTTTCTGCTTGGGATGTGCGTTCCTGTCCAAATACTGACCATTCCTTGTGGGTCACGCAGTATGTCACATGCACCCTAGAGCATCCTTCAACATCTCTAAGCACTCTCATTTCCGGTAAGGAGACGCACGTCCCACTCCCACATCTCAACATCTGTGCCGCCATTATTTTGTAATTTTTGTTATGTTTGGGCATCTTGTTATTCTGCTTAAAAAATGGCTCTGAGCACTATGAGACTTAACATCTGAGGTCATCAGTCCCCTAAACTTTCAGACTGAAGCGCCTAGAACCGCTCGGCCACCGACGGCCGACAGTTCAGCTTATTCCTGGTAGCGGTACACACATTTAGTTTCGAAGCGTTCTGGATTTACTTCTGTACCTCAGCCCTTGTCGAGCCGCACGTCAACCCTGTGGTAGCCTGTGATAACAGAAGTGTAACACGTGCTAAATACAATTCTCACCAGTAACCACACTGCAAGACCTTGGGTGGAAGCAATGATAAGCACACTCGATGCAAAACTGAGTTGTTGCTTGCAAAACATAGTGTGTGACGTGCCTTAATCAGATTACTTCGAATTCCACTATAGTCGGAGGAATAGCAGTTGTATCCAGAGATGACAAAAGTTATGGGATATCTCCTGATATCGATTGGGGCCTCCTTTTCCCTGACGTAGTGAGCACCTCTACGCAACGTGGACTCAGCAAATCGTTGGAAATCCCCTGCATAAATACTGAGCCCTGCTGCCTCTGCAGCCGTCCATGATCACTGCAATGTCACCAGCGAAGGATTTTGTGCACGGAACTAACCTCTAGATTACGTCCAACAAATGTCTGATGGAATTCATTTTTTGTGATTTGGGTGTGCCAATCTTTCGCTCGAATAATCCAGAATGTTCTTAAAACCAGTCACGAACAGTTGTGGCCCAGTGACATGGCACATGGTCGTCGATAAAAATCCATCGTTGCTTGGCACCAAATGGTCTCCAACTAGCCGAAGATTACCAGTTGCAGTCAATGATCGGTTCGCTCGGACCATAGGACCAAGTCCATTTCATGTAAACACAGACCATACAGTCTGTTACATGTAAGCACGGAGCCACCACTCCTCCTGTTGACACGTTGAGTGCACGGTTTCGTCTGGTGTGCGCCAAACTCGAACCCTATCATCCGCTCTTACCACCTGAAATTGGGAGACCACGCCACGGTTTTCCAGTAGTGTAGGGTCCAACCGATATGGTAGCGAGCCGAGGGGAGGCGCTGCAGGCGACGTTGTGTTCTCTGCTGGCATAGCCCATTAACCACATATTCCGCCGCACTTTCCTAAGCATACGTCCGTCGTGCGTGCCACATTGATTTCTGCGGTTATTTCACGCAGTGTTGCTCGTTTGTTAGCATTGAAAACTCTACGCGTACAACGCTACTGTTCTTGGTCGTTAGGTGAAGACTATAGGCCAACGTGTGGTTCTTGACGAGAGGCTATTGCGTAAAATGTGGTGTTGTCCACAAACTCTTCAACTGTGGATCTTCGAGTATTGAAGTACGAAACGATTTCCGCAATGGAATGTCCCACGCGGGTAGCTCTAACTACTATACCACCTTCAAAATAAAAATGGTTCAAATGGCTCTGAGCACTATGGCACATAACATCTATGGTCATCAGTCCCCTAGAACTTAGAACTACTTAAACCTAACTAACCTAAGGACATCACACAACACCCAGCCATCACGAGGCAGAGAAAATCCTTGACCCCGCCGGGAATCGAACCCGGGAACCCGGGCGTGGGAAGCGAGAACGCTACCGCACGACCACGAGATGCGGGCCCGCCTTCAAAGTCTGATATTTCTCCTTCGTACAGCCATAATCACATCGGAAACCTTTTCGCATGAACCACATGTGTACAAATGACAGCTCCGCCAATGCACTGCCCTTTTACACCTTGTGTACGCGATACTGCTGCCATCTGTATATGTGCGTATCGCTGTCCCACGCCTCAATGTATATCGAAATTCTGATTCTAGCTTTGGTCACTTTGGCAGTATGTGCGCATGTAAATATTTATAATTTACATTGCTGCGTTCAGTCGTAACGTGTGCAGTGGTCGTTCCAAGAAAATGATTTCCAGACTCAGCTGTGTGAATCGGGGGATCATGTGAACGCATATGACTGCGCTAAACATCCTGCATATGTTACTGAACGGAAATGCTCACCAGTACGTGGTACTAGTGAACGAATGACAGGAAATGATTGTTCAGTCACAGAGGACCTAGCCCAGTCGGTTTGAGAATTTAATAAAAAGAGAACCAGTTAAAGTTGTTTGCTCTTTTTATGAGTATTTTATGACTGTGGCATTTATCGCGTGCTCATTATGATACTAATAATTTTGCTGTTGCCTTACTTCATATTTGCCTTACTTCATATTTGCATGTTGTGATTCGGAAGAAAAGGTTTCGTTAGTAACGGTATGTTGTTGTTGTTAATGTGATCCTCAGTCCAAAGACTGGTTTCATACAACTCTCCTTGCTACTCAATCCTGTGGAAGCCTCATCATATCCAAATAAGTAATGCAACTTATATCCTTCTCAATATGACCTAGAGAGGTGGCGAAGTGTTTAGAACACTGGACTCGCATTCGGGAGGGAGACGATTCAAACTCGCTCCCGGCCAACCTGATTTAGGTTTTCCGTGAGTTCCCTAAATTGCTTGAGGCAAATGCCGGGATGGTTCCTCTAAAAGGGCATGGCCGACTTCCTTCTCCATCCTTCCCTAATCCGATGTGACCGATGACCTAGCTGTTTGGTCCCCTCCCCAAATCAACCAACCTAACCTGACCTCCTTCTGAATTTGCTAACTACCTTCCTCTCATGGTCCCCGACTAAGATTTTTAACCCCACACTCCAGTATTAAACTGGTGATCTCTTGCTGTCCCAGAATGTGAACCTACCAACCGATTGCTTCTTTTAGTTAAGATGTGCCACCAATTTCTTTTCTCGCCTAGATGAGGACCTCCTTATTAGTTACGTCATCTACCCATCTTACATCCGGCATTCTTCTGTAGGAGCCCCGAGCAAGGAGGCGCAGTGGTTAGCACCATGGACTCGCATTGGGAAGGACGACGATTCAAACCCGCGTCTGGCCATCCTGATTTAGATTTCCCTAAATCGCTTTAGATCAATACCGGGATGGTTCCAATCGAAGGGCACGCCCCCCAACTTCCTCCGCGATCCTTCCCCCAATCCTACAGGACAGATGACCTCGCTCTTTGGTGCCCTCCCCATAATCATCCATCCTTCTCTAGGGCCACATTTAAAAAGCTCCTATCCTCTTCTTGTCAAAACTGTTTATCGTCCACGTTTCACTTCCATACATGGCTACACTCCAGATAAATTCTTTCAAAAGATACTTCCTAACATGTTAACAAATATCTCTTATTCAGAAATGTTTATCTTGTCTCTGCTATTTTATTTCTCTCTACTTCGACCGTCGTCAGTTATTTTGCTCCCCGAATAGCAAATCTCTTTACTGCTTTAAGTGTCTCATTTTCTAATCTAATACCCTCAGCATCACCTGATTCAATTCCACTACATTCCATTATCCTCCTTTTGCTGTTGTTGATGTTCATCTTATACCTCCTTTCAAGACATAGTCCATTCCGTTCAGGTGCTCTTCAAAGTCCTTTGCTGTCTCTGACAAAATTACAGTTCATGGAAAAACTTCATAGTTTTTAGTTCTTCACCCTTAAGTTTAATCTCTTTAAAAAAATCGGTTTCCTTTACTGCTTGCTCATTTGACAGGCTTCATAACGTCGGGTACAGAGAACAACCCTGTCTCACTTCTTTCTCAATTACTTTCTTTTCAGCCCCTCGACTCTTACAACTGCCATCCTGTTTCTGTACAAATTGTAAACAGTCTTTCACTCCCTGTAACTTACCCCTGCTGCATTGAGAATTTCAAAGAGAGCATTCCAGCCAATGCTGTCAAAAGCGTTCTCCAAATCTACAGAAGCCATGAACGCAGGTTTCCCTTTCCTAAACCTATGTTCTAAGGTCAGTCATAGAGTCAGTATTGCCCACATTTCTCCGAAACCCAAACTGATCTTCCACTAGGTGGGCTTCCTCCATTTTTTCCACTCTCTGTAAAAAATTAGTCAGTATGTTGCAACCATGACTTACTAAACTGATGGTTCGGTGATACTCACACCTGTCGGTAGCTGCTTTCTTTGCAACTGGGCAGCTGAAACCATCGTACCAGTAAGTCCTGCAGGGTTTGCAGGTGAGCTTCTGTGATGTGTGTAAGGTAATAGATGAGGTACTCCCGAAAGTGAAGCTGTGAGGGAGGTAGAGTATTTGTTTGTGAGTCCTCATCCGGCACATAGGTTTGGTCTGCCAGGAAGTTTCAAACAAGTGTACACACTGCTTCACAGCGAAAATTTATTCAGAAGCCTGCGCTCACCTTTGTAAACGCTCATTATCTCCTCTGACCTGACTTCAGTTATCGGCCACATGCAGCGAGGCGACAATGTGGCTCATGTTGCCGGACGAAGATGTGGATCTTACTCTCTTTAGCTACAAGTCCACGTAGCTGTTTCCCAACAACCGCCATGTCATGTCCTATGTCAGCCTCTTCTCCTTAGATTATCATTTATATGCAATGTCATCAATAATTTGTTGTTTGTATTCCAATCTCCGTCTTTCTCAGCAGTTTTTACTCTACAGTTGCCTCTACTACCACGAACTTCATAAGCTGATGTCTGAACGGTTGTCCTAGCATCCTGACCCTTCAACTTGCCAGTGTTTCCCACAAAATTATATCCACACCGATTATGCAGGGAAGCTTCTCATTTCTTATCAGAGGAAGTAATTTTCAGCATCCTTCTGTAGCACCATGTTTCAAGAGCTTCGATTTTGTTCTTCTTTAGCTACGCACAGACCATGAATGGCTTCCATACCACACTGCACTCTAAATGTACAGCTTCAGAGATTTCTTACTCAAGTTAAAAAGAATATTGGTACTAGTAGAAATCTTTGGGTCACGAATGCTCTTGTACGTTATCAGAAATTTCTTACTCAAGTTGAAGCTGATGCCGGTATCAGTAGGCACCCTTTACTCACGAATGATCTCTTTGTGTTTGTCCGGTTCTTGTATTGTCCACACCTCGTCCATCAGTAGTTACTTCGTTTCCAAGGTAGCGGAAATCTTTCTATTCGTCAGTTAAATAAATACACAAGATATTGAATAATATTTATTTTGGCATATAATTGTATTTCAATTTTTATTTTGTACATCTGACTCGCCATAGCTTCGGATCGCAATATGTATCTGTGCCATGATAACTTGTTCGCATAATGGAAAATTTTTTGACAGACCACTGCGTAGGGATAGGACTGAAATTTATAGAATGTCACGTAACTGAATATCATCACTTTCATACAAGATAAACGAGCCAACCTTCCACACAAATTCAGTACTAAGCAACCTCTACCATGCAACAACGGTGTGAAGTATCCTCTGCCACACATCAGTAGAAAGCATTATCTGCCCACACAACATTTTACAGTACATCTCCTTCTGTTACATGGAACTGAGCCGCGCGCGGTAGCCGCGCGGTCTTAGGCGTCCTGTCACGGTCCGTGCGGCTCCCCGTCGTAGAGTCGAGTCCTCTCTCGGGCATGGGTGCATGTGTTGTCCATAGCGTAAGTTAGTTTAAATTAGATTAAGTAGAGTGTAGGCTAATGGACCGATGACCTAAGTAGTTTGGTCCCATATGACCTTACCACAAATTGCCAAATTTCTACACAGATTTGGAAAGAGTGTGGAGCACCATCTAATGCAATGTATTCGTATGAATTACCCTCTCCCGTCTGCCACAGACCAGTGATGCGAAACACTATCATAAGTACCACACCGGTACGAAGCACCCTCTGACATGTCACACTGGTATGATGTACTACCTGCAACATAACTGCTGTAGCATGCATTCTTCACTACGGATCATAGCTATGAAGCAAGCTCTGCCGTACGCAATCGCTGGGATTCAACCTCTACCATGAAGCACTGGCATTCAGCACGGTCTGCCAAGCAATAGTGGATTAAGAGCACTCTGCCGTGTAACATGGCATCAAGCACTCTCCGCCACACAATATTTGTATGAAACACCTTATGCTACACTACATTATTATGAAGCACAGCCTGCTGCAAAACATTGGTACAAAGCATTCTGTGCCAGATTACAGTGATACGAAAACCCTTCCGCCAAGCAATATTGGTATAATACACCCTTTGCCATGTAACTGCGGTAGCTTGCATCCTCCACTACGTACCACTGGTGAGTGGTGTCCTCTGCCATCCAACGTTGATACGAAGCATAACAACATACATCTCTGTAACACGGGACATTGGAATGTAGATTGAGTGACCAAAAGTGTGCGGACACCTGGATAAAAACAACCTAGAAGTTCGTGGCTCCCTCTGTCCATAATGCTGGAATTCAATACGGTGTTGGCCTACCATTAGCCTTGATGACAGTTTCCACTCTCGCAGCCATACATTCAATCAGGTGCTGGAAGGTTTCTTGGGGAATGGCAGTCCATTCTGCACGGAGTGCTGCACTGAGGAGAGGTATCGATGTCGGTCGGTGAGGCCTGGCAAAAAGTCGGCGTTCCAAAACATCCCAAAGGTGTCCTATAGGATTCAGGTTAGGACACCGAGCATGCCAGTACATTACAGGTATGTCGTTGTCGTGTAACCACTCCGCCACAGGCCGTACATTATGAAAAGGTGCTCGATCGTGTTGAAAGATGCAGTCGCCATCACCTAATTGCTCTTCAACAGTGGGAAGCAAGAAGGTGCTTAAAACATCAATGTAGGCCTGTCTTGTGGTAGTGCCACGCAAAACATTGAGGGTAGGAAGCCCCGTCCATGAAAACACAACCACACCATAACACAACCGCCTCCGAATTTTATTGTTGGCACTAGACATGCTTGCAGATAAAGTTCACCGGGCATTCGCCATACCCACAACTTGCTATCAGATCCCCACATTGTGTACCGTGATTCGTCACTCCACAAAATGTTTTTTCACTGTTCAATGCTCCAATGTCTTCACTCCATATACCAAGCGAGGCGTCGTTTGGCGCTTACCTGCTTGATGTGTGGCTTAAGAGCAGCTGCTCGAGTATGAAATCCAAGTTTTATCACCTCTCGCCTAACTGTCATAGTACTTGCAGTGGGTCCTGATGCAGTTTGGAATCCCTGTGTGATGGTCTAGATAGATTTTCTATTACACATTACCACCCTTTCAACAGTCGGCGGTCTATGTAAGTGAACAGACGAGGTGGCCTGTACGCTTTTGTACTGTACGTCCCTCCATGTTTCCATTTTACTATCATATCGGAAACAGTGGACCTAGGGATTTTTAGGAGTGTGAAAATCTCGCGTACATACGTATGACACAACTGATACCCAATCACCTCCCCACGTTGGACGTCCGTCAGTTCCGCGGAGCGCCCCAGTCCGCTCTCTCAACATGTCTAATGACTACTGAGGTCGCTGACATGGAGTACCTTGCACCTAATATGAAAAACGTATGTTTTTGACGGTGTCCGGATACTTTTGATCACGTAGTATAGCACTCTCTACCACACAACATTGCTGAAAAACATACTCTCTCTGGCAGCACTGCATAAAGCACCCCCTGCTACGCCCAGTCTGTAGATGGTACCTACAGTAGTGTTACTTTAGTATGAAACGCACTCTGCCATGCAACAGTAGTACGATGGACTCACTGCTACCTAAATTGGTTATTATGGACCCTCTGTTATCCATTATTATTAAGAACCACCCACTAACATACAACGACTGTAAGAAGTATCTTGTGCTACGCACTTCTTTTAAGAAGCACTCTCTAAATTGTGCCATTGGTCTGGAGAACCCCACACCACACAACATTTGTACAAATCACTCTCTCCCAACCAACACCGTTCACCTTCTGGCGCACACAATTTTAACAGGTCAACATCTGACAAGTAACACTTGTATGAATTACCCTCTGCCTTGCACCACTGGAACAAAACACCTCTACCATATAACTTTGATAGGATACAACCTTTGTAAAGCTATGACACACCAATATGCAACAGTGGACCAAAGGACACCCGGCCAACAAACATCGGTGTTTAGGACTCTCTGCAATACATGACTGGCACGAAGGTCATTATGGTACATGTCACTAGTACAAACCACCTACTGCCACGCTGCATACGTACGAAGCATCCCTCTCCCCTCCACTCGTAGCATAGGAAGGGTACACCCGCCAACACACACAATGGCACCAAGCATTCATCATTTGTAAAAAGCTTCTTCTCCCATGCACGATCGGCAGTATGCAGTGCCTGCAATGTACACTCCTGGAAATGGAAAAAAGAACACATTGACACCGGTGTGTCAGACCCACCATACTTGCTCCGGACACTGCGAGAGGGCTGTACAAGCAATGATCACACGCACGGTACAGCGGACACACCAGGAACCGCGGTGTTGGCCGTCGAATGGCGCTAGCTGCGCAGCATTTGTACACCGCCGCCGTCAGTGTCAGCCAGTTTGCCGTGGCATACGGAGCTCCATCGCAGTCTTTAACACTGGTAGCATGCCGCGACAGCGTGGACGTGAACCGTATGTGCGGTTGACGGACTTTGTGCGAGGGCGTATAGTGGGCATGCGGGAGGCCGGGTGGACGTACCGCCGAATTGCTCAATACGTGGGGCGTGAGGTCTCCACAGTACATCGATGTTGTCGCCAGTGGTCGGCGGAAGGTGCACGTGGCCGTCGACCTGGGACCGGACCGCAACGACGCACGCATGCACGCCAAGACCGTAGGATCCTACGCAGTGCCATAGGGGACCGCACCGCCACTTCCCAGCAAATTAGGGACACTGTTGCTCCTGGGGTATCGGCGAGGACCATTCGCAACCGTCTCCATGAAGCTGGGCTACGGTCCCGCACACCGTTAGGCCGTCTTCCGCTCACGCCCCAACATCGTGCAGCCCGCCTCCAGTGGTGTCGCGACAGGCGTAAATGGAGGGACGAATGGAGACGTGTCGTCTTCAGCGATGAGAGTCGCTTCTGCCTTGGTGCCAATGATGGTCGTATGCGTGTCTGGCACCGTGCAGGTGAGCGCCACAATCAGGACTGCATACGACCGAGGCACACAGGGCCAACATCCGGCATCATGGTGTGGGGAGCGATCTCCTACAGTGGCCGTACACCTCTGGTGATCGTCGAGGGGACACTGAATAGTGCACGGTACATCCAAACCGTCATCGAACCCATCGTTCTACCATTCCTAGACCGGCAAGGGAACTTGCTGTTCCAACAGGACAATGCACGTCCGCATGTATCCCGTGCCACCCAACGTGCTCTAGAAGGTGTAAGTCAACTACCCTGGCCAGCAATATCTCCGGATCTGTCCCCCATTGAGCATATTTGGGACTGGATGAAGCGTCGTCTCACGCGGTCTGCACGTCCAGCACGAACGCTGGTCCAACTGAGGCGCCAGGTGGAAATGGCATGGCAAGCCGTTCCACAGGACTACATCCAGCATCTCTACGACCGTCTCCATGGGAGAATAGCAGCCTGCATTGCTGCGAAAGGTGGATATACACTGTACTAGTGCCGACATTGTGCATGCTCTGTTTCCTGTGTCTATGTGCCTGTGGTTCTGTCAGTGTGATTATGTGATGTATCTGACCCCAGGAATGTGTCAATAAAGTTTCCCCTTCCTGGGACAATGAATTCACGGTGTTCTTATTTCAATTTCCAGGAGTGTAGTATTGATAAGTACCATCCTTTTTCACACTACACTGGAAAGAAGCAAATCTGTAACATTACATTCGCAAGCAGCACCCTCCACCACACTACATTGGTAAGAAGCACACTCTCCCCCATGACATTGGAGAGAAGCATGCTCAGACACACTAGATTGGTGAGAACAACACTCTGCCCCATAACACTGGAGAGAAGCATCCTCTTCACACTACATTGGTAAGAAGTACCTTTCGATACACTACATTCGTGAGGTGCACCTGCCACCAAATTACATCGGTACAAAGTACCCTTCGCCTTGGTAAGAAGCACACTCCCCCACTAAATTGGAGAGAAGCACCATCTTCAACACTTCAATGGTGAGAAGCAGCCTATGTAGATCCACAATGGTAAGAAGTATCCTCTGCCATCCAACACAGGTAAAAAGCCACTGTACACTGGTAAGAAAAACCCTCTTCAACACTACATTCATAAGAAACGTCCTCTGTCACACTACACTAGTAAGAAACACATTCTGCTCCATGACATTGGAGAGAAGCATCCTCTGATATACTTTGGTAATAATTACCCTCTGATACACTACATTCGAGAGATGCACCCTCTGCCACATTACATCGGTACAATGTACCCTCCGCAACACTACATTGGTAATAAACACAATCTGCCCCACAACATTGAGGATAAGCACCTCCTTCAACACTTCAATTGTGAGAAGCACCCTCTGTCACACCACATTCGTAAGAAGTACCCTCTGCCATCATACACAGGTAAAAAGCCAATCTACACTGCCACTCTAAAGTGATAAGAGATACCTGCTTAAACAGTGCATTTATAATAAGCGTCCTCTGTCACACTACATTGTTAAGAAGCACCCGGTGCCACACTACTCTCGTAAGAAGTACCCTCTGATACACTGCATTTGTAAGAAGCACCCTCTGCCACACTACATTGGTAAGAAGAAGTCTCTGCTACCCTACAGGTAAGAAGAAGTCTCTGCTACCCTACATTGATACCGAGCGAGGTGGCGCAGTTGTTAGCACACTGGACTCGCATTCGGGAGGACGACGGTTGAATCCCGTCTCCGGTCATACTGATTTAGGTTTTCCGTGATTTCCCTAAATCGCTTCAGGCAAATGCCGGGATGGTTCCTTTGAAAGGGCCCGGCCGATTTCCTTCCTCATCCTTCCCTCACCCGAGCTTGCGCTCCGTCTCTAATGACCTCGTTGTCTACGGGACGTTAAACACTAATCTCCTTCCTCTCCTTCTCCTACATTGATAAAAAGCTCTCTGCCACACTGCACTGGTAAGAGGCAGCCTCAGCTACAATACAGTGGTATGAAGTTCCATCTGCCACTCTACGATGATAAGAAAAGCCCTCTGCAAAACTACATCCATAAGAAGCATCCTCTGTCACACTACACTGGTGAAAAGCACTCATTGCCCCACTACATTGGAGAGAAGTAACCCCTGTGCACTACATTGGTAATACGCACCCACTGCCACAGTATACTGGTAAGAAGCCCACTCCACTACACAACATTGGAGATAAACATGCTCTGCCACACTATATTGTATGGAATCTCCCTGTGCGTCACTATACTGATAAGAAGCACTCTTAGCCTGACTACGTTGGTAAGATGCACACTCCGATACACTGCATTGGTAAGGAGAACCCTCTGCCACAGTAATTTCGTAAAAGGCGCCTTCTGCCTTCTATATTGGTAAGAGGCACCGTCTCTCACGCTACTACATTGGATGGAAGCGCCCTGTTCAGTAGTACACTGGTATGAAGTACCCTCCGCCAGACCACACTCTGCTACTGTACATTTGTAGTAAGCACTCTCTGCCAAACTGCATAGGAAAGAAGCATCATCTGCCACACTACATTTGTAAGGAGCACCCTACTCTGGTAGGGAGCTCCCTGCGCCATACAACATACTAAAGAAGTACCCTCTGCCACACTACACTGATAAGACGCACCCTCTGCTACAGTAGCTCTGTAAGAAGCGCCATCTGACAAACTGCAATGGTACCGAGCACTCTCTCTGCCAGCCTACATTGGTAGGAGGCGCCCTCTTCCACACTGCAGTGGTAAGAAGTACACTCTGACTCGCAATGTCAGTAGAATCTATCCTCCGCCACAAACTCTTTTTGCGAGACCCCCTGCCACACGCAATCTGAAGTACCTTTCGCTGCACAACATAGTAGCAGGGGCGGTCTGTGGGCGTATTGCTGCCGGATATAGGTGACACTGACGTCGTTTTCTAGAGAAATGCACAGTATCCCTATTTTGTTCATTAATCCTACATGAATCCCCCGATCGATAATCATTACTTACGACGTAATCGAAGAAGGCTTTTACTTGCCGGGTGAATTACATTTATTAGGACTCCAGACAGACGGCAGTGCGATGCATACGGACTTACTGCTAGGTTTATTCGAATGCTTGTGATGAGATGATGTACAAAGAGCAGTTTTAAATCCAAAGGTTGCTTTGAACGGCACGACATGCAAAAGGTCTTACTTGTGTAGGTGGTGAATGCCTTTGCCTACCTCCGAACCGACTTATTTAGGTATAGGTATAAGAGACACCAAGTGGTAATCGACTACGAACTTCGGCAGCACTCGACATACGTCACATACACAAAGCTTTGCCGGAGATGAAAGACGTAAAAGCAACAAAAAAAAAAAAGCCAAGAACCGATTTAGATTTGAACCATGAACGTGTTGGTAGGCTATATTCCGTGAACTATATTTGTGCTATGTTACGCAGCACGTTGTTACACTTCGTAATGCACGTTTTTCAAAGTTAGTCACACATTAATTCGTGCCATTCACCCACCTAATGCTAATGATATCCCTCGGCTAACGCAGCTTACAGTTCTCGCCCGTGTTACCGATACAGTACTCCGTTTGTACGGCGAAAAATGTCTGTAGTATTTCCTTGCAGCTTTGTCGCAATAGTATTGGTGAGGCAGCAGCAGTGACGTCACTCGACCGAATGATTAGTTCGACGTGCCTCAGTTAACGTGTTGTGTCGGGCGAGTGCGGGTCAACACCCCTGTTCTTCGCGGTTCGGTCTGCCACGATTCTTTCTTCTCCTTCTCCGTCGCTGTTACGTCGACACCGTCATCTTCCAGCGGATGGTAAGCGTTTCTTTGAACTGTACATATAAGAACGCTTGCAACAGCTCTTTCGATAACCGAAATATACATCATATTGAGGCGGCTAAACAGTTTTAGAATGAGCTTTCAAATCCTATCATATGTCAGGAAATCGTATGGAAGTGTGGTATATTCGCAAAATTTAATCAAGTCAAAAAGTGTATTTGTAGATTTTAAAGATGACGAGTGAAAAATGAATAACAACAAACAACACAAATTTGCTAGAAGCTGCAGTACGTAAACTGACTGTATATTGTCATGTTGTTATCGGCCATAGGTACAATTTATCTCTGACAGTAGATGCTGTTCTCAGGGAAATCATGAAAAGGCGTGGACTCGTCACATGAAGTATTTCTTTCGTAATTATTTAAATGTAATTTTTTTTCTGCTTCCGTTTCAGAGCTTTTGCTAACTTGTGCAGTCAGGGAACGTTCTAGATCGTCATTCGCGTAATTTTGAAACTGTAGCTTTTACCGTAGTTACCTACCGAATATTTTTGCAAATCATCTTGCCTCACTGGTTGTTATAGAATAAAGTATGTCGTTCCGCGCATTAATTTTAGTTGGAAACGTTAAAAATTTACGTAATTCTTTACAAATCAGGGAACTATTCTAAGTAGCTAGTTTCTTGTAGTTAAACGACGCCTGGATAACTGAATCGCAGAGCTGTAGACCAGTCACAATTCTGCTTCATGGAGTGCTGTATTTTATTTCTTTAGAAATAAATCGCAATCTTGTAATCCACGCATTAGGTTCACTTGAAGTGTAATTACGAAATGTCTCATCCATATTAGTACAGTTATTACTTTCCATACACGTACCAATATCAAGTTATCGAAAAGTTTCTTACACTCAGTCATTTTGTGCGGAAAACTGCAGCTCCGTTTGCTGTACGTCATGGGCAAGGTGACCGGGCCGCCAACAACGTTACGTGATCTGCTCACAGTAGCTGCGCCAGTCGTTCGAATGGGGCGGGTGCGGCGACGCATCGATGCTGGTTTCTCCCCTCACAGTAACTACGAGCGCATCGCATTGTTAGCCACGTCTCCAGCTTTACACCTGGAGACGTAATAATTAAATGGGAAGCATTCGAAATAACAGCTCAGGTATGTGATTCCACGTGAGAATTGATAACATACTCCCTGTATTCGTAAGCCATCGTACGGTGTGTGGCGGTGGGTACAGTCTCGCGACGTTACCTGGCGTATAATTAAACACTTGCGTACAAAACATCCATTCACGTCCTGTGCCACTGCGCTGAAGACTTGCCAACGTCAGAAATCGCTACACACTCAAGCCAGCATACGGTGCGCACGACGTCGAATCTGAATAAACAAAAATGTAAAGTTTGGTAGTTATTTTGGTTTGTTGAAAATCGGGTACCTCCGAAAGTGGACAGATTTTGAAATTTTGACCCAACGTTGAATTCTAGTAAACCGTGCATTTACATACCCATTCAATATGTACTGTGTGTGTGTGTGTGCGCGCGCGCGCGCGTCATACCTGTGTGGACAATAATGTAAATTTTGCTGTGTTCAAATTCGGACATCTCCGAAACTTCTCAACTGATTGCTTTGAAATTTTGACAACGTTGAATCCTAATACAGGCGTGTTTTTAGCTACCTATTCCTTATATTTATTGTGTGTGTGTGTGTGTGTGTGTGTGTGTGTGTGTGTGTGTGTGTGTGTAACTTTTTGAGATTTTTTTGTAACAGCGTTTTCCAGTTCTTCAATATTTATAAAAAATCCTATATTAAAAATGGTTACGTAACAACAGATGCGTATTCCAGTATAACGTTGCGTCAAAATCTGAAATCATTCGCTCAAAAGCTTTTAGGAGAGTTGTGATTAGGAACGTTTACCGTTTCCAACTTAAGTACTAACGTAGATGTTCGTTCCTTCAGATTTTCAAAAAAAATGGTTCAAATCGCTCTGAGCACTATGGCTTATGGGATTCAACATCTGAGGTCATCAGCCCCCTAGAACTTAGTACTTAAACCTAACTAACCTAAGGACATCACACACATCCATGCCCAAGTCAGCATTCGAACCTGCGACCGTAGCGGTCGCGCGATTCCAGACTGTAGCTCCTAGAACTGCTCAGCCACCGCGGCGGGCTCAAATTCTCATATTTGCAAAAGTTCTTCACGGATTCCTTTGAAATTTTGACACAACATTGCATTCGAATACTCACGTTCTTTTTAGATACGTACTGTAATGCCTTCTGGTGTTTATATCATGAGCATTTATTCATTAGAAGAGCTATGTTTCGAAGTAGCGAAGATGTAGTGCTCATAGCTCTTAACGTATGCATTTTAGAGCACATGTTTACTGGACATCTTTTTCTTGTTTTGGTCCATACTGCCACTTCCCAAAATATGGAAAGTAAAGAGCTTGCAGTAGAAGAGATTTGTTTCACAGTATAGAAGATGAAAAATGGTTCATAGCTCGTAAGGTATGCATTTTCGAGCCGGCCGAAGCTGCCGAGCGGTTCTAAGCGCTACATTCTGGAACGCGTTAACGACCGCTACGGTCGCAGGTTCTAGTCCTGCCTCGGGCATGGATGTTGTGATGTCCTTAGGGTAGTTAGGTTTAACTAGTTCTAAGGGACTGATAACCTCAGGCGTTGTTCCATAGTGCTCAGAGCCATTTGAACCATTTTTTTGAATTATCGATTTTATATTTATTGAACTTCTACTATCGTGTACTTTCAACCGAAACGTTGTTAGTAAAATAGCTTATTGGTTTATGATTTGAAGATTACTGCAAAATCTGAAATTGCAGTAGAGAGGGGAGGCAGCATGAGATGGACGTGGAATATTCGAATGTGAAGGGGGGAGAGAAGGGAGAACGTGGTACACAGAGAGGTCGAAGGAGAAATAGTTGGACAAAGAAAGGGGGGCGTCGGACATGGACTGAGAGAGAGAGAGGAGAAAATGGAATTGGGACGTGTATCCAGTTCCCATACACATTAGAAAATCGTGATTTCTCTTTTCTTTTTCTACTGTCACGGCAAAGCGTGGCTGCGAACTGCTAGTAGTAAACAAAACTCATTCATGCGAAATATCCTCTGAGATATACGATTGAAGACTGGCTAACAAGTGAACTCGCTCCGTCGTGTAGCCGTGCGGTCTTTGGCGTCTTGTCACGGTTCGCGCGGCTTCCCCCGTCGGAGGTTCGAGTCCTCCTTCAGGCATGGGTGTGTGTATTGTCATTAGCGTAAGTTTGTTTTTGTTAGATTAAGTAGTGCCTTCGCCTAGGGACTGTTGACCTCAGCGGTTTGGTTCCACAAGCGAAATTTCCAAGCGAACTCCCTTCAATGATAGTCTCCCGCCGTCGCCTAGTAAACAGAACTCAAGCACTCTATACATCCGCTCATATATGAGACTGCATTGAAGGATGGCTAACGAAAGCCCTTACTATCTTCTCAACGGGATATACCGTCATGCAGTATCCCCGCTCACTTAACTATCGGCCATATCATATCCTAATTACAACGTCTAGAGGCACTGTTACTGCTACACTGTCATAGAATGGTAATCAGTACGAAATGACTTTGGAGGGTGTGGATGAGAATTACTAAAATATGGTAGAAGAATGAGAGACACAGTTATTGCTTAGATTTGTCAACTTATACGTTTAAATTCAAGAAAATCCCCTTTGACAGAAATAACACGAATGGGAATGGAGTTTACCATACTGTAATTATTAATTTGTGTTGTGTAATGATACGCTAATCAAGTTTACATCAAAAATTCTTTCGTGTACGACACAGCGACCTTAACTGTACGAAGACTAGCCACTAAAAAATCACGCTTTCGCTTCACGCTAGCACACAGTCAGTACTGATAAAAAATTAAAAGTTGGTCAGATGCGACGAAGATGCAAGTATTGAGGGCTCTGTACAAACTTATTTAATCATATTAACGGTTTCCACCTTCCAGGAATCAAGGATATTGGCAGTTTTTGCTGTTATCGAAGATGATAATCGAAAGATACCGGTTCCAGTGATTAAAAGACATTGTACAATGTTTCAATTTCAAGTCTGAAGTCGGAATACTGGTACCAAAAATCTATTTTCGTGTGAAATAATTACATATCAAAACTTTCCGATTTTTTTCCTCCTACTTCTACTGTTAAACTTCGGTTCTTGCCTAATTTCATGATTTTTGTCAACTGGAAGTACCTTATAGTTTCTCATGAGTAAGTTTTCGAATATCAAAATACGTGACATAAATGGCCGTAATTTTTATACCGCCAAGGGGTGATAGACGTTAATACGTGACGTAAATATGAATTCCGTACTCCTTTTCGTGCTAAGAAAAGGCTTTGTAACAGACAGACAACAGCGATCCAATGGGAGTTCCGCTTTTGCATACTGAGACGCAGAACAGTAAAGATAGCTGGTATTTCCATCAGCGGTTACTGCTTTCAGGACGCTCTCATCTTCTGAGATATCCTGCCTGTGCAGCGTCAACAGCTCCGCACGCCAATACACTAAGACTAAACAATAAATATTATTGTGAATATTCAAAAAAGTGTCTGGCTTTCATCTGGTTGTCGCTAACCACGCGACAAGATATTTCGAAGGTGCATTTCCCAGTCGTCCTCAGGTGACCTGTCGAAAACTAAAGGGATGTCTTTATTTTTTTAAATAATTTTCATTTCCTACCCTCAAAGGTAGAGGTGACTGCTTGAGTGATGATGCGGTGGCAACTCTGGTACTGGGCAGCCAAGTATCAGGCGAACTGGAAATATTTTGGTACACGACTTCCAATTTTGGCCTTTGCTTTACAATGAAGAGACATTTTCGAAAGCACTAGTCGGAGCTCGGGGATGGCAAAAATTTTAAATTTAGTTCTGGTGCAGTACTTGCAGAGGAAATATATTGAAGCTTGAGGCCCAGAATCTTCTCAAAAGTATCCTGACACTTTTTAGTGAACGTTGACATGAGATGTTTCCTTCCTTCGCTTTCATGGCGGTTTGAACACATTTCAGTGTGGTTTATGTATGTCTGTACAGAAATGGCCTCCAGTTCTTCCTCATGAGCGGCATCCAGATTAGTTAATTATGTTGGACGATGGACTCCGGAACGAAATCCACGGTCATACTCATACCAAAAGTGTTACAGTGGGTTCCAGTCGGGCTGCGTGCACGCCGGGAGAATTGCCTCACAGTTGATGCTGTGTGACAGGGTCATGCTGAGACAAGGAATCATCGTCTTCGAATGGTTTCCCTGCTTAATGCTCTATACAATGTTGTAAAAATGTTCATGTCGTACAGCATTTATTTATTTATTTTGAGCAACTGAACCACGCGCTAGCTACGAAAAATACACCCATACCATAACCACTTCCGCACTTCACTCACGGCAGTGAACTGCTCCTCGAGTGTTGTACCACATTGTTCTTTACTTTATACGCACAATCATTGTGTTAGCTGGTCTGTTAGTAGCACTCTAGAACTCAGGAGTGATTGCTTCCGCTGATTTCTTGCCAGTTTTTACAACCACGTTGCACAGCGCTCGACGGCCCCTAACCATCAGTACATGGGGGAGTCTATCTGGGCTTGGGTAAATTGTGGTTGCTCCTTCGCTTTTCCATTCCACAATCACATCGTCGAATCGATGTGGCGAGTCTTAGAAGCGTTGAAATGATCCTGGTGGTTTCGTTACTCCGTCAACTTCCAATGCATAGTCCACCTTCGATATCATTCAGCTCTCCTGACTGACCCATTCTGCTGCTCTGCTGAGAACACAGTATTCGTCAGCTCGTTTTGTACTTGCATGTCCGCCTCTAGTGGCGTCTAGTGGTCAATTCCACGTTACGTATAGGCGTACGTATATGTAAGCTACGGGGGAAAGGAAAGAAAAGCGGAGTGATTATTGATGTCAGTTGCATCTACATCCTACATTTATACTCTGCAAGCCACCCAACGGTGTGCGTCGGAGGGCACTTTACGTGCGTTTTTTACAGGATATTACGCTGCGACGAGAGAAAATGTGTACCAGACGGGGATTCGAACCCGGCGCCTCCTGCCTTGTAGGCAGTTACGTTAACCACTGCATCATCTGGACACAGTGTTTGTCGCCACTGCGCGAACTATTTCGAACGCCTCTCGGTCGACCAACAGTCTCATCTAACGTTGTCTATCCGTAATCCCTGACCATGTCCTCCACGCTCTTTACTCAGAAATTTCCGCAGGAGATCGGGCGTATCTGTGTATCGGCACTGAGAAAGGTGGGTTCGTTTCACATCGAGGTGATTGAGATATATGAATGTGTGGTGTCTGCTCTTTCGGACGTGCCAGAAAGAACAGACACCACGCATTCATATAAAAGGGGTCCGTATAGTTGCGATCAGGTAGTGTTTGTGCAGGTGGTGTTTACAGAGTAAAGTCGATGACTTCTTCGACTTGTACTTTGCGCCTACCTTGGAGGATGACGATAAAGACTTCCAACATCACGCAGTTCAGCAGCACGTTCTCTGCTTTCTGCCCATGCGTCAAGGTCGTGGTGACAAGCTGACCACACATCCGGTGTTCAGCGCCCTGGAATAGCAG
Source organism: Schistocerca gregaria (assembly GCF_023897955.1). NCBI lineage: Eukaryota > Metazoa > Arthropoda > Insecta > Orthoptera > Acrididae > Schistocerca > Schistocerca gregaria. The sequence goes on along the minus strand of NC_064929.1, from coordinate 167,493,679 downwards.
AACTCAAGTAGCCTGAGGGTTGTAACTTGCTATGGCCACCGATGCAGTTTGTGGTAGTTTTCTTTTCCCACAGCAAATCGTGGAAATGGCTATAGATATATGGCATCTGATTCCATGCCACGTCTGTTTCCACAGAGTCTTCAAACGTAAGTCCGAAAAAACTGTTTCTAGAGCAAAAATTATCTCTTTCTCTTATATTCCATTGAGTGTCTAGCAGTAGTAGATCTGGCTGGTTACAAAAGACAAGTGAAGCGTCGATGTTAGGTGCACGTAAGTATGACCTATAAGCCGTACCATACTAGCAAGGCGTTTTTTAAATTCCAGCCTTCCGCAATTAAAAATCATCGCTATAAAAAAATGTGGCATCGAAGGCTGGTGGTAAACGACTTCAACCTGAAATATTGGTAGGATTCTGGCTGTCTTGAACGAAATGTTGCCAAGGAAGGGCAGAATAACTAGAGATTTTGCCTGCGTGGTATCTCCTGTCCTTGTTTCTTACTTTAACTGAGAGTGCCTTGTTAATATCTCTCCATCTGAACATGCCTTGGAAGGCCAAACGGTATCGACCGACCGCCGTGTCATCCGCAGCCTACAGGCGTCATTGGATGCTGATATGAAGGGACATGTGGTCAGTACACCGCTTTCCCGCTTATGTCAGATTACGAGACCGATGCCACTACGTCTCAATCAAATAGCTCCTCAGTTTGTCTCAAAAGGGCTGAGTGAACGCTCTCGCCAACTGCCGTCGGTCGCCTGTAGCAGAAACGGCCACTCATTGAATGTCCAGTCGTGGCACTGGCGTGTAAATTGAAGCCTCCATTGGCGATAAACAGCATTCAGCGGTTGTGCTTGAACCAGGCGTCTGCTGCGGAGGCCTGTACTCCTCAACGTTGGCTCACAGTCGCTGAGAAGATACTGGCGGTAGCTGCTTCCCATATTAGGGTAGTCTTTTTCTCAACAGCTGCACGCCTTTTCGGTTGTACAAATTGTCCCAACTGCCGTTCACCCCTGTCCTCTACGGCGCGTGGAGCACCACTGTGGCCTCGGCGTAATTTTGCCATGTATGGTGTACGTCGTTTCGGAAATTCTTCCCCCATTGACCCGAAGGCCAATTACCATGTCCCTTTGGAAGTCGGATACGGCGCTCCGTTTCCGCATTGCGACAACTACTGCAGCGTTTACCGCGTGCCCCGATACGCTTTGCGTATCGTCCACTGCTACTGCTGCTACAACCTGCCGTCCGTGAGTGGTTATTTGCAGGCCGGCGTCGAACAAAACAAATGGTCACTTTATTGTGACTGGACACTGTGTATGCAGTGTATATGTACGTTACGGCTATTGTGACAAAGGCCGCCTACCTTGTGATCCTCCTCCAAAGTGGTTCAAATGGCTCTGAGCACTATGGGATTTAACATCTGAGGTCATCAGTCCCCTAGATCTTAGAACTACTTAAACCTAACTAACCTAAGGACATCACACACATCCATGCTCGAGGCAGGATTCGAACCTGCGATGGTAGCGGTCGTGCGGTTCCAGACTGAAGTGCCTAGAACCCCTCGACCACTCTGGCCGGCGGGCCTCCTCCGCGATTGGCTGTTGGCTGTTGCGTACGGTAGTTGCGCGCCAAAATGATAATCTTCTGTTTTAATATTAGGTGACCTAAACAGTGTATTTACTTGCATTTAATTTAAAAGCATCTTTCAGTAGCTTGCTGTCATCCCATTATTTCACAAATATTAATAACCAGCAGAATAAAAAATAACTGCTAATCGAAAAGGCAGAAGAAGCACATCGGTCGTCACCGGGCTACACCTGACTAGGATGGCGGGCAAAGGGGTTCGGCTGTAAGATCAGAGCTGGTTCGGCAGCCTTGTAGGGCGTACATGTTGTCTGCCACGGTCGCTGTCGGTTAGGACTTCATTAGCAATTTCTGGTTATTTGCGCATGCATTTGAGAAGAGCGTGATGGTAATTATGGAATATGCAGCTCATTATTTTGTTGAAGAATGGAAATTATTTGTGACTCTGAAGTGGAACGTTAAATGTGCAGTTTCTCGTGTTCTGTTAATACAAAGTGAGTGGCATCCAGTTTAAACAAACTATTTGGAATTTTAATTATTTCTAAATTATTTGCGCCTCGTTAAGGGTTTGTTACAGCCTCAAGATAACGGATTCATCACCTACGTGCTGTTTTCTGCGCCGGATACAGGAACTACAGAAGACTATAAGTTGGCGAACATTTATTATAACTTACGCATTCCACCCAGGACGTTGGAAGCAAATAGACACCTCGCATGTGTTACAATCTTAGTTCAATTGAGGTATAACATAGAGGAGGTATGAAGGAGAGAATTTTTCGAGGGAACGCGTTTATCAGACTCTCGCATGTACAACCTCCCTCTCACTCTCACTCTCACTCTCCCTCCATCCATCCCCCCTCTCTTCATCGTAGTTGACGTAATGCCACCAGTAAGGATTCTCCAGACGTGGACCGCGCCACCAGCCAGTGGTGGTGGTGTTATGCTATGGGGAACGGGATGGGGACGTTTGCTTGGTCTCAGGTGGGGCGTGTGATAGTAAACGGAGGCACCGTTATAGCTGTGGACTACGTAGACATTACGGCAGACCACCTGCCAGTCCCACCGGAGAGAACATCATCCAGCAGCCTAACACCCGGCCACAATCGTGACACAATGACTTGGGGAGGTTGACGGGGAACCCTCGTTGGTATTTATGAAATAATTTTCGAAATTAACTCGTCGATATATTGGCCAGCAGATTCGCCTGATATGAGCTCGACAATCTACATCTGTGACGCTACCAGGCGCCATCTTCACACTTCCTAATCGCAGGCCTGCAATTTATGGTAACTGCATGATCTGTGCCTAGATGTCAAATGTCAAGCACTCGGCTGGAAACGTACCAGACACTCGTCGAGTCCATAGCAGGCAGAAACTCTGCGATATTACTTTCCATAGCCAGAGTGACAGGGTGTTTAGCAGGTGATCATAATGTTTCCACTAATCACTGTATTTTGGATTTTGTGTCTTAGCTACCTGTGTATATATCGGTTAAGCGTTGAACTGTGGGAGAAGTTGCTCTTAAACTGCAAACCATCACATGTATTTTGACGGGTATGTCTAGACGTCAGCCGCTGCTGAGCGGTGCAATATTTGTTTGTACCGTCATGTTGTCACGTGGAGTTCCCGGACCGTGGCTGGCGCCTGCTCGGAATGTCCAAGCGCCGTCGCCGGCCCTGAGTTTACGATTCAAGGACGCGATCGCCGGCCAGCGGTATTTGGCAGCACGTGTCGTCCACGTGTTACCCGCTACTCTTCTGAAGCGGCGAGGCACGGTGTCGAACCGGACTCCGATGCACTGTCGGGCGCGATATGTTGGTATGTCTTCATCGCCGATTCCACACAGCTTTATGTAAGCACTATACCACGCTGCAATTCGGCCTGCGTAAATCAGTCCTTAGCTCGTCTAATTCACCACTATTCTACATCTACATGGTTACTCAGCAAATTCACATTTAAGTGCCTGGCAGAGGGTTCATCGAACCATTTTCATACCACTTCTCTACCATTTCACTCTCGAATGGCACCTGGGAAAAAGGAACACCTAAATCTTTCCGTTCGTGCTCTCATTTCTCTTATTTTACTTTGATGATCATTAGTACCTACGTAGGTGGGTATCAACGAAATATTTACGCATTCGGAAGAGGAAGTTGGTGATTGAAATTTTGTTTCAGTGACTGCCACCCCAATTCGCTTATCATATCAGTGACACTGTCACACCTATTGCGTGATAACACGAAACGGGCTGCTCTTCTTTGCACTTCTTCGATGTCCTCCGTCAATCCTAACTGGTAAGAATCCCATACCGCTCAACAGTATTTTAGCAAACGGCGGACAAGTGTGATGCAGGCTCTCTCTTCAGTGGATCTATCGCATTTTATAAGTGTTTGCCAACAAAGCCCAGTCTTTCTTTCGCCTTCTCCACTATATTATCTGTGTGGCCTTTCCAATTTAAGTAGCTCGTAATTCCTAAATATTTAGTCCTCCCCCATGAACCATGGACCTTGCCGTTGGTGGGGAGGCTTGCGTGCCTCAGCGATACAGATAGCCGTACCGTAGGTACACCCACAACGGAGGGGTATCTGTTTAGAGGCCAGACAATCGTGTGCTTCCTGAAGAGGTGCAGCAGCCTCTTCAGTAGTTGCAAGCGCAACAGTCTGGATGATTGACTGATCTGGCCTTGTAACAATAACCAAAACGGCCTTGCTGTGCTGGTACTGCGAACGGCTGAAAGCAAGGAGAAACTAGGGCCGTAATTTTTCCCGAGGGCATGCAGCTTTACTGTATGATTAAATGATGATGGCGTCCTCTTGGGTAAAACATTCCGGAGGTAAAATAGTCCCCCATTCGGATCTCCGGGCGGGGACTACTCAGGAGGATGTCGTTATCAGGAGAAAGAAAACTGGCGTTCTACGGATCGGAGCGTGGAATGTCAGATCCCTTAATCGGGCAGGTAGGTTAGAAAATTTAAAAAGGGAAATGGATAGGTTAAAGTTAGATATAGTGGGAATTAGTGAAGTTCGGTGGCAGGAGGAATAAGACGTCTGGTCAGGTGACTACAGGGTTATAAACACAAAATCAAATAGGGGTAATGCAGGAGTACGTTTAATAATGAATAGGAAAATAGGAATGCGGGTAAGCTACTACAAACAGCATAGTGAACGCATTATTATGGCCAAGATAGATACGAAGCCGACATCTACTACAGTAGTACAAGTTTATATACCAACTAGCTCTGCAGATGACGAAGAAAGTGAAGAAATGTATGGTGAAATAAAAGAAATATTCAGATAGTGAAGGGAGATAAAAATTTAATAGTCATGGGTGACTGGAATTCGAGTGTAGGAAAAGCGAGAGATGGAAACGTAGTAGGAGGATATGCATTGGCGCTAAGAAATGAAAGAGGAAGCCACCTGGTAGAATTTTGCACAGAACACAACTTAGTCATAGCTAACACTTGGTTTAAGAATCATGAAAGAAGGTTGTATACATGGAAGAACCCTGGAGATACTAAAAGGTATCAGGTAGATTATATAATGGTAAGACAGAGATTTAGGAACCAGGTTTTAAATTGTAAGACATTTACAGGGGCAGATGTGGGCTCTGACCACAATATATTGGTTATGACCTGTAGATTAAAACTGAAGACACTGCAAAAAGGTGGGAATTTAAGGAGATGGGACCTGGATAAACTAAAAGAACCAGAGGTTGTACAGAGTTTCAGGGAGAGCATAAGGGAACAATTGATAGGAACGGGGAAAAGAAATACAGTAGAAGAAGAATGGGTAGCTTTGAGGGATGAAGTAGTGAAGGCAGCAGAGGATCAAGTAGGTAAAAAGACGAGGGCTAGTAGAAATCCTTGGGTAACAGAAGAAATATTGAATTTAATTGATGAAAGGAGAAAATATATATTTGCAATAAATGAAGCAGGCAAAAAGGAATACAAACGTCTCAAAAATGAGATCGACAGGAAGTGCAAAATGGCTAAGCAGGGATGGCTAGAGGACAAATGTAAGGATGTAGAGGCACATCTCACTAGCGGTAAGATAGATACTGCCTACAGGAAAATTAAAGGGACCTTTGGAGAAAAGAGAACCACTTGTATGAATACCAAGAGGTCAGATGGAAACCCAGCTCTAACCAAAGAAGGGAAAGCAGAAAGATGGAAGGAGTATATAGAGGGTCTATACAAGGGCGATGTACTTGAGGACAATATTATGGAAATGGAAGAGGATGTAGATGGACATGAAATGGGAGATACGATACTGCGTGAAGAGTTAGACAGCACTGAAAGACCTGAGTCGAAAGAAGGCCCCCGGAGTAGACAACATTCCATTGTAACTACTAACGGCCTTGGGAGAGCCAGTCCTGGCAAAACTCTACCATCTGGTGAGCAAGATATATGAAACAGGCGAAATACCCTCAGACTTCAAGAAGAATATAATTATTCCAATCCCAAAGAAAGCAGGTGTTGACAGATGTGGAAATTACCGAACTATCAGTTTAATAAGCCACGGCTGCAAAATACTAACATGATATCTTTACAGACGAATGGAAAAACTAGTAGAAACCACCCTCGGGGAAGATCAGTTTGGATTCCGTAGAAATACTGGAACACGTGAGTAAATACTGACCCTACGACTTACATTAGAAGAAAGATTAAGGAAAGGCAAACCTACGTTTCTAGCATTTGTAGACTTATAGAAAGCTTTTGACAATGTTGACTGGAATACTCTCTTTCAAATTCTGAAGGTGGCAGGGGTAAAATACAGGGAGCAAAAGGCTATTTTCAATGTGTACAGAAACCAGATGGCAGTTATAAGAGTCGAGGGACATGAAAGGGAAGCAGTGGTCGGGAAGGGACTGAGACAGGGTTGTAACCTCTCCCCCAATGTTATTCAATCTGTATATTGAGCAAGCAGTAAAGGAAACAAAAGAAAAGTTCGGAGTTGGTATTAAAGTCCATGGAGAAGAAATAAAAACTTTGAGGTTCGCCGATGACATCGTAATTCTGTCAGAGACAGCAAAGGACTTGGAAGAGCAGTTGAACGGAATGGATAGTGTCTTGAAAGGAGGATATAAGATGAACATCAAGAAAAGAAAAACGAGGATAATGGAATGTAGTCGAATTAAGTCGGGTGATGCTGAGGGTATTAGATTAGGAGATGAGACACTTAAAGGAATAAATGAGTTTTGCTATTTGGGGAGCAAAATAACTGATGATGCTCGAAGTAGAGAGGATATAAAATGTAGACTGGCAATGGCAAGGAAAGCGTTTCTGAAGAAGAGAAATTTGTTAACATCGAGTATAGATTTAAGTGTCAGGAAGTCTTTTCTGAAAGTATTTGTATGGAGTGTAGCAATGTATGGAAGTGAAACACGGACGATAAATAGTTTGGACAAGAAGAGAATAGAAGCTTTCGAAATGTGGTGCTACAGAAGAATGCTGAAGATTAAATGGGTTGATCACATAACTAATGAGGAAGTATTGAATAGGATTGGGGAGAAGTTTGTGGCACAACTTGACCAGAAGAAGGGATCGGTTGGTAGGACATGTTCCGAGGCATCAAGGGATCACCAATTTAGTATTGGAGGGCAGCGTGGAGGGTAAAAGTCGTAGAGGGAGACCAAGAGATGACTACACTAAGCAGATTCAGAAGGATGTAGGTTGCAGTAGGTACTGGGAGATGAAGCAGCTTGCTCAGGATAGAGTAGCATGGAGAGCTGCATCAAGCCAGTCTCGGGACTGAAGACCACAACAACAACAGGTATTTAGTCGAATTGACACCCCTTAGATTTGTGCGATTTATCGTATACCCAAAATTTGGCCCCTAAGAAGTAGAGTAGTACCGAGGAGACCTTGCGTCCCTGGCAGACAGGCCTAACCTCCCTTCTCCACCCTTAACACAACCATTCTACAAATTTTTCTACACAGGTTTAGCGAATGTTGTAATTTTGTCAGTAGGTTTAATAACAACCTTTCCGCAGTGGTAACACCGGTTCTCGTCATATCGTCGAAATTAAGCACTTGATTGGGTGACCATCCGGTTTGTTGGCAAGTGGGGTGCACTCAGCTCTTGTGAGGCAAACTGAGGAGCTGCTTTACTGAGAAGTAGCGGCTCCGACCTCAGGAACTGACATACGGTCGTGAGATCGGGGAGTCGACCACATGCCTCTCCATAACCGCGACCACTGACACTTATGGGCTTCGGATTATACGGCGGCCGGTCGGCACCCTTGGGCCTTCCTGATACAGCGAATGAGGCGCCACCAGAAGGCGACACACGTCCACATCGTCGGCAGGTACGTAAATAATGTGCGCTTCAGCCGTCTCTAACAGGTGGAACGGCTACTTGAGTGCATCAGTGTTTATCGTGTTTAGCGTCGTCATCGTTCCTAGCAGGGTACACAAGAAGCTTTCACAGCGTCAGATCATGAAGAATCACTGAAGTACGGGGTTAAAAAATTTTACTTTGAGAAATACCTTGTATGTTTCTCCAAATACCTACCTCCTCCGTGTTGCGACGAACTGTGTGTCACTGTCCTCATTTGTACTGACAAGGCAAACTCCCCATCGCACCCACTTCCCCTCCCTCCCGTAGATTTAGTCGTAAGAGAGCTCAGCGGACAGCCCGTCAAAACCTGAACCTAGATCAAGCAAGAACACAGGAAGAAGGTGTAACTGACTGCGAAACAAGAAACAAAAAAGAAACAGTGAACGGTCGAAGCTGAAGACGTGCAACTTCGAGAGCATTACAAGAATGACGGCGTCGCAGTTGTGTGGTCACGGCGTAGAACTGCAAAGAGGGACACCCGTGTTCAGATATCCCTCGTGCCCCAAAATTGTGACGGTCCCTCCGGTCATTGACGCGTCTGTTCTCTGAATTCAAAATTGCGTCTGTGTCATGGTGTAGCGTCCGTCTACAACAGCGAACTGTAACGAAGGAATCTTCAGACGTAAGAGCTTCCTATTTGTTCTACACGAATATCATAGGTTATGACTCAAGCGTTACGTTTCGTATGTAGAATTCCTTTGTTGTAACATACTGCACATCCGTTTATTTGTTATTTTCATTTCTACGAGAAGTCTATCCGGCATCTCGCTTGCTCTCACCATTCATGACATTTATTTGCAATGGTAATATATTCTTCTCACACAACTCATACTCTGTAACCAATGTATAGTGTGGCAGGTGCCAAGTCTACATGAGGAGAACAAACACGTCAGTGAGCAGACGGCCACAGGGTAGATTTGAAGATGGATCTGCCGCTTTGCCGTCCAACATCGTAACTTCGTGACCACACAACCACGAAGCCATGACTCTTGGAGTTTGGTCCATGTAGCACATCTTCAGCTTGGACGTTGTCTGTTACTATTTTTGTTGTTTTTGACAGTTCAGTACAGATTATTTCTGTTTTCATGCTTGATCTGTGATCAGTTTTTGATAGGCTATCCACTGAGCCATCTTACCACTAAATCTTACAGGAGGGGAGAGGGGTAGGGGGAAGGGAGGGAGAGGTTGTGAGATGGGGAATTTCCACTGTGGGAATGCAGTATACATCAGGTGCCCAGGTGCATTCACCGCTCTGAGTCAAACGCATGGGGTCTCATATCAAGTTCACCAAATGGCTCTGAGCACTATGGGACTTAACATCTGTGGTCATCAGTCCCCTAGAACTTAGAACTACTTAAACCTAACTTACCTAAGGACATCGTACACATCCATGCCCGAGGCTGGATACGAACCTGCGACCGTTGTGTGATTGGATTGAAGAGTTCCTAGATAACAGAACGCAGCATGTCATTCCTAATGGAGAGAAGTCTTCCGAAGTAAGAGTGATTCCAAGTGTGCCGCAGGGGATTGTCGTAGGACCGTTGCTATTCATGATATACATAAATGACCTTACGGATGACATCGGAAGTTCACTTAGGCTTTTGGCGGATGATGCTCTGGTATATCGAGAGGTTGTAACAATGGAAAATTGTACTGAAATGCAGGAGGATCTGCAGCGAATTGACACATGGTGCAGGGAATGGCAATTGAATCTCAATGTAGAAAAGTGTAATGTGCTGCGAATACATAGAAAGATAGATCCCTTATCATTTAGCTACAAAATATCAGGTCAGCAACTGGAAGCAGTTAATTCCATAAATTATCTGGGAGTAAGCATTAGGAGTGATTTAAAATGGAATGATCATATAAAGTTGATCGTCGGTAAAGCAGATGCCAGACTGAGATTCATTGGAAGAATCCTAAGGAAATTCAATGCGAAAACAAAGGAAGTAGGTTACAGTACGATTGTTCGCCCACTGCTTGAATACTGTTCAGTAGCGTGGGATCCGTACCAGATAGGGTTGGTGGAAGAGATAGAGAAGATCCAACGGAGAGCAGCGCGCTTCGTTACAGGATCATTTAGTAATTACGAAAGCGTTACGGAGATGATAGATAAACTCCAGTGGAAGACTCTGCAGGAGAGACGCTCAGTAGCTCGGTGCGGGCTTTTGATGAAGTTTCGAGAAAATACCTTCACCGAAGAGTGAAGCAGTATATTGTTCCCTCCTACGTATATCTCCCGAAGAGACCATGAGGATAAAATCAGAGAGATTAGAGCCCACACAGAGGCATACCAATAATCTTTCTTTCCACGAACAATACGAGTCTGGGATAGAAGGGAGAACCAATGGAGGTACTCAAGGTACCCTTCGCCACACACCGGCAGGTGGCTTGCAGAGTATGGATGTAGATGTTGATGTAGACTGTAACGGTTCCATACTGAAGCGCCTAGAACTGCACGGCCACACCGGCCGGCTATCAAGTTCACCAACCCGCGGCCTTCTCTAGATATCCGTTACGCAGAAAACAACACGTAGGTCGTAGATCCGTGGTCTCCAGGCTGCAATGAACTGTTAGTGACGAACTGATAGTACGTAAATCACTGATAATTTCACTTTTATGAGATGAATTTCCTATTAATGCTAACATAAAGTGAGATTTAGAATATTTATCTACCGTCTATTGAACAATACTTATTGTCTTGACTGTTCAAGACTTAACATTTCGTTATACAATGAAAATACAGTCGATCGCATCAGACAAGCGTTGGTGCCTCAGGAGAATTCTTTCTGGAGCGATCATTTTTTTATTTATTTAATTTTGGCTTTCGACAGCAAAGACTATACGGCCAAAAGCAGCGGCATGTTCACATAATTGCAGTTTCCACATTAGAAAATTAAAAATATATTCGATAAACAAACCTGATTTCTCAGTGGAAAGTAAAAACGTTAAGAGACAAAGGCGAGACAGCCAGCAGTAGTTAAAACAGTCCCAAGTCAACATTTGTGTAGCTTTCACAACAGAACCTTGATAAGATTGTGCTTTACAAAGATACGTTGGTTATATAAAAACAGAAACAAACACCAAATTACTACCCAGAGTTCGAACCAGGCCGGTTACAAAAGAGGACGACATTTATAGAAACTTGTGCCTGAAAACTGGACAACGGTGTCGTATTCAAAGATAAGTTCTTAGTGCAAAGTAAGAACCAGACACATCCCACTTTTCAAACTGGGCTGGATTCGTGGGAGGACAAGACCCACACAGCTTATGGTCAGAGCTGGATACCGGACATTTTAAATATTTCGTGCAGAAATATAAATCAAACCGGTGCAATAAAGTAATTACATTTGTAGCTGAAGTCATTAGGCAGCGCACACCACTTCGCTGCTTTGGCGGGACCAGAAGATACGTGAAGTGCTTCCTCTGAAATTTCATTTAACTTTTTTTATCACTTTGCTTATTATTATGAATTTTGAAATCGGTGGAAGGTAGCCTGCTATTCAGAGAGGCCCATATCTGAGTATCAAAGATGTGTATCACATACTTTTAAAATAATGTTGCTGTTGTTGTGGTCTTCAGTCGAGAGACTGGTTTGCTGCAGCTCTCCATGCTACTCTATCCTGTGCAAGCTTCTTCATCTCCCAGTACCTATTGCAACCTACATCCTTCTGAATCTGCTTAGTGTATTCATCTCTTGACTTCCCTCTACGATTTTTACCATCCACGCTGCCCTCCAATACTAAATTGGTGATCCCTTGATGCCTCAGAACATGTCCTACCAACCGATCCCTTCTTCTAGTCAAGTTGTGCCACAAACTTCTCTTCTCCCCAATCCTATTCAATACCTCCTCATTAGTTACGTGATCTATCCACCTTACCTTCAGTATTCTTCTGTAGCACCACATTTCGAAAGCTTCTATTCTCTTCTTGTCCAAACTATTTATCTCCTATGATTCACTTCCATACATGGCTACACTCCATACAAATACTTTCAGAAACGACTTCCTGACACTTAAATCTATACTCGATGTTAACAAATTTCTCTTCTTCAGAAACGCTTTCCTTGCCATTGCCAGTCTACATTTTATATCCTCTCTACTTCGACCATCATCAGTTATTTTGCTCCCCAAATAGCAAAACTCATTTATTCCTTTAAGTGCCTCATTTCCTAATCTAATTCCCTCAGCATCACCCGACTTAATTCGACTACATTCCATTATCCTCGTTTTGCTTTTGTTGATGGTCATCTTATATCCTCCTTTCAAGACACTGTCCATTCCATTCAACTGCTATTGCAAGTCCTTTGCTCTGTCTAACAGAATTACGGTGTCATCGGCAAACCTCAGTGTTTATTTCTTCTCCATGGATTTTAATACCTACTCCGAATTTTTCTTCTGTTTCCTTTACTGCTTGCTAAATACACAGATTGAATAACATCGGGGATAGGCTACAACGCTGTCTCACTCCTTTCCCAACCACTGCTTCCCTTTCGTGCCCCTTCACTCTTGTAATTGCCATCTGTTAATAATAGACAATTGGCGTTTTGGCACGCTGCCTCCGAACACAGAACCCATTCATAGTGAAGCACTAAAATTCTTGCCGTATTTCCCAGGAGAGAAAGATCGGTCGTGTCATCTGCTACTGGTACCCCACACTTCGTATTGCGTCATCTTCTTACTGCTGCTAGTATCATAGCTGATAACGCCACAAATTTTACAGAAGCTCACGGAGATGCTCTGTATTGGTGTGAGACAGCGTTGTCAGCTCCTTCCAGAGTTTGAAAGGGACCTCGTTGTGGGTCACTACTTCGCCAGCTGGTCGATTCGTGCAGAACCCATATTTGAGTCATCCGGACGTGTCTGTGACGCGATGCTGGGCTCCAGCAGGACAGAGGTGAGACACACTCGTCGTTAATGCTCCAGTTGACGACGCCTCATCACTGCAAGTGTCGATCGACATATTGTGCACCAGACACATCGCAATACCTTCAAATCGACGCTTGCCGTCCAGGAACGAGTAACGGACTACTTGCAAGTATGTGTGTCATTCCGCACAATTAGGCGGAGACTAACCGGGATTTAGCGTTCAAGGCGTAGACTGCTGCGGACCCTTAAAATAGACCACTCCGGTTGGAGTGTTCTGCAGACCGGGAAGCACGTACTGCTGTCGCACTGTGTTGTGATGGAAGTTGCTGTAATGATTAACAAATATTGTGTGAGCCAAGACAGAGGCAAGCTTACAGTGCGGTGCTATTATACCGAGAGGTATGTGTAAATGGCCAACGTCCAGCTTTCCCTCCACTGAAGATAGTTTTGTGAACCGAAACCGCTAGAGGAATGAAGTTTTGTTGGTGCGGGTGTTAGTTGCCAGTGCATTATTCCAACAACCATCAAATATGTGGGTGCATAAGAACTACTCCACTGCATTGCCATATAGCCCTCCTCTGCTAAGCAGACAAGAAGCTTTGTGGAATAGATCCACAATTAAGAGTAATCTTCAACTTCCCCTCCACGAAGATATTTCCGTGTTCTCAGGAAACCGCCTTCGTTCCAGAAATTCACCCCTGCAACTGACTAAATCGCTTGTGAAAGTTCACCACTGATAGCAAGTTGTCTGAAACCTGGTGTACGAATGGTCCACCTGGAGTGACATGGGTTATTCACCCTATTTGGGCTCCGAACTCCCGCGGTACGAGTGGAAAAGTATACAAATCGGATCCCAACAGCACGTGGTGTGTGTATGTACAGTCTGTTCAGTTCAACCTGTGATGGAACCGTACTAGAAAGGCACACTGAGCGATACAAACGACTTTTTCTTGGGTGCACCATCAATCTTGAATGGATAATGATACCGGATATTAGCATACAACTACTGCTTGCTAATTTAATGTATCATTTGTGTTTACGGCTGTTTTTCTCTTGTATTTTTTATGCTAATGCGTATGTAGTCAAATACAGTAAATAAATAATTTGTTTGACATTAGAATGAAATAAATACCCTTAGCTGCATAGAGACGTTGATATGTCAACGGGGACAGTGGAAAACGTGTGTCCCGACCGGGACTCGAACCCGGGATCTCCTGTTTACATGGCAGACGCTCTATCCATGTGAGTCACCGAGAACACAGAGGATAGTGAGACTGCACGGAATTACCTCTGGCACGCCTCCCGTGAGACCCACATTCGCAAATTATTGTCCCGCGCTATATTCATAGTGCCCCTAGCCACTATACTCATTACTCGCGGCTTTATCGCCGATTCCCGTAATACTTCGGGCACTGTTCGTGCGTCTGCACAGAAGAGGATAGTCGAATGGCCGGTGAGCGTTAACTATACATATATGAAGATGATATCTGTTCTTTCGGACATGTCCGAAAGAACGAATACGATCTTCATATATAAATAATTTGTTTGGCTTTTCCCATCACAGTTTTCATTGCCTTTTCATTAGTTTGAAGGTTGCTATTTGATATCGCCCACCTGAGTACTACCTTTTGCACAGTAATTTCCGACCAGGAACTTTGTCAAATTAAAACTGTATCACAGAATCGAAATGGAACTCTTAACATAGCCTTTCGTTCAAATGGCTCAAAGCACTATGTGTTACCGTGTGTTGTTGGGTCGTCTTCTTCATCATCATCATCATCCCCATTACGTTCGGAGGAAGGTAACAGCAACCACCTCCACTAGGACCTAGCCTAGTACGGCGGAGCGGGGCTCCCGCATCGTTCCCCTACGCTCTATCAAGAAGCATTGGACTTCATTTCCATTATCTCAAAAGTCAATGTTATTTATTAAAAGTAAAAATGGTTCAAATGGCCCTGAGCACTATGGGACATAACTACTGAGGTCATTAGTCCCCTAGAACTTAGAACTACTTAAACCTAACTAACCTAAGGAAATCACAGACATCCATGCCCGAGGCAGGATTCGAACCTATGACCGTAGCAGTCGCGTGGTTCCGGACTGAAGCTCCTAGAACCGCTCAGCCTAACCTTTATTTGACGGTACTCTTGTCTGCTGTTTTACCCAGGCCTGAATAGCTAAGAAGGTACAGAATTGTCTGCGAAAGTCGAGTTAGCGGCAAGTTCTTCCATTTAGATTATCACAGAGACAAATTCGTTGAAAGACAGTTACATTTTCGCCTTAGTTGCGTTACGAACATATTCATTTTATGTTGTTAGCTCATTTCGGACTCGTGTCATATGAACTGTTGAAAATGTTACAATGCCGGTATCAGTCGGCGCGAAATAAATGCCAGTGCCCAGAATGCAACGGAATATCTCTCAACCAGACAGAGGGATCTAATTCTGACATTACACTCCGATTTCATCCTTCCGACATCAAATAGTTGCTTATTTAAAGAGTCTTTCTGGACACTGCCAGTTGAAACTTCCTGTCCACACAACTATAACTCTAAGAATGGTTGAAGCCGTTTTTCAGCAGTGATAAGGGTGACGGTGAGCTCGTCATTATGACTATTAGCCCTCCTGACGTTGCTTCTGCTTATTTTAATATCACCAAGATTGCCAGGAGCTATGCAGTCGTTATTGTGTAATAAAAATAGCATTTTTGTTTTTACTATGTAAACAATTCGGGTTGCTTGATCAGTTAATAATTGACAACCAGTGCTGTACTATCGCAATAAAGTCATGAGGTGTTCAATTGACTCTTTCATTAGAACAGGTGAATGCTTTAATCTGGAAATGGAATCATAAAGTATGTTAATCTTCTGGCGGTGAAACTATAAAATTTATGGCAAGGTACGGTTCCTCATCTGTCTCTCTCTCTCTCTCTCTCTCTCTCTCTCTCTCTCTCTCTCTCTCTCTCTCTATATATATATATATATATATATATATATATATATATCTCTCTTTCTCTCTCTCTCTCTCACACACACACACACACACACACACACACACACACACACACACACGAGCACGCTGTGAAGGAGAGAGAAAACAAAATTTTGCACCAAACTCGTATGAGAACAACTGAGGTCAACAGGGACTGGACAGACAGCGGCAACGTAAACACTGTATTCTGAAAGTGATAAAGTGTACCTTGCGGGCGAAAACTACGCAAAAACGTGTATTATGTTTGGGTGTGCCTCTTCACCACAAGTAAGGACTGATACTTAGAAACTAACTGTAAGTAATCGCTTAATGTCGTCGTTAAATATTTTCACACAACAAAATTATGCATATAAACAAAGTGATTGGTTAACTCGTCAACCAGACTTACAGTATCACTATTTAAACCACATGACAAGCTACCGACATATAGTTATGTAAAGAAAGTCTTACATAGTATTACAATGGAGGAAAAAACCGGACAATTCCGAGTAAGACTGGCGGTCTGAGGGTTCCAGACCAAACCACGTTTTTATGGCGACCCCTCACGTCGTTAAGTGGAGAAGGCTAGGTTGAACCGAAAATTGAAAATTCTGTGGTCCGACCGAGATTAGATTCCCAGACCTCTCATTTTCCAGCCACGCGTTGACCGCTAGAGCAAGAGGTCCGACGTGTATGTAAATGCCTCATCTTTACGTTCAGTTGAGTAACTGTGCTAGTATCAAAATTTGCGCATTTATATGGCCGTATCGTCTGATTCCATTGACCTACAAGCTTAAATGTATACCCCGCCAACGTACCGTTCCCCTTATAATTTGACATTCGTTTCAACTTAGTACCTCTGACCGTTTGTGAGAAGGAGTCGTCTTAATAGACGCAGAGACAGACAGACAGACTGACAACAATTTTTTGTGTGAGAAAATTGGGAATTAACAATTCTCGGATTCTCGGATTTTTTTCTTTACTTGTAATTTCAAATCTTGCTTCTTGACGAATTTTATGGTTCTAGGCCAATGGGGAAGTTTTAATGAATTGGTTTAAGAGTATCAAAATATGTGACATAAATGGCCCTACCTTTCGATGGCATCAACTTATTGGCTCAGTACTTTGCACCGCCAAGGGATAGTAGACATTAGTATGTGACACAAATTTCATCTTGCAACATCTACCCTATCCTGTGAAGCATGGTTTTAACAGTCGAACAGACAGACAGACAGACACATGGACAACACTGTGATTCCATAATGGTTTCGCCGGCCGCTGTGGCCGAGTAGTTCTAGGTGCATTAGTCTGGAACCGTGCGTCCGCTACTGTCGCAGGTTCGAATCCTGCCTCGGTCATGGATGTATGTGATGCCCTTAGGTTAGCTACGTTTAAGTCGTTCTAAGTTCTAGGGTCTGATGACCTTAGACGTTAAGTGCCATAGTGCTCAGAGCCATTTGAACCATTGTAATGGTTCCGTTTTTACCAGTTAACGTACAGAACAGCAATTAACGTAATGATAGTAACAGGGCTTCTCTGACATGCAGAGTTTGGCACAGGAGAGGAATTAGTAGCAGACCGCATCAAACCAACCAGAAGACTAATGTCTCAAAAAAAGAAAAGCAACAGATGAAAACTTTTATGGCTAATTTCGTTAGAATGCTTATTATTTAAAACATGTTTATGTTTTGCGGAAATGAATATAAATACCTCCTGATGATGGGACATCCTCCTTAGTAGAAGGACCTGAAAGCCAGGTATTTTGTCTGCAAACACCGCTACGGTACATCAGGAGTTTCAAAAGCAAATGATGCCAAGAGCACTTCTTTTCGAAAAACAGAAAATGGTAACAAGATTGTCAATCACGTTCGTTCATGTTTGTTATTGCCCCTTGCCCGACGAGCAGTTTCCCGGACTTCGCTGGGTGACTGTCGATGCTGTCCCGTGTCAACGTGCCGCCATTTAGTCCATTGTCAGCTGTCTGGCGACTCGTGCCTTTCCGGTAGCGCCGCCAAGCGGCGACAGCGCGAACCACGACCACCGCAGGTAGAAGGTGCGTCATGCCTGTTGCTACGAATCCTGATGCATCTGTTGTTAACATCACACGCCGGTTTGGGCCCATCCCGCATTACGTGTTCCAACGCAGGTGTATACCTACCTACATATCAGGTCAAGTTAAACAAGTAAATAATATAAAATAATAAATACCCGAAATACTAAGGAGAGGCGATGAGAATGGACCTTTGCCTGTTGCGTCCCATGTTATTCCAAACATTTCGTTTGAGGAGTTCTTCTGTAACTTCGTGGAAAAAAATTTCAAATATAAAGTGAGGGGCACGAGACCTGACTTTTGCTCGCCTGATATTTATTAATTAAAGAAACCCCTGTTTCCGTCTTCTACTTCATCGAGATGTAATGACGAAACGGACAAAGACGGATAAATCTCTAATTTTTGTAAGCTTTGTTTACGTTAGTCGTCTTGAGTTTCACACGCACTTCTGTTTTCAAATTGTAGCATACGTACCTGATTCCATTACTATAATAGGTCAGTCTGTGTGCCTATTTCAGCTCTGAGAGCGAGGGCGTTTTATCACTTTGTTTAGGCTTAACTATAATGTCCCGCTTTGCAGGAAATAGCGGCGTATTCCGTCACAAGGACATGGAAAAGTATCTGCGTAAATTACTTACACCGACTGGCCTATTAGAAAATGTGATTATTACATCTAGCAGATTACTCACAAACCACAAAGGTGTCATATTGCTTTTTATCGAAAACTTGGTCTAGTTGTTCAGCAGCTGATATTTAAAAACAGTGACATTTTTCGGATCTATAAAAGTTAAGTATATATATTGTTTAAAGGTAATTTCTGTGATTCATTTCAGTATTTAGCCCATTTAAATTTTTATCGTCTGTGAAAATCAGTTTTATTTTCCACTAATGCTTTGTCGTTTCCACCAGTTTGGTGCTGTTTCTCTTGATCAGAAGTTTGAAAAACAACTCACTACACAAAAATTACAATTTATACTAAAAAAATTTTCAAACATGTTTTTCGTTGGGTAAATACATGGACACTTCAAGGTTTTGGAGGAATCACTGAACCTTACAGGAAATTTTTTATGTAGTGTGTGTAACGTGGATTGTTCTGCACGTGTAAAATGTGCCTGTTTCCCCTATTGGACGAATTACACATTAAACGTTACATCCTCATACATCTGCCTGAGAGAGCTACAAACCGTTCACAATAAGTCAACGTTTAGCGGTAGTTTTTTTCCTAAGTCGGTAATTCAATTTTTCGCGGGCACTGTTTAAGAAGCTGATTCAGAGCAGCTAATGTTAAACGGCAGAAATCTCCTAGCAGATTCACTCACGTATTCGTCACGACAGCCTTTTTTTTTTCTTTTTTGTAGGATCGTAGAATTTAGTAACAAAGAATCAAATTTACTGTGATTATTTCACAGATCGTTATTACTCGTAAGTGTCGGATGTTCGTTAGAGCCTAAAAATTAAGTTCGTTTTAGAGCTATAAATGATCAATTGCTCGAAAGATTCACACAATAATTTTCTTCCTGTGTTTGTGCGGGGGCGAACTGAATAAGAAGGCAGGAAAACTGAGATTTAACTGGATTATTGCAGTATGCTGACAAGCTCTGCTTTGACAATGGTAACAAGGAAGATCAACTGTGCCGTTTCCGAAGTAGCAGTGGTGCATAGTTTAGCACAATGGACTCGCATTTCGGAGGACGACGGTCCAAACCCGCTTCCGGCCATTCTCATTTAGGATTTCCGTGGTTACTCTCAAATCGATTCAAGAAAATGCCTGGATGGTTCCTCTGAAAGGGCACAGCCGACATCCTTCCCCATCCTTCCTTAATCCAATGGGATTGATGACCTCGCTGTTTGGTACCCTCCCCCAAATCAACCAACCAACCGTCCCAGCAAGACTGTCCTCAGAGGGGTTTAGGCAAACTATAGATAACCTAATTTTGCCCAGAATGAGATTATTCACTCTGCAGAGGAGTGTGCGCTGATACGAAACTTCCTGGCAGATGAAAACTGTGCAGGACCGAGTCTCGAACTCGGGACCTTTTCCATTGCGGGCAAGTGCTCTACCAACTTCTTTCAGGAGTGCTACTTCTGCAAGGTTCACAGAAGAGCTACTGTAAGGTTTGGAAGGTAGGAGACGAGGTACTGGCAGAAGTAAAGCTGCGAGGACGGGGCGTGAGTCATGCTTGGGTAGCTCAGTTGGTAGAGCACTTGCCGCGAAATGCAAAGGTCCCGAGTTCTAGTCTCGGTCCGGCACACAGTTTTGATCTGCCAGGAAGTTTCAACCTAGTTGTGTATTGTGGAACATAGATTTTACTGCGTTCTTTTGGAATGAGAGCTCAGTCTTAACCACTGCGATTCAAGGCAAAATCTTGGAAACGTTGCTGCTGGATTATGAGAAGGAAAAAAATAGATTTACTTCGACCTGTTGTCTTCTATTCCTTGCCTTTTTACGGCTGTTCATTCACTTTTTAATTCTTGGGTCAGTCACTATCTTTTGTTACTATGCTGAACCAGTGAATACGAACGTCGTTTATATCACTTTTACTGAAATGTTTGGACCCCATTTACTGTCGATGCACTGCGAAGAAAATGAAATTTTTTAATTTATTCTAATGATTTGACCTGATCAGATTAGAGCTGAAATCTTTGCTTATCTCGGACCAAGGTGTCACACATCCTACAGAACTTCTACATCAGAGCTACTTCGTAAATTACAGTAATCCAACTGTGGTATGTTGTAACATACTGCCGGCTGGAGTGGCCGAGGAGTTCGAGGCGCTACAGTCTGGAACCGAGCGTCCGCTGCCTCGGGCATGGATGTCTGTGACGTCCTTAGGTTAGCTAGGTGTAAGTAGTTCTAAGTTCTATGGGACTGATGACCTCATAAGTTAAGTTCCATAGTGCTCAGAGCCATTTTAACCTTTTTGTAACATACTAAATAACTTAAGGCTAGGTTCTTGAATAAGGTATTCGATAGGATACCGCTAAAAGTTTAACGAATTACAGCCCGGCCTTGATTCCTAGGCGCTAAGAGAATGTGCGGCTGATCTATCAACGCTTCATCGTGTTGTTGTTGTTGTCTTCAGTCCTGAGACTGGTTTGATGCAGCTCTCCATGCTACTCTATCCTGTGCAAGCTGCTTCATCTCCCAGTACCTACTGCAACCTACATCCTTCTGAATCTGCTTAGTGTACTCATCTCTCGGTCTCCCTCTACGATTTTTACCCTCCACGCTGCCCTCCAATGCTAAATTTGTGATCCCTTGATGCCTCAAAACACGTCGTACCAACCGATCCCTTCTTCTAGTCACGTTGTGCCACAAACTTCTCTTCTCCCCAATCCTATTCAATACCTCCTCATTACTTACGTGCTCTATCCACCTTATCTTCAGTATTCTTCTGTAGCACCACATTTCGAAAGCTTCTAATCTCTTCTTGTCCGAACTAGTTATCGTCCATGTTTCACTTCCATACATGGCTACACTCCAAACAAATACTTTCAGAGACGACTTCCTGATACATAAATCTATATTCGATGTTAACAAATTTCTCTTCTTCAGAAACGCTTTCCTTGCCATTGCCAGTCTACATTTTATATCCTCTCTACTTCGACCATCATCAGTTATTTTACTTCCTAAAAAGCAAAACTCCTTTACTACTTTAAGTGTCTCATTTCCTAATCTAATTCCCTCAGCATCACCCGATTTAATTTGACTACATTCCATTATCCTCGTTTTGCTTTTGTTAATGTTCATCTTATATCCTCCTTTCAAGACACTGTCCATTCCGTTCAACTGCTCTTCCAAGTCCTTTGCCGTCTCTGACAGAATTACAATGGCATCGGCGAACCTCAAAGTTTTTATTTCGTCTCCATGAATTTTAATACCTACTCCAAATTTTTCTTTTGTTTGCTTTACTGCTTGCTCAATATACAGATTGAATAACATTGGGGGAGAGACTACAACCCTGTCTCAGTACCTTCCCAACCACTGCTTCCCTTTCATGTCCCTCGACTCTTATAACTGCCATCTGGTTTCTGTACAAATTGTAAATAGCCTTTCGCTCCCTGTATTTTACCCCTGCCACCTTTAGAATTTGAAAGAGATTATTCCAGTCAACATTGTCAAAAGCTGTCTCTAAGTCTACAAATGCTAGAAACGTAGGTTTGCCTTTCCTTAATCTAGCTTCTAAGATAAGTCGTAGAGTCAGTATTGCCTCACGTGTTCCAACATTTCTACGGGATCCAAACTGATCATCCCCGAGGTCGGCTTCTACTAGTTTTTCCATTCGTCTGTAAAGAATTTGCGTTAGTATTTTGCAGCTGTGACTTAGTAAACTGATAGTTCGGTAATTTTCACATCTGTCAGCACCTGCTTTCTTTGGGATTGGAATTATTATATTCTTCTTGAAGTCTGAGGGTATTTCGCCTGTCTCATACATCTTGCTCACCAGCTGGTAGAGTTTTGTCAGGACTGGTTGTCCCAAGGCCGTCAGTAGTTGTTGTCTACTCCGGGGGCCTTGTTTCGACTCAGGTCTTTCAGTGCTCTGTCAAACTCTTCACGCAGTATCGTATCTCCCATTTCATCTTCATTTACATCCTCTTCCATTTCCATAATATTGTCCTCAAGTACATCACCCTTGTATAAACCTTCTATATACTCCTTCCAACTTTCTGCCTTTCCTTCTTTGCTTAGAACTGGGCTGCCATCTGAGCTCTTGATATTCATACACGTGGTTCTCTTCTCTCCAAAGGTCTCTTTAATTTTCCTGTAGGCAGTATCTATCTTACCCCTAGTGAGATAAGCTTCTACATCCTTACATTTGTCCTTTAGCCATCCCTGTTTAGCCATTTTGCACTTCCTGTCGATCTCATTTTTGAGACGTTTGTATTCCTTTTTGCCTGCTTCATTTACCGCATTTTTATATTTTCTCCTCTCATCAATTAAATTCAATATTTCTTCTGTTACCCAAGGATTTCTAGCAGCCCTCGTCTTTGTACCTACTTTATCCTCTGCTGCCTTCAGTACTACATCCCTCAGAGCTACCCATTCTTCTTCTACTGTATTTCTTTCCCCTATTCCTGTCAATTGTTCCCTTATGCTTTCCCTGAAACTCTGTACAACCTCTGGTTCTTTCAGTTTATCCAGGTCCCATCTCCTTAATTTCTCACATTTTTGCAGTTTCTTCAGTTTTAATCTACAGGTCATAACCAATAGATTGTGGTCAGAGTCCACATCTGCCCCTGGAAATGTCTTACAACTTAAAACCTGGTTCCTAAATCTCTGTCTTACCATTATATAATCTATCTGATACCTTTTAGTATCTCCAGGGTTCTTCCACGTATACAACCTTCTTTCATGATTCTTAAACCAAGTGTTAGCTATGATTAAGTTGTGCTCTGTGCAAAATTCTACTAGGCGGCTTCCTCTTTCATTTCTTAGCCCCAATCCATATTCACCTACTATGTTTCCTTCTCTCCCTTTTCCTACACTCGAGTTCCAGTCACCCATTACTATTAAATTTTCGTCTCCCTTCACTATCTGAATAATTTCTTTTATTTCATCGTACATTTCTTCAATTTCTTCATCATCTGCAGAGCTAGTTGGCATATAAACTTGTACTACTGTAGTAGGTGTGGGCTTCGTATCTATCTTGGCCACAATAATGCGTTCACTATGCTGTTTGTAGTAGCTTACCCACATTCCTATTTTCCTATTCATTATTAAACCTACTCCTGCATTACCCCTATTTGATTCTGTGTTTATAACCCTGTAGTCACCTGACCAGAAGTCTTGTTCCTCCTGCCATCGAACTTCACTAATTCCCACTATATCTAACTTTAACCTATCCATTTCACTTTTTAAATTTTCTAACCTACCTGCCCGATTAAGGGATCTGACATTCCACGCTCCGATCCGTAGAACGCCAGTTTTCTTTCTCCTGATAACGACATCCTCCTGAGTAGTCCCCGCCCGGAGATCCGAATGGGGGACTATTTTACCTCCGGAATATTTTACCCAAGAGTATGCCATCATCATTTAATCATACAGTAAAGCTGCATGTCCTCGGGAAACATTACGGCTGTAGTTTCCCCTTGCTTTCAGCCGTTCGCAGTACCAGCACAGCAAGGCCGTTTTGGTTAATGTTGCAAGGCCAGTCAATCATCCAGACTGTTGCCCCTGCAACTACTGAAAAGGCTGCTGCCCCTCTTCAGGAACCACACGTTTGTCTGGCCTCTCAACAGATACCCCTCCGTTGTGGTTGCACCTACGGTACGGCCATCTGTATCGCTGAGGCACGCAAGCCTCCCCACCAACGGCAAGGTCCATGGTTCATGGGGGGAGGGCTTCATCGTATTGCGAAAAAATATACGCCCACTGACTCAGCTCGATCAAGCGAAACGGAAGCACCTTCAGTTTCACAACAAGACATTCGGCATCAGCGAGAGTCATCTCCCATGCACATCTGAGAATGAAGGCATTTCCTAGTGGTCTGCAAAACCGTTATTCAGCTTGACTCTGGAGAAATGAGAACTATAGTTGCGGGAACGGATAACGAAACGTTTAACACGTCAGCGTTGACGTAATTCGAGCTTACCATCATTGTCGAGTTCGTTTTATTGGCAGAATTGTAGGAATATGTAGCTCATCTATAATTGCCTAACACTTCAGCGACTATTCCTGCGTACTGCTAGACTGTTTAGGATCCGAGCCAGGTCTGGCTGAAGGAATACATCGAATCTATTCAGAGGTGTGCTGCTAAATTTGTTACAAGTAAGTTCTATCAACACGCGAATATTACGTAAACGTTCCATGAATTGAGATTGGAATCCCAAGTGGGTAGAACAAATTCTTTTCGTCTAACACTCCTGAGAAAGCTGAGAGAACCGGTATTTGCGACAAAACTAAGAGCAATTCTACTGCCACCAACGTATCTCGCGCGTAAAGAGAATGTAAGAGAAATCAGTGTTCGCACGGAGACCTGTAAAAAGAAGTGCCTTTTTGTTTTTGAGAGAGGAACGGGCAATCTCCATCAAGGGACAAGGTTCCCCCCACAATGCACCGTGTAGTAGCTTCCGCAGTATTTTTGTAGATAGAGATGAAATGGACATACACGTTCCAAGCAATTATCATGTCATTATTTTAAGGAATCTATGATTTGCAGCTTCTGATTATGCTTGATAAATCATGATTTGTAAACTAGCCCAATGTGATTTTATTCCAAGCAACCAATTTCGTCCAGACAGCGCATCACTCACAGGTGTGATACATCAAGTACAGGACGTAAGTCAGATCAGGATATGAACGATTACATAGGTAGCGGAAGAAATGAATTAAAATTTGTGCTTCGGTCGGGACTCGAACCCCGGTCTTCTTGCTTATTAGGCTAATATGCTGACCATTACACCACGCAGCGCTGTGTTCAACATAGCTGCACAAACTACTCAAGTCGATTGCCCTCCCCAGTACAAACTCCGATTCACATTTCCAGCATTCGACTTCGGTAGTCCGTGCAGCTATGTTGAACTTAGTGCTGCGCTCCTGTAATGGTCAGCGGCCGTGGCACAATTTTTTTCAGCTTCCAACATTATCGTAGATAAAGATGAGACTTGAATGTCTAAGTGGAATATTTAATTATAAGATTTACACGATCAAAAATTTTCATCTACATCAGTGTTAGAGACCGGCTGTTCAAACCCACAAGACGCAGGGAGGCATCCGACTCACACGTGAAGTTCATTGGACGAAGCTCAAAATGGTTCAAATGGCTCTGAGCACTAGGGGACTTAACATCTGAGGTCGTCAGTCCCCTAGACTTAGAACTACTTAAACCTAACTAACCTAAGGACATCACACACATCCACGCCCGAGGCAGGATTCGAACCTGCGGCATTAGCAGCAGCGCGGTTCCGGACTAAAGCACGTAGAACCGCTCGGCTACAGTGGCCGGCAAGCCGAGTTGATGCAAAACTTTTTTTTATTTGTGTACATGGAAGGTTAACTGTTATCGAGCGTCAGTGCCATTAAGTGCAGATTCTACAAGAGGCTACCAAAGCTTCTAAAACATACTGCCTTCTCCTTAGTGTTAGGCTACTTCTAGAGCGACGCAGTTCTCCATTTTTGTCTTCCATGTATTAATTTACTCAAGTAGAAGGGCCAGTCAAATGAAAACTTGAAAGATGGAAACAAAATAATTAAACTGCTTATTATTTCAAAATTAATAGTCATAACTGTTAACACCGCTACCCCACTGTAAACCTTCATGGAAAAGTATCTATGGTTGATCACTGAATCATCACTCAGTCATCACTGTGCCAAATCGTACACCTTTTCCTCAGAAGCAAATCGAAGGACGCCAACATGTTCTCCAGGTCTCAAAAAACGTGCGAACCACAAAAGGAGAGATCGGGTCTGTATGGAGGATGAAACTATGACAGCGCAGTCGAAACAACGCAGGCAATATTGAGACTCAGGACAATGTCCGCCCACGAATTGCCAAGGTCGTTTCGACTGTAATTGCAGAAGCTTCATTTGAGAAGTCCTTACATATCCTCCATACAATACCGATCTCTGCTCACTCAATTTTTATATATTTGGAGCCCTGAAGAAAGAAATTGGTGTCCTTCGTTTTGCTTCGGACTAAGTCGTGTAAGACTGGGTACAGTGACGATTCAGTGGTGAACCGTAAACATTTTTCCATGAAGGTTCTGACCTTATCATGTCGCAGTGGGATAAACGTATTAACAGTTATGGCGGTTACTGTTGTAATTATAAAAAATTTAGCTATTTTTTTATCTGTCTCATTTGAACACACTCTTATTAAGAGATTAAGTGATCGTTTCACTTTAAATCGCTCAGCATGTGTACACCTACAAGATTGTGTATGCAGTACTGTTCCCAGTATGCAATGTATAACAGAAAATTGCTGAATACGAGAGTGTAGATCAAAAAGCGATGGTTGATGAACTGAGTCGCATTGAGCAGTTTGACGTAAATAGACTAAGAGAAGAAGGGATCGGTTTGCAGGAGACATCTTCAGGCATCAAGGACACGTCATTCGTCAGTTTCGTAATTGAGATAAGTGCAAAGGGAGGTGCGGAGGTGGGAGGAGAACAGTGTAAATTTTGGAGGTAGAACACGGATTGACTATAGTATGTTGGCTGCACATTCTCTTGGTTAAGGGACTATATTTTTCATGCAAAACATTTGGTAAGTCATGATGTGCGGTAGTGGCTTGCAGGCTAAATTTAATGGTTCGGGACTCGATTCTAACTGACCTTCGTAATGATCATGAACGTCACTTTATGCCAAGTATACCGTCCGAGGTGGCCGAGCGGTTCTAGACGCTACAGTCTGGAACCGCGAGACCGCTACGGTGTCAGGTTCGAATCCTGCTTCGGGCATGGATGTGTGTGATGTCTTTAGGTTGGTTAGATTTAAGTAGTTCTAAGTTCTAGGGAACTGATGACCTCAGAAGTTAAGTCCCATAGAGCTCAGAGCCATTTGAACCATATGCCAAGTATATATGAAAAATAAAATTAAAAAGAAAACTTACCTTGTTCTTGATCTAAACATTAAGCTACAGCCACCTCCCCCCCCCCCCCCCTGTAACTGACCTTGTCACTAAATATTTCTGGTTAGAGTATGGTATTACGGTACCACCCCGCCTGGGGTAATAACGTAGACCTACTACTGCGGTGTTCACAGGGAAGTTCTTGTTTAATATTTACTTCTCTAGATGAGCCGTTCCTCGCAAAGGTTTTGTCTACCATGTTATTTCTCTCAGTGAACTGCCAATATAATTGTTGCTGCTGCAATCGGAAGTTCGTAAAACGAAAGTGACCCCCCGCCCTCCACCCATACCCCCCCCCCCCCCCCACACACACACACACACTTCACTCGCTTACTCTCTCTCTTTTCATTCTCTGCTCACAGGATTAGAGCTTACTGTTTGTGATCCAGTCCCTTATAGACTCGCGGTTCTTTTCGGCCAATTACGGCAGAGGGGTTCTCTGTTGCCTACAATTGACATTTCCCTTACTATCGAGGAAAATCTGCCAATAACGTTGGCTACAGCTGGGTGATTGGAATTATTGTGAATTTATTTTTGGAACAGTGTTGCACGTCGGGAGGGGGAGGGGGGGAGGCAGTGCGAATCTGAAACAGCCTGCTCTACTGATTGGGGCAGAGAACGAAAAGCACCAGACGAGTGTTATACACCATTGAATCTGCTATTTTCAAATTTATGTATTTCTATTATTTTTCGTCTAGGTTTACTTTCGATTTGTATCACTGATGGAAATCTCAATTCTCCTATGTACCACAGGCGTAAGTTCTACCGTCCATGGTGTACAAATGGGCAGAAATGAAGTGGTCTCGAAATGGAATAATTTTCTCCCACTGACGTGACGGCTGAGTTTCTGACGTTGTTGAAACTTCCCGACTCACGTAAACACTTTGTCATCCAAGAAATATAACAGGGATCTCCTTCGTACGAAGCCAGTACCGTAACAGATTGAACAAAACCAGGATATCCCATGTTGTTTGTTTTTAGGGGTTCTGGATTCCTTTTCTGCTTGAAGGCGCCTGGGCTTCGGTGAAAATTAATTGAGGTTTCATCTCTCGTCTCGTTGACGTTGATCTCTTCTTGACAGCAAACATCCGGTCGGGCTCTGCTCTTTGCTGACCGTGCAGAATTTATTTCAGATCATGATCCGTCGTACTTATAATAAATAAATAAAACCTTTACACAACGACTTTGTTTATTTGAAGGGTGGTAAGTTTTTCTTGGCGGGAACAACGTGTCTCCTACCGTTATAACATACAGGGCCGGCAGAAGTCTGTACCCATTGTAACTTGACACCTTTACAGCAGGTCAAAATCAGCAATGAACTGTATCAGAGATGCTCGATTTAATAGCAGTACAATCTGGTGTTAGTAGCCATGATAATCACAAACAAGACTTCCCCAATGTTTTTAATGGGCTACGATTCGCAGTGACTTTTAGCCCACACCGTATAGATGCTTTCGTCTACTACGACAAACAGAATTCCAGACAGCGATAAGGCTGTATTAAGCTGCACTGATAAGTCGAAACATTATGACACTGATGCCTCACGGGCACGTTACGCTGTAACATAAGTGTGTAAGTCTGACTGAGACAGATGGCGCATCACCCTAGCGCTACACTGCAGTTGGGGAAATCCATTTTGAAACGCGACTCTGACGAAGGGCAAATTATTACTACGCGAAGTATGTGAACGAGTATCTCGAAAACGGGAAAGCTAGTCGAATGTTCACGCGCTACTGCTGTGAGCATCTACGGAAAGAAGCAGGAGGACAGTGAAACTACCACTAGGCGCTAAATTGTTGGACGACCACGGCTCTTCACAGAACGTGGGATTTAGAGGTTTGTCTGCTCTGTAAAGTAAGACAGATCGCGACCTGTGGCAAAGGCGAAAGTACACAGTGCCGATGTACGCACAAATGTTCCGGAGAACACCGTTCATAGTGCAGTGCTGAACACGGAGATCTGCAGATCACACCCGACGTTTTCACATGTTGACCAACGACATTGTCAGTCACTATTGCAGTGCTCACAGGGTCGTCGAGATTGGACCGTGGATCACTGGAAATGTGCCGGCTCGTCGGATGGATCACATTTTTGCTACACTGGATCGATGGTCCTCTTCGCGAACACCGTCATCGGGGTGAAAGGTGGCTCGAAACTTGCAGCGCGCCACGGACGCGGGCTGGTGGGGGCAGTATTAAGCTATGGGAGACATTCTACTGCGTTTTCATGGGATCTGTGGTAGTAATCGCAGACACTCTGACATCTGCGAACTATCTATATCCCTTCATGCCTTTCTGATAACTGTCATATTTCAGCGCTACACTTGTCTAGGTCTCGAAACCGTGCTACAGTGATTTGACGAGCACTCACGTTGATGTTTTGGCGACCTATAGAGCCCATCACCACGGACACAAATCAACGGTCCGTTATTTAATGAAATTACATGACCTGTGCGTAGACATCCAATGCTGCATAGCTGTCCGCACCATTAGCTGAATGGTCAGTGCGTTGGATTGCCACGCACGGGGCCCGGGTTCGATTCCCGGCTGGGGAGGGAGATTTTCTCCCCTCAGGGACTGGGTGTTGTGCTGTCCTCATCATCATTTCATCCCCTCTGTCGACGCGCAGGCTGTCCAATGTGGCGTCGCACTCAATAAACTTCCCGACTGGGAACTCGCGGCCACTGACGCCACACGCCATTTCCATTTTGCTGCATAGCTCCACAAGCCTACCAAACTAACTTTCGGATCCCTTACACAGTATCAGTGACGTATTTCGGAGTAACAAGCTGTTACGCAGGTGGCCGTAATGTTTTGGCTCATCTGCGGTAATATTTATTTGTATGTTAAAGAAAGAGACCAAGCGAGAAATTCTCAAACACGACCAGTGAAACCTAGGTACATTTCAATGCAAAATTTGTATTACACTTCTTCATGTTGTACTTCAGTACTATAATGTGTAAAATAATTAGTTGATAAATTTCGTTAAAGATCCTTTAGGTCTTCACCTACGAGCTATTTAGGTTTCATGTAATGGTTATAAGGCTTCCAGATAAACAGGAAGCAAGGCTCCGCGTTCAGACGGTCACATCGGCACTGACCATCCGCCATGTCTTCCTCTGCGAATGGCGTCATTCGAATGCGGGTATGGAGGATCTTGTGGTCAGTAGACAGCTCTACCGTCAGTTGTCGATTTTCATGACCACGGAGCCGCTACTAATCTGTTAAGTAGCTCCTCATTTGGCATCACGAGGATAAGTGCAGCATGTCCCAGACCTCCTAACAAGGAAAAATCCCTGGCAGTACCGGGAATCGAACCAGATAAGCGTTGCTCCAACAAGTCATAGTAGCCCAACGTAAGATTTGTGTTTATCAGGAGAATGTATTTCATTAAAATCCCTGAGGAGACCCACCTTTCGTCTTTCCACTTACGGGTGACTTGATAACCGACAAGGAAGAAAGCAATGTCCAGATTTCACGTCCTGTCAAAACGTTGTCATTAATGGGAAAACAAATTGCTGTGGGGAAAGCTTGGAGGAATAAAATCAAGCGTAAAACTTTCTCCAGGTCGTGGCCGTGATGGTACAGCAACCAGAACGAAGAAACAGTCTCGGTTGCACGAGTGTAATTATTATTTATTTGCGAATGACGCGTTTCGCGTGACTCAACCATCTTCAGATTGGCCTACACAAAAAAAAATAAACATTTCGTTAGAAGTTTCGTGATCCCACTTCGCAAAATTAAAGTTAATAGCAAGTAATTGTAACACGACTTAGTGAATATTATATAGTGTGATGTACGTGGAACATCGAGCATACAGAATATCCCAGCAAGTAAATGCCTTTGTGAAAAATTCGGAAACATTGCGCAGTGTCGTACAAAGAAAAACAACAGAATGTAGCCGAAAAAGGCGCACCCGGTGACAGCTTTGTCATAAAAATATATATTACACCACATGAAATATCTATGTAGGCTTGATCCTGTATTGTTGCCTCAACAAGTTAATGTGCTGTTTTTCTTCTTCTTCTTCTTCTTCTTCTTCTTCTTCTCCCATTTCATGTTCTGTGTTGTATACTCTCATGACAAAGGCAGGAACTAGGTGTGACTTCTTAGGCTACATTCCGTTCTCTTTATGTATGAGACACCATACAGTGTTTCCGAAATTTGGCGAGTGCAATTATTTGCTGGGACGTTCTGCATGCTCGGTATCCCCGTACCTAACGCCAATTAAGTGAATCGTGCTATAGATATTTGCTAGTCATTCCAGTTCTACAAAATGGATCATGCCACATGTCACCAAAAACATAGTTTTTGTGCACACCAATCTGAAGAAGCGTCAGTCAGGCCCAACGCTTGACTAGTAAATAAATAATTACATACCTACACCCAAGACTGTTCGTTTCTTCGAAGTCAAGCATGTTCATTTCGAACGAACCATGACTACTTCTGTTTCAATGTTATTAGGAAACCCACGATAAATACAAATTTGCGTCGCCCGACTGGTATTTAAATACCGACCCAGTAAAGTCCACGCTGCCTACATAGCTGAGTGGCCAGCGCGCCTGACTGGCGTATGGAAGATCTGGTTTCGATGCCCGGTACTGGCGGAGATACCTACTTGGTCGGAGGAGTGGTACGAGGTGCTCGCAGCCTCGTGATGTCAACTGAGGAGCTGCTCAACCCAGTAGTAGCTGATACTGGGTCAGCAAACCCGACAAGGTCAGGGAGAGTGCTGTGTTGAGCACGTGTCCCTCCATACCGCATCCAATGACGAGATTTGCAGAGGATGACATTGCGGTGGATCGAGGCACATTGTCGCGTCCAGGGTCAGAACGCAGAACTTCTTCCTTTCACCTGTAGAATATCAGTCCAGTACCCCATGAATTGCTAATTTGTCATACAAATGTATGTACCAATACACCAAACTCGTAGAACATATTGCCACTAAAATGGCTTTTCGCACCGTAGTCCATTCTACTGTTCGTGAGTTTTCAGTTGTCTAAATACAAACAGATGTTCTTCACAATCCATAAAACCCTTCGTACAAAAAACGACTAAATCCTCAGCACACGGCCTTCTTCCACAATCTATAACATTAAACTTCCTGTTGCGTACTACAGTACAAAATTTTTAATGAGTGGTAAGGATTGTATCCCTGAAAACTAAATGTTTTAATAAATAATATAACCTTGATAGTAGGACCAATTTTTTACGCGAGCCAGTATACTAATTTCGGACCTGGAACGTGGTGTGTCAAACCTCAGCTCACGCTAAATGCCTGTGCTTCTATCTGGTATTTCGAACGCAAGTCAGCACTGACTGCTAAGCCTTGTACGTGTGGAAGACTGAAGTCAGTGAACTGTGTGTCTGGACTCGCAGAGAAGTGAAACCAATCGCCTCTCACCATGGCACCTAAAGAATATTACTCAGCTGTGCACAAAACAAATGCTGTCAGTTATGTGTAAAGATAACTAAATGAATATAAGGATTCCAAACTCGAAACGAGTATTAACGTTTCAACAAAATCATTTGCACTTGATTATTGAGTCGACAAGTTTACTTACATGTATCTTAAATATCCCTTGTACTATTCTACATATTGATAAGAATCGTTGTGTGTGTACGTTTTTCCGTGACACATCCTCTAAACCAATAGGTCGAGCCGGCCAGGGTGGCCGAGCGGTTCTAGGCGCTACAGCTGGAACCGAGCGACCGCTACGCTCGCAGGTTCGAATCCTGCCTCGGGCATGGATGTGTGTGATGTCTCTAGGTTAGATGTTAAGTCCCATAGTGCTCAGAGCCATTTTAACCAGCCAACCGGTCGATTTCAACCAAACTTGGTTGGACGATTTGCGGGAGGGGACCAAACAGCGAGGTCATCGGCCCCATCGCATTAGGGATGGAAGTCGGCAGCGCCCTTTCAAAGGAACCATCCCGGCATTTGCCCGTAGCGATTTAGAAAAGTCGCGGAAAATCTAAATCAGGACGACGGGACGCGGCTTTGAACTGTCGTCCTCCGTAATGCGAGTCAAGTTTCTTAAGCACTGCAGCAGCTGGCTCGCTAACCACTCTTGATACATATCTCATTTACAGTCTTGGAAGAAGCACTGTGAGCATAAGATTCGTCTATCTCCCACTGCAGTTAGGCTGGGAGGGAAAAGGGGGTGATATTGTAGAATATCTCGGGAACGTCTGGAGAATTAAAAAAAAATTCTGTGTACATGACTCATAATTTTTTGTTCGTATAACTTCACTGGTGTGCATAACTTAAGGACGGACGTTATTTCTTTTTACCTG
Source organism: Schistocerca gregaria (assembly GCF_023897955.1). Taxonomy (NCBI): domain Eukaryota; kingdom Metazoa; phylum Arthropoda; class Insecta; order Orthoptera; family Acrididae; genus Schistocerca; species Schistocerca gregaria. Next base: position 167,460,013 of record NC_064929.1, on the reverse strand, counting down.
ATTCGTCACTCACTCAGCGAAAATGGAAATATACATAGAAAGAAATGTTACAGTCTACTACAGAATGTAGCTCAAAAAGGGGAGAACAGAAGTGACACTATTACTGAAAGGCAATAATTGCACTGAAGTCACTGCGATTTATGATGGCACGCGAGACATTACGCAAGGAAGCACATGGTACATAATACGGAGTGTGGTACCCGCAGAGTGTAATGCAAACTCTCCACGGTGCTCCCGTATTGACCATATTGTTGATAGTTAGCTCTTGTTGTAGGGCGCTCAATTTCCCCCTCCAGTGCCGTCAACACCTGCTGGATGGTCGCTTACGCTTGCAGTACGGTTCCCCAAATCATCCCGCACCTGGTCGATGGGATACAAGTCGGGGCAACAGACAGGCCAGTCCATGCTGCGAATATCCTGTCGTTCAAAGAGCTGCTCCGCCTCCTGCGATGTTCGATGCGGTCGCGCAGTGTCGTCCATAAAGATTAACTCAGGGGCGAATGTATTCCCTGAATAGACGCACGTGGGGAAGGAGTACAGTGTGACAGTAACGTTGGCCGCTGAATACACCGCGTTCAAAGATGTGGACAATAGTAGGTTGGTGCAACATCATGCATCCCTGCACTCCATAAGAGGTGAGTTTCGAACGATCATACTCGACAGACTTCTCGGGCTGATTACGTGTTCACCCCTCTCGTTATATCAGGGTGCGTCCAGCGCTCGATAAAAGTGTCGTTTCTGTTCGTGTCATTGCGTATTTCTCTGTTACCTTGTGTACTACACTGTAGCAGTAGTTTGTACATGTCGTCCGGTTCCATCGACCTACATTACTTGACAATGAAACATCATGCGAAAGTTTCTTTCATCCTTAAATTTGGCATAACAGTGTTTTTGAGATGTAATATACTGCAACAACACGTACGGTTGGAGCGTCGAGTGAGAAGCCGTCTCCTAAAAATATTCGATAACGAGTGGTGTTAATATCGCATCCAGAGTTTACGAGCTCGCTACTCTCCCTGATCTCAGTCTTGCATTCATAGAATATTTAGCAGACAATTGTGGATTGATTTCGAAGTACTGGACAGATCCACGTCACAAAACATGAGCCTAGGTTTGATAAACGCACTGCTAGAACGGAAAGTAGCATATTCCCTCATTAGAGGAATTGGTTATACTACCGAGATTATGTTTGTCATCAAACAATTCAGCTGTCAGTTATACAGTTCGTATTACTCCTACAGCAGTGAGTATCAAGGAATTCAGTGTTACAGATAGTGGAAGAGGGCTGTAAATTCGTGCTAAGGTTAGAGAAAACTTGATTTAGCCTTCCTTATGTACGAGAATTTTCAGGTATGTGAAGCACATCCGTTTGTATTTTGGCGAATGCAAATTACCAAAAGTAGCTATGTAGTCACATGCATTATGCCGATAAGAGCCTTCTTAGTGGCAGTATATTCCAAGTGTTTGTTCTTTTATTGTGACGAATTAGCTACCGTGGGACACTAGATTTACAGCTTACAAATAAAAAACGACCTCAAATTTATGATCTTAGGCGGGCCAGTCGGTACCGACCGACCACCGTGTCATCCTGTGAAATACCGTCATTTGAAGAGGTAAGGACGGGCTTGAGGACGGCACACTGCTCTAACGATCTTTTTCGTGTTTCTTGACCTTGGATGAAGTACCTCCTCATTCGGCCTCAGTTGCACCACATTGCAGGCCCCACACCAGGAAAAAAAATCCCTATTAGTACCCATAATCGAGCCCAGATCCTCGACCATGGCAGTCAGAAGTGTTCGTTCCACTTAAACACCTAAAAAGTTCATCAATTGTGCACGAATTTTTGTTTACATGTTACCCGGACAAAATTAGAAGATTCCTCAGGATTAAAATGAAACTGCAGGCGAAATATGTGTACTAATATGTGGTGTGGGTGTGTGTGAGAGAGAGTGATTGGGTGTGGGTGGGTTGGTGGGTGAATATGTGTGGCATATGCGTCTGTTGGCGAAGAGGCGGGAAAAAACTGGTATCTCATAAAATACGGCAATGACCAAAGTACGCTTCGCGACCTAGTTTCCTATTTAATTTTCTAAGACCGTTTCAAATCAAATGGCTCTGAGCACTATGGGACTTAACATCTGAGGTCATCAGTCCTTTAGAACATAGAACTACGCGTAAACCTAAATAACCTAAGGACATCACACACGTCCAAGCCCGAGGCAGGATTCGAACCTGCGACCTTAGCACCAGCGCGGTGCCGCAATGATGCGCCTAGAACCGCTCGTCCACAGTGGCCGGCTTAAGACCGTTTCTTACGTGAACAGTGCAACATGAGGCCTGAAACAGCTCTTTTCATTAACGTGTAAGTCCATAACAGACAAGTTAAATGAATATCGGAAAATGCTCTTAGCAGCAACCAAAACTCACATCCCGAACCAAGGAAATATTTACTGAACTAATAAAGACACCTTTGTTCAGTGAAAACAGCTCCAATAGACTATAGTAATCGTATCTTTATTCAGTGAGACACGGTGGGGACTACACGATTAACCTTTTACCTGAGGTAAATAGTACGATGATAACCAATGGCTTCGATTGTTACTGTAAGATAATAACCATCGGTTTTTGGTGTTACTGCAACAGTTGGTAAACAGAAATTTCACTTTGTTCCATCTGGAAAACCGTACCTTCTCGAAAGACTGCCAAACTACTTCACTTACCTGTTATCTGCGCTTAGCAGTCTGCTAACTATAAACAGTTAACTGTAAATAAAAATATGGGTATTCCAGGTTTGAGATGACGGGTGAAGGAGGGTATTGTCTTCTAGGTGTGGATTCGGACGTCAGAGACACACTCCGTTTCAGTGTGCCATTCTATACAAGCAAATATCTTCTTGCGTGTGCTCGTGTAACTCTTCTATTATGGTTACTGTCTGAATACAAGCTCTGTCCATCTGAATGCGTATTTTTGCTATTGTTGCACTGATAGTTTGTTAGGGCGATTGCTGGTAAAACTGCGTAGAGGATTCCCCACTACTGGTTTGTCAATCTGTCTGTAAAATGAGGATGAAGTATTTCAAAATTTGTCATCAGCGGCGTATCGCAGGAAACGTTTTCCACCCGCAGAAGCTGTGTTGCTTCCTAATTCTGTGTGCCCCCTGTCTTGCTGGTCCAGCAAGGCTAAGACGCTGATGAGTAGAGAGGCAACCGTAAACGGATGAAACTGTAGACCTTCTGAAGAGGAAGAGGTAGTAGAAAATTACTTTAAAAAAGACCTTAAAGGTGTTCTACATTGCTAAATTACATGAAGATTTGGTTAACTATCTCAGCTCTTCGTTTAAGTTTTCGCTGATTTTAATGCATGCCTGTAAAACATAGTACCTATTGTGCTTTATTCATATTAGTTCATGGTCCCACAATAAATGGAGAATTTCAGAGCCTCAATAAAGGAAAATTTTTCACGATGTGTGCATGTAAACAGTGGTAAGTGCCAAAAACATGGCTTCTAGTTGTTGTAGTAGTACCGAAAACGGATTTCGTACCATAAAATGCTTTTCAGGGAAGATTCGGAAAAATTCCAGAATGAAGTGGTTAGCTATGAATCACATGAGTAAAATTATCCCGACTACGTAAATCAACGCAAATGCACTTCAAAAATTGTCGATCTCAGATAAATATGAGTATTTAAGCTGCTAAACGATGTTATGTTCCTTAGCATAGTTCACGTGAATTTACATGACAGTGTGACGACAGAAATGTTACGAGCTATCCTAAATATTTTTTTCGTTTTCTGGTAAGGTTACCATAACACTAATTTCACGCTGTGCTGAATGATCCTTACTTTTTGAGGCTTTTACACCTTATTTCTTATAAAATAGGTAATGCAAATCTTAGGGTCATTTCTATGTTGAATAGGTTTCACTGTAATATTTCGTTAATTCGCCCTTTGGTAAAGCCAGTGCAGATCTGTGATAAGTGCTCTCAGTTTGCAAGTGAACAATGTTAAGCACCCACAAACGACGTTTTTAAGGACCAAATTTTGGATAGCATTCATGGTTTTAAAAAATGTTGTTACTTTCGAAATATTGGAAAACAGTAACTTACCTGAGTGAATAAATCACGATCGGTGTACTTGAAATATGTAATTTATGAGACTATATTGAAACTTCACTGCGCAGTTCCTCAAAACAACCAACTTGTACCATTGTTTACAGCTGAAGTCTTCAGTTCCGTTACTCAAGTTGGTATTATATCCTGGCGTGTAATGAGTCTATGTTCCTTTTAGCTCTGTCAGTTCGAAAGCCTGCAGCTGCTCTTTTCATTAACCTGTAAGTCCGTAGCAGACTATACTCCCAGTTTTTATACAAAGAAACATTGCTCATTTATATAAAATCTGACCCGCAAGAGAATTAAGGCAATATGACTAAACTTATTATAGATTTCGTAGTGACACTAACCTCAGCAAAACCTTAACACAGCGGAATAGTCATAGGGTAAGAGGTGGGGTTAACAACAGTTACAGGAAACAAAACGGAAACTGTAATCCGTGTCACAGACCTCACGCAGCTATTAGGTGTGCTTGTGTAAGTATTGTATCTAAGAGAGACAGTTTGTGCAGTGCAAATGCTTTTGCTCTCTCTGTCTTGCAGAAGGTAATAAAGCTAGTATCATAGTATTCGCTGGCTCGTTTCTCGAAGTTCAAGAGAGTCATAAACTTACCTGTACAGCGGAAAACTTTATTTACTTGATGTCTCAAGACAGATTTTCTCTCACTGTTCTTAAATGCAGCTAAAATGACCGTGGTACGCTTCGAGAACATTTTTATTGAGTGAATTTATCTCGAGGTATGGAACACTTGGAAGGTTAATTTCAGCGCGTGTGACTAAAATAAAATTGAATATTGATCACATGTGTACTGAAAATCTGAATGTGCAAACAATAACCTTACATTTCCTCTCGTTAAACTACAGTGTAAAGTGTATCATGGAAAGAAATGTAATCCTCTACAGTGCAGAAAACCACGTGACCAACAGTCACGTAAATACAACTTAAACGTCCATACCAACAAGTATTTCGCCACTATCCAGAGTGAAGTCAGATAAATGTCCCCATTTCACTATCACAAGACAACGCGTCTGTACCACGAGGTAGATTCGGCACATCGACATCACGGTAGCAGGTGGCAGGTGAGTGTGTTTGTCTGCCGGCCTACGAACGAATTCTGCCACCAATATTCCTTATTCGTTAGTTAGTAAGTTGCATGTTTAACTGGCAGAGTCCCGTCAAAGCTCGCACGACTTGTTGAGACGTAGCTTCGAGCTTCCACCCAGATCTGTACTATCCCACCGGACGGATAAGTGACTACGGATCTCTGAGGAAGACAAATGCATATGGACGCACACGCCAACAGCCGGAACGAACGGCACTTAACAGCAGATACCTTTCAATGTGTCACTGAATATCTTCTCTGACGTTCTTAAAACATGGAAGGTGAAGTGTAAGGGTGTCTCGTATGATACAAGCAATATCTGCTTCGTTGCACGGGAACAAATTCTGCCGTAGGCAAGCTGCGATAATCGCATGGCGCCATGTTCCGTCGCTGAGGCAGTGTGGCAGGTGGAACTACCCTACTTCCTAATACTGTCATAGACCCAGTAGAGGTTGAAACACCTCCGTTTAAATTCCTTTATTGAGTTTTGTGTAATTTATCGAAGCCGCCAAACAATTAATTATTATGATTATATGACCGTGTGCTTAATGGATGACTGCTATCGGTTTTCCTGCTGTGGTTTCGGGGGTATTCCAACCGAGTGCGGCTATTCTGAGACTGAATAGTGGAATGACTGAAAGTTTGTCTATTATTAAGGACCACAAAGATTGCGATGTACAAACTGACATGTATTTTCTAGTAACACACAAATTCTGAGGCTGTTGCTATCTTCGCCTTACACATCTAATTACGGTTATATCTCTTTTTGATTCCTGATTTTAGGTCTTTCGTCACACGCAATGATGTTGGTTAACATCCACAACAATCGTCACTGCAATCCATGGTTGTTGCTGGCCCACGCGGTTGACGCGAAACCACGACGATCAGGGGGACGCGCTCATCTGTCACACTTCGGTGAATTTACTCGACCACCATTCTTGCCCCTCTCTCCAGCACCACTGCTCACTCGACACTCTCTAGTACTACTGTGCACTCAACTCTAGTCTCACTGCCTACTGCAGCACTTGACAATCGACTCCTGTCTACTACCGACCAGAGCGTCGGATACTAGCATCTTTGTTCGTTGGATCACGGATCCCTTACAAGGTGCTTACTCTCGTGGCGCACAGCATAAAATAGCCAAGTATTTTAGTTACTTGCGTTAATTGTTAATTACCTGAAGACGGCTGCTATGCTTTTATACACTCCCTCTTAACATACGCTATGCGTAATTGGCCATCTGATATCACGAGAGGCAGACCCACGACCATAAAAGCTGGCAGGGAGTATTGTGCTGTCGGTAGAGAAACAGTAACAGCAGAATGGTTTGGCCTGGGATGCTCCTAACAGTCAAAGTGGACTAGTGACTGTACGTCACCTGAGAAGCAGATCCATCAGGGATGCTTCAACCCTTACATACCTAATCATGTGGACTGATGATGTGTTTGCGAAGTGAAACACGAAGGAATCATCACAATTAAAGCAAGGCGAGGCAGCTCTCATGTACTGACAGATTCGGAGTGTCGAACATTGCGGAGGGACGTTACAAAAAAAATTACATAAAATCAGTGAAAACAATTTTTGTGGTCAATGCTAACTGATGCTTGAGGTGCTAGAAAGAACAATGTCACTGGTGAATGCATGAATACGGATTTGGAACGATGAATCACATCTTACCCTATTGCAATCCGATGGAAGGGTTTGGGTTTGGTGGGTGCCTCGATAACGTTACCCGCCAACAGAAGGAGATTTAATTACAGCAGTGCTGTGATTTTCATTGTTAGTGTGGTCTCGTTACAGTCCTTATGAAACTGGTAAATGAGGAACGATGTGAACACAGCGTTGCGAACTGCGTACATGAGAGGAACAGTTCTGAGATGATGATTTACAAGCAAGGCAGTGCACCTTGACATAATTCAGAATCTGTGAGGCAAAGGTAAGTGGACAATAACGTTACTGAAATAGACTGTCTTGTTCAGCGTCCCTACCTGAACCCAACGGAACTGCTTTGGGATGAGTCAGTTGGTCGACATCGCTCCAGGCTCTTGCGTCCAGAATCAGTACCTACGCTGATTTCGGCTCCTGATGAAGAATTGGCTGGCACGCCGTCACAGACATTTAGATACGTCATTGAACGTGTCTTCATCAGAGTCCAATACGTCATAAAAACGAAGGGTGCACATATCCCGTGTCAATGTTCACTAATACGGGTGGGGCTTCTTTCGATGAGGTAACCTATCAGAACTTGAGGTTTTATGAAGGAATATCGGTCTAATAAACCATTTCGTACTAATCGCACACCAAATGCGTATTTTCGTATGCCCTAAGAAAGCACTAAAGATCTTCATCATATTAATCAAAGTTGTACCAGATACAATGGACTTCACTAAAAGGTTCCTCGCTGATGATACTGTCTGCATGCAGCTGAGTATCGACACTGGTCGTTGGTAAGGAAATGCGGGATTATTTGGATAATCTTTAATTGCCGTAATGAGCAGTAGTTGTGTTTAAACGTGCGTAAGTGCTAGAATACGAGCATAGCAAACAGAAAAAAAATCCGTAGTACCGGGCTATTAGTATTCAACATCTTGAGCACATTACATGGTATACTTTAATTTAATACTAAGAAATGATTTGAACTAAGACAGTCACATTACTAGGGCTTACTAAATGGGAGGTCTAAACTTGTTGGAATGGTTCTGATGAAAATGCAGAGTGTTTCTGAAGGAAACCAAATACTAGGCGCTTGTGCTACCGAGCCTGTTGTATACAAAGATTCTCCTCAGTCCACCGTACTTGGTGGAGGCTACATCCTATCAATACTAGCAACGTTTCTCCTATTTCAGTCGCATACTGAGTGAGGGAACGGGGTCTGTCTAAAGCGTCTCTGTGTGTGCCATAATATTACTTTTTCCCCGATGACACCTACGCGAGATATACGATGGTGGGAGCGTAAAGTTTCCACAATCATATTCGATTCTAAATTTACCAAACACCGTTTCGTGAGAACAACGTCGCCTTTCTTCTCAGAGATTCCCATTCAAGTATTCGGAACCTTCTGCTAACCTTTCGTGTGGGGCTCAACTTGACCGATGTCTGCCGTCACGATCACCTGAAGAGGAATCTGGACTGCGGAACATCATCTTCTTGTAAACTAATCTACCATTGTTGTAAAATAGTTTTATTGACCGATGTCATACAGGACAGAAGTCGCTATCCACTACCACAGTTTCGAGGTGTTAGCCTCATTATCAGGTGTATCTGAAATCTAAAGCAAATCTAAAAATATTTGTTTTTTAAATTGCTTAGTGTTTTAATAATTTAAACCTTTCAGTTTCACGGGCTCACAGCGTGCCATGGTCACGTTTGAACTTTGCTGCTTCTGGATGCAGAATTTGGTATTCTTTTATGCATTTCCCTCTTTGGTTTACGCTATTATTTTGTGATCCATGTCACATGTCTGTTGCTTTCTTGCACATGTTCCATTATCAGTCATGCTGCCTCTCTCCTGTCTCCTTGTTAAGGCCAGTATCTTTCGTACTGGGCTGCCATTACTTTCTGTGTTCCGCACCCCCTTCAGGGCGCTCACCGCCAATGCAGCCCGGAGAACGACTGCTCAGCCCTGCAGCCTGGACGTACGGCTCACAAAGGCGCCCTGTATGAGCAGTCCTTAAGTCCCTGCGTTCAATATTAACGCCCATTTGTCGTAGTTCTCCATATCTGGTATAAAGCTGATTCGATTTTGACAGCGCAGGGTCGATATTTTGTTCAGCATAGCGTGTGACTTCCAAGTGATGTCCTATGGTGGCTTTATTTATATAAACTCAATGCATCCCCGATTGCAGTTTTTGGACAACAGCGGTTTTCCCAGGCCGCGCTTGAAAACCGGGCGCTTTTTACAGTTACAATTTGCGATGGTATTATGACGGTCCAGTTACGTTACATGTTTGCTCACTAGTTGTTCGCGCAAGGACATGATGCGCAAATACTAGTAGGTAGGCCATTTTTTAATCATTTCATCTGACTTTTTAGCTTTTAAATTTAAAATTTCTTTAATATTCTAAAGGAGTAGGTTACAGATATTACACACACCTGATGATGGAGTTAAGAACGCGAAACGGTAGTAGTGTAAAGCGACCTCCGTCCTGTAAGACTTTGGCGGATTTATTAACCACTAATGTTGTAATAAAATAGTATCTCCTTCTTTCTCTTTGCTACGAGCATTATCTTACATTCCTCCATATTTAAACAGAGCAAACATTCATTACACTTAGCGGGAATTCTGTGCAGGTCTTTCAGCAATTCCTTACGATCGTCCAACGATGTTACTATCTCGCAGACAACTGTATCGTAAGCATTGAATCAATCCTATTTGATAAATCGAGGATGTAAAGGATAGAAACGCAGATATTTTTATATGTGTTACCTTAATGTGTGCGCACTCAATGTTTTTCTCTGAGCCGAACAGACCTCCCACACAAATTACTGCCTGATATTTTCTGTAGAGTCATAAATGCGCGACTAATTGGTCTACGTCAGTCAGTATAGAGTATTTTGTTTTCATGCCTCCACACTGCAACACGTAACTTGCTGCCCAGGGGAAAATAAGCATTAATGCTCTTGCCACATGTACTTGCAGATACCAATCAACCTAAAAACATACAACTTTTAATACCTTTAATTACTAATATGTAAATGAAGAATGTGCTTATGTGATGTTATTCAGTACGCTGTTCTCAGTAACCAATAAAAATATCTGCCCTTACACGCGTTACGCCCTATATGTGGGCCACACTTAACCTTGTTTTCTTTTCTTTGGAAGATTCGCCATCCAGAAGATAATCACAGGCTTTGAGAAGATACTCCATATGCTTGCATCTTGGTTAGTAGCTGTATGCATCTCGGAAATCTGGCAATACGCACTCTACGTCACCTGCATTTTCTGTTTGCAAGCTTTTGTGTACGAAAGAAGAAATCGTATTCCAATATTCGGAGTTCTTACTAAGCGAATTACTATTGAACGAATCCAGACATGCACTGTTAGGTTCATAAGAGGCCGGTATAGCCCAAATAAAAGTGTAAAAGCAAAGCTGGGAAAACGCTGAAGTGGAGATCCTTGAAAGGAATACGATACAGTTCTCGTGAAGCCCTGGTGAGTAAATTTACAAAACGTGTGTTTATAGAGTCCGCTACCGCATCTGAGTGATCAGCGTGTCTGACTGCTGTATGCAGGACTCAGTTTCGATTGCTGGTACTGCCAGAGATTTTTCCATGGTGAGTGTGGCATGAGCTGCACTCGACAGCGTGATCCCAGCTGGAGAGCTCTTTGAGTGGGAAGGAGCGGCTCCAGGTCACGACAAGTGAAAACAGCCGGGAGAGTGGCAAGGTGACCACATGCTCTCCACACCGCATCCGAATTACGCTGTTGGTAGGGGATTACACGGCGATTGGTCGGTCTCAATTGGCCCGTCTGAGCCTGAATGCGGAGCTTTACTTTGCTTTACTTCTGTCCTAAAATGTGAGACCGCCGTGGTGATCATGGAAATGAGGGAAGAGCGATTAGGGTGCTTACCGAGGAAGACTGCCATCTTTCCCTCACTTCCACCAAACGGGTAACCAGCTCTTTAGGAATCTGTACCGGTATTCGCTCAATATGCGAATGGTAGAGGGCAGAAATCGAAAACACTGGTATGAAGTAACCTCCGCCATGCACTTTACAGCGACCTGCGGACGTAGGTAGCGTATCTCGCTTACCAGCAGGGCACCGTTCGCCAGGCGGTTGCTTACATTATCGGCTTGGAGATTTTTACATGGGACGCCATCGGGTCGCTGATGCTTCTGGACGTCGTCTCTCCCAAGGGAACTACGTAGCACACCGTACAGCCGCTTGTTAGCCCTCAACAGGCTACGCACAGTGTGTACTTCCATCGAGTGAATGCACCACCACGCAGCTACCTGACTGAGGCAGAGTTGCTGGAGTAACAACGTGCCCATGTGGTTACTCCACGGTCAACTGGCCAGAGGGCGTATGCAGCCAGAACCTAGGAGAGGAGTGCTTACACCCGTCCTCCAACTCATCCCCACGCCCCTCCCCCCCTTCCAGAAAAAAAGAATCTTCACAAACTGCCTACCTCTGACAAACGAACAGACCTATCAATTCATGAGAACGTGTAATGTAATATAAGAAATGGGAAAAAAACCTGTCCCAGAAAAATATTTCATTTCCCTTCATATAGGCAACCAACCTTACATCATCTCCACTGATTACGAATGGTGGAATGGTTCAAATGGCTCTGAGCACTATGGGACTTAAAATATGTGGTCATCAGTCCCCTAGAGCTTAGAACTACTTTAACCTAACTAACCTAAGGACATCACACACATCCATGCCCGAGGCAGGATTCGAACCTGCGACCGTAGCGGTGGCGCGATTCCAGACTGAAGCGCCTAGAACCGCACGTCCACCGCGGCCGGCTACGAATGGTGGTAGTTGGTTGCCTCTCTTAAGCTGAATCAAATTCAGGTGTTCTCCCAGTGCTGTATATCAACTAGCATCAACTGTATCCAGAGTATTCCGCTGTGAAACCTCGAAACTGTTTCGCCATTCACCGCGAAAATCGTATGAACTGTGTCCCTTCTTCACAGTAGGCAACATAGCGATAAATTCAAACAAATTCACTCCAAGCGGAGAAATGCCGCACTCATTTAACAAACTTATGTGTTCAGTTATATTTAACCTAGTTTCGGCATCTGTAAGCCATTATCCAATCTTTAGCTGTATAAAAGCAGCGCACTATTTTACCACCACCAAATGGAAACACATTCCATGAAAATAAATTAAATGGAAGATAGCTACCTAGTCAAAGGTGCCACACTTACGAAAATTGCAGCCTATTCACATTACATGCTTCTGTTCGTTTTGGTTAGTAAATTTGTTGTAGATGGTTTGACAGCAAAATGAGAAAATATCTAACGCTGAGCAAAGAATATAAAAGTGAGGGCAGTTTATTAGATACACAGATCCATTCACGCATTCACAGGTTGTAAAAAAACTACGTATACAAGATTTTAGAGTTCGTAGGATATAAAAAGAAACTCTTTTTTACGTGACAAAAATGGGAGGAACCAGCACTAGGGTCCATGGACGGTGAGACACTAGCTGTGTTCACAAACAAACAGTGTTCAGACTGCGACGAGATGAATATAGCTTCAGACATGTTGACGAAAACCATGAAGAGGATTTACCATATAATAGCGGCCCATCTCTGCTCTACCCTAGAGACCACTCCGTAGACTCAAGATTAAAATTCACCGAATTACGTAAGGTAACTGAAGAATAGCTGCAAATCACTAGTATAGCTCAAACGGTTTAAACAGAGAGCGCCAGGAAGGTTCTCAGAAACCACCACAGAGTCAATAAACATCGTCATAATTAAACCACTTTGGAGGATATATTTATAAATTTTATATACCATCCTTCCTCGTGAATCAGTTGGTGAAAACAGTATCAAAATCTCTAGAGTAGCTCGCTTAGCATTCATACACAAAAAACCGCGCGGCTTGCATTAATTACTCATCGTTCAGCCAGTTTGTACGAAATATTTGTTAACTATATACACTGATATTCTTAGTAAATTAGTCTACGTGTTAGTGAAAACCGAATCAAAATTCCTACCGACGTTCCTGAGGTTAGCCTTCACACGCAGATATTACTGAACTACGGGGGCTTTTGACTGTACGTACAGATGTTTTCGCTAGTACTGTTCACTACCGTCTGATTGAACCGTATCTTCAGGCTAACAAGTTTGGTGAAGGAAATCATCACGTCTTTCTCTTAGAAGATCTCTCGAGAATATTGGAGAATGTTCCACTAGCATTCAGGAAGCGATTACGAGTCCCGCATGTCGAAACTCCACCGCACTTTGTCCTTGATTGAAGACAACATTTGGACACAGTGTTCTCCCCACTTGTTGGTTTGGGAGCGGTGAGCCAGTACCGTCGTCCCGACCTCACTCCTATGGATGTCTTCTTTCCGGGGAGATGAAGTGTTTGATGTACGACACACCGGCAGACATTCCTGAAGAGCTGGTTACCCGTTTCGTGGAAGCTGCAGCCATTATTCGTGAAACACTTGGTTGTTTCGAACGTGTTAGAAAGTCACTAGCACCCAGGCGTCAGTTCTGAATTTGATGTAAACGGACGACATTTTCAGCAGCAACTCTAAAGCATACAACTTGTACGCAGACACTGAACATCACTACCGTCAAAACCTTCATCGATCCAACTTGGAAATGGTGCTCCTCGACGTATTGTTGCATAAAAAATGCCCCCCCCCCTTCATCATCTGTAAACGCTTTAAAATTGTATACAGATAGATTTTTTTACATCCTGAATATACGTAGACCCAAAGAAAAGGAAGAAATAAATGATTTGGTATAGTTTATAATACCATCATGACGCTGAACGACACATCAACTTGGAAGCGAGTTTCACGACTGCGAACCAGGGGATGACGTGATGATGGCAGTTAGTACAGAAAGCGTTGCTCATTAGGCAAAATAAATGTGCGACCATAGACTAAAGCAAATAAGTTTCTCTGACTGTGTTGGTCACTGTTCCAACCGGCGCTATGAAGGGAATATGTAGAGAAAAAAGCTGACGAAAATAAAATTAACAGTAAATTTCCTGTATTAGAGCTTATTTTTTAGTTAAAACAACCTAGCCTGTTGGTTATCATTCCTTATTTTTCACGACTTTCTGGCTGCTGTCAGTCATCAGATCAAAATTGAACTTGCAAAACAAGATCGAGAGTCAGTATCAATAAACGTAAGATTAATCCGGGCATCAATCCCATGAAATAGGTAAAATTTGAAAGTATTAAACAGTTAAAATACTGTAAAAGATGTGGTGTAGCAAAATAGTGAATGCCAAAATTTAACATTTCCTTTTTTAAACACGCAATATAAATTACCTACCTGTCAGGATAAGAACAGCGACTGGAACTGCTATTTTGGTTATGATCAGTCGTCAGCAGAATGTGAGTAAAATTATGCAGGTGCCCTCCGTGTTATAGTTCATATTGTTCGTCGATACTTGTACGTGGTTGATTTTTGAAATGTCTCAGATTTTAGACGTTTCCTACACCTATGAGTTTCTTCTGCACTATGAAGGTTTCTGAGCTTACCGGTAACGTTTCGTTAAGTGCGTTTGTTGCTTATAAGAAGCACTGAGAAAGCATCTTGATTATTTTCGTTAGATTTCGCCTATTCATCAAATCGGATAATAAAATTCCTTCGTTTTGTCCAGTGTACATCACGTCACAATCATCACATCTAACTGTATATATTACTAAACAGGGATTCTAACAGTGTTTCTTCGGTTTGAAAAATTCTGTAGCTTTTGTTTGTCATCAGTGCAAGTAAGCATATGGAAATTTCGCGTAAATGATAACGTGAAACTAAACGAGAAATCGGCGGTTTTGTCAAGTGTCGTGGAATATAGCATATTGCCGTGTAAAAATGACCTAAATGCTAGAGAATCAGTTTACTGTTGTTAATAATTGGTAGACATTTAATGGTGTAATTAGATTTTGACTTTTTTTCTGGAGGATGAGTTTTCTAACTCGTTAGTCCATTTCCCGTGTAAAGAGCTATAGGTGTGATGTGAAACAAAAATACCCTTCTTCCAGTGAACTCCAAGCCGGTAACAGTTGTGATCGTATAAGAAATAATGACTTTTTGAGGGATCTTTAAGTTACGTTTTTCCATAGTAAGCAAGTATTGATATGAAAACGTTTAGTTTTATTAACTCTTAAATTAACATGGCATCTGTCAGCATATCACAGTCTAGGATATCTATTACATCACACAGACATCAGTAATAAAATCCATATAGTATTTTTGCTGTATGAATTTTACTATGGACACTCGCAAATAATGCAATAAGCCTAACCTTCCGAAGAAGGGCACTAAGTGCCCGAAACCGGCAAGGGGATTACATTTCTTTTATACAACTGGTTGCTTATTACTTCATTATAGATCAATACAGCTATATTCCCCGATAACTGGAAAAACAGACGCATTTTAATGCAACTGTTGTATCAGCGCACGGTGAGAGTCTTGCTTCATTGTTGATTAGCCTCGATAGAAATGTGTGTGTGGACTAACTTAATAAAAAATATTATCCTGTACTTAATCTCTTCTCGTGATTAGTACGTGTCTGAAAGAAATGGGGTTAGTCGTCTGTGTTCGTTACAAAACATTTCATTTTACATGAATCAGAGTGAATATTATTTGAATTCTGAAAGTCAAGAATTATAGAAAGGTATGCAGTGAAAACTTCTTTTCGTACGTTGTTTGTTATTAATTGTATATCAAGATAATCCAATATACTTTCCTTTTTTCCCTGTACAGTAAACTCTTACACGATGTGTTTCACCATACGTAATGCACATATCACGTTTTACAACGAAATATATTATGTAAGAGTTCGGTGATATAAAAGAAAAGACTGAATAATTAAAAGTGTACGTTGAAGATCCGTTCGACAGTTGGGACAAGTATACGAATTAATTTCTCCTCGTGTGTGGGAGACTCCAGTGCTGTAATGAAGACTCGAAATACTTCGAACAATAAAATAATGGAAAAATTTGGATATCCCTTTTTCAGATCATTTATTTCGTTCCTTTCATATTGTGTAAAACTTGTTTGGCATACCCTGTGTAACAATATTGCAATAAGCTCTTACGCGCGCATTCGTAGAGACAATAGGAAGATAACGATGTGCTCGTGAATTGATTCCGAGAGGCAACAGTTACTGTAATTGTTCACCTATTTAGAAAATAAATGAAGAAGATACAGTAAGGGTGGATGTTTAGAAAAATGGTACAATACATACTACAGACGACTAGAAAACGAGACGTGGTGAGAAGATGAGCCAAAATACAAAAGAAATATCAGAGGCTGTGGTAAAGGGAAGGCTAATCATCAGTGGAGATGTCAATATACTGAATTAAACAGGCTAACGAACAGATATTTCTGGAAGAATAAGTTGACAATAGTATGGATTACAGTATCAGAATAGTTTTAAGAGTTTTTTTATAATAAAGTACTAAATTTATGAAGATTACAAGACAGAAAAAGAAGAAACTAGGAATAACATAAACCTAAGAAAGGGAAAGATAACTTTATGATAATGTAGAAGCCGGAAATTGGAAAGTAAGCAGAGGGAATAAAGTTGTTACGTGAAATTAGCTGGTCAAAGCATCGTCGTCGTACATGAACATCGGTTACGTAAGATGATGTCGTGCCCTTTAACGTACACCTCATCTGATGGAAATACGGCAATAGAACGGCTAGATAGGTATCTTTTCGTAAAATACTGTTTGCATGCTTAAAAAACATTTAGCCAGCAACTTCGCTGACATGAAATCTTATACAGACAGATCCTGTGCCTGGACTCTCCTTCTTGGAATAACCTTCCGACGCAGACATAATACGTTGCTGGGTTTATTCTGGCGGTACGTTCGTGTATCCTGGTCATACACTGTTGCTTTACGAAGCGAGGTTTTGGCCGCCAGCCCGAGCGGCCTGTGTGACAAAGAAAGAGAACAAAAGGGTGTAAGTGGGGGGACAGCACTGCGCGTGCGTTTGAAACTTACCTCTCTCTCTCTCTCTCTCTCTCTCTCTCTCTCTACCTACCACAAGCCATCACCAAGCGGATTGTAGAAGTAAATATTCCAGCACGGGAAACAGGTAAATTGGAGTGATTTAAGGGTCACCCACAGGCAGTTCGTACGGTTAATAATAAGATGTGAAAACATTCTGAAAGCGTTATATAAATGCAGTATCTGGTGAGACCTTTATAGACATGTAGCAAATATATTTTCTTCTGCGTCGATTTGCTATTTCAAAATACTGAACAGAAGTGAAGCTATCCTTTTCGTTCATGGATTTATAACAAACACAAGCACAGAAATATGTTTACATCTGTATCCCTACTTATCGATCTACTATAACAGCTGTGAAAGAGGCAAATTGTCTTTCGAATAACATTTAAATTTACTTAGATTGTACTGTTGAGCCGAGCATGGAAAATAATCAGTTCTAAACATGTTCTCCGCAATGCACTGTACAATGCACAGCTTCATACCAATGTTTTGTACTGCCAGAGCAAATGGATCGAATGAGGAAAAATTCTGTATGTCTCCCTTGGCGCCCAAATCCGCTACTTCTAGTTCTGATGTATGCAGCGTATATGGTACAATGGATGTGGAAAAATTTTTGGTCGATCTATGTCACATATAGTTCACGTATTTCACACTACATAAATTCGGGAAAAGGCGTTGCCTATCTTCTATTAATTCCGATTTGAGTTTCGTGAGCTTGTGTGCAACAGGTTCGTGCTGTACCGACATTCTATGACCTTGACCGCTCACTTCTGGGCACCCAGGAACTACTTTAGGGAAAGTGAAAACTGGAGCGTTGCATATGGTGTACTGAAACATACACTGTGTCCGGTCAGCTGACCAGGTCTCTCAGGGCGATACTAAGGCTCATCTACTACTTAGTGTTCCATCTTCTGGTCGGTTTTCTTTTCAGGAACCTCCTGATTTAATTCTAAAACATCCCATTACCCTGATTTTATTTTTGTTAATGTTCATTTTATAATCTCTTTTCAAGACACTATACATTCCGTTCCGTTCAACTTTGTCGTCTCTGATTGAATTAGAGTCATCGGAAATCCGCCTAGCTTTTTTTATTTATTTCCTTTGAAATTTAATTCTCATTTCGAATTTGTCCTTGGCTTCCTTCAAAGCTTGTTAAATGGACATACTGAATAACATGTGTGGCAGATTACAACCCTGTCTCACTCCATTCTCAGCCACACCTTCTCTTTCATTTCCGGCTCTTGACTCCTACAACTGTTTTCTGTACCAGCTATAAATAACTTTACGATCCCTGTACTTTATCCCTTCTACGTTCAAACTTAGAAAGAGGGTAGTCAACACTGCCAATTTTTTTTTAAATCTACAAATTCTATAAACATAGGTTTACCTTAATTGAACGTCTGTTGCAGGATAAGTTGAAGGGTCATATCACTTGCCATGTTCCTACATTTATCTCGAACCCGATATAATCTTCCCCTCTGTCGACATTTACCAGTTTTTCTGTTCTACTGTAAAAAATTCGTGTCCGTCTTGCAGCCTTGGCTTACTAAAATGATGATGGAATGCGAGTTACTACGGCCTTCTTAAAATCTGAGTATGTTTCGCCAACGTCATACCTCTTGCGCGCCAGTTGAAATAGTTTTGTCTTAGCTGGGTCTCCAAGACTCTGGACAATCCTGAGAGAATGTCGTCCCCTCCAGGAGCCGGAATTCCATTATAAAAATGGTCTATCACTGTTCCAACGGCCTTGTTTCTTCCTAAAAAAGTTAACAAGGCGATCTCTGTGGAAAGAGGACGCACGCGTCACGAAATCGTCTCGGATATATTGAGGGAAATTAACCTAGCGTGAACACTGTGCGACTACTATAGTTAGATAGGTATACAGACGGCAACAGTACGCAAATGTAATGGGATAGAAAATAGAAAGTAGCGCAGGCAGGGACAAAGATGCACACGCGGAAAAGATCCGAATCTAGTGTGTTTTCTAATTGTACGTGTAATGTGGAAACCCCCACATTCAGTTGTGCGATTTAATGGTGGAAGAGTCAGCTGTATTGTGTTAGCGATTTGTGCTTTTAAGCTTCCGAGATAAAAGGTAAGTTAATTTTTCGTAAGTTTGGATCTAAGCATTTACCATGTAATTGATGGCTATCTGATTGTTATAAGAAAATCCCAAAGATTCACCGGTACCTCGAATGTAAGTATATAAACTAACTCGTATTTCAGCCATACTTAGCGACTGATAGGGTATACTGCAGACCAGAGCCCTGTCCGTCGAAAGCCAGCCCGCCTCTGTTGAGGCTAACGCACAGACTTCAGGCCCAGAACTAGAAAACGCGAGTAGCTATTGCAGGCTACTCAACCCCGAAAGATTTACCAGTGCCTTGCATGTATATACATGAGCTAACTCATGCTTCAAAGTTCAGTTGTTAAACAAGTTGCTCTGTATGGCAGCTCAAACCAGAATTTCAGACATCAGCGACACGGGGCAAAGGTCCTACGAACTAGCTGGGGCAAACGTCTGCACCACAATTTTTTTCTTTCTTTTCTCCGGTTTTAATAATGAGTGTGTAAGTTTGTTTAACA
Source organism: Schistocerca gregaria (assembly GCF_023897955.1). NCBI lineage: Eukaryota > Metazoa > Arthropoda > Insecta > Orthoptera > Acrididae > Schistocerca > Schistocerca gregaria. Next base: position 167,440,551 of record NC_064929.1, on the reverse strand, counting down.
TATTAAATGAAACTTTAAATTGTAGTTTACTATTTCAGATTTACTGATTCTTCATTAATGAGAATAATTCCACATCACGTTGCAGAAACGACGGAAGAAAGACGTCGTCCTCGTCATCGTCTTCTGAAACGTTGTGGGATGCTAAGAGGCTAATAGAAAACGGATATTCCATGAGAAATGCTGTTAACAGGCTTCGATGTGATGAAAGTACGTAACGTAAAATACGTAAAGCAGCTTGTGGAAATAGCATCATTGGAGCGTTTCGAGAGGTTAATTTCTGAAACAGGGAAAACTGAATCGGCGGAACGCTGCATCAACTTGCATTCATGTTCTATGGCCTTACGTTTAAACACATCCGACATTTAGCGTGTCGGTTTGTCGAAAGTAGGGGAGTAAACCACCCGTTCCGTAAAAAAAAAAAAAAATAAAAAAATTGTTCAAATGTGTGAAATCTTAAGGGACTCAACTGCTAAGGTTATCGGTCCCTAAGCTTACATACTTAACCTAAATTATCCTAAGGACAAACACACAAACCCATGCCCGAGGGAGGACTCGAACCTCCGCCGGGACCGGCTGCACAGTCCATGACTGCAGCGCCGTAAACCGCTCGGCTAATCTCGCACGGCCCTTTCGTAAAGAAACCCATGTGGCAGGGGAAGACAGGGCTCGCTCATTCATCGCTGGTCATAATTTCAGTTTGAGGCAGCGGGAGATAATCAGTACAGGGAAGATGATGGGGTTCAATAATGCACAAATGGAACTGTTTTTCAGCAATTTGGAGCTTTAGCAGCCTTCATATAATTTATGTGAACGGGTGATGTCCGAAAGAACCCTCTGCCAAGCACTTAAATGTGAATTGCAGAGTAGTCATGTAGATGTAGAACATACACAACCCATTCGCATGACTGATTCGCTTCGGTAGACAGTGAATGAACCACTGTCAGTGTGGATGCAAAATTCGGCCTCGTGCGGGAATGTCAGAGTAACGAGCATGGAGAACATACACGGGGACGGCCGATAGGTGGCGGTAGCTGGAATGTGAGTCGGCTGGCGAGCATGTCGAGATAGTCCACCTGTTTGAGGTGGTCTCAGGCGCCATGCCACGGTTCGCACGGCTGCACCCGTCGGAGGTTCGAGTTCTCCCTCGGGCATGGGTGCGTGTCTTGTCCTTAGCGTAAGTTAGTGTAAGTTACATTAAGTAGTATGTAAACCTAGGGACCGATGACTTCATCAGTTTGGTTCCATAGGAACTTAACACAAATTTCCAAACAGGTCATCGCTCCCAAGTTACGGAAAGGTGTGGAAGTAAGTCGGCAGTACTCTTCCAAAGGAACCATCTCGGCATTCCAAACTAAAACACTCCTATTTCTGTAAGTACTACACGAATATGTAATAAAAAATGGGGATTCCTATTTTTTTAAAAGACGCAGTTGATATCCGTTTGACCTATGGCAGCGCCATCTAGGTGGCCAACCATATCGCCATCTGGTTTCCTCATCAAGCTAGACAAGTTTCGTTCTTTGTAGTTTCTTCGTTTGACGCTTATTTCGTGAGATATTTGGCCCGGTCACGATCAATGGACCACCCTGTATAGTAAAACATTATACAACTTAATAATGACACTACCTCACAAATACTGTAACTCTTCTTTACTCCGTCGTGTGGGAATTTGCCCATTAACAATACCATTCTTACCCCTGGCCTGGAAAAAGAGCCATTTTTTTCATTTCTAACAATTTTTTAAATGTTAGTGTAATACATTATACAAGCAAGCTTTGAACATACGTACTGTGTCGTGTAAAGTTTGGATCCTTGGTGTATTGTGTACAATTTTGATTGTCGTGTAACCAGAAAAACAAAAGGTAAAAAGAGAGAAGTCTTAATGGCGCACCTCGGCCCTCTACCCTATGCTACGTCTTGCACTGATAGAGACCAGCGAAGTAACACATATGTGCGAAATTTGAACCACGTGCGTTAGCTAATGCTGAATCCAGCGGCAGTCTCCAATAGATGGCTCGTCACAATAATGTGCCTTGTGTTATTCTCGAAGCTTAGAATTTACATCAGCCCTCGAAATGTGCTCACTTTACCTTCTTAGTCCATTTGTACTAATCCAGGCGACGTTCATCTGACTACGGTTTACGTGCCCGACGACTGAATGTACGCGAAACGACTTACTGAATACGGACAGAGCCGGGTGGCCGCGCATTGCGTGTCTATTTTTGATTCGCCGACACTCGGCTCGTGGACGTCAGATCCGCAATCGCAGACGACTTCGTGGCATCTTTTGCCGTCTGGGCGGGCAACAGAGTATACTTTGTTGCGGCCGTGAGCAATCGTGGCTCTACCCACACAGGCTGGCAAATCAGACGGCTAGTTACCAGGCAACGACTGGGGACACACATCACTCGAGTTCATTAGCGTTTTCCAGCGAGCTGCCACCTCTACCCGGAGTCAGTTGCTAGCAGGTGTTTATGCGACAGCCTGCTCGACCGCGAGACGCAAACACGTAATCAGCCGCGGTTGGGAATTAATTACGTCGCTGTCCGCTGAAAAAAAATAAAGAAAAGAAAGAAATCGTGGAATGAGCTCTGCGGATCGGGGATGGAAAGTATTTAAGCGGTTTCTAGCCATACCATCGTCGTACCATGCCAAGTCTGTTGGACGGGAGGCATGCTTAAATAAAAGACCTCAGTGGATATCCGCGAGCCCTTACGGAAAACATCACCCGCCTCTTTGGAAACCTCCCTATAGACGGAGCGAATGGAAGTTAACTAAAGAGAACGCTCATTCGCAGATAATTCGCCAGTATTGTCTACCACTTGCTCCTGTGGACAGGCGTTTACTCTACACGGAATAGAAGAGAAAATAACGAACATAGCCTGCGAACTGTGTGTTACGGTTTTGCGGCGCTGATACAATCGCCACCCAGGATTGAACACGATACAAAACTTCAAAGTAAACTTTTTGAAGGGCATCATCTTTACGCCAGTGACTGTTACAGGTTTTTAATACATTGTTGCAATTTCGGCCTTACGCCATTATCAAGTGCTGCTGAAAAATAAAGAATGCTTAAGAACAGTATTTTACAGTCGTGTGTCGTGGTCAATCCCATTAAATACATTCGTTTCATTGTTACACAGTGCGAGCACACATATTCAAACATCGTAAAACAACGTAATCTGTAAATGCACATGTGCGTTAACCCATCACTAGTCACGCATGCGTTAGACCACAGCTGCAGACTTCTGTTTTCAGGCTACTAATAACAGTTTTGGTGCCTAAACAGATAACAGATATTGATTTGCTGCGTGTGGAGCGCCATTGGAGTCCAACCACTGTACTAGGAAGCAAAGAGTATTCCCTCGTTGCACAATTATGTAGTCTGTTATAAAATCTTACATGACTTATTCTTAAACCATCATAGATAAACGTGAGCATGATACATCAAATTATATACATAAGGGTTACACATCATTATACATAAAATCGTACGTGACTTATTTTTAAAGCATCATGAATAACGTGAGGATTATACGTAGAATTACAAACATAAGGGTAGAACATCGTTATACAAAACTGTAGGCCTTCTTTTGCCCACTCTTGCTGTAAGATTTGTACAGGAAGAAAGTAATACGAAAATACAATGCTGTACGTTTCACTATGTCGTGTGACTAGGTCCTCCCGTCGGGTAGATCGTTCGACGGGTGCAAGTCTTTAGATTTGACAAAGGATTATTCTAATGTTATTTTATCTACATTGGATGTGGTGAACTCAGCGACGGTTGATAGTAGTTGGTGAATGACGCAACCAGCCACAAATACTTCTTCATTGTTTTATTTTAGTGCTATAACCGGTTTCGGGCTACAATATCCACCTTCAGATGGCTAGTATTTTCTAGTTACATTGATGTTTTGATCACCAGCATGTCGTTTGATCCCACACTGCACAAGAATATTTGAAGGAAGCAGCTTACGGAATACAGTGAGAAGTACCCCCTGCCACCTACTTCAGTGTGTTGCAGAGTGTGTATGCAGCTGCATATGCAGACTTTTATCTGCACATACAGCTGAGTGTCTCCTCTCAAGAAGAGCTCCTATCCCAACACTGGACTGTCAGGAGATAACGCAGTACCTGCATATTGTCATCTTCACTTAATAGAACTCATCATATAACCAAAAAATAATGTTGAAACTGCTCTTCTGAAAAAAATAGAGTATTCGTGCTGTTCTCTATCATATTTACTCGATAACCTAAAAGAATTGTGTGTGTTTACTGTTACCATGATGCCTTGTTGAAGTATGTTACCTGCTGTGTCTCCTCTATATGGTTGCACAAATTTGTTTTAATTGTCAGATACATCAACTGCGTAATTCGGTGCTTGATGCATTTCATGGCTAACCATTGGCGATAACCTCTTTACTTCAATTTTAGATCTATTGTCAAACTGCACATGTAAACATCGCTACAGCTAAGAACGTGAAAGTTGTATGGCTAGAAACTGGTGTCGGTAGACAGTGCGAATGACAGATGGTCAAAGTAGTTCTTGGTGTAGCATCCTCGTGGAAGGAGGACAATAGGAAGACCGAGGGTTTCCTGGTTAGATGGGATAAGGGAGGTCATGAAAAAATCAGTGGTCAAGTCCTCTGGTATGGCTGCGAATGTGAAACTGTTAATATGATTAGAAACACTGACACATGTGCGTAAATTTTCCCAGTTCATGCTATCATTATGCGACACCAACAATGAAACGCAGACACTTCTGTTTTTAATAGATAATCTGTATCAGGATCAGGAACACTCACTTTCAAGTTGTATTCGCTCAGTACCTATTAACTTTCATGCAATTAGGAGAGGGCTAATACGGAATGTTATGATTTGAATTAAGTATTCCCTCTGATTTTAGCAGAAACAAATAAATATACAGGCTGGTTCAAAAGTCTTGGCCCACGGGCAAAGTCGTATTCAGGGATATGACATGAACGACCATTCGAAACAAAAATGTCTATTAAACATGGACTCTGAAATGTACACCTTAAGCGCTGTTAGCACTTCATCTTAGATAGTCTGAAAGAAGTCTCATCAGTTAAATATGGAAAGCAAAGAGACTTGCTTCCCATATTTTGAGAAGTGGTCGTATGGACCAAAAAGTAAAAGAGTAAACATGCACTTCTTCACCTTCGCTACTGAATATGACTTCATGCCATCGGCCAAGACTACTAAACCACCAATGTACCATTTGTCCTACGGAACACGACTTTTGAATGGTAATGTATAGCATATGGCTTGCATTTAATGTCAGTAATTTGACTAGACTCTGAGGCTATCGGATGGTATTACGTTTAGATGTCGTAATCAATAATGTGTAAGGTGGTAATTGCAGGCCTTGTAAAACGCAATACCAGTTACAGCTAGTAGAATCCGACGCAGATAGAGGGTTCCGTTCCCAGGGAATGTTCTTGTTAGAAGCATTTGGAGCAAGTGAAAAATGAATGATGATAGTATAATCTACAAGATTGGGTATACAATTAGGATGTGGTAGACATCAATGACATTTTTTCAGCGCAGTTTGTAAATTTCCCCTCACAGACCTAGACGTGAATTATCCCTTTGCCATATAGTACTTACCATTCCAACTGGTTCCAAGTGATGAAATGAGAGAGAGATCCTTGTATGCGTCTCACAAGGGAAATTACATGATCATTTTGTGATAACGCAATCTGCAATCACACTTGGAAACTGAAATTGTTGTAGTTTGCTGAACATTAAATATTGCACTATTGATGCTCATGGATTTCTTAGAACACTAACTGCAATAGCAGCTGTAATACAACTTTAGAGCAATATTTCACGTTCACTGAAATTAAAAACCAAATAAATAAAGGAATAAATCAAAGCGAAATTAACTTGATTGATTGAAACGCCTTATCTAACGTTCCCTTGTCTTGGCTTTGTTCAATTAAGTAAAAGACCAATCTCTGGATAATTTATTTGTAACAAATGTCGGTGTTACAAACAGTAACATAACAATATTTAATGTAATTCATTTTCATCCTCGTCGAATTGCAGTGATACAGAATGAGTACAAAAGGAGACAGTTGTTCAATTTGCAGGAAATATGGATTATTTCATACCGTTCTAATACTGCAGCGTGGGATTTTATGTTGCTACTGGAGCTGAGGACTCAAATTAATAGGGCAGGGCATGGAATTTTGTTCTGCATTCTTCACATAATCAAGTCGACAAACGTATCTGATTACCACCGTAGATGTACCAGTATACCGGAGACGCTATGTCTGAGGAGCTCTGAGGCCGTTGTCATGTCGTATCTTGACTCCAAGTGGACTTCAGCTCGTATATCTCTGATCTGAAACATAAAAAAAAAAACGTAACGTAAATATTTCTTACATGTATGTGGGAGGTTAATCACTTCTCTATTGTGGCAAACGAATGGAACAGAGTATATGTCGCGATTAACTACTAAAGAAGTGAATTAGGAAATTCATGTGTTTGCGGTGTACATTTCTAACTCAGGCAGCCGGCGAAATCGGGATGGCTACAATGAAGAAGACGGATAACGGCGAATGAGACCTGGAAATGGGTATGCTGCGCTGGCATTTCGAAATAAAAAGAAAGTCTTATTTCACAGACATATTGGGAAAGACGTCTGCATTGCTGGCCAGTGATTATTTTCACACGCCGAACGAGGGGACAATTGCGGGACAAACTAAAATGTATGACTATACCGCTCTTTAAGGCGTGGTAATCAGAGATAAAGGTATCTCTATGAGTGCCCAGAGAGGCGTGATAGGGCCTGTCTCACTCTTTATGTACACAAACGATTTGACACTCAGGATGGGTAGCAATCTGCGACTGGTTGCCGATGGCGATGTAGTGTCGTCGTTGAGAGAATGTAGGAGGGTACAGGATGACCAGGTCAGGATCACACCTTACTGTGAATGTGCAAAATTGTAGGTTATTGCAGAAGCTTAGGAAAACAATCCTCTAACAAGGGAAACTCCTCACACTTCCCCCTCAGATTTACTGGTAAAATGGCCTAGTGGATAGCACGTCAAAAACTGAACGCAGATGATGCATGGAAACAGGAAGAAGGCGTAGTGGACTATGAAAAAGAAAACGAAAATTACAAACAGTGACCGGTCCAAGGAAAAGAAGTGCAACATGAAGCGTAGTGGAACACCCGAGACTTCATGGTTAAGTGGTGACGATGTTGGACTGCGAAGCGAAGGATCTTTGTTCAAATCTCCCTAGTGCCATTTATTTTTTCATATCGTTGTGAACTGCCCGTTCAGTCATTGGAACGTTTGTTCTTTTTCTGCAGTCACGCCAGCTGCCGAACTATACATTGGTTATAGAATGAGTCATGTAGTAAGAACACGTTACCGTCTCAAGTATACGCGATGAATAGTGGGAACAGGCGATATGCCACGTAGACATCTCACAGAAATGAAAACAACAAATAAAAGTGTGAGAACTGTGGCACAACAAACGGATTCGAGTCAATACATCCAAAGCGGAAGGCAATTTCAAAAACGTTAAAATCGTTAAAAACGTATGTTTTAACAGAGAAGTGAGTAACCCTGTGATTGTGAAACTGTTGCGCTCATTTGTTGACGCTCATGTGATAAAACATTTTTTCATCATTTTCTTGGGAATGATCACATTTACATTCATATGATCACCTAAGTATGGCAAGGAAGCATATGTCACTCACTCACTCACTCATTTACTCACTCACTCACTCATTCACTCAACTGGTCGTAAAAATTGGGTGCGTCGGTAAAAGATCCATCTCAGCTATGCGTTTGCTTAGATGGAAAAAGAGTTGTCCGTCTATGTACAGGGTGTTTCAAAAATGACCGGTATATTTGAAACGGCAATACAAACTAAACGAGCAGCGATAGAAATACACCGTTTGTTGCAATATGCTTGGGACAACAGTACATTTTCAGGCAGACAAACTTTCGAAAGTACAGTAGTTACAATTGTCAACAACAGATGGCGCTGCGGTCTGGGAAACTCTATAGTACGATATTTTCCACATATCCACCATGCGTAGCAATAATATGGCGTAGTCTTTGAATGAAATTACCCGTAACCTTTGACAACGTGTCTGGCGGAATGGCTTCACGTGCAGATGAGATGTACTGCTTCAGCTGTTCAATTGTTTCTGGATTCTGGCGGTACACCTGGTCTTTCAAGTGTCCCCACAGAAAGAAGTCACAGGGGCTCATGTCTGCCGAATAGGGAGGCCAATCCACGCCGCCTCCTGTATGTTACGGATACCCAAAGCAATCACACGATCATCGAAATATTCATTCAGGAAATTAAAGACGTCGGCCGTGCGATGTGGCCGAGCACCATCTTGCATAAACCACGAGGTGTTCTCAGTGTCGTCTAAGGCAGTTTGTACCGCCACATTCAGGAAGAATGTCCAGATAGCGTGATGCAGTAATCGTTTTGGATCTGAAAAATGGGCCAATGATTCCTTTGGAAGAAATGGCGGCCCAGACCACTTCTGAGGATACAGGGACGATGGGACTGCAACATGGGGCTTTTCGGTTCCCCATATGCGCCAGTTCTGTTTATTGATGAAGCCGTCCAGGTAAAAATAAGCTTCGTCAGTAAACCAAATGCTGCCCACATGCATATCGCCGTCATCAATCCTGTGCACTATATCGTTGGCGAATGTCTCTCGTGCAGCAGTGGTAGCGGTGCTGAGGGGTTGCCGCGTTTGAATTTTGTATGGATAGAGGTGTAAACTCTGGCGCATGAGACGATACGTGGACGATGGCGTCATTTGGACCGCAGCTGCAACACGGCGAACGGAAAACCGAGGCCGCTGTTGGATCACCTGCTGCACTAGCTGCGCGTTGCCCTCTGTGGTTGCCGTACGCAGTCGCCCTACCTTTCCAGCACGTTCATCCGTCACGTTCCCAGTCCGTTGAAATTTTTCAAACAGATCCTTTATTGTATCGCTTTTCGGTCCTTTGGTTACATTAAACCTCCGTTGAAAACTTCGTCTTGTTGCAACAACAGTGTGTTCTAGGCGGTGGAATTCCAACACCAGAAAAATCCTCTGTTCTAAGGAATAAACCATGTTTCCCAGATCGCAGCGCCATCTGTTGTTGAAAATTGTAACTACTGTTATTTCGAAAGTTTGTCCGCCTGAAACAAACGGTGTATTTCTATCGCTGCTCGTTTAGTTTTTATTGCCGTTTCAAATATACCGGTCATTTTTTAAACACCCTGTACCTTGTTCCATCACTGATAGCTGTAAATATGTAACGACCGTGAGGTTAAATGAACATGATGTAACTTACGAGATGTGTCAGAAAAGTAATGAGACTGACAATACTGCGAGCCATCCGGCAACGCTGTACTGTTCCACTTGTGTAAACTGGTGTGTTCATCTCTTCCAAATGACTAGTCCGTGTCTGAGCTCCGTACAGCCACAACGTGATTTTTGGTTGGTCGGTTGATTTGGGGGAGGGGACCAAACACCGAGGTTATCGGTCTCATCGGATTAGGCAAGGATGAGGAAGGAAGACGTCCATACCCTTCCACAGGAACCGTCTCGGCATTTACCTCAAGCGATTTTGGGAAATGAAGGAAAACCTAAATAAGCATGGCCGGAGATGCTTTTGTACCGTTCTTCTCCCGAGTGCGATTCCAGTATGCAAACCAGTGCGCCACCTAACTCGATATGTGATTTTTGAGAGTGCCATTAGTGAAGATGTGTTTCTGTTGTGTGTTACGAAAATGGAACAGCAGAATTTATAGCAGCGTTATGCCGCGAAGTCTTGGGTTAAACTTGGGGAGTCGCTGGCTCAAAAGGCATATGGGAAGCATACATTATCAAGAGTTCAAGTTTTTTATTGGAGCAAATCATTTTTGGAAGGTGGACCTTCAACTTCAAAGACCGAACTTGTGCGTGCTCTTGTGAGGTCGGACCAAAGCTGAACTATAAGGATTAGGGGTGACCCGTTAATCGTAAACGCATTCACTGCACATCAAATTTGAATCGATGTTCTCCTCCTGCGAAAGATTTGTGCCAAAAATGGTGTCGAAAAACCTGACAACTGAGCAGAATTACACTCGAAGGATCGCCACTGACCACGAATGTTCTAGTTGTGCGATCACAGGCGATGATCCATGGCTTTCTGTGTACCGTCCTGAGACAGATTGGCACAGTGAGGAGTGTTTAAACTGGAACATTCCTGGACCGAAAAAAGCTATAATGAGCAATTCGAAGATCAAAACAACGCTGACAGCTTTTTTGACAATAGATGTATCGTGCATAAAGAATTTGTTCCTCCAGGACAAACTGTTAACAAGCGTTCTACGAACATGTCCTTGGAACGCTCTGGAAAAGAGTGAATCGAGAGAGACTGGACATTGCTTCATCATGACAACGCCCCGACGTCCAATGGCCGATTCCTACACGGAATTTGTAACCTCGAAACACGTTCCTGTTGTTGCACGACCCCCCTATTCGCATCAGCTCACTCATTGTGACGTTACCTTTGCCCGAAATTGGGGATGTCATTTTGGGACTCGAGAACATGCACACGAATGTTACAGACACGTTTAAGGCCGTACCTGTTGAAGCGTTACAGCGCTGGCACATCAAGACAGGGAACGAATACCCCGCAGGTATGTAGCTGCCGAAAGGAACTACTTCGAAGGGGACAGTATTGTTGTTGAAAAAATAAAAGAAATTGTTAGATAAAAAATTAGTCTCATTACTTTTCTCAAGTACCTCTTGAACCAAGTACCACAGCTGCTAACATTAACGGATATTGGAAAATTGTCATTCCAATTATTCAGACTCATAGCTGAGATGTTTTTTGGACACGAGGAGGGCTGATGGTAGATCGAAATCTATTGCCTCTAACAAAATACACGGTTAAAAACTGTGAATTGCGTTATGTAATCCTTAACATTCATTAAATATATGCAGAAACTAACGATTATGTTACGTTCAAGAAAGCGCTTTTTTGTATATATAAAGCGATATCAACATAGATAATATCGGCGGAAAAAAGAAACAAAGAAACACAGCAGAAGCAGAATGGGCAGTACTATAGGTGTATTTATTACCTGCTGAGCATTCCACCTGCACCTGTACATCCAGATTCACTGTAGGTAGATACATTGGATAACACTATCTTTTTCTCTTTCCCTGCTACAGCTCGAGGTTTCAGGAAACGAAGGTTACGCTTTAACGTTCCGTCGACGAGGCGGTCATTAGGGTCTTAGCCCAAGCTCTGCTTGGGGAAGAATAGAGTAGCTAACAGGATGTGTCCTTACCGAAAGAACCATTCCGGCATAAGAAAAATTACGGGGAACTTGAGTAGCTGGACGAGAAAGTTTACCGGCGACTTTCCTATTAAGAGACCCGCTGTGTTAAAACTAAGACGCCTCTCGTGATCGAGACTTTCGGTTAGACTCCGAATGAGCTTTTACACTAGCTGCAAAAGAGGTGAAGCACCCGGAAGACACGGCCAGATGTCAATTTCAGCTGGTACACGTACACACCAAAGATGTGATCAGGGTTTCAGTCCTCTGTCAGTGATGGAACAGTCAACAGTGGGCGATAGTATTGTTCATGTTTATTATTGTTACCAGGTTGGTACGGTATACACAGAGGCGACAAAAGGCAGGGGATAGTCATGGGCACATAAACAAATGGCGGTAGTATCGCTTATACAAGCTATAAAAGGGCGAAGTTGTCATTTGTACTCAGGTAACTGAGGTGAAAATGTTTCCAATGTGACCACGGCCGCACAGCTGAAGCTTTGAATGCGGAGTGGTAGTTCGAGCTAGACGCATGGGATATGACATTTCGGAAATCGTTAGGAAATTCAATATTCTAAGATCCACAGTATCAAGATAGTGCCGAGAATAATAAATTTCAGGCATTAACTGTCACCACGGTTAGTGCAGTGGCCGACGGCCTTCGCGTACAGACAGAGAGCAGCGGCGTCTGCATAGTTTTGTCAGTGGTAACAGACGAGCAGCAGTGGGTGAAATAACCTCAGAAATCAGTTTACGGCGTTTGAAGAACGTATCTGTTAGGATAGTATGACGAAGTTGGTTGTTAATAGGTAACGGCAGCAGATGACAGATGCGAGTACCTTTGCTGAACAGCACGGCATCGCCTTTAACACCTTCGCTGGGTTATTGACCATGTCAGTTGGACCCTTGACGACTGGGAAACAGTGGTTTGGTTAGATGAGTCCCTATTTCAGTTGGTATGCACTGATAGTAAGGTTCGATTTGTAGCGCGGGCACTACGAAGCAGTGGACCCAAGTTGTCAAGAATGCACTGTGCAATCTGGTGGTGGCTCCATAATAGCGTGGACCTTTTTTTTTTTCATGGAATGGACTCAGTCTTGCGGACCAATTGGACCTATCATTGACTGGATAATGTTACGTTAGGCTGGCTAGAGATAATTTGCAGCCATTCATGGACTTAATGTTTCCAAACAATGATGCCTCATTGACAGGGCCACAATCGTTAGTAACTGGTTTGAATAACATTCTGGACAACTCTTGTGAGTGGTTTGGCCATCCGGTTCGCCTGACATGTATCTCAACGAATATTTTTGGGATAAGATTTAGAGGTCAGTTCGTACACACAATCCTGCACCGACAACACTTTCGCAGTTTTGGATGGCTGGAGAGGCGGCATGGCTCAATATTTCTGCAGGGGACTCGCATCGACTTGTTGAGCCCGTGCCACGTCGAGTTTCTGCGCTGCGCTAGATGAAAGGAGGTCTACCACAATATTTTGAGCTATGCCACGACTTTGGTTGCCTCTGTGTGAAAGTGACGGGAACAGCATCAGATGACGAGTGATCAGCACTGTAACTGACACGAGACTGGAATAGAAGGGAGAACCGATAGAGGTACTGAAAGTACCCTCCACCACACACCGACAGGTGGCTTGCGAAGTATAGATGTAGATGTAGAGCTGCCGCGTATTCGCTTGACGTAGCGGCATCAGCAACTGACGAGGGTGTGGGAGGGGCGTTATTCTAGGTCTCCATATGGCCAGCTGGTCGAATCGGGCCATATCCAAATTTGTGGTGCGTTACGATGTAACTAACAGTGGCCCGATGTTGGACTGCTTCGGATGTTGGAGGCAGGTTCAGTCATAGTTAACGTTTCGGTCGACCATATCTAACGAATGCAAGGGAGGAACGCCGTATTATTGCACCAAGCTCATCGTAAGCCCTTCACATGGGAACTTTGCATCTGAAAGAATGTAGTGGCATTCTATGTCTCCTAGCATCACTGTTCGGAGACTAATAGCAGTCTGTCTAGAGAATTACCGTCCTACGTCTAGGCTGCCGGTAACGCCGATCACGACAGGGAAACTCCAACTCTGAGTGCTGATGAATGCTTTCACAATGTGTTCACTGGTGTATTTCTGTTCAGCACTCCCATGACAATCATCGTCGGCGCATATGTTGGAGACGTGCTAGGAGTTCCCATCATTCCAGGTTTTTATGGAGACACACAGCGGTGTCAGGATGTGGAGAGCCATCGGTCGTGAATTCAGGTCAGAGTTGGCAGTGATTGAGGGAATTCTTACGGCACAACGATACGTCAAGCACATCCTGCGTCTTCATATTTTATTTTCCAAGCGACACTACTGTGGTGCTAGTTCTCAACAAGACGTTGCTCGTCCAGAGATGGCACGTGTCTCTATAGACTGTCTGTGTGATCTTATAATTAAAATTTCCTCGAGACATTTGAGTGTTCCCTTCATTCACAATAATGGTGTAAGGTGAAGAAATGAATTAAAATTTGTGTCCTGGCCAGGAATGCTGACCATTATACCACCGCAACACTATGGCTGATATTGCTGCACGGACTACCTAAGAGGACATTGGACTTGGGTAGTCCGTGCCGCAATGTCAGCCATAGTGTTGCTGTGCTATAATGGTTAGCATTCCAGCATAGTAATCAAGGAGTCCTGGGTTCAAGCCCCAACTTTGGCACGAATTTTAATTCATTTCTTCAGCTTGCATCATTGTCGGTGTGCTGCTGAGGAACTCACATGGTCAGTATGTCTCCAGATTTGCCCCGGTAGAAGACGCGTGGCACCAGTTCGAACAGAAGGTGTGTCGCCGTGGCAGGACACTGGATGTCAGAACAGCTGTGGGCCTTCTTGTCTCGTGAGAGGATATATGACACACGTCCCAATCGAATTTGTCCATGAATCCAGACCAGAGGAGTGCAATCTCGTACATAAGTGGGCACATACCGTCAAGTTCTGCATAAATTTGACTTGAGTTTCTAATCACCGAACAGGCGTACGTACCCTATCAACCTGTGAGGTCCCATTTTGTTTCCTCTTACACTTCTGATGTTTTCACTTCTTTCATCAAGCAGTGTATTTCTCCATGTTACGTTTCGCGAGATCAGTGTGTATTTTTGGTGGGGAGCAAGCGGGTTTCTAATATAATGACTGATCTTTATTCCAACGAATGCTACTGGAATGTCAACAGTGCTGCTTTCTGAGACGCACCGTCCTTGTTCCGGAGTGATTGCCGCTCTGGGTTTGGATGAGTACCTCGGTTTCACCGTCTTACATGTTAAGCGAAACCGTTGGATCACTTCTGTATCCTGCACTCATACAGCCTCGTAAATTTTCCCCTGAATGAGTATCTCTGCTCGAGGAGCAGTCGAATAAATCTTCAGCAAACAACCTTCTTCTTGGGCGAGTTACATTCGTCTAGAGTCGTTCAACCAGTTACAACGAAACTTCACCTATAGCTAATCTCACGTCGTCGTTACTTATTAAATCGCCCTGGGATCTTACCCCCAAATATTTATCGGTTGTGACAGATCGCGTAATCAAACAGAGACTGCTAGCATTTGTTCTGCCACTCGTTGTTATACACACAGTACTGCAAATGCAACAATACAAATATTTTTCAACAGGACGTAAATATCGAGTTTTCAGCAAAATCGTTTGCATTGATGTGTGCTCCGCGTGGTCTAAATTGACAACATGTCACCTTCCAACGGGAAGCGAAAAGTAACGATACAAAACACTCGAAATATATCTGGAGGAGTAAAATTGTAAACTTCGTAACGTGCGTTAGGGAAGGCTTTATTTTGGTCATGCACGCCTCTTGTAATGACGTATTACACTTCCCTGTGGCGTCAGATTTTCCTGCTTCAGCTGCTGTTACGGTCCATGATATAAGGTTCGTAATTGAAAATCAGTAAGTAATCGTTGAACACAACCGATCGAAACACTCTGTCCATCTACAGGCAATTAAAGTGCTATAATTGGAAGACACGCGGAACTTCTATGCTGAGGAACCGGAGTTCTACACACAGACAGTACAGAGATCGCTGGTGCCAGCTGACATGCCAGATGCTGCGAATTGCCTTGGAGGGGACAACAACAGCAGGTGGACAAAAATACGGGAAAACGAAAAGCACAACACGCTGTCATGACTAATACGGTGTAGGAAACTCTTTGGCACTGAAAGCAGTTTCCACTCGTCTAGGAATGCAAATGTACAGGTATTTTGTGGTTTTCAGTGGTAACGTACGCCATTCTTCCTGCAATATGACTGCAAGTTCACTTGACAATGATGGGGATGGGTAGCTGTCATTATGCGCACTTCTCTCCAAAAGTTAACCGCAAAAGCTCAATGATAAAGTGTGGCGGCCAGGGGTGTGGGGGCAATTCATCCTCATGCTCTACAAACGAGCCTTGGACGATGCGAGCTTTCAGTGGGCCTTTCCTGTTAAACAGCAACACAACTGGGAAACAAACACTGTAACATGGGATGGATCTGATCATGCAATATATTCTCATAATCCTTGAAACTGGACTCACCCAACCTAATGGCTTTTTGCCTTCCTCTATAGTCAAAGTTTTATGGCTTCGGCACCACGTTCTGCTGTTACAGGCATTTGCATCACTGGTGAGTAGTTTTGCAATTCCAACTTTCCCTGCAATCCCCAGATTATGGAGCTCCCTTTCTGTTTTGGTGGAAGGGCTCGCGAGTGTGACCTACAGTCCTGGAGTGACTTTTGCAGCTGTTGTCATAATCATCTTTAGTGAACGTCACTCACGATCACTCAACACACAATTTGGTCGCGATGTGACTTACCGGATGATGCTTTCCCCGTTTTTCCTGTATGCTGTATAAACTTTATACAGGGTGACTCTTGAAACACCAAACACTTCGCTTACCTTGGTTACGAGCATCGACAATTTCCTCACGTTCGAATACACTTAGCTGCTCCATAATTAGCTCATGACTACACTGATTACGCTTGTTACCACCACTGGCATTTTAACGCATTGAGGACATTGCACACGTGCCGTTCGTGGTCAAACGCGGAGGGTAACCTAGAGGCCAGGCAGTCATCTGAGTTGATGTTAGACCTCGAATTCCGTGAGGTGTTTCCATGTTTTCGTCCATCCCCTAAAAGGCTAAAACTGTCCCTGCTAGTATTTACAGGTTGCGTATCTAATGAATTCGGGAGGGGAAAAAACTGATTTTGAGTATTTCATAGTCATTGACAGACTTCAAAAATTTAGCACTATATACTCATCAACAGGTATATTATCACGTTAAAAGTTTTATATAAGAAGACAAGTATTAGAGATAGAAATTGGATATACGTCTTGAGACTGCATAAATCACAGCACGGAAATTACACAAAATATATTTACCCAGTATTTGAGACCACCATGAATAAACTACAGATAAAATTTCAAACATTTACGGTACTTTCTCTCGATGTGTCGAGTAAGTTGACATCTGAGGTTGTTTTATAAGCCTACAAGGGAGTTGAACTCTTCAAGGAGTCAGGGCTTGGGGAAGGAGGAGGAGAGATGTTGATGATAGTAAGATAAGTGAGGGAAATACTGTGCGTTAACCGCCTGTGAATCGTGTAGAATTTGTTTCTTGTGTTATAGTACTTCAACTGTTCGTGTATCGTATTTTCTGAGGCGGAGATTCGAAACGATCCCAGCATTTGTCTAAACGAAAGTGGAAAACCACCTAAAAAGCGCTCTCGCAATGGCAGGTGTACGAAAACGGTTTTCATTCAACCGTGGATTTGGTCCAGGTCTCGAGAATTTTCCTGTGTTGCCAGGTAGCGCGCTGCGCGTTAAGCTATACGAGCAGGTCTGCAAAACAATATCATTTTTATATCTTACTATATCTGGATCGAAGTAACAAAGTGACTGACAGCTACTATAGCAACAGCCAATCAGAGCTCGAGGTTTGGCCACACTCTCTGAGCTGCACACAGCTGTCGTGTGGCTGTGCTACCGCAACACAACACTTGCGGTTACTAGCGTCATTGTTGTGATTACTGCTTACACGCTTTGTTTCTCGGCACAGTATTTTTCTTATATGGAATGGGTAGAGCCAGTTGTAAGATTACTTCCGTGAGCGGTAAAGACTATTCTTATCTTGCAAAGCGAACAGAGTACTGCGCGTTAACGGACAAAATACGAACGTATTCAGTACGCAACCCCATGAGAGCTGCCTGCACGTATGCCGGATTGACAACAACCCACTACCAATTTCCCAGCTCAACTGTCGACCACTTTGTTATTCTGATTCAGGTATAGTATCTCGCGACCAAGTCGAAAAAAGACACAAGGGATTCAAATATTAAGATCAGTCCGTAACTATTTAGACTACATATCTAACTGATAAGCGATGCTACCAAACTAAGCAGATTTAAAAAGACATTCTCTAAAAAGTTTGGCGCACTACACAGCTATTGTTGTACCTCGGCCAGGTGCGCCTGATCCGTCACCTTGCGTCCCCACTCCACACTCCACACAGGTGACTCGGCGGCTGCAGAAACCGCCGAAGAGTCAAACAAGGAGACGCTTGAGGTCCGCCGGAGTCCGGTGAAGCTCCATTCGCAGAACCGGGACTCCACCCCCTGTTACGTATACTGAAGGTATACCGGAAAGGATATCAAGCACTCAGGATACATTCAGTATACGTACAGACGGTTCCCATCGTGGTGAACGCCGCCACCAGCAGCCGGCGGCGTTTCTGTTCTCCTCTTCCGGTCCAGCGACGACAAACTGTGGCGTACTGAATTTACCAGAGCTGACACATTGAACGGTTCCCCTGAGCGATGCCAGCTTAAGGCAGTAGTGCACAGTTCGACCCAGCTACTACAGCCGAAACATAAAAACAGTGGTGGCTGTTGGTTACAACACCCATTCCTCCCATCATCTTCGTAATGGGGAAAAAGTTAGCACTGCGACTGAGAAAACTATGCATTCTTGCCTTAAGCTTTACAAATCTGGGTCCTTTTCTGGATTTTTTTTACATACAGTAACAATAATCGGCGGTGCAAAGTTCTTATCAGTAATCGAACAAGGCAAATATTGGCAAATGTATTCATCATTTCCATTTGTCCATAAAAATAGAAAGCATTTTTATACTTGTGAGACAAAGAGTTATGCATATTTTACAAATGTTTCAATTGCGAACGAAGCGATTGCAAATATCTTACATCTTAAAACGTGGTATGTGATCTCACAACTACAGAAAAGTTGATACAAGAACGGAGTGGAGAGAGAGAGAGAGAGAGAGAGAGAGAGAGAGAGAGAGAGAGAGAGAGAGAGATTGAGATTGAGGGGGCGGGGCGGAGCCATACGCGGGAGAATGAGATGATGTGAGGGGAGAAACATTAAAGGGGGCACACTGTGTCATTTGTTCAGCTTTTGTTATAAACTCGGCAGAAAATCCTATTCAACCAGCATGCAAAGAAATACCATCTGTTCGTCATTACTATGGCAAGTGTGTGTGTGTGTGTGTGTGTGTGTGTGTGTGTGTGTGTGTAGGTGCGCTCGCTTAATAGCCTACATCTTCTAAGTCCTTCCATTTTCGGAGAGACTAGTAACAAATCGAAAATTCCAGTTCTTCGACTTCACTTACTCTACCCCAAACTCACCGAATCACAACAAAAACGTCCACTTACATTCATACAACACTGTAGTGCGATCATCGTCTAAAATTGTCAAATATCCTATCACATGAATATTACTTGCGCTATATCTCATTTTATTGCACAACTGAGCCTCGTTTAGGAATCACTCCGCTCGAACACTGTTATTTCTGTTTTATTGATATTTGCGGAAATAAAAGGTCACGTACGCCTCTTCTCTTGATTCATAAAGTTGTTCATTTTACAGTGAATCAGAATCGAATACTATTTTGTATGAACTGTGAAACAACAAATCTATTTTCTCCGAATGTTTCGACCACTAAAATGTCAATGTCGTCCGTGCAATGGAAATACGTAACGGTGCATCGTGCTGCTTTTCGTGGAATGATGATGTGATGGTGATACAAACGTACTCGATAGTCTTTCCATCTAAACGGTTTTCACCTTTAACGTTTCATTACTTTTTCTCATGTAAGCTATCATTCCTGTGTAGCTGCAGAATCTACAAGTTGTGCATACCGAAACGGTAAACGCGATTTTGTTAACGTGATACGTAATGTCACAGTCTGACATTCACATATCGTATTCCTCAGTGATTTCTGTCCTTTCGTAATCTCGGAATTAGTAGCTTCGTTTCTGACAAGTGGATGACATTTCGAGGAACACAAAATTGTATAATACACGTATACGCCAGTTCAAAGAAACACCGTTGAAAACAGAGCGTAAAGCTATTGTGTGTTCTCAGCCACCTGACACTAATCGAGAGAATAAAGGCTAAGCCTGCTGACGTACAAACAAATACATTTTATAGTCTTTGTTCTATAAACGAATGGGACAGGAAATACCGTGAATAATTTTTGTGCGAAGAACCTCATACCATACGTTTCACAGTTGCTTGCGAAATGTGCATTGCTTTCTCAAGTTAATTTGATTGGTTTCTGGATAGTTCTACAATCGTCAAATAAAGTAAGAAGTCCTAAGAAATGAACTATATCTGCAGGCAGATTTACTTTAGGATCTACGAATGAGGTTTAAAGAAAATAATAGTGATAAAGAAAGGACAGTGTTAAAGACTTCAGGGGCGCATGTTATGACATTGGAAATGAGATACGGCGACAGTAGATTATCGTAAACATGTGCAATACGCTTCAATAAAGCTCTTCACTACATTCCTCGACGAAAGCAATAGATCTAGGATACATTACTACTTTGGTATAAGACGGTTTTTGGAACAATGATGGCTACTAAGGTTTCCAAAATTTACTGTACTCCGACCAACTAAATCACAGCATAATACACATTCATCTAAAATTGTCAGGTGACACATTCGTCTGAAAATTACTTCAACTATGTCTCATTTTATTGACCGCAGGAGGAAAGAACAGACCTATATGTGAACAACTTCTCCATCATCGAACGAAGAGATCGTGAGCCAGAGACCACGGATGTGACTGAAACTTGTTTGTTACAGTTTTCAAGAAAGGCCCTTGTTACATTTTACAGAAGTTTCCGTATGATTTTTGGGTTGAATCGATGTTGGAATGTTGTCGATCTACTCTTGCTTCAGTCTGTAATGGTAGCTTCATGGTGATCTCTTTGAACTACACAACAGTGGTCGCTTTGAACGCCTTTCCGTGAAACCCAACGTCATTTTACTTTCCCCGGGAAAGTATTCGTTGCCTATTTCTCGCTCAGTTGCAATTTTAAAATGAAAAGAGAACACTGAAGAAATATCATTTATTTCTATTTTTCGTCTTTAGTCCAAAGCGCCGTAGCAGTACTTCGCCGAACGACTCGCATCGAAGGTTACGGGCGTATCTCGACCCCACACCAATAAAAAGCCGCCATTACTTCCTCTATCTCATTCATTACCTGCGGTGGGTTGCATCGTAAATCAGTCTCAAGATCCGGAATGCCCGGACACTGCTATCGGCCTCGAACGGTCGTTACAGGGAACTTAATTAAAAATACTTTCCGTCATGATTTACGGTCGCTCTCAAGGATTTATAATTACCTCCGCAGGATGTGTCTTTCTTTGTTTCGCATCCTTATAATTACTCCTTGCTCGTTGTTGATCGTTCGGAAAGCCGCCCAGCCATCTTTATGGTAATCGATAAAGGCCTTCGCAGAGCACATTTGCAACCAATTACTCCGGATTGCTAAGTGACTGGAAATCCTTTCGTGTGGCTACGCGCTCGGGGGATAGCCGCACTGTGTCGGATTAGTTAACCAAGCAGGTCTCTTCGCTGTGGAATTATCACGTTCTGTTTCAAGATCGTTTTATTTTATCAGCAGGGGACCTGGTTCGATAAAAAAACACTCTTAGCAGACATACTAAAAAAATATTTGCAGTGAAATTTGATTCTCTGGCTAGTTGGGAAATGATTTGTAGTTCCTCGGAAAACGAATGAGGGGTTATAGCTGACAAATCACTTTTTATGATGGCAAAAAACAACTTTGTTGATACTCGATGTTTTTTTCGTGTAACAAATGAGATTATGTTGTTGCTACAACTGTTGGCACAGTACGCGAGTGAATACAGTGACTGTGTAGCAACGGCGACGAAATGGCTGTGTAAATGAGCAATTGAATGTCTCCTGCAATGGTCACTTCCATTTGTGGCATATTTGTGAGTACAGGTAGTTACTTGGAAATATATGTCTCCCGTGGCTTTATGTAACATTAGTAGAAACTAGAAAAGGAAACAGGTCCGAAGAATCAGGTGTCTTGAATCTACAGTATAGCCGTCTGTCGTGGTTCAATAAGTTAGCGATCGCGCTAGTACCATTGTTACAGGATTGCACAGTGTTGAGAAATCTTCGATGTGTATGTCATATTTAAGTAAAAACTAATCTATAATTTCCCTGCAACAAAAGCAAGCGATTAATACAGTGTATGTCGATGTTCGCCATCAAATTGTACGTCTTCGTAACACATATTGCTTTCTGCAGGATCCGTTTCGAGGCCTTGGAGTAAAATGAGGAACTGTCTACACACATATACATATTGTCGGCGTGGAGGGCATGTAAACAAAATTCGTTGAGTAACAACTTGTACAGTGGCGTATTCGAGCATGAATGAATCTACTTCATGAGACTTGTGAACGCAGAGTATGGATGTTTGATTAAATTTTCTCGAGTTACCAGCTGAGTCACGGCGTCGTCGTGCAGCGACGTTTCGGCTAATTTCGTACTAGTCATCTTCAGGCGTATTCTGATGATGACAAGTAGGAAACGCGTCAAAAATTCACTGCAGGAGGACACCTCGTGTCAGCTGATGATCCGGGAATATTTCATCAGTGAAATCGTCTCGCATTTGCAAGTAGGCATACACACCAGTTTCAGCAGAATTGGCCAAGAGAAGAACTCTGCAAAGGAAAGCAATCTGTCATATAAACAGGTCCACAATTATCCGATTGCAAACATCGCTGATAAATTTCTCAAACTTGGTAAACAACTTGAAAATATGGTAAATAGCTTGAAGATCTAAGCGTAATAAAACGGAGAGGTGTGGAATGGAGTTAGAAATCTGTGGCTGGGAACAGTAATAGAAAGGTGGATTAGGAAAGTGCAATGAGTTTGAAGTGACATAACTACGGACAGCGGACGCCGAAGATATGCAGAGATACAGTTCGGTAAAGTTATTACCAAGAAATATGGAAGGAAAGAGTTTGGCGACCCGCCGACGACGGTAAAGAAAGAGGCGAAACGGAATCTAGGAACGGAAAAAGGATGGCGAAGGAAGAAAGGCATGTTCATTTCAAAGACTCCATTCCGGCATTCGTCTGAATTGTTTTTGGGAAGTTACGGAAAATCTAAAACTGATTCATTCGATGGGGATTTTAATCTTGCTGCTTCCGTGGATTTCATTACTCTAAAAGTTCGCTGGCCGGAGTTCATTCGAACGGGAAGCAAGGCTTCCACTAGAAATCCAGTGAGAGAAAACGAAGCTTTGTTCTCCTGAAACTCTGCTAGATTTTACAGTACGCCTGCCCGAGGTTGGTTGCTCAACTGTCCTGTCCTGTTTGTGGTGCTGTGTGTTTTGCTTAGGCAACAAGTGTAAATAGGACAGGTGATACAAGAACGAGTGAATTTTGTTCTTTTTGTGACTCAGGGAGTTTGGAGTAGCTACATTTCTATGTGAAGCCCTAATCTGAAAACCACTGTGAAGCGCACGTGTCTGTTAGTGCCTATTCCTGTTCCATACACGTACGAAGCACGGGACGAATGATTATTTAAACACCTCTGGCCGTCGTCTTATTATTCTTATCTTTTCTTCCTAATGTATGTAGCCGGTGGTAGCTGGCTCTTGAAACTTCGTAAGTTTTCTCGAGACAGTTTGCAGCCACCTTTTATCATCTGCCAGTTCAGTGTTTCAGCGTCTCTGTGACGCCCTTGCATAGGTCAAGCGAACCTGTGAGGATTCGTGCTACCCTTTCCGCAGAAGTTCTGTGTCCTATGTTAGTCGCATACTTCAGCCCAAGTGTTTTTTAAACAATCTACTTCGAAGATTGAACGCATTTTTGCATTTCCTCAGTATTCTGCCAATGATCCTAAAGCGACACCTTCTTCACCTACTTCACCTAAGCGTATCAGTTCGTTCAATTTCCTACAAACTGTTACCGCATTTGGGATGTGGGGAAAACGGAAAAATGGAAACCAAATCGTTAGAAATGTAGGTGCTATAAAAGAATGTAGAAAATTACTTGGACTGCTAAGAAATGTGGTTATTTTCCTTAGTGTCGGAGTAAAAAGGAATATTTGGAAACTACAGCCTAGAGGACGGCGTAAGATGACGGACCGTATGTTGAGAAAATGCGGACCAGCTTCGACGATATTAAAGGGAGCTGTTAAGGAGAAAGGAGGCTGAAATCCACTGATGTGACGAAAGTCACGGGACAGCGATGTTCACATACGCAGGTGGCACGAGTATCGCGTACACAAGGTATAAAATGGCGGCGCATAAACAGAGCTCTCATTTGTGCTCAGCTGACTCATGCGAAAAGGTTTCCGACGTGAATATGGCCTCATGACGGGAATTGAAACAGTCTGATCGCCAAATGGTAGTTTGGGTTGAGCGCACGGGACATTCCATTTCGGAAATCGTTAAGGAACTCGGTATTCCGAGATGCACAGTCAAGAATACCGAATTTTAGGCGTTACCTCTCACTGCGAACA
The DNA here is from genome assembly GCF_023897955.1 of Schistocerca gregaria. Lineage (NCBI taxonomy): Eukaryota > Metazoa > Arthropoda > Insecta > Orthoptera > Acrididae > Schistocerca > Schistocerca gregaria. The sequence goes on along the minus strand of NC_064929.1, from coordinate 167,416,384 downwards.
ACAACGACCGAAGGCAGCGGCGTTTGTGTAGAGCTGTCAGTGCTAACAGACAAGCAACACTGACTGAAATAACCGTGGAAATCAGTGTAGAAGGTACGACGAACGTATCCGTTAGGACAATGCGGCGAAATTTGGCGTTAATGGGCTGTGGCAGCAGACGACCGACATGAGTGCCTTTGCTAACAGCACGTCATCGCCTGCAGCGCCTCTCCTGGGTTCGTCACCATATCGGTTGGACCCTAGACCACTGGAAAACTGTGGCCTCGTTAGGTGAGTCCCGATTTCCTTTCGTAAGCGCCAATGGTGGGGTTCGACTGTGGCGCAGACATCACGAAGCCATCAATCCAAAGCACTGTGCAAGCTGGTGGTGACTCCATAAAGGTATAGCCTGTGTTTACATGCACTGGTCCAAATTGCTCTGAGCGCTATGGTACTTAACATCAGAGGTCATCAGTCCCCTCGACTTACAACTGCTTAAACCTAAGGACATCACACACATCCATGCCCGAGGCAGGATTCGACCGTAGCAGTCATGAGGTTCCGGACTGAAGCACCTAGAACCGCTCGGCCACTGTGGCCGTCTTTACATAGACTGGAGAGCGTCACCTGGTCCAGATGAACCGACTGTTGACTGTAAACTGTTACTATCGGCTACTTGGAATTAATGTTGCCAAACACAGAACGAATTTAATATGGATTACAATGTGCCATATTACTGGACCACAATTGTCGCGATTCGTATGAAAAACATTCTGGACAGTTGAGCGAAAGACTTGGCCACTTAGATCGCCCAACATGAATCCCATCCAATATTTATGGATCATAATCCAGAGGTCACTTCATGAACAAAATCCTGCACTGAAAATACTTCAGCATGACGGCTAAAGATGCAGCTCGGCTCAATATTTCTGAAGGGGACTTCAAACGATTTGGGGACTCCATGCCACGTAGAGCCGCTGCACCACGCCGGAAGAAGGAAAGTCCGATACGTTACTAGCAGCTATCCTATGAGTTACGCCAGTATATGTAACAGGTAGCAGAGGAACTCGGGTATTAGTGCTAGTCCGGCATGAAGAGGAAGTATTGGCAAATTACCGCGAATCAGAGGAAAAACAGAATCTGTTTGTATAATGTTCCCTTCTCTCATCTTGTGGTACTGTACAGTAGTTTGAAGTGTACGTGTCCCGTTAACTACTGTTTAGCCGGGAAATGTACCTTATTGTCCCGTCGCAGCTGTCGGAATCAAAGCAGCTTTCGTGTCTGTAAAAGTTGGTGTGCGCGTGTACCCATGTGTGTGTGTGTGTGTGTGTGTGTGTGTGTGTGTGTGTGTTCACACGTGAGTTTGAGAGACAGAAAGTAACTTCTGCGGCAACGCCGGCGATGAACAGAGTGAATGGCTGGAGTCTGGACACCCCCGGGGACAACCGCCCCTTTTCGACGAATCAGATAAAGCACACTCGGGCGGCCATTTTGGTAGGTGGCGAGCAGCAGGGGATGCTGGGAACCGGCGCCATGATGCAGCCGCAGGGTTAGCTGGTGGAGGGGGACAGGGGGAGTACGGTTGGGTTGGGGTGGGGGGTTGATTTACAGCAGGCTGTTAGGGGCTGCCTTTTGTTGCTCTGTTCCGGGGGTGGCCGGCGCGCCTATTGTCCGCCGGGCTTTTGCGCCTGCCTGGGGCATCTCTATAGCGCCGACTGTGCCCTCGCCCCCGTGTACAGCCAGCGCCGCTAATTCTAGAGCGGCACACAACTCTGCAGAACTCACTCTGTTTCCCACATTCCCTGTGCTACTCTCTGCGTGGAGTACTGCCTCCTCCTGGTCGAAAGGCGAGGTTTCAGAATTGCTAAGTCCTGCTGTTTAATACTAATTGTACCTCTTGCAACGCCTTGCAGAGCACGTAATGTCACAATGGAAGCCAGTCACTCCGTACGAATACCTATCAGTGCCTGAGAGTTGCGTTTCCAAGTCGGAGGATCACACAGGCTCAGTCTTAGGGTACTTCAAATGCCAGCCTTAGATTCGCAGTAGTTACAACATCTGTTTGAGGATCTCTGCCGTGTAGGCGTAGCGTCTTCAACTCCGAACGTCCTGGGTGTCGGGTTCAATACGACCCACTCCTTAGATTTTGAGTAACGGGACTGGGTACGTTCAGAAGTGAAATATTTTGCAACATGATGCTTCACAGCGCTGATGGGTTTACTGAATATTCATACCCACTATCAGCTGATGCGTACAATGACCCTCTTTAGGAACGCGATAGAAGGTCGTTTCACTGGCACTGACATTGACCCAAACAGGCAAATATTATACAGGCTGTTCTGAAATTCTCCTTACAAGCTCCTAGGACGAGGAGAGGGGACTGAATAGACAATATTTTGAATTGGAACCCACGTTCAAACATGCGTGCTCCGTAGGTATCTTACAGAGTAGTCATGGTTCGGGGTGATTACGTCGGTCTGTCTTACGTCATTTGACGTCTGTCAGACCTCTCCGACCTGGCTCGAGATTCATTCACGTGTCTGTGATTGCTGAGTAAATGTTTGTAGAATACACCGACGTGATCCTTCTGAATGACGAAACTCACAGCAAAGGAAGTGCTGCTTGTCGCCTTTATCAAGAGCATTCTCCACAACGTCCGACTCCATAGCATACCCTTTTCGCTACAATTACGCAACGGCTTCGAGAAATGGTACCTTCACCGTCAGCAGCCGTGAGTGTGGTTCTACAGGTTGAGAATTTTAACTGTAAACAACAGTCTCTGTGAAAACTGATTGCGTTTCCTTTTCGTTTCTTCGGTTATTATACGTGGTATTCTAAAACAAGTAGTGTACTGGTTCAAGCCAAATACATTACCCGTAAAACTGGTGCAGTTACCACCATCTTTTCAAATGGTTGTACCACGGAAACGGTACGTTTCTGGACATGGGTTCCAATTCAAAATATTATCTACTCAGTCATTTTTAGAAATCCTTCAAGTTCGTAAGGAGAATTTTACAGCATCCAGTACATATACTGAATTATGTTTGCTACTTGATAATGCAAGATGTTAAAACAATTTTTGTCCAGTGCAAAAGGTGGCCCATGTGGACTGCGAATAGCTGCAAATTTCAATAGAGTTTATTGAGCAGCTGATGGGGTATAGGAAAAAGTATTTTTTTTAAGTATAAGGAGAGAGTCGTCTTTAGCGAATGACCTTGGCAAAGGCGTCGGACGAGCGGACATGGCTGAGATGGGAAATTACCCCCTAAGACAGAAGAACCACCTTTGATCATTGGCATCAGTATGCAGAATGAAATGAAGATAACGGCATTAACAACATATAATTTGTATCCGTGAGAATTGCGGATGTGAATCACGAGCCGTGGGAAAACACAGTAAGAAGAGGACCGGAGAGAGTGAGATGTGCTGTTAATGAAAGATGGCGAAAAGTAAGACAGCTGGTCAGGTAATGACTGAGAAAGTTCTGCGCAGGAAAGGGCTGACGAGAAGAAAGGTCTGAATGATGGGGTGTATGTTATGACATCATAAAGTAATTTCGATGTTACTAGAGGGTGTTGTAGGTGAAAAAAACTATAATGAAAGACATAAACAGGAATTCAAGACGTGCTACCTCGAGGTTCGTACAGGAGAGGAATCTATGGCGGACCACATTAAATCAGTCAGAAAACCGGTAAGGTAAGTAGTTCGATAACGAGATTAGGCCTACGTGCGAAGTAATAGTGGTCCGCCGTGTAATTCAGCGTTACTGAACTTTGCGAGCGGCCCAGATCATACTGCACTCATTGGATAAATCGAGCGTGTGTGGTCCATTTGATGCACTGATTAAGGTGTTGCATTGGGGAGGAAGTGGGATCAGATCCTCGTTCCATCACGCGGGTTAATGTTGTACCCTTATTTCCTCTAAACTGCTTAAGGCGCAACAAAGGTTTCCTTGGGAAAGGACACGGGTCGATCTGTTCTCCCTCTCTTGGTGAATCCTAATCTGTGATGATCACATGTTCGAGAGGACTTAAAATTTTCTTTGAATATGGTTCGATGATTCTTTTGCCTCGTTCTCTACTGTCAATTCTTTGTCACGTTCTGAACTGTCACATAGTTTCGGACGGAATTGTAGGATAGCACAGAATTTAAACCTGAAATTGATAGTTGTAGGCGCAGAGATATCATTCAAAAACAGTAACTACATCCGAGTCGTTCGTTTCTCCTCTAGTACCTCGACGCAGAATTCAACACGCGTTGCGTGTATATTACAGTCAGACAGTTTACGACGCCTTTACTGTTTCATTAGTCACCTTCAGTAATTCTATACAAAAGAAATCGTTACTTTCAGTAGCACTATAATCCCAGTGACTTCATCCACACTTCGTGCAGTGTAAAATTTCCTTTAAATACCCCACATCTAGTGATGAGCCACTAGAAAGCTGGCTAACGGGACAGTAAAAATTTTAACAAGCGTTATACAGATACTGGTAGTATTTTTCAAATGGATGGTTGTTACTTTCTTCTTAATGATTTAGTTGATTGTCCCTTTTGAGCTCGAAGAAAGAAGGGGGGGGGGGGGGGGGGGGAAACGGTGACACGTCTTCTCTAACAGCCACGGTAAAACATCTAGATTCGGAGACACTTAAAGACATTTGAATGTTGTGGAATCTTATTTCAAAACTTCTAAGAGTCCATTTTCATGTCAGAAGGCACTGAATATGGCTCACTAATGAATTACGAATGTACCACAAGATTGAAAACGCGCCTGCAAATATATTTTCCGCAGCTTCCAAGATCTGGCATTAAGTAAATCATCATCTCATAAAGTGGAAAGTAATTTACAGCTGTTTGAACAGTGCTAAAGATAAGTGTCGGTTTGTGAAAGTAGTATTAACTGAAAACTCCTTGGAAGCCATTTTGTGGACAGTAATTACGTGACCGGATACAAAATGAGTCACTAACAAATTATGGACTGATTCGTCAGCTGCTGTCACGATTTTAAATTAACCTGTCAGCTTCAGCTACACCCAACCTATAGCATGAGGTTCAGTTTCTCTGAGAGGAATGAGTATTTCTCTCCAGACATTACATTGGTAATACCAAGGAAGACGATCCACGTAAAACTATCAGAGCTTCTGACTCAAGAAATTTCTGAGTGAAGACGCAGCGCTAAGAGCAAGTCTTAAGGAGCGAAACCCAATGTAAACATCTCAGTAATTTTGACCGAGGGTAGTTTCTTCCCAGCGAAAACTACAAATCACCCACCATACCTCTTTTCCTAAACAGCGTGTGAAATTTCTGACTGGGAAAAATGTACCAAAGCATTTCATTACGCCGTTTTACGTTATTTGTGTGGCTATATTTCAAAACGATTAACTTTGTTCTTCTTTGTATCTGAAAAATGAGTCTGAAATGCTGAACTTATCTGGAACTAAGGAGCTTAACGTTTTACAGGAATGCAGATTTTACATAATTGTTAGCAATATATGAGAGATTAGAACTGTCAGCGATGAGGTCATGCCGGCACTGTGTAAACAGAAAACAAATGCCGAAGCGATGTTGTTCACGAGAAACTATATCTGTCTGATGGTAGATCTCCCTCCTGTATAATCGTTTGAATACACAGAATATGGGGACAGTGAACTAGGGGCTTACATTTAAGATGTGCTAAAATTGTTATTAAACTCAACTGGCTTAAAAATGTGGGTTGTAGTATGTAAACTATGCTACAGATGTGGAGAAATCAAAGGAAAGAATAAATTTACTTAAAAATGTAATATGTGAGTAACAGGCGAATGTATGTCAAAAGTCCTTATAAGGTATGTTAATGAAGTTAGTGTACTCACGTATTTATGAAAAGTGCCGTCATATCATTGTCCCTGGAGAAACGAAGTACTTAACTTGAAAAACAAAACTCAAAGTTTTCGCTACAAAGTTAGACTACAAATGATAGTACTGCTGTGAGCGGCTGAACGTAAAAAGTACAGTATTGAAACTGTACTAAAACTGTAAGTCCGCAGAGCATTTCAGTAGATGACTTGCTATGATACAGTTACGTTTATCTTTTTTCGCTTTTGTGTGGACCAGTTTAAATAGGAAATTTTTTAATCGAATAGAAGTTGAACACATGGTGAGTTTCATTCCAGATGGAGAGACTAATATCGGACAATTTGCACAGAAACACATATGACTTTAATACGTTCTTCTCAGCATATCACCAACGCCCTTCTGTTTTCTTACTTAAGCACCCTTTATCATTTACCAGTTACTGCAGACCGTAGATGAGTTTTCTGTTCACAGGTGACTGCTTCAAATCTTCACAGTAATACAAGTTTGTTTGGATTACTCACAAATGTATGCAACATAAGCATTAATTAGATTTCAAAAATGAAGGGCATTCTACAGACTATCGCAGTTTAGAAGGAAAATGATACAGAACATCATCTTGGTATGACGATAACAACACAATACCTTATCTGAATAGATATTCACATATTTACACAAAGAGAGACTTACATTTCTTATTCCTGCAGTAATTGCAATTTTTAAATGTTACGCACAACCAGTTCACTGAGTTGAAATGAATCTTAGAGGTTGCTTACATGCTAAGTACCTCAAAAGCCAACTGAAAGATAAAAATATGCCTTCGTATCTACTGTTACTTACTAACTCAAGAATACTTGAAACTCTAACTTTCAAAACATACATTTTACATCATAGAAGAAGTTATACTGGAAAATACATGTTATTCTTATACCTTAAATGCCCCTTAAATAATACACTACACATAATTTACAAGAAAACTGTTCTGTATATATTTTCGTTGTCTCACACAAGTTAAGGCAATTTTTGTCACTGAAACATTAAAATAAACTGCAGTCACTCAGAATATCTTAATTTTATTTGTATACTTTAGAGATTCTTGAATCCATTCTTCAGGTTATTTCAACATTTCTTTTCCTACACATGTGAATTACTTTATTTATGTTTACTTTTTATTTTGGCTATAGCAACATTATCAGAGAGGAATAAGATTCTCTTACTTATTCATTTACCACGTGTGAGAAAAGTACCTATTGCTTAACTTTTTCCATGCTTACATTGCAACTCTGGAACTACTTTTACCTCACCAAATAGTAAACTTTACTAGCATTCTTCTTTTTAAACAATATTTACAAATAATAGTAAGCTGCTGCAGATTTTTTGTAATATTAATAACACTTTGATAACATATTCTTAGTGACTCATCCCTCGAATAACTTCTACCAACATTGCACAGTCATGATGGTTGTCTAGTTTCTCTATCGCTGCAAAGTTGTAACTTCTCACTTCTAGGAAATATCCTGCTTGCAAATGAATTTTTCTTACATTTTAGACACATTAATCTAAAAGAATTCTGTGACTGTACTCAGACATTAAAACTTAGCTTAGGCGCATCGAAAGCATTGAAGGCCATCTCAGTTTTTGATACGTTATGTTTAGTTTTGCAGTTTTTATACTCTGTATGTGGGAATTGAAAATAGCAGTGGAGGAAAGTGTTAACCCTCTAATTAGTAAGGATTAGATTGACCACTTTACCTATTGCGTGTTCCTAAACAGCACATGCTGACAAGTAGTAATTCCCTGTGCATTTCTAGAAAGCAACATCTAGTATATAGACTGCTTTGTCGTGTTGAATTTATATTTTTTTCTTGAAATTAACCAAACACGTAACATGCAAGATCTTAAAATACGCTCACGTGGGTTAGCCCTTTTTGCGTTGACCACTTCACTTGGTCTTCCTGCTTAGCCAGATCACAACCACCGCCATACACAGGGAGGGAGGTAGAAAAATAAGCTAAAACTCATTTAATTTGACTTTCGATTAATTACTTCAGATGGCAGTTCAACAAAGAGAGGCAATAGAAATCTTACTACTTACTCACTTTTCCAAACTTATCACAACCGTTGCCGAACGGAAGAAATTGGTGTATCGGCAGCACTTGCTATCCATATGGCCATTTCTGAAAAAGAAACAATAAACTGCAGCTTGTGGAAGAACGCACAAAGTCACAGGCGCGAATTTGTCTGTTCAGCATTATTGTAATTAATTGCTGTCAACTTAAGAAATGGTTTCGTCGCTTGTACAACAGTTTTGGATGATGCGTATTGCAAAGCGTTATGCCTTCGCTCACAATCTAAGTCACGCCTGTAGTCATATACCAAATCTGATGCAATAGTACAAGAAATACCTTGTGCTGTGAAACAAAACAGTATAAGATATACGTTGTCAGTATCACCTAGAAAAACGCGAACAAAGATGATTTTCCACCAACATTTACAGATAACATAAGTTAATGCTTCTTTCTCCCTGTACGACAAACGTCATATCCTTAGAATTTGCATAGTGTAATACGATCGCTCATTAGTAACTGTTTTTGTTTTGTGCGATCCAATGGGAAATGTTTCCGAGTAAACGGAATCACTGTACTGTGGGCGTCTACGTAATCATCTTTTCCTAGAGAAAGTCTTAACCAAGTTTGCAAACCAATATCTGCATGAGGGCATATTACACAAAACCGTGGGATTGTATGCTAGAGAAAGGCTTAGAAACTGAAGTGTTTTGGAAGAATAAAAACAGATCGTCTTCCAGCGAGATGTATGAGAATAAAGTCTTCATTCAGGATCAAAGCTTGCTCCGTGGTTACGAAAATGGGTTCACGTAGTTGTAAATACTTCTATACCGTCTACGTCAACAAAAGTACAGGAAATGATTTTCATTCACAATTCATTCTACTGTCAGAGGTAACTTAGCAGAGCCAGAAATCGTGCACTGAATTTGGTACATTGCACCCCCACATGACACTTACAAATTGTACGTGTATCCTAAACATTTGATTATTGCTGTTAAAACAGTGGGTGACCTTAGCTCTTGGTCCATCCTCCAGAGATATGGAAGTGGAACCTGGATGGTGAAACCCCAGTGATAATCAGAATTATCTCCCAGCTGTGACTGGAACAAATAAGCAAATTTTCTCACTTAACTAGATCGTTCCATTCTGTTCCTTCTCCCCACACCACCTAACTTCATATAATTGTTCTGTCAACTCCACTGACATACATCTGCACGTATCCCATGAAGGACCACCTATTTTTATATTAAAGGTTTCCCATCCTCTGGATACTACCTTCCCAGGCACTGATATTGAATTCGTGGGGACACGGGTTCAAATACCCGTTTGGAGATAAGTATTTTTAGTCTTCCGTGAGCTCCCGACTAGATTAAGGCAAGTCTCGGAGATAGGTGGAGTTACTGCTCCTTACGAAATGTAAGGTTGTTTTTCTGTCTCCAACAGCCCAACTACGGACAGGATGTCAGGGCCCTAATCTGCAATCTGATCGTTTCGTAGAATTAATGGAAAAAGTAGGAAGTGGTTTGATATTTTCGGTAAAACATAAATGTTCAGATAGTCACAATGAGGGGACAACTGTTTCGGATCACAGACGCAACATAAGAGAAAAGCGCGCAGCGCAGAACATACCTGCTCGCGATCAGCTGTTCACGTGAGCCGACGCGCCGAACGGGGACAGCTGTCAGCGGCTAGTGACGTAGCTCCTGACGTCACCAGGCTGTCCTTCGCTCAGTTTACAACGCACTCCAGGCGGCCGCCGGCCAAGAAGGTGTGTGTGTGTGTGTGTGTGTGTGGGCTCGGGTTGCGTCGGAGACGCGGGAAGAGAAAACAGGTAGGCAGAGGAGTTGTGGGAAGCGTGGCGGTTCCGGAGCGGGCGTTCTGGAGAAGGGGACAGATGGGTATGGGCCAGGGGCCGCCTGGCTGGAGGCCAGCGGCGGCGCGTGCGGCGCGCCTGGAGTCTGGAGCCGGTGTGCGCCGAGGCCCGGGCGGACGGCGGCGTCGCGCTGCCGACGGCCACCCCCTCCACGCACCCCCAGCAACCCCTAGCGGCTGCGCGCGGGGCGGGGAGGAGGCGCGGAGGGGGGCGAAATTTTAAAACCGCGGCCCTGCGGCTGCAGCGGCAGGGGTTGCTGCGGCGCTGCGACAGCTCCTCCGCCCTCCCGCTTTTCATCGAAGTCCTTATCCGCGCCCTTTATTCCGTCTTCTCTGCATCCCGCTCTCTCTCTCTCTCTCTCTCTCTCTCTCTCTCTCTCTCTCTCCCTCCCTCCCTCCCCCGTGCCTCCTTTTTCTTTCTGCAGAGCCAGCGGCGTCCGCGCCGAAATACCGGTGGCAGCGCGCGGTCACTACCGCCACAAATTCGCCGGCCTCCGAACAAAAGTGGCGAGCTACTGTGCGACCAGGCGGGGAACCGACAGAAAAGGAGAACAGCGCCCAGAGGACAGGGACAAAGAGAGAGAGAGAGAGAGAGAGAGAGAGAGAGAGAGAGGTAGAGGGCAGAACGCAGGCGCGGAGAGCAATAAGCGCGCATTGGCATGCACGTCCGAGATCAGGGGGTGGGAAATGATTCTCTTTCGCCAAAACCCTGCTGTCTGATAGGACAAGGGAGAGACCCCGCGTTTTCCATTCCGCCTTCCTCCCCTAACCACCCCGCTTTCCCCCTGGACCTGCAGGGGAATTTTCCATCCCCTCCCCCGCTTTCCCTCCAACATCCCTCACCCTCTCTCTCTCTCTCCAGCATCCATTGTTGCAGCCAATCCCAACCGTGCCCATCCCCTTTGCCGCAGACAAGTACGTCCTCTTTTTATCAGGACTGCAGGTGCGCTGAGGGAAATTGGGGTGCGCACGCCCAGTGTGTGTGTGTGTGTGTGTGTGTGTGTGTGTGTGTGTGTGTGTGTCTGGGGGCTTGGATTAGGGCGGTTGACTTCCACTCTGCATAGATGGCAGGGCGGAGCCCCGTAATGACGGCGGAAGGGCTGCCGCAGCTAATGACCTTGATAGCGGCGCAGCTCATAAAGGCACTGTCCGTAAGCCTGATTGCAGAACGCGCATCCCAACGACCCTGCATGGTCGCGGCTTGATCATCGGTTTGAATAATAAAACTCGTCAGCCGCTGCTGGCGCGAAACTGGACCCCGAGCGGCTGACGTCCCCGTCGTCTCTGATACGGCTCTAGGCAGAACATTCAAAAGATTGACATCCGAAATTCCTAGCTCAAATTTTTGTTTTTTCTTGCTTTTTTCAACTTTTGTATCATACTGCCTATATCGTACTACCATACATCTACGAGGGCCATTCGTTTCAGCAGACTATTTTATTCGATGTAATGAAATGAAACATGTTTTCGAACTTATGTTGATATCTTAATTACTCTGCTACGTAATTTTCGTTCAAATATACACGCTTCCCGCAGATGTTTAACACAGGGTACACAAAACTACGAAATAAAGGCATGAAATAGCCAGCTTTTGCAGTAGATTCATTACATATACGGTTACAGACCTGATATGGCTGTGTAAGCTGTTATCACATCTACGAAAACAAGAGAAACAGCGAACAAGAGAGACAATGAACAGCAGAAAAAGGGAGTGTAAATGGTCCCCTCTACACAGAGATAAATCATAGATAATAGTTCTCATTAATCATCTATACGACGCTTATCGTCTGTGGTTGTCTATTAATAAGTTTTGCAAAATTAATTATTTTTGATAACAGGTTTTTCCATCCGTCTACATGACGTCTTCTGTTAATATCATACAGTGTCGCATGTATATTATTCAACTATCTAATATTTAGACATATCGGGACGCCGTAAAGTCCCCTAGAATGACCACGCACACGAATTAATTGAGACTGTAATTGTCTTTGTACTGGAGTTCCTACATACTTACACTGTTCTTTTACTAATATGTATTACATTTTTTCTCACTGAGCTTATTCACAATTGTCCATGTATAACACGCATGCAAATTCATTTACTGTTCTTTCGTTTAATAACATAGCAGACCAAGAAGAGTGTCACCCCAAAGTAGGTCACCTCAAGGGCCACCCTCACGCCAAAGTAAGTCACCCCAAGTACTGTCATCCAAGATGGCGGCCGTGACGCAAGTACATAACGTCACGTGACGACAGCTGATGATGCGAGTACCGTTATCCAAAAATGGTGGGAAGATAGGTCAATTGGGCTCCTTCCACTAACCTATGTCACCCCATCCTACGGAATCGCGGAAGTTTGAATTTCCTATACCTTGTGCATAATCCGTTCCTGCCAAGTTGTTAAACCAATCACTAAGGTCCTCTTCGAATTCCTGTCACTTCCACAGTGCGAAAAACCGACCGGTTATAATCGATACTAGTATTTTAGTTCTTCATAACCGGCATTTTTCGATATTTGTTTGGTCTCAGTTACAACAGGCGTTTTTTTAACACAACATCATTGCTAAATATTTACCTTTTAAATAGAACTTTTTAAAGAAAAGGGAATAATTATTGCCAGGTGTACCGGTATGGAAATGGGCGTTAAGAGCCGGCCGGTGTGGCCGAGCGGTTCTAGGCGCTACAGCCTGGAACCGCGCGACCGCTACGGTCGCAGGTTCGAATCCTGCCTCCGGCATGGATGTGTGTGATGTCCTTAGGTTAGGTTTAAGTAGTTCTAAGCTCTAGGGGACTGATGACCTCAGAAGTTAAGTCCCATAGTGCTCAGAGCCATTTGAACCATTTGAGCGTTAAGATACAAATGTGTGGACAGGGAACATTTGTTGTGAACGAGCCTTAATTTTTTTTTTTTTTTTGTTGGTATGACATCTGTCAGACATATTTAGTATACATCAACTCATGGAACAAATACATCATATGTTTTCATCGTGTTAACAATGTCGAATTTTGTACCAGAAAGTGATGATTTGCGGAAAGCATTAATTTTCTGTTTTCATTTGAAAAAAAGTGCTGCAGAGCCGCATAGATTACTTGTCGAGACATATGGCGATCATGCTGTATCAGAAGCAACATGTAAAACATGGTTTCAACGGTTGAGAAGTAATGATTTTAATGTAAGAAATGAAGAACGTGGAAGACCACCAAAAAAGTTCGAAGACGCCGAATTGCAAGCAATATTGGATGAAGATGATACTTTCAGTCAGAAGCAAATGGCAGCAATGCGAAATGTTGCACAACAAAGAATTTCTCACCGGTTGAAAGCTATGGGAAAGATCAAAAAGTGTGGAAAATGGATGCCACGTGAATTGAATGAAAGACAGATGGAAAACCGTAAAACCATTTGCCAAATTTTGCTTCAAAGACATAAAAGAAAATCAATTTTGCATCGAATTGTTACTGGCGATGAAATATGGATTTATTTTAAGAATCCTAAACTGGAACAATTATGGGTTTATCTGGGACTACCATCAACATCGACTGCAAAACCAGATCGATTCGGCAAGAAGAATATGCTCTGTGTTTGGTGGGATCAGAAAGGTGTGGTGTATCATGAGCTTCTAAAACACGGTGAAACTGTGAATACTGATAGCTACAGACAACAAACGATCAATTTGAACTATGCATTGATCGAAAAAAGACCAAAATGTGCCAGAAGACATGGCAAAGTAAATTTTTCTTACACTACAAGGCACCTGCGCACAAAGCAAAACTGGTTCAGGATACAATCAAAACACTTGGCTGGGAGCTGCTACCCCTCCCGCCGTATTCACCAGATTTGGCCCCTTCCGACTACCATTTGTTTTCATCAATGGGACACGCAATTGCTGAGGAACTCTTCGATTCCTACGAAGAAGTCGAAAATTGGGTGTCTGATCTGTTTGTTTCAAAAGGCGAACATTTCTATTGGCGTGGTGTCCTCAAATTTGCCAGAAAGGTGTTTTCTAAATATATAGGAAGCAATGGTCAGTACTTTGAATAAAATGTTTTTACTTTTCAATTTCATCAGTGTTTCATTTTCACAAAAAAACGCTCATTTCATACCGGTACACCTGGTATTCGTAAAATTTCTATTGCATTAGCAATACCTGAAAGCAACGGAAATTTTACGAATAACAATTACTCCCTTTTCTTTTAAAAGAAAATGGGTAAAGGGATCAGTCCATTTTAACAACAATGTCGACAGGAAGGAGCGTACGGATTCGTGCAGCGTTGCTGAACAATGACGTCCCTCCTGCCGTGTGTTACACGTGTAGGTTTAGTGTGCAAGAGTGGCCCCCAACCTGGTGTATACGGCAGTTCGTCGCTGCCGTCGAAGGACATCTGTTGTAATGCAGAAAGGCACCAACCATAACGCGGAAACATTTTTACGGTCTGACGTAGCAGTGGAGCACAGTACTTCATATGCTTTAAAATATTAGATTTCTCTGCCCGTGCTATGGAATAATACAAGAGGAAGAAAATTGTGGTAATAGTAATTGATTAAAACTTAACAACTATTCATTAAAATGAAAATAGAAAGTGCATGATTTGCTGTCTGTGTCTGCATAATATGATTTTAACGTTTCAAAACTTACAAATAAACACGAAAAATAGACTGCTTCAACTTCATTGCTCAACCTTGAGCACTGTTTAAAATTATTCTTAATGGCTAAATAGGGGATCCTGAATTACAACATTTTCGTCCAGCAGTTTTTCAAAAACATTAGAATCAATAGCAGAATATTATTGATTTTTGTAGTATTTAATCACTCATCACATTTCGAGAAAAGCAGGGGACGGTCGATGGACTAAGTTTTACTTAATTTGTTATTTTGATTCTATGTATCTTGAAAGTGAGTGTAGTCGAAATTTTTCGATCTTTGTTCGATTTCTACGTTTACTACAAGAAATGGCTCTGAGCGCAATGGGACTTTAACTTCTGGGGTCATCAGTCCCCTAGAACGTAGAACTACTTAAACCTAACTAACCTAAGGACATCACACACATCCATGCGCGTGGCAGGATTCGAACCTGCGACCGTAGCGGTCGCGCTGTTCCAGACTGTAGCGCCTAGAACCGCTCGGCCACTCCAGCCGGCTACAGGGAATAACAGGAATAAAAAGATATGTTACTTCAGAGACTAGTCGGATTCTGCGATTTTAAAAGTTATTTTAAATTGGCCTGGAGAAAAGTCAAAATTTCAGAAAACAGATAGTTTCACAGATAACCGCCATCCCCACATTCCTCGCAGAGTCGAAAATACTTTACTTTTGAAAAAAAAAAAAAAAAAAACAGATCTTCGTCGGCACAGCAGAATCCGGACTAGAGTCATCGTGAAGGTTGTCGTTTGCTTTGAGCGGAGCGGAAAGGGTCTGACAGTAGAAGCTGCACACACAGTCACTCCTCAAAGGATAAATGGAGCGCCGGCCGCGGTGGTCTCGCGGCTCTAGGCGCGTAGTACGGAACAGTGCGACTGCTACGGTCGCAGGTTCGAATCCTGCCTCGGGCATGGATGTGTGTGATGTCCTTAGGTTAGTTAGGTTTAAGTAGTTCTAAGTTCTAGGGGACTGATAACCTAAGATGTTAAGTCCCATAGTGCTCAGAGCCATTTTTATTAGGATAAATGGATGAGAAGGACGTCCTTTGGATCTCAGAACATTGTGCTTCAGAATTTCACTTTTTTGATATAGGGTGATCACGAATGCTGTCATTCATGGCAACGTACACATTTCTCTCAACGGTAGTCCGGAATGTTTAACTTCGATGGACGTACAACCTCATCTCTGCTCGCACCACTCCATTACAATTAAAGTGCTCAAAGGTATTTAAGGTTTGCAAACACATCAAAATCGGATCAAGCCAAGTTAGGTCTGGTTGGGGGGATGATCGACGACAGTGAAACCAAGGCGTCGGACTGTTGCAGATGTCACAGCTCTCGTGTGGGATGTGCGGCACTATCATGCCGAAGGACAGAGTACTGAATGTGTGGGCGAATGCTTCGAATTAGAATTCTCAGAAACGTGATTATGGTCGCTGTTCATCGCTCATCGACATAGTTACGTTGGCATTTTACACGCCACTATTCGGAGCCCTCTTGTGGCAGTGGGTTGCGTCTTGCGACAGCAAGCAGAAAAGTCGACAAAGTAATATGCGTCACATGTAACACCACTACCGATACCGAGAACGAAATTCAAAAATTTCGGAGGCATTGGGCCTACTTTTCAGCATCCTAGTACATTTATCCACACTAAACGACAAGTTATCATATATAGAAATTCTGTCAATGACATTCAGGAGCCAGATACAGATTTTGCACCACGAAACGTTCCCGTCCACATTAGCGTAATCAGTACTCTATCACAGGTAACTACCTATCCTAGTCGATAGATTGTTTATTCTCTTACAGAACAGTGGTGGTTCTATCACATTTACCATTGATGAATACTGCGCACCAACATTAGTCCTATCTTCCCCTATGTGTATGCTAGCAACAGAAAACAGTGCCACAAGGAATTATTGGCTGAGATACTGTGAGTGGTAGGTTCAACTACCGAAACGGAAAGGATTTTCTTCCTCGGCTCTTAGGGTCGCTCTCCACTTACTGTAGTAGTGGTGGTGGTGGTGGTGGTGGTGGTGGTGGTGGTGGTGGTGGTAGTGGTAAGTTCCTATGGGACTAAACTTCTGAGGTCATCGGTGCCTAGGCTTACGCACGATTTAATGTAACTAAAACTAACTTACTGTAAGGAAATCACACACACACACGCCCGAGAGAGGACTCGAACCTTAAATACCTTTGAGGACTTCACTTTAATTGTAATGGAGTGGGGAAGGGGGGGGGGGGAGGGAGAGGACGCTCGCGTACCGTGGCAAGGCGCCTAAGGCAACGCGGCTACACGGATGGATCCACTTATTGTTCGAGAATTGTTGATGTGTATCAGTTGAGTGGAGGGGACTGTAATACGTACGTGGGTGTAGGTTACTCCTAACAGACTAAGAGCAGGTAACACGAATAGCAATATAACGAGATGTTTATTGAAACTATTTCCTTCTCGAAACTGTGATTCCCTTCGAAATGGGGAGAGCACTGTAAAGGGGCAAGGAGTGTTAATTATTTCAAAAGTAATCGTCATAAATGTTAATAGATTTATCTCGATGTTACTAAAGACGAAAAATGCCTTCGTGGAAAAAAATATTTGCTACTGCCTACGGAACTGTGGTTGTACCTAGGCGTGCACCTCATCGTCTGCAGAAAATCGACCTCCCCGTATGTTTTCCTTCAGCACTCAAAAAAAAAATTGAAATTGAGTGGGGAGAGATAGTGACTGTGTGGAGGGTTTTGTAAGGGCACCCCAGAGTAACTTGCGTAAGCTTTTTCGTAACAAGCTTGGCAACATGTTAGCGTGGATCTTGTAGGCAGGTAGTTTCGATTATACTGCCGAAGTTTCTCTGGGAAGTCCTTACACATCCTCTATACAGTCACGATCCCTCTCCATGCAATTTCGGTATATTTGAAGCAATGAAGGAAGACATTCGTGACCTTTGCTTCGGAGGAAGAGAAGCATGTCTCGGCATAGTCATGATTTGGTAGGCAACCCGAAACATTTTTCATGAGGATATTGACAGTCTAGTCTCACAGTGGGATAAATGTACAAGCAGTTATGGCACCTACATTTCCAGTTATAAACTGTTTCTTTCTACACATTCGCCTCATTTTCATTTGACTGCTCAGTACACATACCACGTACAAAGTCATAACCACAGTCAACCAATTACAAATTCACTCTTCAATATTTTTAAAATTGAGGACTTTTTGCTGCTAGAACATCTCTCAGTTCGTTCAGTTGCTCCGGTACCAACTACATTTTCCATGTCATCCGCCTTTGTAGAAGGGAACTTCCTTGTGATTTGTGATATTCGTAGGTAATACAATTTTATTTTAAAATTTTGTGGCTTTTGTAGTAATTCTGTAGTCAGACTAATGTACTTCATCGACTGCTCATCTAGTTCAATTTTGTTTCATGTTTTGTAATGTAATCAGATCGCCATCCTGTTTGTATCATTTAGTGAAATAATAGTATCTGGTGAAATGGACTCTGCCTGTAACCAATAAAATAAAACTTAAAACAAAGGAACACCAAGACAATTACCGAGCTTATCGCCCCCCTCCAACGGACGGATAACAAACAGTATAATGCACCCTCACTCCATAAGGAACTTACGAGAGGTTTGGGATTTATTTCAGGAAACTGCCGCGTAGCCTAGCGATGTACGTCACAACTTCTCCTCCCCTTACGAACGAAGCAATGGCGGTTGAAATGCTTTCGGCCACCAATATCAGATATGTCTGCCTCCTATTCGGGGTGCACAGGTGGCGCGAGCCCGGCTACAGGAGGAGGCTACCTTCTCAAAACAACATCGTTAGGTCCACAGTGTCAGGAGTGTGCCGAGAATACAAAATTCCATTCATTACCTCTCACCACGGCCTATGCTGGGGCCTACGGCCTGCACTTAATGACCGAGACCAGCGGCGTTTACATAGTTTTCACAGCTAACAGACAAGCAACACTTAGTGCAATAACCCCAGAAATAACTATGGGACATACGGCGAACGTATCCGTTACGACAATGCGAATAAATATGCCTTGAAAGGTCTATGGCAGCAGACGACCGACGGAAATGCCTTTGCTAACAGCACAACATTGCCTGCAGCACCTTTTCTGGTCTCTCACTATATCGGTTAGACGCTAGGTGACCGGAAAACCGTGGCCTGTTGAGACAAGTCTTGATTACAGTTGGTAAGAGGTAGTGGTAAGGTTCGAGTGTGGCGCAGACTCCACGAAGCCATGAACTCAAATTGTCAACAAGGCACATGCTTACATGCAACTGAACCGATTATTGATGGGGAAATGTTTATGTCCGACTACTAGAGACCATTTTCAACCATTCATGGACTTCATGTTCCTAAAGAACATGTCACCGGGCCACTGTTGTACGCTATTGGTTTGAAAAACATTCTGGACAATTCGAGCCAATGATTTGGCCACCCAGATCTCACAACTTGAATTCCAGCGAACATACCTGGGACATTACAGAGAGGTCAGTTTGTGCACAGATTTCTGCACCAGCAACACTTTTCGCAACTATGGACGGCTATAAAAGCAACATGGCCGAATATTTCTGCAGCGAACTTCTAGCGACTTGAGTCCATGCCACGTCGTATTGCTGCAGTACGCACGGCAAAAGAAGGTGCGATAAGATACAAGGGGGCGTTCCATCACTTCTCTCACCTCAGGGTATAGAGATTGACTCATGGTCATCAAGTACTCGGCGGTTAAAATAAAACTGGCCGGAAAATACAGGGTGTTTATAAATGAATATCGGAGTTGTAGCACTTTATAATATACACTCCTGGAAATGGAAAAAAGAACACATTGACACCGGTGTGTCAGACCCACCATACTTGCTCCGGACACTGCGAGAGGGCTGTACAAGCAATGATCACACGCACGGCACAGCGGACACACCAGGAACCGCGGTGTTGGCCGTCGAATGGCGCTAGCTGCGCAGCATTTGTGCACCGCCGCCGTCAGTGTCAGCCAGTTTGCCGTGGCATACGGAGCTCCATCGCAGTCTTTAACACTGGTAGCATGCCGCGACAGCGTGGACGTGAACCGTATGTGCAGTTGACGGACTTTGAGCGAGGGCGTATAGTGGGCATGCGGGAGGCCGAATTGCTCAACACGTGGGGCGTGAGGTCTCCACAGTACATCGATGTTGTCGCCAGTGGTCGGCGGAAGGTGCACGTGCCCGTCGACCTGGGACCGGACCGCAGCGACGAACGGATGCACGCCAAGACCGTAGGATCCTACGCAGTGCCGTAGGGGACCGCACCGCCACTTCCCAGCAAATTAGGGACACTGTTGCTCCTGGGGTATCGGCGAGGACCATTCGCAACCGTCTCCATGAAGCTGGGCTACGGTCCCGCACACCGTTAGGCCGTCTTCCGCTCAAGCCCCAACATCGTGCAGCCCGCCTCCAGTGGTGTCGCGAAAGGCGTGAATGGAGGGATGAATGGAGACGTGTCGTCTTCAGCGATGAGAGTCGCTTCTGCCTTGGTGCCAATGATGGTCGTATGCGTGTTTGGCGCCGTGCAGGTGAGCGCCACAATCAGGACTGCATACGACCGAGGCACACAGGGCCAACACCCGGCATCATGGTGTGGGGAGCGATCTCCTACACTGGCCGTACACCTCTGGTGATCTTCGAGGGGACACTGAATAGTGCACGGTACATCCAAACCGTCATCGAACCCATCGTTCTACCATTCCTAGACCGGCAAGGGAACTTGCTGTTCCAACAGGACAATGCATGTCCGCATGTATCCCGTGCCACCCAACGTGCTCTAGAAGGTGTAAGTCAACTACCCTGGCCAGCAAGATCTCCGGATCTGTCCCCCATTGAGCATGTTTGGGACTGGATGAAGCGTCGTCTCATGCGGTCTGCATGTCCAGCACGTACGCTGGTCCAACTGAGGCGCCAGGTGGAAATGGCATGGCAAGCCGTTCCACAGGACTACATCCAGCATCTCTACGATCGTCTCCATGGGAGAATAGCAGCCTGCATTGCTGCGAAAGGTGGATATACACTGTACTAGTGCCGACATTGTGCATGCTCTGTTGCCTGTGTCTATGTGCCTGTGGTTCTGTCAGTGTGATCATGTGATGTATCTGACCCCAGGATTGTGTCAATAAAGTTTCCCTTTCCTGGGACAATGAATTCACGGTGTTCTTATTTCAATTTCCAGGAGTGTATATTATATTAAACCTACAGTTATAAATGATATGTCAAATGAAAGAGCAACTCAAAGTTTTACCATGAACCTTATAAATGTTCAATGTGAGCACCATTTGTCACATGGCACACATCAAGCAAATGTTGATAAGTGTGTCATCAGTGATAGTAGCAACAGCTGCTTCAATCCGGTTTCTTAGTGCAGGGAGGTCTGCTGGTAGCGGAGGCACCTACACACGATCCTTGACGAAGCCCCAAAGGAAAAAAATCGCATGGCGTTAGGTCGGGTGAACGTGGAGGCCATGCAAAACAAGCCCTGTCATTGCCCCCCCCCCCCCCCGCCGCCTATCCAGCGCTTGGGTACAGTGAAGTTCAACCAATCGCGTACTTGGCTATACCAGTGAGGTAGCGCACTATCTTGCTGGAAAATGAAACTGTTTGAGTTGCTCTTTCATTTGATATCATTTATAACTGTAAGTTCAATGTAATAAATATTATAAAGCGTTAAAACCCCGACATTCAGTTACAAACACCCTGTATTCCGTACACCTCAAGGCAAACAACCCAATGTAAGTCACCTGCACCTGGGCCTTGTATGATGTAAGCTGGGTTGCCTATCTTAAGGTGAACGATGCATTTTCCGAGTCGTCTTACTCTCACCACTCTGCTTAAGCACAAAAGTTCCCGTGTGACGTAATACTTCTACCTGTACAGCAATTCCTCGCAGCTGTTCTGAACTTTCTCTTTAATGAGTTATTTATTCCTATACAATCACACTTACTTTCTCTGGTTTTTTATTAATTCTTCATTTTACTAATAAACTTTATAACATTTTGTTCACAAGGTACTGACTCGTTCTGTGAGCAAGCAGCTCAAGTTCGCTCGGTCACAGGTACTTGATGAATAAATAAATACATGCCATGCACTCGATTCGTACCCCAACGTCCAGCACAGAATATGACATCAGAGTCACGTGACGTGCTGATTTAATCCATTGTGTATGGGGACAGTAGCTCACAGCAGTTACTCATCAACTGCGTGAGGGGATATTTCAGTACTCACTTTAACTGTTCGACAACGGTAACGAAAAAGAGTGCCCCAACACAGCGCGATAGGCTTGCGCTTCTTACCTACACACACAAAGGAGTTCGCGGTTAGGAAACCTGCGACTGGTTGCCGACTAAGCTGTAGTATACTGGAAAGTATCGTCGTTGAGTGACTGTAGAACGATACGAAACGACTTGGGCAGAATTTCTATTTAGTCGCATGAATGTCAGTTTACTCTAACAGTGAGATAATTTACGTCAGTGCAGATGAATAGGAAAAACAATCCTATTATCTTCGAGTATAATATTACTGTTTCCTTGCTTGACATAAACAGGTCGATTAAGTACCTAAAATGGACGTTGCAAAGCGATGTGCAAGTAAACGAGCACAGAAGGTCAGTAGCACGGATGGTGACTGGTCGTCTTCGGTTTATTGGGAGAATTCTAGTAAAACTTAGCTCGTCATAAAGGAGAACGCGTGTAGAACACTGGTACAACTTATTCTTGAGTACTGTTTGAGTGTTTGGGACCCCGACAGGTCGGATTAAACGAAAAACCACCGAAGAGACTCCGTGGCGTGCCGCGAGATTTGTTACCGGTAGGTTCGTTCCACACGCGAATTACGGAGATGGTTCCTGAAGTCAAACGGGAATTCCTGGAGTGAAGGAGACAGTTTCGCGAGACACTGTTGAGAAAATTTGGACGAAAGACATTTATTGCTGACTGCAGAAAGATTCTACTGCTGCCAACGTATATTTGTCGTAGTGAGAAATCAGGACTTGTTCGGAGGCCTACAGACAACCGTTTTTCCCTCGTTCCATTTTCCAGTAGAATAGTAAAGGAAACCACTAGGAGTGGTACAAGGTACCTCCCACCATACACCATACGGTGGTTGGCGGAGTATGGTTGGTGGTTTTGGGGAAGGAGACCAGACAGCGAGGTCATTGGTCTCATCGGATCAGGGAAGGACGGGGAAGGAAGTCGGCCGTGCCCTTTGAAAGGAACCATCCCGGCATTTGCCTGGAGCGATTTAGGGAAATCACGGAAAACCTAAATCAGGATGGCCGGACGCGGGATTGATCCGTCGCCCTCCCGAATGCGAGTCCATTTGCGGAGTATGAATGTAGGTACAGACCAAAGGGATGATACCAGGAATAATGTTTTAACAAGCCAAAAAAGGAACTTAACTCGCTGCTCAAATAAATAAAACTACTTGTGGGTATTACAATAATAGAGCATACTGTAATAAAGATTTATCTTGTAATGACCAACTTGTAGATGTGATGTTTCCTGATGTGTTGTTCTGAATTATCCGTGTAACGAGACTCAAAAGCAGTAATTTCATCCACTGACGTCATGAAAAATCGATGGTTCGAATATAGGGGACTAAAAGTGACAGTCTCACACCCACGGTTAATTTTACTTTTAGTGCGCATTGTTCTGTGGAAAATTAGTATAGCGTTCCTTAATGAGATTTTCACTCTGCAGTGGAGTGTGCGCTGATATGAAACTTCCTGGCAGATTAAAACTGTGTGCCCGAGCGAAACTCGAACTCGGGACCTTTGCCTTTCGCGGGCAAGTGCTCTACCAACTGAGCTACCGAAGCACGACTCACACCCGGTACTCACAGCTTTACTTCTGCCAGTACCTCGTCTCCTACCTTCCAAACTTTACAGAAGCTCTCCTTCGAACCTTGCAGAACTAGCACTCCTGAAAGAAAGGATATTGCGGAGACATGGCTTAGCCACAGCCTGGGGGATGTTTCCAGAATGAGATTTTCACTCTGCAGGTTCAAAGGAGAGCTTCTGTAAAGTTTGGAAGGTAGGAGACGAGGTACTGGCAGAAGTAAAGCTGTGAGTACCGGGCGTGAGTCGTGCTTCGGTAGCTCAGTTGGTAGAGCACTTGACCGCGAAAGGCAAAGGTCCCGATTTCGAGTCTCGGTCGGGCACACAGTTTTAATCTGCCAGGAAGTTTCATTAGTATAGCGTTAACTGTTAGTACCAATGTGCTTAGTCATTATGGAACTTGGGATAAGTAGGGTGTTTCACTTGTTCTGAGATATAGAAATCCATACAAATTGAGGAAAGTCTCAAACTATTTGGGAAACTTATCATGTAGAAGAAACAAGAAGAAGAATAGGGAAAAGAAGAGAAAGAGGATGATGAAGTCGACGATGAACAAGAAGTAGTGAAGAGTTCACAACAATGAAATCATGCAAGTGCCTCCGTGATGTATTGGAAACTCTGGTTTTTTTGTCCTGTGGAGAGGAAATAAAGCCGACAGACTGTCATGTCCTGTGTTGTGTTCAATGGAAGTAAACTGTGGAGTATGAACAGACGGAGAAAAAGATAAAACAAGCTTTTGAGGTATGGCGCTGCAGCAGAATAGTGAAGATCAGATACGTAGATGTGAATAGGAAGAACATAGTATTGATTCGAAGTGGAGAGAGAAGGAATTTGCGATACTTTTTGACTAAAAGAAGAGAGATTGTCGATAGACTCTTGTTGAGGCATCTAGGAATGGTAAATTTGACAGTGAATGAGAGAGTGGGGGGTAAAAACGTAAACAGGATGGGCTGCCACGAACCAGTCTTTCGACTGAAGTCCACAAAAATAATAAAGATTTGCAAGTTTTTAAACCTTGCAAAAGTAGTATGTCTAGGAATATGCTCTTCAGAAACAGTAAAACCTAACAAAATTTGGTTGTGACCATGGTTCAAATGGTTCATAGGAAATGTATCTATTTCATTCCAGCAACAGCGAAACAACTCTTTTCTATGCATTTATCTAGATTATTATCTGTCATTGCCGAGTTCCTTCTTCATCCTAATCTTCTGTTTCACGGGGAAAGACATCTTACCAATGTACCCCGCAGTGAATAATTAGTCGTGCAAGGACTACACCTTTCCGAAAAAAGCAATCCACATCGTTAGCCAGCGTTCATTCCATTATGATAAAATGCTTCAGAAATTGCTAGAAAGCGTGCCGATCACGAAACTATTAATTCCATATTTGTAAATGGCTTCTCACACATTTTCTCATGAGAGACTTCTAGTTAAGTGCGTGCCTATGGAGTATCGTTCCAGTTGTGCCACTGGATTCGTGATTTCCTGTCAGAAATATCACAGCACGTAGTAGGCGACGGAAAGCCATAGAGTAAAACATAAGCAATATTTGGCGTTCCCCATGGAAGTGTTAGGAGTTTTGTGCTGTCCACAATCTATATAAGCAGTTTGGGGGACAATCTGAGCAGCAGTCTTAGATTGTTTGCTGAAGATATCACCCTTTACCTTGTAGTAAAGTCATCAGAAGATCAAAGTCAATTGCACAATGACTTAGACACGATATCTGTATGGCACTAAAAGTGGCAGTTATTTCTGAATAAGGGAAAGTACGATGTCACCCACTTACTTACGAGAAGGAATTAGTTAAATTTCGGTTACACGATAAATCCCAAAAATTTAAAAGCTGTTTATTTAGTTAAATACTTCAGGGCTACAGTTACGAATAATTGAATTTGGGACGATCACATAGATGATTTTGTGTTCAAGACAAACCAAACAGTGTTTTATTGACAGTGCACTAGGAAGATGCAACAGATCGACTAAAGAGACTGCCTGCTCTGCTCTTGTCCGTCCTCTGTTGGACTACTGATGCATCCTGTGGGGGCCTTACCAGATAGGATTGACAGAGGACATCGAAAAAGTGCAGAGCAGGGCAGCTCGCGTTGCGCTATCGCGAAACAGAAGAGTGAGTGTTACGGTTATGATAAGCGAGTTGAGGTAGCAATAATTAAAACAAGGCCTTTTATAGTTGCAGCGAGATCTTTTCACAAAATTTAAATCACCAATTTTCTCTTTTGAATGAGAGTGGAAAGGCAGGAAAATAGTCTGAAGGTGATTCGAAGGAACCTCTGCCAGCCACTTGAGTGTAAATTGTAGAGTAGTCATGTAGACGGAGATGTAAAATATCGGTCACTCGCAGGGTCGATTATGTAAACAAGTTGTTTTTAGATAAGCACAAAAATAAAGTCAGATCAAGCTGAACACAGAAATCTCCATTAGATAAACGTTACTCGCAGATTCCTTCGCCGTGAACAAGCATCAAGGTTGACTAGCAGACGAACAAATTGCTCTGAGCACTATGGGACTCAACATCTGCGGTCATCCGTCCCCTAGAACTTAGAGCTACTTAAACCTTGGCAGTATTCGAACCTGGGACCGCAGCAGTCACGCCGTTCCGGACTGAAGCTTCTAGCACTGCTCGGCCACCGCGACCGTCTAGCAAACCTTCACTGATCAAGTCAATTGCAGTCGTTAGTTCAAAAACTAGAGGCACTGCAAGTAAGATGGATTTAGTTTAGCGCAAATACAAGTTCACAAGAAGTAAAATAATAATAAAGAAGTAAGCGTAAAAAAAAAGAAGTGAGTGGTTTCCCGTAGGGAAAGTGCTGCATTCGAAATATTTCTAACGTAAAGTCAGTAATTTGCCTCAAATGTTAAATAGACAGTATATGACAATACCATTTGCTTGTGTGAAGAAAAAAGTTGATTGAGCAGAGACATAAGTGTGAAGTTATTCACATGAGTAATAAAGAAATCCGCTAAATTTAGATTACGCGTTGTTGTTGTTGTTGTTGTTGTTGTGGTCTTCAGTTCAGATACTGGTTTGATGCAGCTCTCCATGCTACTCTATCCTGTGCAAGCTTCTTCATCTCCCAGTACCTACTACAACCTACATCCTTCTGAATCTGCTTAGTGTATTCATCTCTCGGTCTCCCTCTATGATTTTTACCCTCCACGCTGCCCTCCAATACTAAATTGGTGATCCCTTGATGCCTCAGAACATGTCCTAACAACCGATCCCTTCTTCTAGTCAAGTTGTGCCACAAACTTTTCTCCCCAATACTATTCAACACCTCCTCATTAGTTACGTGATCTACCCATCTAATCTTCACCATTGTTCCGTAGCACCCCATTTCGAAAGCTCCTATTCTCTTCTTGTCTAAACTATTTCTTGTCTAAAGTATTCCTATATTCACCTCATTCCGTAGTTTGGTGTGGGATTCAGGATATCCTAAAGACATCCAGTTATGAGCAATTTTTGACCAGTATGACCCTGCTTTTGGCTTTATTGGACCCAGAGGTATAACGAGGGCATGTCCAGCATGGTGTGCACCCCAGCAGTAGGTGTGATGCTAATTCTGCCTGTTATGGCAAAACAGGCCAGTCTCTGCACCTTCCCAAGCTCCAGCTCTGTTCTACTTTGTTCCACCATACTGCAGCACCATAAATTATCACAGCTCTTATTGTAGTAGTACACATCCAGTACAAACTCTTGGAGTTTAGATCCCAGTGGTTTCCATTAAGTCGTCTACTGGTGTTAAAATATAGATTCCTTTTGTGAAGGGTCCGTGATAATTTCGCATCCAGGGTTCGCCCTAGATACTTCACTGCCCGCTGAATGGATAAGGTTTCATCGAAAAGCTTGAGTATATGTTCTGGACATACTTTCTCGTAAAAGGTACTACACTAGTTTTATTTGGGTTCACACACACATCCTATTTCATGCACCAGTTTTGCACAATGCTCAATGAATGTAATGCCATTCTTCTGACAGTACTAGCAAATTTGCCAAGTACAACTATAAATATGTGTATGTATGTACTTGAAAAAGTATTGTCTAGTATTTAGCTCTTTAATTAGTTGATTGCTAGTTTCCACAGCAGTGGGCAACGAAACCTCTACTTGTGAACACCTTCTTGGGGATGTTTCAACCTTCAATCTGCTCAGCATGGTCTTCATCCACATACATATGGTGGTCTTGGTGCTACGGTCTTCTGCAACTTCAACCATGGATTCGAAGGTCTTATTGCTAAAGGACCCTCGATATGCAAGAAGATGCAAGAGCGATTTCATGAAAGCGTAGTGATTTTTCCACCTTCCCAAAAAGTCGGTAAAGTGCGGTTTCATAGGATTTGCCTGGTTGACATGCATGTTGGTTTCTATATAGAGGAACCTTAGTTGGCTTCCTTTGTCTCATATGCATACTAACCAGTTTTTCTGAAGTCTGTAAAAGAAGTGAGGACAGGGTGATTGGTCTCATATCCTTGGCCTCACTTGTTTTGGTATGGAATGCCTGCTGACTATTCAATAATTTCCAGATGCATCAAGAAACTTTTCCAAGTAACAGCTGGACGTAGGGATCAGTTGAACGAAATACGACACGATGCAGGAGACAGAGTCGAAAACAGACGAAGGTGCTGGGGTAAAACCTAGATCAGAGAGCCCTATCTCTCCAGGGAAGCTAGCCACGGTATTCCCGGCGTAATTATTCGGCGAGTGCAAGGAGGAGACTTTCCATAGGTGCTACGAAGACCGTAGCATCTGCATTTATCCATACAGCCAAGCAGCTCTGAAATCTGTGCCAGCCCCTACTACGAGATCAGTCGCCATTGTGGTGTAGGGGAAAGTAACAGGGTCAACACGCTATGGCTCCCCGGTCACTCAGGGATCAGTGGCACTGAAGAAGCTAACAGCACTAACGCAACGGTTGCACCAACTCTACGGAACTGGATCGGAAGGCAGCTTGTTGACTATTGGACTAAGATCTAAAAACAAAGCAATTTAATGATTCCAAAGCCATGTTATAAAAGCAGTTCTGTGATCCTGCAACTGAACAGGAGACACTGAAGTTATGATAAGACTGACAATATGTTACTGGAACTTTAAGGAATACTACATACGATGAGCACACACATAGAACCCTTAGGTGTAGGCTGTGTGTTGAGAATGATCAAATAGCGTCAGAGATCAAAAAGCACAGAATATTCCGATCAGGTCCGGAAGAAATCGTCTACAATAAGGGATAGTAAAGACGCTCCCACCTCCCACTGCGGGTATTGACTGGCTTTACTAGAATCACAGTGAGTGAAGTATAGCCGAAGTAACTGTACCTTCCACTTCCTCACAGAACACCTTATGGGATGATAGGTCCACTTGCTTAATCACAAAGTTGTATTTGGGCAGGTTCTCCTCATATTTTACCCACTGCCCTTTACTTTCTGCAAGGTTGAACAGTCTTCTCACCTTCTTATTTCGCAAATTCATGTTACTCCACCAAGGTACATCAATGATTGATCACCTCTTTGTGGTTGGGCAATTTTCCAAATATGAGATCCTGCATCTGAAATTTCTCGAAATCTGCTTATTCCACGTTGAAGTTCTTACTTTAGATGAGTGTGAGTTGAGGTCTTTCGTGTATGAGGCCCAGTCTGTTTTCCTAGGATTTACAAAGGCCATGGTCTAATATCCATTTCATACTCAAAGTTAATGTACATGTTGTCAGATACGGAAGGCTCCAACGTCACATGCCACTGTTTGAAACAGCTGTACTTTCGAATTGACCCAGAAGCTGTATGAGTTACTTCTTGTATTCTTATGCCCTATCTTCACGCTCACCAGGTTGCTTTAGAGCGACAATTGAACAAAAGTACTCACCTCTGCTGTTGGTGTCGCTGCTTCCCCACTCAACGTTGTGGATTTCGGCATCATAGCCAACCACTCGTGGGATGGACGAGAACTGTCCCCATAAGGAAGGTAATTTGAGATGAGTATAATTCCCATCATGATTCTTTTCTCTCATCCTGATGGTCACTAAGTCCCTGAAACAAAAGTTCGCCCCTGGCTTGAATGAAATTCCATTTTTGACATTAATTAGATCGTTATCCTGGAGTCGCTTAGATTCATGGCGTACATCACTTACCTCCTGTTCCTCCGAGTCCTGAATCTGGGTCATGCCCATCCACTCTCTTCAAAGTTTCTCTCTCAGTATAAAAGTTGCTTCTTTACTGTGTTGAGATTTATGTACAACACTTGCAGTCTCCATCTTGCGGTCTTGGTCTCTTCCGATATCTCTGACTACCCTGCCGGGAACGTGTGAAAAAGGAAAGTAAAATATCAGGTAATGTTACCATATCGTCCTGAGGAATTTTTTACCAGATTGCACTATGTGGGCTTGGCAGTCTGGTACAACTTTTCAGTTGGTTTCCCTCCTTCGCTCTTATTTTATGGAGCACAGTCTTCAGAAGCGTATCCTTAAGAAGTTTTGGCAACC
Source organism: Schistocerca gregaria (assembly GCF_023897955.1). Classification (NCBI taxonomy): domain Eukaryota; kingdom Metazoa; phylum Arthropoda; class Insecta; order Orthoptera; family Acrididae; genus Schistocerca; species Schistocerca gregaria. The sequence goes on along the minus strand of NC_064929.1, from coordinate 167,386,649 downwards.
ATACTGCTACCTTTGCGGCCTTGAGGATTTCGGTGACTGCCTTGACCACCATCTTCGCCTCCTCGCTCAGAGATAGCTTGGACACTACCGTCTTTAACCGATCCCCGGTTCTTACCCTCTCACACACAAACGTAAGAGCATCTCCATGCATCTCCTGAACTTGCTTCCCCCTTCCTCCTCCATTCTTCTCAACGAGGTCCATCTGCTGCTAGGCAACGCTCGCTAGTGGATATCCTTTTTGGAAACCACTATCCTGAAAACCGAGACTGCAATAATATAGGCTTGTTTCTCTATTTCCTGCGTTATCTATTTCTAGATGCAGTTATCCAGAGGAGTATTAGACGCTTCCCTTGTTCTCTTCTTTCCTGGCTTCTAGGTGAAAGAGGTCTGTTTACCCTCTTCACTATGAGACAGTCCTTTTTTTCCCACTTTTCTTTAAGAAGCCTTTCTTTACCATCTTTCCATTTCTGTTCTTCTAGGAGCTCCCTCCTCTGAGCCACAGAAATAGATTTAATTTTAACCTGGTACAACTTCTTTTGTTGGTCTGCACTTCTTGTTGCAGTCTCTCTCCTGACCCAGGTGCAGAAGCAGCTTCTGTTGATTTGAACCCTGATACTTGGATGATGAGGTTGTCATCATGTCCCTGTTTTTTGTCCCTGTTCTCCATTTTGGTTTCACAAAAAGAGGGGATATATTTAGACGTTACCACAGAACCAACCCCATGTGGTAAAAGGCTAGATATAAAAGGAGATCACCAGGAATCTGCGAGGCTCTGTGAATGACATATGTTCTCTGTCCCCCTTTGGGCACTGTTCACATCATATGTTTAGTTGGGTGTTGGGGGAAATGAGGTAGGACTACGGGATTGGATATGGACGTGACGGGGTGTCGTGGGACACGGGTCGTTTGGTTCAGCTGCTGAGGCCAGTGCAACATGTAGCTGTACTACCGTCGTCACAACTCTCAGCTTGTCGCCAACATGCAAGCCTCTCTGCCCACACAGGCAGTGCCTGTAACAGGTGTTGTCACCCAGAGAGCGTCCACGGAACTGAGCCACTCCTACCTATGCATCTGTCGTCGATTCTGTTATTTAGAAATCTACACACGTGAACACTGATATGAGGTGGAGCTCCATCACGCATTAAACACATGTTCTGATGCACTTTTGAAGGCATATGTTCTAGCAAAAGAGGTAGAATATTCTCTCTGAAAGCATGGTTAAGTTTTTCCATTGAGCATCTGTGGAGAAACAACAGGCCTCAACGAACAGTCACCAACAGTGTCTGTCGAAACGTGAAAGCAAATCTTTATAGATGACTTGATTGCACAATTTCGTAACGATTATAGGCAGCCCATAACAAGGAATAAGGGAGGATGCAAAGCTGAACCATGTGGGACTCCCTTCTTGGGTTCTCCTTTGCCACTAAAACTTTTTCTTCTTCCAGTAGTGTTCCAATTATTGACGTTGCTTTACAATATGTAAGTACAATTCAAATCAATTGTGTTCACAATAATTTATGTGATTGTGAAGAGAAATAGAAAATAAGCTCAAACAAGGAAATCGAGTTTTTCGGACTCGTGTCCATACACCATATTTTGTTCCCCTACGTGTGAGGAATGTTTCCTGAAATGTTCGCCATCCCTTTGCGTCACGCTCTATATAACAGTTACGTTCCACCTCCCGTCGCTGTCTTCAGAGCTCAACGATATGAGCTCGATTCCCACTAGCTCCTCGCATTATTTTATGGGATGTCTGGAAAGCAGTGTACCCAGCCTCGTGAAGTAAAATGAGGTGCTGCTTGAATAAAGAAGCAGCAGCATGATAAGGATTGATCTACTGGAAGTAACGTTGGGAGGGATTGGTGTCATGCTGATCACATGCCCCACGATGGGTAGATATCGCTCCTCGCGCTGCCTTGTGGGCAGAAGCTGACCAGTCGGAACAGGACTAAGGCCTAATCCGTAAGTCTGGTTTACGTTACGTTATTTTCTCCACACTGGATCCAGAAGTCTGTAACAGTTATTAATTTAAAAACTGTTGAGGGAGACCGTACCCAACTACAAATACTTTTTAAGGAGTTTGATTTTATTGCGATGACCGAATTCACTTCATTTAGCCCATCTTCCGATGTCTATATTTTTTTTACTGCAGTATCGGAATCGTATCTACATCTACATGGATACTCTGCAAATCACATTTAACTGCCTGGCAGAGGGTTCATGGAAACACTTTCACAATTATCTGTTATTCCAATCTCGTATAGAGCGCGGAAAGAATGAACACCATTATCTTTCCGTACTAGCTCTGATTTCCCTTATTTTATCGTGGTGATCGTTCCTCCCTATTTAGGCTGGTGTCAACAAAATATTTTCGCATTCGGAGGAGAAAGTTGGCGATTGGAATTTCGTGAGGAGATTCCGTCGCAACGAAAAACGACTTTCTTTTAACGATTTCCAGCCCAGACCTTGTATCATTTCTGTGACACTTTCTCCCATATTTCGCGATAATACAAAGTGTGCTGCCTTTCTCTGAACTTTTTCGAAGTACTCCGTCAGTCCTATCTCGTAATGATCCTACACCGCGCATCAGTATTCTAAAAGAGGACGGACAAACGTAGTGTAGGCATCTCCTTAGTAGGTCTGTTACATTTTCTAAGTGTCCTGCCAATGTAACGCAGTCGTTGGTTAGCCTTCCGCAGAACATTTTCTATGTGTTCTTTCCAATTTAAGTTGTTCGTAATTGTAATACCTGGGTATTCGGTTGACTTTACGGCTTTTAGATTAGACTGATTTATAGTGTAACCGAAGTTTGAGTTCCTTTTAGCACTTATGTGCATGACACACCTTTCGTTATTCAGGGTCAGCTGCCACTTTTCGCACCATTCAGATACTTTTTCTAAATCGTTTTGCAGTTTGGTTTGATATTCTGATGACATTATTAGTCGATAAACGACAGCGTCATCTGGAAACAACCGAAGATGGCTGCTCAGATTCTTTCCCAAATCGTTTATTTATATAAGGAACAGCAAAGGGCCTATAACACTACCTTGGGGAACGCCAGAAGTAACTTCTGTTTTACTTTGACTTTCCTTCAATTACTACGAACTCTGACCTCTCTGACAGAAAATCACTAATCCAGTCACATATTCCATGTTGTTGTTGTTGTTGTTGTTGTTGTCTTCAGTCCTGAGACTGGTTTGATGCAGCTCTCCATGCTACTCAATCCTGTGCAAGCTGCTTCATCTCCCAGTACCTACTACAACCTACATCCTTCTGAATCTGCTTAGTGTACTCATCTCTCGGTCTCCCTCTACGACTTTTACCCTCCCCACTGCCGTCCAATGCTAAATTTGTGATCCCTTGATGCCTCAAAACATGTCCTACCAACCGATCCCTTCTTCTAGTCAAGTTGTGCCACAAACTTCTCTTCTCCCCAATCCTATTCAATACCTCCTCATTAGTTACGTGATCTATCCACCTTATCTTCAGTATTCTTCTGTAGCACCATATTTCAAAAGCTTCTATTCTCTTCTTGTCCAAACTAGTTATCGTCCATGTTTCACTTCCATACACGGCTACACTCCAAACAAATATTTTCAGAAATGATTTCCTGACACTTAAATCTATATTCGATGTTAACAAATTTCTCTTCTTCAGAAACGCTTTCCTTGCCATTGCCAGTCTACATTTTATATCCTCTCTACTTCGACCATCATCAGTTACTTTACTTCCTAAATAGCAAAACTCCTTTACTACTTTAAATGTCTCATTTCCTAATCTAATTCCCTCAGCATCAACCGATTTAATTTGACTACATTCCATTATCCTCGTTTTGCTTTTGTTCATGTTCATCTTATATCCTCCTTTCAAGACACTGTCCATTCCGTTCAACTGCTCTTCCAAGTCCTTTGCCGTCTCTGACAGAATTACAATGTCATCGGCGAACCTCAAAGTTTTTACTTCGTCTCCATGAATTTTAATACCTACTCCAAATTTTTCATTTGTTTCCTTTACTGCTTGCTCAATATACAGATTGAATAACATCGGGGAGAGGCTACAACCCTGTCTCACTCCTTTCCCAACCACTGCTTCCCTTTCATGCCCCTCGACTCTTATGACTGCCATCTGGTTTCTGTACAAATTGTAAATAGCCTTTCGCTCCCTGTATTTTACCCCTGCCACCTTTAGAATTTGAAAGAGTATTCCAGTCAACATTATCAAAAGCTTTCTCTAAGTCTACAAATGCTAGAAACGTAGATTTGCCTTTTCTTAATCTTTCTTCTAAGATAAGCTGTAAGGTCAGTATTGTCTCACGTGTTCCAGCATTTCGACGGAATCTGAACTGATCCTCCCCGAGGTCCGCATCTACCAGTTTTTCCATTCGTCTGTAAAGAATTCGCGTTAGTATTTTGCAGCTGTGACTTATTAAACTGGTAGTTCGGTAATTTTCACATCTGTCAGCACCTGCTTTCTTTGGGATTGGAATTATTATATTCTTCTTGAAGTCTGAGGGTATTTCGCCTGTCTCATACATCTTGCTCACCAGCTGGTAGAGTTTTGTCATGACTGGCTCTCCCAAGCCCGTCAGTAGTTCTAATGGAATGTTGTCTACTCCGGGGGCCTTGTTTCGACTCAGGTCTTTCAGTGCTCTGTCAAACTCTTTACGCAGTATCGTATCTCCCATTTCGTCTTCATCTACATCCTCTTCCATTTCCATAATATTGTCCTCAAGTACATAACCCTTGTATAAACCTTCTATATACTCCTTCCACCTTTCTGCCTTCCCTTCTTTGCTTAGAACTGGGTTTCCATCTGAGCTCTTGATATTCATACACGTGGTTCTCTTCTCTCCAAAGGTCTCTTTAATTTTCCTGTAGGCAGTATCTATCTTACCCCTAGTGAGATAAGCTTCTACATCCTTACATTTGTCCTCTAGCCATCCCTGTTTAGCCATTTTGCACTTCCTGTCGATATCATTTTTGAGACGTTTGTATTCCTTTTTGCGTGCTTTATTTACTGCATTTTTATATTTTCTCCTTTCACCAATTAAATTCAATATTTCTTCTGTTACCCAAGGATTTCTAGCAGCACTCGTCTTTTTACCTACTTTCTTCTGCTGCCTTCACTACTTCATCCCTCAGAGCTACCCATTCTTTTTCTACTGTATTTCTTTCCCCTATTCCTGTCAATTGTTCCCTTATGCTCTCCCTGAAACTGTGTACAACCTCTGGTTCTTTCAGTTTATCCACGTCCCATCTCCTTAATTTCCCACATTTTTGCAGTTTCTTCAGTTTTAATCTACAGGTCATAACCAATAGATTGTGGTCAGAGTCCACATCTGCCCCTGGAAATGTCTTACAACTTAAAACCTGGTTCCTAAATCTCTGTCTTACCATTATATAATCTATCTGATACCTTTTAGTATCTCGAGGGTTCTTCCACGTATGCAACCTTCTTTCATGATTCTTAACCAAGTGTTACCTATGGTTAAGTTGTGCTCTGTGCAAAGTTCTACTAGGCGGCTTCCTCTTTCATTTCTTAGCCCCAATCCATATTCACCTACCATGTTTCCTTCTCTCCCTTTTCCTACACTCGAATTCCAGTCACCCATTACTATTAAATTTTCGTCTCCCTTCACTATCTGAATAATTTCTTTTATTTCATCATACATTTCTTCAATTTCTTCGTCATCTGCAGAGCTAGTTGGCATATAAACTTGTACTACTGTAGTAGGTGTGGGCTTCGTATCTATCTTGGCCACAATAATGCGTTCACTATGCTGTTTGTAGTAGCTTACCCGCACTCCTATGTTTTTATTCATTATTAAACATACTCCTGCATTACCCCTATTTGATTTTGTGTTTATAACCCTGTAGTCACCTGACCAGAAGTCTTGTTCCTCCTGCCACCGAACTTCACCAATTCCCACTATATCTAACTTTAACCTATCCATTTCCCTTTCTAAATTTTCCAACCTACCTGCCCGATTAAGGGATCTGACATTCCACGCTCCGATCCGTAGAACGCCAGTTTTCTTTCTCCTGATAACGACATCCTCCTGAGTAGTCCCCGCCCGGAGATCCGAATGGGGGACTATTTTACCTCCGGAATATTTTACCCAAGAGGATGCCATCATCATTTAATCATACAGTAAAGCTGCATGTCCTCGGGAAAAATTACGGCTGTAGTTTCCCCTTGCTTTCAGCCGTTCGCAGTACCAGCACAGCAATGCCGTTTTGGTTAATGTTGCAAGGCTAGATCAGTCAATAATCCAGACTGTTGCCCCTGCAACTACTGAAAAGGCTGCTGCCCCTCTTCAGGAACCACACGTTTGTCTGGCCTCTCAACAGATACCCCTCCGTTGTGGTTGCACTTACGGTACGGCCATCTGTATCGCTGAAGCACGCAAGTCTCCCCACCACGGCAAGGTCCATGGTTCATGGGGGGGACATATTCCATAAGCACGCAATTTCCACGAAACCTGCCAAATCGTACATGAAACGGAAACGATCAGTGGTATATTAGGATTCGTGGTCCAGTATGTATCAGTGTCACCCGATAGTTTCCGAAGTACCGATTGAGGTAAGGGTGACAACACAAGGAACACACTGTCGGCGGAGAGTTCCTAAAATTTATCAGGCTATGAAGGCATTCATGACTGCATGTGTTGGCTGCTCGTGAATCTGCCGGGCTGTATGGTAGTGTTCCATGAAATTTTTTGTTTCCCAAGTTTTGTCGAGAACTGTTCTGGACATCTTCACAGGCGCTCTTAGTTCCACTGAATTTTACCGACTAACACGTATGGACTTTGGAGGGCTACATAAATACTGTCAGAAATGGACGCGTTAGAAGTTCACACGCGACGGGCAGAGACAATCCTTGCCAGAGATAACAGTTTAACGATCGAAGCGTCGTATATCGAAGATTAAAATTATGTTTTCTAGGTTCATTTCAGAAGTTCTGCATGCCGTATGACAGAATTGAAGAAAAACATTTATTTTACAAAATACCTTTTTCAGGTCTTAAACATACTCTCCATTCTTGTTTACGAAAGCTTCAAAACCCTTTGGCAACTTTTGTATTCCGGGCAGCGCACCTTCGTAGTTGATCTGTCTGATTGCTCGGGTCACCTCAGTGGAAGTTCCATCCACCTGTACCATACGTTTCACACGAAATTGTTCCTTCAATTTGGGAAACAACTAAGTCTGGTGCGCCCCTGTCAGGACTGTATGGTGGGTAAGGAAGTATTTCCCATCCATATCTGTCGAGAGTTTGTCTCACTGGTAGAGCAGTATGCGGTCTTGCATTATTGTGTAAAGTTAGTACACCAGCTGCTAGCATTCCAGCCTTCAACCGATTTTCGGACACACAACATTTAGCAAAAACAGCCTCTAGCACGCGTCTGTTACAGACTTGCCCTGGGACACACTACCTGTAGCTATGGCTCCATTCCTGTCGTAGGCAAAGACCATCTTCAGTTTCACCGAAAAAATTCCACGTGTAACAATCAATCATGGAGAATTGGAACTTCTCCGTTGTGACGATAGATACTTCGGTTCTGGCTCCAAATCTCGTATCCAGGTTTCATAAAGTGCACCAATTCTTTCCAGAAACTTTCTTACTTCTGTTAGACAACGTTGAAGTAAAACTTTTCTGATTCTTCGCGACTCGCTTTCTCGTCTTCACTCGAATCCTGTGGAACCTATCTGGCAGCAACTTTTTTCACTTCTAATTTTTCAATTATGATTCTGTAACCTGACGTGACAGACAGTCTGGCCTCATATGCAACTTTCTCAGATGTTTTTCGTCCATCATCTCTCAAAATGTCATTAACAATAACCTGAGCGGCGTAGTCAGTTGTACCTGATGGCCTTCCATTTCTTGGGTTCTCCTCAATGCCTACCCGACCTTTGCGGAAACAAGTAGACCGCCTTGATACTGTGCTACACTCCACTACACTATTCCCTAAACACTGCTCTCGAAGTGTTGTAAATTTCCGTTGGGTTATTTCCGCGTAGGGTTTTCAATATGATGTAGGGACGCTGGTCACTGTGTGTAACGCGCCCTGACTCGGTATCGTTTTAAAACTGAATTACTCACCATACAGCCACGCGAACCAGCACACACACACACACACACACACACACACACACACACACACACACACACACACACATACTACCGTCACGCCTGAAGTCTCGCTTAAAACTGACACGAAGTTAAACTCAACCATGCCACCGCAATTTTCCCGCATGAGCTGTGTGCAGGACTTTGGAAATGAGCCTCCCAGATTATGTGGAATTTCTGTTCTTACATCATTTAATGACTTTTTCTATTACATTAAGTTTACATGCTTCAATGTTTCTCTATATAGCTGTGAGTAATATTTCGTCATTGTAGATAAAATTCTGGTTTCGGAACACTTCACCTTTTGAGTTTCCAGCTAAACCTGCTACAGCTGATTTTCTACTTTCAATAGTTGGCAGACTCAAATATTCCTTCAGCCGTGTAGTTACGCTCCTCTTAACTGGTTGCAATGTACGTCTTACCACGCATATACGGTATTTAATCCATCTCATATATCGACGGAATAGGGAGTTCACCCTTGACACATCTGAAGGTGTGACACATTTTCTTTGTTGTTGTAAAAACCGGTCAGACATAATGTTCCTGTAAAATGATTCCGATGTGATGACTTATTTTTGTGATAAGAAGGAGAGAAATTGTGTTCTTCTCTTGTTGTGTTTTAATGTAGTCCTCGGGCTTTTGTTATTAGTTCCTTCCCTGAAAGCTATATTTCTCGAAAGCATCCTTCAGATACTTTAACTCCGCATACAGGTGTTGCGGGATACAAATCCCTTCGGCCCTGTCAACAAGGCTTTTAACGACACCAGTCTTACTTGAGCATGATTGTTAGAACTTTTACGCAAATATATGCCTTCCGTTGGATTGTTTCGTAACTTATATAGAGAGCGATTCGCCCGTTACTCCAACCAGCTTCTTTGAGCCCAATTACAGGTTCTCTCTCAAATGGCGACACCTGCGTAAATTCTTCACTTGCCTCTCTGCCACGCCATGATTTTGTAGAAACATGACAACGAAAATGTCACACCTTCAGATCTCTAAAGGATAAAGTGCCTATTCCGTCGGCATGCGGGGTGTACAGAATTCCGTATATGCATGGTAAGACCTCCATTGTCAGTAGCAAGAGAAGTCTGATTACATGGCAGAAGAAGCATTAAAAAATTCGCCGACAGAGGAAGACAGAAAATCAACTATATCAGACAATGCTCTTTTCTTGGGAACTCAAGAAGTGAAGTTCTCCGAAACAAAAATTATATCTACAATTACGAAATATTTCCCACAGATACAGAAGCCATCCAAATATATGAAGATGAGGGTAAATTTAATGAAAAAGAAGCAGCTATTAAATGAACTATGAACAGTAGTTCCACACAATCTACGAGGTTCATTTCAAAAATTCCGCAAAACCGCACATGTGCCACCTTCGCAGTGACGTGATTTCAATAGGAGAGACTCCTATTCTCAGGGATGGGTGAATTAGGGTAGAACACAGAACCAACAAGGAAGCGGTCGACATAGAGAGACGAAAGATCGTCACGACCGACCAGTCGACTGAGAGGCGCTCAGAGGCCCGGATTGGTCATTGTCATGGATCAGACGTGCAGCTTGTGCTTCAGTGACCACATGAACCATCAACACGCGGGTCACAGAAAGGGGGCTGAGCTACGGCGCCGCTAGCGCCGACTACCGTTGACCTCTGTACGGCAACCACCTCATTTGGAGTGGCGTCGTTCACATTCGGTCTGTAATCTCATTGAATGGTCTTGAGCGTGAGAGTACCTCTTTGAATTGAGACCTGAGGACAAGTGCACACTTGTCTGGAGGCGCCCCAGACAGTAGTTGGGTACTACCCTGACTGACGCCCGCCGAAAGCGCCGATAACTAAGAGTGATGCCCTGGGGTGCTATTTCATTTCATGGGAGGTCCCCTTTGATTGACACCCGCCGCGCCCTTAAATCACAGCTGTACGTCGCCAATATTTTACGTCCCGTTTTGGTGCCCTTCATGGCAAGCCGACCTGGGCTCACATTTCAGCAAGATGATAACCGTCCGAACAGTGCGAGAATTCATATTACTTGGCTTCGTGCTCGCCAAACCCTACCTTGGCCGGCTATGCCACCAAATCTCCCCTCAATTGAGAACTTTCGAAATGTTATGGACAGGGTTTTTGACGATCTAACGCGCGCCAGTTGGACAGAATTTCGTACGATATCCCTCAGCAGGACGTCCAACTCCGTCAGTGTCAAGCCCAATAACTGCTTGCAACAGGACCAGCAGTGAAATAATTAACGTGTTCAATGTTTGAAGCTGTTCTACATGAATAAATCATCCAATTTTACTAAAATTTTAATCATTGTTTGTCGGTACACCACATCCACCGATTTTCGCCCCATTCGGACAATTCCTTCAAAGCGCGTCGTGTGTATTTCCCAAGGACAGGATTCCTGGGTAAAATATTCTAGAGATATTCAGTCTGCAGATTGAGCTAGCAGTGACAGAAACCAAGGACAAATTTTGGACGGATTTATAGTTCAGGGAGTGCAGATAAAAGCTGCAAGGTTGGTCGACGACATTGTAATTCTGTCAGAGATAGGAAAATTCTTAGAACAACAGTCGAAAGGAATAGATAGTGTCTTGATAAGAGGTTATAAGATTAACTTCAATAAAGTAATAGAAGTGTAACTGAATGTAGTCGAATTGTATCAGACAGTGCTGAAATAATTACGTTTGAAAAGGAGACATTAAAAGTAGAAGATTAGCTCTGCAATTTGGGCAGCAAAACAACTGACGATGACCGAACCAGAAGGGGTACAAAATGCAGGCTAACTTCAGCACGAAAATAATTTCTGAGAAAGAGGAGTTCGGTAACACCTAACAAAATTTAAATGTTAAGAAGTCTTTTCTGAAGGTATCTGTCTGGAGTGCCTTGGACTAAAGTGAAACGTGGACGGTAAGCGGTTGAGAAGGGATGCTCGGTGTGGTTATAGACGCAGCTGTGTGGAGTAAACTTCGTAGGAGGAGACCAGAGGGCGGTAGAGTACGCAGATGGAAATGCATAAAGGCATTCAAATGGATAGAGGGATTCAAGTGAACATAAGTTGTACTAGTTATTTGGAGATAAAGAGGCTTGTACATGATAGAGTAGCGTGGAGAGCTGCATGTAACTAGACATCAGATTGCGGACGACGACAACAACAATAACAAAAACCACAACAAAAGTACTGAATGGTGATCTATACAGGACGTCGATTTGCAACCTGGTGTCAGTTCTCAGCGGGACTCATCAGCAGAAGCAGCATTTTCCTGAAGATGGCGACCAGTTGGATCTCCGAAATATCGAGTCAAGTAGATTTTAGGATCCGGGAGTAAACCCGAAGAGACTTTCAACACAACGGAAGTAGTTCACCAGGATCTCCGGGAAGGGACTACTCTTACGTTGTCAAAGAAAAAAAAAATCCTGCGTCCTACAGATTGCAGCGTGGAATGTAAGCTCCCTTAATCGTGCAGGAAAGTTATGGAGAAATTTATGGATTGAATCATCAACAACGACACATGTCTCTTTTCCACATGCTAAGCACTATGCCGCGTCAGTGGATTCTGGGCTTCGGTTATCAAGGAGGCAATGAAAATCAGTACATAAAGATACTGTCAACCAGGACAGCGGTTTCCAACTGAGCTTCACATGGGATGGGATGTCAGCAATAATACGTCAGCATCGCTCTAATGAGGCGGCAGAAGCTGAGGGTGAAACAGATAGGTACTACCAGAACTCGACAACGAACTGGACGTCCGTCGTCGACAATGGCGCCCCCCCCTCCCCCACCCACCCATCATCATCCCTTCCCACGACACCTGTTCAAGAGGCACGCGATTGGCCCATCAGTTAGTTCCTCGGCAGACTCTGCGGTCCAGCAGCTATAAAGGATCAAAGTGGAGATAAACCCGACACTTTGTCCAAAGATGGCGAATAGGAAACACGTCTTAATGTTACGACACCACGACTCGGCAGATTTCATCAGTGATTCAGTGTACTCCAGCCGATGAAACAATAAGAAAAATGTTTGCCCAGCCTCGTACTTAATTTTCTTAATTGCTTCCCAACAGTGTCAACTCACCTGAAGATATCAGGCAGCTACCGAGAGAAAATACCGTGCGTGGCGTAATATGATGAATGGCTGCTCTTCCGAAACATCAGCGAACACACTCCATGTGTTTACCACAATTTTCTGCCCGCTTCTACTGTGTTGTTCCCCATTCTTATTGACGTCATCTAGCAGTTATTATGGCTTTCAGTTGTACGACAGGTGTACTTAACGTGTCACTGACTGCATGTGAGAACCTTGCGGACGACCTCACCAACACTTACTCTGCACCTGCCCGCCGTCAGGGCCGAGGGGTAGGCTTCAGCGGTGTCTGCGGCCACAGTGTGGCCATTACCGTTTCCCCACATCATGCAGGCGTCCGCCCGTGATTTGCCTACAAATTGAACCGGGAGCCCGGCACACACACACACACACACACACACACACACACACACACACAGGACGAGAGGGGAGAGAGAAAGAATGAAAGAGAGAGAGAGAGAGAGAGAGAGAGAGAGAGAGAGAGGCGGGAGGGAGGAGGAGGGAGGGCTGGGCAGAATGCTCGTACTTTGTATGCAAGCTCGCGTGCTGACATGGAATTCACCGTAGGTAAAGACACACATAAATACATATATTCATGTATAGGCAACGACAGCGCTCCTCCGCAGTAAGAGCACACCGCCTGCTGCGCGCCGTGATTGCTACGCCGGACGTGAAGAGTTCGAGGCTTCTCTCTCTCTCTCTCTCTCTCTCTCTCTCTCTCTCTCTCTCTCTGTCCGTGTCGCTCCCTCTCCCACTCCTCTCCCTCCCCCTCTTCCTGCCTCCTGTCTTTCTCTGCACTTTCTCGTTTTCGGCCGCCAGATTACCACCATGTACGTGTTTGCACATGAACAGGTGCCCAAGCAGTACCTCATGAAAATGGAAATCTGCTTCGTGGATGTCACATCCCCTTCTTCATGCATATTCGATGTCCTGTATTTCCAAACCTATCTTCCTCGGCTATTTATCCGGTCTCAAGACACACACACACACACACACACACACACACACACACACACACACACACACGTACACGCAGACATTAACCACTGACCCATCTTTTCCTCCTGCTCATTCCCTCTTAGTACAACGAAACTAAATATAATGCACAAGAACGTAAGAGGGGTGCAAGAAAACTGATGAGACGGATTTTTTATCTATCAAAGTTGGTTTTTTTCTTTTTTTTTCTTCAGGGAACGACGTTGTTATGTAAGTCTACCGGTTTTCGTGGGCGTTATCACTGAACTTAAAATCCTTTGGATTGTTAGGCAGCGTCATATTTCCTTCTAAAATAGTCGACGTTTCGACCCCTCTGCTGGGATCTTCTTCGGGGTGTTTCGGTGTCCACTACTGCTAGAACACTGTCAGAGACCAGTGTTGCGTTCTCTTATAACGGGGAAAGACTACAGTAGATGACGAATAGGTAGCGTTTAAAGATAAAATAATGAAGACAACAGAGGATCAAATAGGTGCAACGGCAAGGACTACTAGAAAATTTTTGGCACCTCAGCACATATTGAATTTAATTATGAAAAGGAGAAAATATAGAAATGCATCAGACAAAGCTGGCAGACGGAAATTGAGAGGCCTGAAAACTGAGATTGACAGATAATGCAGAATCCTTAAGAAGGAAGGGCTCGAGAACGAACGCTTGGTTGTAGAAGATTGCATGAGTTGAAGTAGGTAAATACTGCTTATAGGAAAATGATGTAGACTTTTGGAGACAGGACTAAAAGTTGCCTAAATATCAAGAAGTCAAATGACATCCCAGTACCAGGCAAAGAAGAGAAAACAGATACGTATAAGGAATATACAGAAGTGTTAAAGGAGGAAAATTATCTTGAAGACAATATTAGGAAAAGGGAGAGGGAAGTAAATGATGAGTGATATGATACCGTGAGAATAATTTGATAAAGTACAAAAAAAAAGGTTCAAATGGCTCTCAGCACCATGGGGCTCAACATCTGAGGTAACCAGTCCCCTAGAACTTTGAACTACTTAAACCTAACTAACCTAAGGACATAGCACACATCCATGCCCGAGGCAGGATTCGAACCTGCAACAATCGCGGTAGCGAGGTTCCAGACGATAGCGCCTAGAACCACACGGCCACTAAGGCCGGCGATTGAGTACTGGAAGATGACGAAACGAAGACCTTGGAGTGGATGACAAGACCGAGATCCTTGAGAAAGGATTTACAGAACTATTGCGTACGGTGTCCAAGATATTTGACTTCAGGAAGAATGTAATACATTTAATTAGAAGGTAGCAGACGCTGACAGGTGTGAAAACTACAGAACCATGAGTTTTGTAAGTTGTGATTACCAATTTTTTCTTCAGTTATTTACAGAAGACTGGGAAACCTGGTAGAAGCCCTTCTCGTGGAAGACGAGTTTGGGCTCCGGAGAAATGTGTGTGGAGGTCATCGGTCCCTAGACTTACACACTACTTAAACTAACGTACACTATCTTATGCTAAGAACACCACACACACCCATCCCTCCGGTGGGAGGAGCTGCGAAATCCTTCACACGGCGCCTCAAACCACGCGGCCACTCCGCGCGGCGAAGGAAGGGTAACCTACATTTATAGCGGTTTTAGATTTAGAGAAATTGTTTGATAATGCTGACTGGAATACTTTCTTTGAAATTCTGAAGGTAGCAGGAATAAAACACAGAAGCGAAATGATATTTCCAACTTGAGCAGGAACGAGACCGCAGTTACAGGATCGGAGGGGCATGAAATGGAAGCAATGGTTGAGAAAGACAGTGAGACAGAGCTGTAGCCTATCTCCGATGTTACTCAATCTGTACACCAAGCAAGCAGTTAATGAAACCAAAGAAAAATATGGAGAAGGAATTAATGATCAGGGAGAAGAAATACAAAATTTTGAGGCTAGCCGATGACAGTGTAATTCTGACAAAGACAGCAAAGGACTTGGAAGAGAAGTTGAACCATATGGGCAGTGTCTTAAAAACATATAAGATGAAGGTCAACAAAAGCAAAACAAAGGTAATAGCATGCAGTGCAATTAAATCAGGTTATCCTGGGGAACTGCATTAGGAAACGACACTTAAAATAGAAGATATAATTTGCTATTTCAACAGCAAAATGACTGATGATGGCCGGAGTAGAGACGGTGAAAAATGTACAGCGGAAATGGCAGAAAAGTCTTTTCTGAAAAAGAAAAATTTGTTAACATCGAATATAGATTCTTGCGTTGGGAAGAATTTTCTGAAAGTTTTGTACGGAGTGTAGCCATGTGTAGAAGTGAAACATGGTCGATAAACAGGTCAGTCAAGAAAAGGATAGCTTTTGGAATGTGGTGCTGCAGAAGACTGCTGAAGATTAGATGCATAGGCCGAATAAGTAATAAGATGGCAGTGAATCGAATTGACGATAAAAAAAATGTGTGAAGGGATTGGGTGGTTGGACACAACCTGAGGTATGAAGGGATTGTCGGTTGGTTAAGAGCAGGAGCCAGAAATGTGAAGGGAGATGCATACATTACTAATGAAGTTGGAACTGTTGCAGGGTGCAATCGCTTATCAGAGATGAGGGGGCTTGTACAGAATAGACTAGCGAGCAGAGTTGAACCAAATAAGTGTTCGGAATGAAGACCGCAACAATAAAACGTACCTTGAATATGTTTAAGACGTGCAAGATGCAAGGTTTTACTGTATGTCCACTGCAACGGACAAGCAGTTGACTACAGACGTGTTCCTGCTTTCCTCTGGAAGGCTGAACTGGCGGAGACTCAAGGAAAACTACACGCAGAAACCTTTGAGTCGTCATAGGAACGAATGGACCAGCATGAGTATTCATGTGTGTCCTTTGAAGGTTACCACAATGAAGTGAACATGTGTGGCAAGTATGAAAATTGTAGCCTCAGTGTGACAAGTTTTGAATGAGACCTCGTCTCTGTTGTAACCTGCGTGCCTCTGCCGAAGAGCTGACGCATATTGATGAAACCTGTCACTGCGAGGGAACAATATTTAAGGCCAAAGACAGGCTTGCATAGATACTCTGCGACCGTTTGATTGTTAGTGATACATGCGGGCTCATAAATATGTACGAGGGCGTGCTGAAAAGTAATATCTCAGAGTTTTTGTGTGAAAACTCTAGTTTTATTAACATTATACACCACTATTTTTGACGTCCTGATGTTTCTCAACATAGACACCCTGACGACGAACTCAGTACTCCCAGCGAGAGACCGGTTTCTTGGCACTATCACCGTAGGACGTTCGATTTTGTCGTAAGAGCCTCAACCTCACTTCTGTTTGGACCGCTTGATCGCTATCGAAGTGACGTCCTCAAAGTTGCGCAAGTTTTGTTACCAGGTGAAAATCGGCTGCGGCCAAGTCGGGACTGTGTAGAGGACGCTCGATTCCATGAAATCCAAGGCGTCGGATTGTCGCAGATGTCGCAGCGCTGTTGTGCGGTCTGCATTGTCATGCCGAAGCAGAGGGTGCTCCACGTGTGGACAAACTCGTAGAATTTGTGCAGAGCCTATGGTGGTCCTTCAGGGAAGAATTCCAAATGCATCACAAGCTGAATGTCTCGGAGCACTGTGGGGATGACTTCGCTTGCTTATGGCATGGACTTGACCATTGTTGGCGACGATGATCCTTCTTGGCGGAACTACATTGATACTGTTCCTATAGAGGCCAAAATGCTGATCCCAGCTTTCGTCGCCTATTACAATGTTGTTACGAAACGCACAAACCTAACACTCCAAACGCAAAAGTGGTTGCTAACAGATGTCAAGCATCCTGCGTTTCATGTCAAGAATGAGCATCTGAGGCTTTTCCTCACGCACCGACATCGTTATATCACACACCGACGGGTTACACGATCCAATTCTAAACTATCTAGCGGCAGAGAGTTGTAACTTGAAGCAGCGAAGCGGGGAAGTCGACCGAGGAATAGACTACCGATACTGAGAAGAGAAGAAAAACTTTGGAGCCATTACTTTTCAGCAGCCACTTGTATCGTACGGTTTACTACAACAACTAGGGTTACTTCTTTTCCTCCCTACGAATTGTACACTGGAATAAAGTAAGTTAACTGGAAGGTATCACAGATGGTGACGACTACACTTAGTTGCAGCAAGGAACGACAACGGATGCTAGATAGACAGAAGATGACATTTGTGTTACTGTGGAGATATTCAATACAGTACCCTACCTTGCCCTGCCATATATTCAGCATATTTGTAATTTTTCCTTTAGAACTGGTCCGTTTCCTCAACGATTAAAGTACTTGGTAGTAAAGCCGCTTTATAAAAATGGAGAAGAGACAATGTAGATAATTTTAGACCTGTTTCTATGCCAGCAGTGTTTGCTAAAGTTACTGAAAAGGCTGTGTATGTAAGGATCATTTTCTGTCGCACTATTTGCTATCAAACGTACAGTTCAGATTTAGAAGTCGTTTAACAACTGAAAATTCTGTATTCTCTGTGAGGAACTGGATGGGTTAAACAAAAAATTTCGAACGCTTGGCATTTTTTTATTTAAGTAAGGCATTTGATTGTGTTGATCACAAAATACTGCTCCAGAAGTTTGACCATTACAAAATACTGGGATTAGCTCACAATTGTTTCACCTCTTACTAAGGCAGCAGACATCAAAAGGTCATTATTCACAGTGTAGAGAATGGCTTTGATGTGTGGTCTGAGTGGGGTACTGTGAAGTGGTGGCTGCCCCAGGGATCAGTGTTGGGGCCACTCCTGTTCCTTATTTATATAAATGATATGCCCTCTAGTATTATGGGTAATTGTAAAATATCTCTGTATGCTGATAATACGAGCGAACCAATACTTCTGTACTGATAGGTTACTCTGTAACAGCAATACATGATATGAAGATGGGCAGCTAGCCTGAAACCGGTCATTGAAAATAAAAAATAGTGATCAAAGACTGAAATGCCATATTTTTATTTAAAGAACGATCGAGGTAATTCAGATAAGACAATCATGTCTAGTTTTGATAAACTGGCTTGGTAGCAAAGGATGTTGTGTGCAACACAGCCTCGTTTTCAAATAGTGCAGTACATGACCTAAGGTCATGGCTTGTAGAAACTGAACTAACTCTAAATCACAGTAAGACTCAGTTTTTACAGTTGCTAACACACAATACTACTCAACCTGACGTTTTAATGTCACAGAATGGGCATATGATTAGTGAAGCTGAACAGTTCAAATCTTTAGGTGTTCAAATAGATAGTAAACTGTCGTGGAAGGTCTACGTTCAGTATTTTGTTCAAAGGCTTAACGCTGCCATTTTTGCTATTCGAATGGTTACTGAAGTAAGTGATCGTTCGAGACGAAAACCAGTCTACCTTGCATATTTTAGTTCCCTTATGTCGTATGGTATTCTATTTTGGGGTAACTCTTTCCATTCTAAAAGGAGATTTTGGGTCAGAAGCGGGCGGTTCGGGCAGTAAGTGGTGTAAGTCTGCGAACCTCAGGTCGACTCCTGTTCACTAGTTTGGATATTCTGACATTGGCCTCTCAATGAAAGTATTCTTCACTGTCGTTTCTTGTTAACAATATCAGTTTATTCCCAAGAATAACCAGCTTTCACTCCGTTAATACTCGGCAGAAATTAAACCTCCATTTGGATCGGACTTCCTTAACTCTTGTGCAAAATGGTGTGCACTATACTGCTGCATCCATTGACAATAACCTCAGATACCTTAGTAATAATCCATGCGCTCTCCAATCGAAACTAAAGAGTTTCCTCATGGGTCACTCCTATTCTGTTGAGTTCTTTGAAAAATTAAACTGATTCTTATGTTACATTGTTGATTGCATTTACTTAAGCTTATGGCTTGCCTCTTTGGGGTTATTAAATATTTTTATGTTCTAATTTCATGTACTGACACGTTCTAAGGCCTTTGAGATCTGCTCCTCAATTTTGGTCCTACGAAACTTGACGTATAAATAAATAGAAAAATACTGAAGATTAGTTGCGTAGATCGAGTTTCTGGTGAAGATACTGAATCGAATTGGAGAAAAATAAAATATTGGTACATTTAGACTAAAAGGAGGATTGGTTGGCGTCACATAATTGCCCATTTGGCAGCGAAAGTAAGTGGGGAGGGGGGATAGATTGTAGAGAAAGACCGAAGTTTCAAATACGGTAAGCAGAATGAAGGGGATATAGGATACATTACCTGTGCAGAGATGAAGGGACTTGCACAAAACAGACTACCGTGCCGTGACGCATCAAACCAATCTTCGCACTACAGACCTCAGCAACACAACTACTTGTCTTCTTTATGTCTACAGCCGTCGCGCGGTACAGACCTTGTTCGGCTTGTATGTAGCAACCTGGGAGATACAGAAAGCCTCAGGGACCCGTATTTTTCCCCAACTTCATACACAGTTTCGGTTGTTCAGCGAAGAATTTATTTCATCCCCGAATCAGATGGTATAGATCTGCTTCCTAGTTAAGATGATATTAACAGCAGGACGAGCCGACAAGCTTGATTATACACTGAAGCGCCAAAGATAGTGCTATAGCCATGCGTATTCAAAAACAGAACTATGTCAACAGGCAGAATGCAGCACCGCGGTCACCACCGCATATATAAGACAACAAGTGTCCGGTGCAGTTATGTTGGCTACTGCGGCTACAATGGCAGGTTATTTAGGTTTAAGTGAGTTTGTACGTGGTGTTATAGCCGGCGCACGAGCGATGGGACACAGCATCTACATCTACATGTACATCTACATCTGCATTTATACTCCGGAAGCCACCCAACGGTGTGTGGCGGAGGACACTTCACGTGCCACTGTCATTACCTACCTTTTCTGTTCCAGTCGCGTATGGTTCGCGGAAGAACGACTGTCTGAAAGCCTCTGTGGGCGCTCGAATCTCTCTAATTTTACATTCGTGATCTCCTCGGCAGGTATAAGTAGGGGGAAGCAATATATTCGATACCTCATCCAGAAACGCACCCTCTCGAAACCTGGCGAGCAAGCTACACCGCGATGCAAACCGCCTCTCTTGCAGAGTTTGCCACTCGAGTTTGCTAAACATCTCCGTAACGCTATCACGCTTACCAAATAACCCTGTTACGAAATGCGCCGCTCTTCTTTGGATCTTCTCTATCTCCTCCGTCAACCCGATCTGGTACGAATCCCACACTGATGAGCAACACTCAAGTATAGGTCGAACGTGTGTTTTGTAAGCCACCTCCTTTGTTGATGTACTACATTTTCTAAGGACTCTCCCAATGAATCTCAACCTGGCACTCGCCTTACCAACAATAAATTTTATATGATCATTCCACTTCGGATCATTCCGCACGCATACTCTCAGATATTTAACAGAAGTAACTGCTACCAGTGTTTGTTCCGCTATCATATAATCATACAATAAAGGATTCTTCTTTCTATGTATTCGCAATACATTACATTTGTCTATGTTAAGGGTCAGTAGCCACTCCCTGCACCAAGTGCATCTGCGAGGTAATCCAGTAAAACATCAAAACTCCGACATCGCTGCTGCCGGAGAAAGATCCTGCAAGAAAGGGAAAAACGACGACTGAAGAGATTCGTTCAGTGTGACAAAAGTGCAACTATTCCGCAAATTGCTGCATTTTTCAGTGCTGGGTAATCAACAAGTGTCAGCGTCCGAACCATTCAACGAAACATCATTGATATGCTCATTGGGAGTCCAAGGCCCTCTCGTGTAGCCTTGATGACTGCACGACACAAATCTTCAGGGATCGCCTGGGCCCGTCAACACCGACATTGGACTGTTGATGACTGGAAACATGTTGCCTGGTCTGACGAGTTCGTTTCAAATGGGTATTGAGCGTATGGATGAGCACGGATATGGGGAGAAACTTGTCAGGCCATGGACCCTGCATATCAGAAGGGGACTGTTCAAGCTGGTAGAGGCTCTTTAAAGGTGTGGGGCGTGTGCCGATGGAGTGATATGGGACACCTTATATGTCTAGATACGAGTGTGACAGGTGACACGTACGTAATCTCCCTCATCACCTGTATCCATTCACATCCATTGTTCAATCCGACGGACTTGGGCAATTCCAGCAGAACAATGCGACACCCACATGTCCAGAACTGCTACATAGTGGCCCCAGGAACACGCTCCTGGATTTGAACACTTCCTCTGGCCACCAAACTCTACAGATGCCATTGAGCGTATCTGGCATGTCTCTTAGGGATTTATTGACAGCCCTGAGGGATTCATGTATCAGTTCCCTCCAGCACTACTTCCGACATTAATTTTGTCCATGCCACGTCGTGTTAAGGGTCTTCTGCGTGGTCAGGGGGGGGGGGGGGGGGGCCTCACACGGTATTACGCAGGTTAGCAGTTACTTTGACTTTTCAGTGCGTATAGGTGTGACAGTCCGTAGGCATTACCTCATTGTATTGTAGTATCGGTGGTGAACTTTCTTCTCTTGAGATAAGTGTGACTGTACCAAGGTCGTATTGATGTGCAATGCCAAAAAGCGTAGCGCATTGTACGTTCAAAAAATGGTTCTAATGGCTCTGAGCACGATGTGACTTAACATCTGAGGTCATCAGTCCCCTATAACTTAGAACTACCGAAACCTAACTAACCTAAGAACATCACACATATCCATGCCGGAGGCAGGATTCGAACCTGCGACCGTAGCGGTCGCGCGGTTCAAGACTGTAGCGCCTAGAACCGCTAGCCCATTCCGGCCGGCCCATTATACGTTCTCACTGTGTCTACACCACTGGCGGTTATCGTATTTTGTTGCATTATGCAGAAAACGTAAGTGTGAATGGAGACTTTGCTAATGAAGAGACGCCTCATCTTTGTGTCACGCACATGCGAAACAAACCATTCAGTGCAGTTAAGGGGACGGAGGGGAGGCGATATTGAGAAGCGTTAGACGGTCATTGATGTGACGACGACACGTGGGTGTAGAAGAAACCAGAGAGCGTTTTGAATAAACATGATTATGAGAATTATGTAAATTTTCTTACACTAATAATTCATAAATGAAAAATATTCCTGTCATATGTTTACACGGTTGTTTTCCTTGTTTTGGTGTGAAAACGTTAAGTCCAAAGTCTGTAAATCTGACTCATGGTACATAAATATGACTTGTGCTCGTTCCAGCAGAATTCGGAAACGCCCTCAAGAATTTAGCTCAATCTTGTCACGTACGTATCATAAGAATATACAAAGACACATTATAAGGATAATGCCCGCGAACAAATTAGGAATAAGGAGAGGACGCTTTTTAAAAATAACCGAAATTAATAGATATTAGTATCAAATCCACTGGGTCATCAATTGCGATGATACTTACGTTCAAGAAAGGAACTCTGTAGAACATTCTATAGGTACGCAGAACTTCCAGAAATCAATTACATGTGTAAAAATAATAATAATAATAATAATAATAATAATAATAATAATAATAATAATAATAATAATGTGTAGCATTTTGTATGAAAAATTCGTTAGTTTGGCTATTCAGATACATACATTTAATCGTATATATATTTTCAGCGTTTGGCGACGGGAGCCTGGAGAATGACTTCAAATAAAGTCCTATAGTTGATGCGGCCACTGGATCATATTTTACGTGAAGTGAGATACTTAAAAAAGCTAAGCTCTGCAGTGACACAAGAATCTGTGTTCGGAAGATACTGGGCGAGACGGCTAAAGGAAGAGCGTGATACAATTTTTACGCTAAGTTCGCTCCTCACTCCAACGGAGGCCACATTTAAATGAGACAGGTTGCATTTTCGAAAGAGATTTGCTTTCACGATTACTGCCAACAAGTCCTCCAACTGTCTGTTAAATAGTGCCTAGCTGGGATCATTTTTGTCGCACGTAAAATTTTCAGATGCCTTCACAACATTTACTCCACCGAATGTCTTTCTGCTTCTTTTTTTATTAATTTTAGGAACTGAAATTCTGTTCGTGATCATAATTGGCGATAGCCTAGTACCACAGCGAATTTGTAACAGATACATACTACTCATATTTACCAGTTTTGGGTAGCCAATTGCACAGTTATTAAAAGGTTTGGTTTATTACTAGTATCGTCCCCCGCTGTCCCGATTCTCTAAGGGATCGAACTCCTTGTATATATACAATGAAGAGCCAAATAAATTATTGCACCTGTCTAATATCGTGTAAGGCCCCAGCGAGTACGCTCAAGTGCCGCGACACAAGGTGTCATGGACCCGACTAATGTCTGAAGTATTGCTGGAGGGAACTGACAAAGTGAATCTTGCAGGGCTGTCCACACATTCGTAGGAGTATGACGAGATGGAGATCTCTTCTGAACAACACGTTGAAAGGCTTCCCAGATATGCTCAACAATGTCATGTCTGGGGAGTTTGGTGGTCAGAGGAAGTGTTCAAATTCAGAAGAGAGTTCCTGGGGCCACTATGAAGCAGTATTGGACGTGTGAGTGTCGCATTGTCCTGCTGGAATTGCCCAAGTCCGTCTGAATTAACAATGGATGTGAATGGAAGCAGGTGAGGAGATAGGTTGGTTACGTACATGTCACCTATCGTCGTCGTATACAGACGTAGCAGGAGTCCCATATCACTTAAAAGTGTACGCGCCCCACACCATTACATAGCATCCACCAGTTTGAACGGTCTCCTGCTGACATACAAGTCCATAGTTTCATGACAACGTCTCCTTACTTGCACACATCCATCCACTCGATACAATTTGGAACCAGACTCGTCCGACCAGGCATCATGTTTCGTCATCAACAGTCGAATGTCGGGGTTATCAGGCCCAGGTGAGGCGTAAAGCTTCGTGTCGTGCAGTCATTAAGGGTACACGAGAGGGCCTTCGACTCCGAAACACCACATCGATTATGTTTCGTTGAATGGTTCGGACGCTGACACTTGTTGATGACCAAGCATTGAAATCTGCAGCAATTTGCGGAAACGTTGCTCTTGTGTCACGTTGAACGATTTTGTTCAGTTGTCGTTGCTCCCGTTCTTGCAGGATCTTTTTCCGGCTGCAGCATCGTCGGAGATCTGTTGTTTTACCGGATTCCTGGTATTCACGGTACACTCGTGAAATGGTCGTACGGGGAAATCCCCATTTCACCGCTACCTCGGGGATGCTGTGTCCCATCGCTCCTACGCTAACTATAGCACCACACTGAAACTCAAGTCTCGATAACCTGTCATTGTAGCAGAAGTGACCGATCTAAAAACTGCCACAGACACTTGTAGTCTTACAGTGACATTGCCGACTGCTGCGCCGTATTCTGCCTGATAACATATCCCTGTATTTGATTACGCATGCTTATACCAGTTTCTTTAAGGCTCGTGTGTATGTAACATCATAAAACGACATGCTTGATTTTCAAGTTCTACTGCTTGAATAGCGAAAATGTAACGCAAAGCGATAAACTTTTCCCTTTCATAATTGTGTGTGTGTGTGTGTGTGTGTGGAGGGCGGGAAGGTTGGGGAGAGGGTGGCGAAGGAAGTGGAGGTGTAATGGCGATAAAAGGATTCGAAAAAATTCAAATTATGTGGAAAATTTCTTGAAAATGAAATGCTTGATGAATATGTTCACGGAGATTTGCGTTTCATGAGTTACACTGCCTCAAGATATACAGATAGTTTCTAATTTTAATACTGATCTTATTGTGTCAGACATTTACCAAAATGGTTCAAATGGCTCTGAGCACTATGGGACT
Source organism: Schistocerca gregaria (assembly GCF_023897955.1). NCBI lineage: Eukaryota > Metazoa > Arthropoda > Insecta > Orthoptera > Acrididae > Schistocerca > Schistocerca gregaria. The sequence goes on along the minus strand of NC_064929.1, from coordinate 167,361,747 downwards.
TAACATAGGTGGTCATCAGTACCATAGAACTTAGAAATACTTAAACCTAACTAACGTAAAGACATCACACACCTTCATGCCCCATGCAGGATTCGAACCTGCGACCATACGGTCGCGCAGTTCCAGACTGAAGCGCCTACAACAGCTCGGCCAAACCGGCCGGCAAACGTTTAACATAAGATTATAACCGTTAACGGCCAGGTTATCACAGCAATTTAAAATATTTAAAGTGGTCAATAAATACCTCTGTATGAAATACTTAAAATGAAATTATTCTTGCCCTGCTGGCGTCGTTCTGCGACTGAGACACCGTACTAGCCGTTTACTGATATAGACCGGCGTGTTTTCAGAAAAAAATGTTAAATTAATTTTATTTATACTACTAGCGAATCAGGCGATGCTTCTGTATTTCTAAATGTGTGTGGGAATTGGACACACTGATGTTCTTCAACTCCCTCCCTCCCTCCCTCCGCCCCCCCTATCTCTCTCTCTCTCTCTCTCTCTCTCTCTCTCTCTCTCTCTCTCTCTCTCTTCCTCCCCCTCTCTCCCCCCCCTCTGCCCCATTCTCCCCCACCCCCTTTCTCCATCTAAACTCTCCCCCCCCCGCTCCTATCTCTGTACACCTTCTCCCTGTACTCCCTGTAAATCTTCATCCCACACTCTTTCTCAGTCCATCACCTCCTGTCTCAGCCTTATATCCATTTACTGCTCTCTCCTCTGTACATCTCCTCCTCTCACCTCCCTGACCTCACTTATCGTTACTGCAAACGGAACATTGACTGAGAATAGAAGTCAAAGTGAATGGGTAAATGTGTTGGAATCACCAGCACACGGGGTGTTAGAGAGCTGGATCTGCCAGGATAGGAAATATGTCATTATTTCACATGGCTTTAGTGAACAAACAGATAGGATCAAAGAGCCAACCATAAATGTAACTTTCCCGTTTTCTATTAGAAATGAGTGCGAAAGCGAAAACAATGCCTTGCATTTTCACAGCCCAGCTTAGCATGTTCTATCTTGCAGCCGGTTTAACAGAAAGTGTTCATTGCATAATTCTTATTCGATTTGTGCCCAGACGCTGTCTCCGCTCTCAGACCACCTCATTGAGTCTACTGTCATGTTGACAGTTGCGTTGCGCTTACACTGACCGATATTTCGACGCCTCCGTGGTGGACGTCTTTCCAAAGAAATAAACCAGGAACTGACATCAATTGAATCTTTGTAGCACATCAAAGATATTAGCACCACCTATAACTCACTGAAACATTGCTTCCAATTCCATTATTTTTCGCAAAACTTCAGTATTCAATGCGGAAATTATTTTTGTTATGAAAACATGCGGCCTCAATCAAACTAAACGTCACAATTTTTTTATTATTTTTTGTTATGAAGACATATGACAGCAGAACTCTCACACAGACCGTCACATTTATATTATTGAGACTTTGATGTAGAAGTATCATCCAAATTTCCGACTTTACCTGAGGATTTTCCTAAATTTTATTTTCGTACAAACCTCGCCCTTATACTTACGAACACAAAAAAGAAAAATCAGGCAAATCGATCGAGCTGTTCTCTAGCGATGATCTTTCATACATGCGGCAACTGATTTTTATTTATATAAAGATAAAGAAAAGATAGATAGACAACAATCTTTTTCACTGTAACACTATGCCAAATAAGTAATCAGGTAAGAAATTAATTAACACAAACAGGTTACAATGCCCTGTTAACTTCCCGAACATATGCCAGATCATATCGCTACGTAACTCAGTTGACTCATCTACCAAGAAGATAGTGCTTCAAAGAAGGATGCGCAAAGTAGGATGATGACAGGAAATAGTCACCGGAACAGGTGTGCATAAATATTTATTTTGGTTCAAAATTATACCAACCAGTAAAACACGCCTTGCTGAACCAATTTTTAGTTGTGTTATATGTGTCTGAAGTTTGAAATTTTGTAAATTTTTGAAGTTAGGATGTTCTCCTACAGCAAAACACAACTGGTACACTGCAACAACAAAAGTCAAATAAATAGGTAAACGTTACTTGCAAGCTACAAAAAGGGTATAATTTAACTCTAGTATTTATGTAACCATATCGCACTGTGTGCAACGACTATGCCGTTAGGTGGGCTAATACTACGACCAACATTTTGGGGGCGGGAAAGAATGATACGTTTCGCTAGCATTACATTCAACGAAATCGCTTGCTTCTGTATCAGCCATTGTAAGTACGAGAACTATTTTGTCCGGCAGACAAATAAGCTGAACATGAAGTCAAAATCTGCAGATACAGATATGCTTGTTCAAGAGTGCATGCGTTTCTGAAATACAGAGAAACAGGGAGCCGAAAGAAAACGGGATAGTGCGAGAGAGACTGAATACCTAACGGCGGGGAAAACGATTGTGCAGGAGAGGAGGGGAGGAAGCTGAGTGGGAGAGGGGGGGGGGATGGTTAAATCACTGCTGGTGCTGCTGGGGAGAGTGGTGGGGGAGAGACTTCCGCGACAGCAGCGCCTCTAGTAACGTGCAGAGGAACCAGGAGCGCAGGCCTCGACGAACAGTTGAAGGTCGCTAGTGAGAGATGCAGCCTCACACCCGCTTCGTGCGCAGAGACGCTGGAATAATCTGGAACAGCGGAAATGGTCATAGGCAGCAAGCACGTGCATAATAAATCGACACACAGCACAAATGAACAGTCTGCTATACTGTATTTTTTGCGTTCCTCTGTGATAGCTTCAAATTTCTCTTGTGGCTCTCACAAGTGATACTCCCGATCCCTCCCCGATCAGATGTGGTGTTAAGGTGTCCGAATGAACAGCCCATCGAAAACTGTACACGGATCAAGCATGAAAACCGGAAGAAAATGTTCTCAATTGTGAAAAAAAAAGCAATGTAGAAACAGTGAACGGTTCGAGCTCAAGATGGGAGACATCGAGCGAGTTACAACAATCACGCCGTGGTGATAATGTGATCACGGTGTTGGACTGTGAAGCAGGAGGTCCGTGTTCAAATCTCCCTCGTGTCCCCCTTTTTTCTACAAAATTACGTGCTTTCCGCCTTGTCTGTTCTCCTTCTGTGGTCTTGGCAGTTGTCATACTACGGTTATAGAATATGATTAATGTGATAAGAATAAATTGCCATCGCAAGTAAATGTGATGACTTACGAGAGCAGGCAAGACGCTGCATAGACCTCTCGCAGAAATGAGAAACAATAAACAAACAGGTACGAACTATGTTACAGCAAAGGGATTAAAGAGTCAAAACTTCCAGAACGGAACGCTATAGTCGTAACATGCGGTACCTGTGTAGAACAAGTAATACATACGTATGTCTGCAGGTCCTTTCGTTACACATCAGTGATTGAACGGACAATTCATAATTTTGCGAAGAAAAGGCCCACGAAGGGGATTTGAACACACATCTTCCGCATTACTTTCCAACACCATGACCACTAGGCCGTGGTTATTGTAGCTGCCTAGATGTTGCAGATCGATGGTGAGGTTTCCTTGTTAGAAGATAGTTACCATGTGAGCGGAAATGTAGACAGCACGACATTCCTAGCTTAGAAACTGCTTTTAGAAACACTGTAGGTAAATTTTCTCTATACTGTTGCTGCGTTTGCTTATTTAGCTTTGCCAGCGTTTCTTTCGCAATTTCGGTTAAGTCAGAGGAATCCATGATCGTACATTTTGGTGCTTCATATCTGTCGTTACTCACTTCCGAAGACCCAATAAAACTGTAAAATCACATGTATCAGAAAAGCGTTTCCTTTCCAACCTTCTTGTGAAAACGTGAAAAGGCGGCTGCCACACACACATGGAGTGTTTTACAGAATATGCTGTTGTGCAAAGGTAACACCGTGCATGAAGGATGTTTTGTGGAAATTCAAAGCTGTTTATCCATTGCTTCCATCCAATGATCTGAAGCCAAGCCCAATTACTAATAAAAAAAAACATGTGCATTTTTCAGTAAGTAGATCATGATGGTTGGAAGACTACTAGAATTCATGTTATTTTGTACATTTCAGGTAGTTGGCAGTCTTAGTGCTGGGGAGAAATATTGTACACTAGTGCTTAAATATTGAAGCAATTTGTTGACATCTTTTTCCAGGTAAACGCACCATCGGTCATGAGCCCTAGATTACAACACCAAAACAAGTTAGCATGTTGTGTGTGTCAGGAGGAATAGTAAATAAAAAGTTAGTTTCAGGTTACTTTTTCGCAACAATCCTTGCACTGTGATTCCCATTAACGCTTTAATACCTACGTAGACGACGTTGAGACAAGTAATTTGATCTGAGCGTATGTGGCCTCAATTTCCGGAAGTACCTCCAAAATGGATGAGAAATGTTGCTCACCGCAGGGCGTAATGGGAGGATTGAGCGATGCAATACTTGCGTTAGAGCGAAAGGTGCACATTTCGAACACCTTTACTAAATGTGATCTGTTGTCGAAATAAAAATTACAGAATTATTGTCCGCGCCGTAACAAGTCAAAATTTTTTCTTATATTATGTTTCTTTCCTTTTTACCCTTCTGTCTTTGTCGACAGACGTCATGTAGTAAAGAAAACTTAGATCATTTACCGTTAGGTGCAAATTTGAAAGCTTTTACTCACACTCTCGTGAAGCAATACGCTAGATTTTCGTTGTACTGTACTCTGCAATAAATCAGCGGAGACTGCCATATCGGTAAGTAAGATAATAAACCATACCCCAAATGCAAACACACAACTGTCTAACGCAATGCAAAAATAAAAAAAAAAATACTGTGAGAACGGAGCCACAGCGACGTGAATACTGTACTTGTGTTTTGATGATCAAGTGCGACAGACAGAATGGCTCAACCGCTGCACGTTTGGCAAGGAACGTCATCTGAGGACGTCAAATATGCAACTTTTGCTATCCACTTTGGGATATTTCCTGGCATTTTCAACCCCATGTGTCCCCTGCCAAAAACAGTGTCACGGAGTCATCTACGTCGTTTCGGGGGTTTTTAAACGTAAATAAGAATCAGCTGAATAATTTGTGTTAGTTAAAAAGCGTTTTGCATGCTGCAGCTGAATATATGTAATCTCCCAGAAGCGTTTATCCCTTACTACCAAGGCATCATCAGTGTGTGTCAATTACATGTGTGTCTCCTTGTTGATGACTGCACTGCACATTGATTTCACTCACTGCTAAGAGGATGGAATTCGCGCTTTTCAGATTGTTTTCGGCGGTACTAACACGCTGTGGCCGAGCGGTTCTAGGCGCTTCAGTCCGGAACCGCGCGACTGCTACGCTCGGAGATTCGAATCCTGCCTCGGGCATGGATGTGTGTCATGTCATTAGGTTAGTTAGATTTAATTAGTTCTAAGTTCTAGGGGACTGATGACCTCGGATGTTAAGTCCCATAGTGCTCAGATCCATTTGAACCGTTTTGAACTCGATCAAGTCAACGTTGATTCATTAAATTCTGTGATTATACCGAAGTTCATACTTTACACTAATAAGGCACAACATTACGAGCACGTACCTAACAGGCGGTATGTTCAGTTGTGGCGGATAACGGCATCGTGGCATGGAAGCAATGAGGCATTGGAGGGAGTTGGCACCCCATCTGCACACACAAGTCATCTGATTGCCGTAAATTGTGGGGAATGGGGACGATGAGCTTTGACGGCAGATGTGTTCGATCGGATTCAGATCTGGCGATTTGGAGGGTGAGGCCGCAGCACATCAATTGTAACTCGCCAATGTGTTCCTCGAACCATTCCATCGCACTCCTGGACTTGTGACATGGCGCACTGCCTTGCTTAAAAATGCCACTGCCGTCGGGAATCATGATCGTCATGAAGGGGTGTACTTGTTTCTAAACAGTCTACGATAGTCCTTGGCCGTCATAGCGCCTTACACGAGTTCCACTGGACTCATGGGTACCCACTTGAATGTTCTTGGGTGCATAATGCAGCCGCCACCAGCTTGTGTCCGTCCCGCAGTAAAAATGTCAAGGAGCTGTTCCACTGGAAGACGATGATATCGTGCCCTCCTATCAGAATCATGAAGGATGTACCGGGTTTCATCAGACCATGCAATGCTCTGCCACTGCGCCAACGTCCAGTGCCGTTGGTGCTGTACCCGTTTCAGTCGTAGGTGCCGATCTCGTCGTGTTGACATTGGGACATGCAGGGGTCGTCGGCTACGGAGGTACATCGATCGGAGAGTTCGGTGCACTGTGTGTTCAGACACACTTGTTGTCTGCCCAGCATGAAAGTCTGATGCTGGTTCCGGTACAGTTCGCCGTCTGTCCTGTCTTACCAGTCTGCCCACTATAATAAGGGTTGATTGTCATAGCCCACGAATGGTCGTCGTTTCGATTTCAGTTCGACACGTGCTCAAGATACCACTCTTCCAACAACCGACAAGTCGGGCAGATTTCGAAATGTTCGCGCGGAACCTCCGGGTCGTCACGATCTGCCCTCGGCCAAACTGAGACTGATCGCATGCCTCCCCGTTCTACACACGGACAGCACGCTCACTCATACTACACTCACCATGCGTGTGTCTGACTAGCAGTCACTCCTCGCCAGGTGACGCTGCTATCGCCTGTACTGGTTTTTCTCGATAGCAGATCGGTGGTTGCTAAGTGTACATTCCCCGCAATTATCAGCACCTTAACATCAAACACAGCTTCACGCGTATTTCGTGGTGTATTACATTATCTTTGTGTAAGTGGATGAAACCCGCCTCCACAGCGCATGTCGCTAACGCATATTTGTGCACTGGAGCTCATCTCAGATGGAGGCTGCTTCGAGTAATAGTGGCTGAAAATTTTCACTGACAGTATATTTGGTCGGCAGGGGGAGGAGAGATGGTGGCTTAGAGTTCCTGATCACCACTTCTTGCACCGATGTCACAGATTAAATTCCAAACATCTCCGCAGTGCCTTACGAAGTGTGGTCATGCGACTCTGTTGATAGTGATCCGTCATTACAACACAAAACCACCGCTGCGGTGTACGAGCACTCATCGCAGCCATCCACAAGCTTGACACTTCGTAATAGGTCGGAAGAAGGCAACAGGAAACCACCTCCACTGGAACCCTGCCTAGAATGAGGGTGCTTGCTTCCCGCATCTGCTCCCCTGCGCTTATTGGCTGAGATGGAACACCTTGCCTTTCTGAAGTGGATGAAATTGATAATGTTGGGTAGATTTACAAAAACGAATGATTGACCAGACACAGAGCAATGCGCATGATGTCGAATTTACTGTTAAGTGAGGATAACTGCAGTGAAGCTATATTGTTAACCACGATACATGAAAATAATTTAGTGAAATACGGAAATTCCGACTTGAGCCTGTTAATAAACCGAAAAACAACGGAAAAGTGCTATTTTAAACCTCGTATCACACGAACGAAGTCTGTAAAGGTGTCAAAAAATCAGACGGACTTTTAACTGATAACCCACACAAGATTCATAACTAATAAATGCGAAACACGTCTGTGTGATTAAATACATTCTATATCCACATGCGAAAGAAATGGTAAACATTTCTGAAAGCAGTGGTTTGGGAAATTTCTGGCTACAAACGTCGTATAAACATGCGCCCGGTTTCCGGTATCTACGGACATAGATAACATTCCATCAGAATTTCTAAAATCATTAGGGGAAGTGGCAACAAAACGACTATTCACGTTGGTGTGTAGAATATATGAGTCTGGCGACATACCATCTGACTTTCGGAAAAGCATCATCCACACAATTCCGAAGGCGGCAAGAGGTGACAAGTGCGAGAATTATCGCACAATCAGCTTAACAGCTCATGCATCGAGGCTGCTTACAAGAATAATATATAGAAGAATGGAAAAGAAAATTGAGAATGCGGTAGGTGACGATCAGTTTGGCTTTAGGAAAAGTAAAGGCACGAGAGAGGCAATTCTGACGTTCCGGCTAATAATGGAAGCAAGGCTAAAGAAAAATCAATACACGTTCATAGGATTTGTCGACCTGGAAAAAGCGTTCGACAATATAAAATGGTGCAAGCTGTTCAAGATTCTGAAAAAAAGTAGGGGTAAGCTATAGGGAGAGACGGGTCACATACAATATGTACAACAACCAAGAGGAATAATAAGAGTGGACGATCAAGAACGAAGTGCTCGTATTAAGAAGGGAGTAAGACAAGGCTGTAGCCTTTCACCCCTACTCTTCAATCTGTACATCGAGGAAGCAATGATGGAAATAAGAGAAAGGTTCAGGAGTGGAATTAAAATACAAGGTGAAAGGATATCAATGATACGATTCACTGATGACATTGCTATCCTGAGTGAAAGTGAAGAAGAATTAAATGATCTGCTGAACGGAATGAACAGTCTAATGAGTACACAGTATGGTTTGAGAGTAAATCGGAGAAAGAGGAAGGTAATGAAAAGTAGTAGAAATGAGAACAGCGAGAAACTAAACATCAGGATTGATGGCCACGAAGTCAATGAAGTTAAGGAATTCTGCTACCTAGGCAGTAAAATAACCAATGACGAACGGAGCAAGGAGGACATCAAAAGCAGATTCGCTATGGCAAAAAAGGCATTTCTGGCCAAGAGAAGTCTACTAATATCAAATACCGGCCTTAATCTGAGGAAGAAATTTCTAAGGATGTACGTCTGGTGTCCAGCATTGTATGGTGGTGAAACATGGACTGTGGGAAAACCGGAACAGAAGAGAATCGAAGCATTTGAGATGTGGTGCTATAGACGAATGTTGAAAATTAGGTGGACTGATAAGGTAAGGAATGAGGAGGTTTACACAGAATCGGAGAGGAAAGGAATATGTTGAAAACACTGATAAGGAGAAGGGACAGGATGATAAGACATCTGCTAAGACATGAGGGAATTACTTCCATGGTACTAGAGGGAGCTGTAGAGGGCAAAAACTGTAGAGGAAGACAGAGATTGGAATACGTCAAACAAATAATTGAGGACGTAGGTTGCAAGTGCTACTCTGAGATGAAGAGGTTAGCACAGGGAAGGAATTCGTGGCGGGCCGCATCAAACCAGTCGGTAGACTGATGACAAAAAAAAAAAAAAAAAAAAAAAAAAAAAAAACAAACCGGACATACAGCTGCCTGAAGCTGAAGTGTACAGTTTCGATCCGCGTGTCTGAACTAAAAATACTACTTCAGTTTCCAGACGACTTTCTGAGAAAATACAAGTATGATCCTTAATAAGCCTGCCCGGTTAACCGTGCGCTCCAGCGCACAGCTTTCCGGGCGGGTGTGGGCGCGCCGGTACCCTGCCCAAGTCCGCCTAGCGGATTAGTGTCGAGGTCCGGTGAGCCGGCCTGTCTGTGGATGGGTTTTAAGTCGGTTTTCCATCTGCGTGGGCGAGTGCGGATGGTTCCTCTTTCTCCACCTCAGTTACATTGTGTAGGTGATTGCTGCGCAAACACTTTCTCCACGTACGCCTACACCATAACTACTCTACCAAGCAAACATTTGGGGTTACACTCGTCTGGTGTGAGATGTTCCCTAGGGACCGAACCGCATAAAACCCTGGGTTCGGCGTGCGGCGGCGGTGGGGTGAATCGACTGCTGTAGCCTGTTGTGGGGTTGGGATCCACTGCGGGCTACTGCGGGGACGAAGCCTCTCCGTCGTTTCTAGGTCCCAAGTCCCATACAGCCGGACAGTGTGGCCGAGTGGTTCCAGTCGCTTCAGTCTAGAACCGCGCTACCGCTACGGTCGCAGGTTCGAATCCTGCCTCGGGCATGGATGTGTCTGATATCCTCACGTTGGTTCTAAGTTCAAGGTGACTGACGACCTCAGATGTTAAGTCCCATAGTCCTCAGAGCCTTAATAAATGAATACTTACCCATTTCAAATTGTCTATCGTGGTATTGGTAAATAAATGTCGTGTGACTAGGGCCTCCCGTCAGGTAGACCGTTCGCCGGCTGCAAGTCTTTTGATTTGACGTGACTTCGGCGACTTGCGCGTCGATGGGGATGAAACGATGATGATGATGGTGATGATGATGATGACGACACAACACCCAGTCCCTGAGCAGAGAAAATCTCCGACGCAGCCGGGATTCGAACCGGGGCCTTAGGATTGACATTCTCTCTCGCTGACCACTCAACTACCGGGGGCGGATGTGGTACTGGTTTACGAGTGTGATACCGGATACTTTCCTTCGACATGTGACCCACCACGCAGGTGTTCCCTCAAACGTGAAATCAAATTTTCAAAAAGCGCAAGACATGCTTCAATGAGACGACTAACTACGAACTCGCGAAGGATTCTGTCACACACTGGATGTTCGTGGCATCCGTTGCAGTGCCAACTTTCCTTTCTAAGTAGGTACAAATAACCAAAGCCGACACATTTACATACACACAATATTTGAGAGAAGAAGAGTTTTGTGCATAAAATCGAATCTGAATATGTGTATTCAAGCGCTACGGAATATACAGTATTTTTGGTCATTAGGTCTCCTGTAAAATCAAATAAATATTACGGTTGTCCCAGTATAACTGGAAATGTGGGAAGCACGGATTTTACAGATTTAATGCACGTGCTTCAAGCGATTGACCTAGTCTGTTGTCGACGGTAACTGAGAGCGCAAGGTGAGCGTGGAACTGCAATCTTCTGGCATCAAATTGGTATGCCGGTGGAGTGATAGCCAGCAAAAGCCCTCTGCTTTTGTGTTCCTGCATTTTCTTACGCCCGTTCAAAGACGATACTTCTCTATTCACAATTATACCATCAGCGGACAATCTCACAGTTCTGATTGACGTATTCTATGAATCCTTTACGTATACTGAATACACCAGTTTCCTGTATTACACCTCGTTGGTACAGAGCTGATTTGACTTTCTTTTCTGTTGAAAATTCACCGCCCACTTCAACTTACGGCGGTCTACCATCTAAAAGGAAATCCTCAGGCCAATTTTTTATATAATTTGACCTACAGTGGAGAATACAGAGATTCCTGAAAAATGTAATGCAAGCTGGTGGCAGGAAAATTTCTTATGTAAATAAATCTGTACAGTATCTTACTTGTGTAACGTCAGTCGCTTACTGTTTGACTATGCGTAATACTCCGCTAACGACTCGACACCCACAGAAACTCCGACACATATTTGTATGAATTTTTATTCGTGTTCTGTCCTTATTAACCCATCCTTCCGTGTTCACAATTCATCCTGCATTACTATACACTTGCAGTTGGCTGAAGAATTATCACAAGTCTGTGAACGCCTGACGTCAATTACGCAGTAAATTGCGTAATAAATGTTACCGCTGCGTTCTGCTGCAGACGACCGCCCTGTGTTCTGACCCACGTAGACCCACGGGGTTCATACCTCCTCCTGGCCATCCAGATTTCCATTTTTCCTGATTTTACTACCGCAACTAAGGTGGCTAGAGAATAGCTTCAGAAATACTCAATTCAGGAATTTTGTGAACAGTTTAGTATTACAGAGTTTCAACACGCGTCGGACTCATAGTTGCTCTACCGTGTCAACGACTCTACTCACTATCCAACATTATTTCCCTTCCAATAATTTATCGTATCCTACACAATGACTACTTACTGTTGTTCTCGTTTGTGTACTTCGTAACATCACCGCAAATACGAAACAAGCAATCGGCAGCTACACGTGAGTAATAACGATGAAAAAGGATAGAAACATTGACGCTGACGAAATAGTGCAAAGTGGACGAAGGCATTGTGCGCCTCTGGAACAGAGTACTATATGAAAAAGAGAAAACCAGGAAACATCGCGACATTGAAATGTCGAGCCAGCAGACAGCATTATGGGAAAATACTTGACCGACAGAAGGAAATTACCACAAGCAGACTTATTTTACCGACGGCCGCTGTGGCCAAGCGGTTCTAGGGGCTTCAGTCTGGAACCCTGCGACCGCTACGGTCGCAGGTTAGAATCCTGCCTCAGTCATGGATGTGTGTGATGTCCTTAGGTTAATTATGTTTAAGTAGTTCTAACTTCTAGGGAACTGGTGACCTCCGATGTTAAGTCCCATAGGGCTCAGAGCCATTTGAACCATTTATTTTACCGCTGTCCAGTCTAGCTGGTGATTCTATGTGACCCATCAACTGCATAACCACAGAAACCCACTATGGAAAGCTTAATAAGCAACATAGGAAACTTATTCAGTGTAATGAAAAACTGACTGCTTCGGGTTTATGGAAAAGAAAACTTAACGTGAAGTCAATTCAAGCAAGGTAAATTCCTTAGTGATAAAAAGCGACGGCGAACACTTTTCTCGACTATGTTACCAACTTTTTCTACAATCAAGGGAAAGACTGAAAGTCAGTTTTATCTCTTTTAAATGGCGAGCTACGCGACAGGTTTTTAGGCCTAAAGTGCTAGCTGTACTTGCATACATATCGTTGAAGTAATAGCAATTCAAGCTGAAAAATCACACCTGGTGTACTTCCCGATACATAGTAACATCCAAACAGTTGCAGGATAAAGATTAATTGAAATCCTTGACCACCGTTACGGTCTACCTAAATATACCTTCATCAGAAGCAAAAATACACCTGAATAGGAAGACACGTTCATTAGTAAAAAACTTAGCGCCATAACTGAGATAGAACAACCAAGAAAATGTTTTTTATTCCAGTCTTTGACCACAATGTTGTGATCAAAGACTGGAATCAAATACATTTGACGGTATTGGATCACTGTTTGTATACGTGACAGTTGGTGAGAAACCAAACACTTGTAGCTTTACATAACCATGAAAGTTACCAAAGTATCACAAGCATAAAATCTTTGTCACTTACTAAAATAACATCCTGCATTGGAGATACATAAAACAATCATTCCAAAGGCGTCGTCAGTAGTTAAAATTAAAATGTCTCCTCCATCTGTACAGAATAATTATGAAGAGATGGTCTATGCGAACACGGCATATTATCAGTACTCAGCCTGTGAACCGTTGTGAAGAGGGTGTGGAAGCACTAGGGCAGAAAGTTTCACCGAGAGAGGGCACTCGCGGTATTCGCGAGAATCACGCGCAAATTAGAGACTAGGATATCTACTAGCGAAAACGAACAAAATGTTGTAGTGCATCGAAACTATCTGTCCTCATGAATTTAAAAAAATAACAGAATAATTTTATACACCGAAAACCGCGAACAACAATCATCAAAAATACTTAAAATCTCAGCAAGACAGGACAGGAGAATCTCACCAGCATCAACAGACGAGAAAACTATTTTCTAGTCAGCCAGACTATGTTACATTAGAGCAAGAAGGGGTTTGAAATTATCCAAAAGAATGTTATTTTTAAGCTACACCTGTTCGTTAAGAATAAATCCATCTTTTTTAGATATACCGAAACCGTCGTGAAGGATATCAATAAATCTTTATGCTGCAGCTGTTTGGCTGTTATCACTTACCGTGAAGTATTTCAACAGTTGCTGCTTCAGCCACGTTTAAAATTTTGAAACGTTTGGTATAACACAGAAATAAGACGATCTCCAACAAACACCGAATTAATCTCGATTAAACATTAAAAATAAACATCGATTAATATGTAGACGAGCGATATAGACCAACTTATGTCACAAAAATGAGTTCAGGTACAGTGAAAAATACCCGGGAATAGTTAACGGTATCAGTTTAATTAACCGTAAAACAACGACAAAATTTTTTGCAGAAAATAATGAGTGAGTGAATATTACACTTGGACAGAATCATATTAGAATATTGTTCATCGCCGGCCGTTGTGGCCGTGCGGTTCTAGGCGCTACAGTCAGGAACCGTGTGACCGCTACGGTCGCAGGTTCAAATCCATCCTCGGGCATGGATGTGTGTGATGTCCTTAGGTTAGTTAGGTTTAAGTAGTTCTAAGTTCTAGGGGACTGATGACCACAGAAGTTAAGTCCCATAGTGCACAGAGCTATTTGAACCATTTTATTGTTCATCCTTTGAGGGCTGTGTTGGCAATCTTCCGTTTTGTGTTGCTGAAATAGAGTTGGAAATTCGGTTAGTGCTAGTTTCTTTCGCTTGAGAAAATGTTGCACCGAAATCTATAAAATTTTTATCTCCTAGTCTCCTGAATTTGAGAGATACGTAAGAAGTGGCACTGCTAGCATTTCTTCCCTATATTGTGTAAAGTCAACGTACAACATAAAAACGGCTATATACAAAAAGATAAAAGTGCAGGAAAGGACAACATGAGACAAACAATACACTATCTTTAATGGTATTTTTTATTCGAGTCAATCGATATCTTTATAAACCGTATGTAGAGCACTTTTGCATTTATGGAGTTTTTTTTTTTTTCAACTTAGCCCGAAAATTTGGTCCTTTATCTAGCTAAGAAGTGTTAATAGGGCAAGTAACTTTGTAATTTTCTGACACGTTTGTGTGTCTCGCTATTTGCAGTAGAGAAACCGTAGGCCTGCACCGAATTCATTGTTTTAGTTCAAGGAAACGTGATTGTACAAGACACATAACGCAATTAAGCTGATGTTATACATTCGCACATGTTAATTTATGCAACACGATAGCAAAAGAAATTTCGTTCCTTTTAGTTGCACATAAAATAGACACGTTCAGCGAAGTTAAGTGAGGCTAGAAAGTCATTTTATTTGTGAAATTTCGAGTGAAAACTTAACGAAAGTTATAATTTTCCGGAAATAGTTTTAGAATAGTTCTTTTCATTACTGAGGTAGGAATTAATCGAAAAATTAAACATATTCTCCAAATGACTTGTTTAAATTAAACCAACTGCTGTGAACACGAAGTGAACGGAAATAAAAAGTTAAAATAACTCCAGAGTCAGTACAAACATGCAGTGTTACGCTTCTGCACTGACTAATTTCCGGATGTCACCCTTACCTCCAGGATTTTTTTCCAATTTACGTACCGGTACCCTCTTGATATAATAAGTATTCTTCTACAGCTTTCCCATATACTGTCTACAAAAATTGGTGGATTTCTCCCCCCTACTCTCCTACTTTCTTCCCGTTGAGAATAGTGTTCAGCTGAAAGACACGCACATGTCTTATTGAATTAGCCGCTGATTAGTGTCTTGATATCATATATGTGGTTCATTGCAGACAGTTGTGGGTGATCTGTGTGCTGAAAGAAAGTTATATAAGAATAGTTCATCGTACATTTACACAGATTTCGATCAGTTTAGCACCATCTTCAGATGATCTGTATAACAGAGAAAACGCCATTACAGATAGTAGACATAAATGTACTGATACAAAAATGTAACTAAACCAAGGTGTAGCAATACCCTCGTAAGAGGTAATAAGGTGAGAATGATGTATGAAGTTTCTTTACAAACTATGAGTCAATCCAAAGTACTCACAAGAGCGAGTACAAGAGCCGTCGAAAGCCACGGTATACCAAATGTACATACAAATGTTGGACAGCACATTCTCGTCATTTCTTAAATGTTAAACTAACTAAAACAATAGAATTACAGATATCGTTTGTGATCTGCAGATCTACTGCTGTATTCTTCTTTATTTTGCATGCAGTCACGATACTGCATATCCAAACTGCTCCTGAAAAAGTCCACAGAATCTAATAAGGCTATGTCTGAACCTAAAGGCCTTTTCGTGTCGCCGAGCGATTTACTGTATCTGAGCAGTGTCACATTACGAGAAAGGAAAAGCTGAAAATAGCATTATCATTACACAAAAGTTAACCTCTTTACGAAGCACGGAAGACAGTGGAAAGGGCATCACCCATTTTAATTTACAAGAGCCTCCAATGCGTTCTGTAGATGAACTTACCTGTAAAATGTCTCTCTCAACATTAATATTATAGTAGATACATGCTAAGTTTTCTTTAACTGCTAGAAGCTGAATTTTATTTTGTCAGTAATATAGTAATATAACACTTAAGTAACCGGACAACCTCTGCTTCTTTCCCAACAGGTTACGTGCATGCGCCGCCGAATCTTGCCGGATTCGCATCGGGATGGTAAGTAATCTCTTTATGCCACATCATACACCACTCGTAAAATACTAAACACTGTCTGAAAATCCATCACAATATACAGTTTCCCAGTTGCATCATTTGGACGAACCAGTAGGAATCAAAGGTAAGATAGTATATTACCGACATAAACGTTTTTTAATGAGAACTAAATTGCAGCGTTATATATCGATTTTGAAACATTACTTCTTCGTAATGTGATGTAGATACATGTTCTTTGGTAATGATGTTTTTCTTCCAATAATATGGCGGAATTATGCACAAATAACAAAAAAGATCCTATCTCGTTTCGTTGTCTACATATTTTTTCAGGATTTATTTCGGAAATCTACTTCTGTTCCTAAATACGACACGAAAAAAAACATGAATAAAAATAACTTTCGGTGGCTTCTTAAGAGGAATGAATCCCCATACAGCCAACGATCGATTGTGATCATTTGCCTAGTATTTTTTGACACCGTTTTCGGAAGTGACCGACAATGAGAACAGTTACAAATTGGTTTTCAGCAAAAAAAGAAATGGCGATCGTCGCAAAAAGCAATCTCCCTTATCACCAACATTTGACTGTGTTCTGCTCATCAAGTAGCACACAGAATTCATCCCATCTTATTACTCTTTCGCTCTTTTATCGTATTTATCTGAAATTTCTTTTTAAAAAAGCATAAAGTAACCGTGACGTAAGTTGTTATTAGAATACAGAAATTACTAGGACTGGTTAACACTCATGAATAATGTTAGAACCTATGGTCTTAAAATTCTGTTTTATTGTTTTTTTATTTTTATTTATTTATTTATTTTTTTTTTTAGAAGATTATATCTTAGATATTCAAATAAGCGAACAGCTTCTTATTCTGGGGAAAAGGACGTCACTGTTCAGAGCAGGTTAGCAGGAAACAGTTCAGAAAATTATTTTTCAGCGTACCGCGTTCCACCGCATTCATTGCAAGCTACCATTTCTCGTTTATCGTGCAGCACGACAAAGGCCGAGTTGCCCAGGGAAGCCTCTGTAACCTTAACAAACTTCGCAAGAAATTCTCGAACCAATCATCATTGGACCTACTGATCTTCATCGAATCAAATAGTTTCGTAAATGTAATTATGTGCAGTCTACATCTGCGGAAGGCAACATATGATTTTTCGTACGTATTACGCATTTATCACGCTAAGACAGCTAACTGTAAGAGAAAACTGGGTAATTTTAGAAAAGAAAGAAACAGAAATCTGAACAATAAATACATTCCTGAGGCAGAGCAGACAGAGACTAGTTAAAGTGAAACAAATAATCTAATTCAATACATTTATTTACCCGTCTGATTACTCGCCGGTAGAGCCTGTATGTCTTCTAACGGTTCAAGATAACGAAAAGAATTTTTTAGCAAATAATAGTGTGCGGAGGGGCATCTGATTTTATTGCACGTTTAATGCCTTAATGTCTTCTGCAACCTAGTAACTGAAACAATCACGTTTCTTACATACACGCAGCTGGGACCGGCGGACCTGCGCTACTGAGGTAAAACTTAAGGCTATGTCTTCTTCACCTTGCCTTATACGACTTGCCAACACAGACCGAAAAATAGTTGATGTAAACACAACTGGTAATGGAACTAGTCAGTGATACAACTTTTCTTTAGTATATTACTCGATACATTCAAATAATATACTATCCGTTCTACGAAATTCTTTATACATAGCAATGTTTCGGTTTCGATTAAACAAACGGTAAATGATTATTTTATTTATGTTCCAGTGTAAAATGTGGAATAAGTGGTTATGTCAAACTGAAAATTTAAAGAATAAAAGTGTGTTAAACATATTTTACAAACTTCGAAAAGACGTCAGAAATTATTTTCCTTATTATTATTTTAACTTTATGATTATTTAACAGAGTCTATAATGTAAACCTTCTAATCCATTAATCACTTAAGAATTTATCTTTGCATGTATGAGCAGATGTTAGACTAGATGTTTGTAGAGTTGGATAGGCATACATGGCTGATCTTGTTTCGTGCTCTCTTTATGGCAGTTTAATGCTCGAGGTTCGAAGTCGCTTTTTGGAGAGGGTATTGATTTCCAATGTGCACAGTGGCAGATTATTGTATGAAAAAGTCCTGTAACTCGTTATTCACTTGTGTTCCTCCCAAGTTCACCAGTAAATAAGGGGAATCCAGAGGACGAAAACTCTACAGCTCTTCATTCGGATGTCAGTGCATAAAACAATTCGAAAACCTGGCTCTCTTCTCTTAAAACAGGAACCGTCGAACTAGACTCTGTGCTAGACGAAATAATTTCGAGAAAACTACAATGGGCGACAAGACAAGTAACCCATTCTTTTGCAAGTGTTTCTATCGTACCATATAGCAATAATCCTCCGCCCCTTTGTCAGTCATCTTACGGAGTCCAAGCCAATGTTCGCTTCTGAGGTCTTGCTGAACAATTATTATCATCGTTTTCTTCATAACAGAGAGCTACAAAACAGGTTAGAAACTCAGAAGGCACTTACGAAAGTTATATGAAGTGCCTACGCTCGTACACGTGTTCAGTTGGCTTTTGTGGTATTCTTTGCTCCGCAACACACGATTCTGACGACCTTGCGTTCTTGTTTTAGCACATTTCTCAGCACCTATTCAATAAAGTTTCGATACCATCATTAACAAATGTACTCGCCTGACTGAGTTTCCAAATGCGTTGCATTAAAGAACGTCGTGTTTTCAGTGTGTCGGCTTACGCAAGAGTTAACAGTATTACGTGTCCCTCTACGTAACATCATTTACGGTACATCTCGTTTCAACATCCGGAGCTGTTCATGAAATAAAGTGGGTGTTAGCTCTTATGCGACTGATATATACACAACAAACTCTGCTACTTCCTATGACCCTAAGGGATGCGCTCCGTAAACGCAACTTGAACCAAAGAGATTCTATTGAGAACGTTATAGTGAGAACATGGGAGCTGGCTTATTAAAATTAAATTAAAAAAAAAGCCACTTCAATGGTATTTGGACTGCCATTCCATGTTTATGTTTAAACCAAGGAGCCGTCCGAAACTTTGGAACTTTGTTAGCTTTAAATAATGACAGTATTTGGAATAAGTATAGTCGTCGGGGTAAGGGTAGATGAGAGAATGAACCGTAAGACGTGAAATAATAATCATGAATTTATGATACATCCTTGTATACACATTTCTTGCACATATTTTTGAACAAAATTCTTTATGGAGCATTACAATACATAGGTGCAAATGATACTCGACGGAAGGATGTAATCTTCGCATGCTTTTTGTTCTTCATTTTCTTCAAGAGATAGGCAGAGAGTCAGAGATAATGGACAACCTCAGTGGTCTCGGTTATTGTCAGAGAAAATGGTGTATACAAATTATCCAATTAATAAGCACTTTAACACAAATAAATGGTTTCTGTAATAAGGTGAGATGGCGAATAGTTAAAAAAAATAATGGGTACAATAGAAACTACATATGGCTAGAAAATGAGAGGTAATGAGGAGATCTTGAAAAGGGCGAAGAAAAATCAGAAGTAATGGCTAAAGCTGATTAACTTACTTCGGATACCTCTACCGAATGTATGAGGACAGACGTACGAAACTAAAGTTCCTGTATTTCTGGAAGAAGAAATCGACAATAGCATGGATTACAGATAAAGAAAGATCTAGAGAGAAATTACATCAAACAATCGGAAACAAGAGACAGAAACCTTTTCAAGAAGATAATATTAAATTTAGAAGGCCTTCAACGCAGAAGAAATACGAATCGGGAACAGTATGCAAAGAAGAAAGGAAAAGGCAACATTAAGAGAAGATGTAGGAGTACTGGAAAAACAGAAAACAAGGAAAGAAGAGGAACTGAAGATATTACGTGATCCTAGTTGGTCGATACGAAAATAAAAAAGCTAATACGGTAAGGGAATCCCTTATTCGTGATTAATAAGTTAGCTACGTAAAGTATGGGTACGAAGCTTGGCATCGGTAATGCCCTTATGCCTAAAAGTTTCTGTTAAGCTAACATTTTTCACAAACAATAAGTGTTAGCGCAAAATCAGTATGCAGTGTCAAAAGGCCGTTAAGTGACCATGCTAACGGTACCTCATTCATATGTATTTCGCAAGCCATCGTATGGAACGTGCTGAGGTTATCCTGTACCACCACAAGTAATTCCTTTCCTGTTCCACACGCAAGTAGAGCCAGGAAAAAACGACTATCTGTATGCCTCTGTATGAGCCTTAATATTTTGTGTCTTACCATTGTACGCGCAATGTATCTCGGCGGCAGTAGAATCGATTGGCAGTCAGCTTCAAATGCTGGTTCCCAAAATTTTCTCAGTAGTGTTTCTCGAAAAGAACGTCACCTTCCCTCCAGGGATTACCATTTCAGTTCAAAAATGGCTCTGAGCACTATGGGACTTGACTTCTGAGGTCATCAGTCCCCTAGAACTTAGAACTACTTAAACCCAACTAACCTAAGGACATCACACACATCCATGCCCGAGGCAGGATTCAAACCTGCCGCCGTAGCGGTCGCGCGGTTCCAGACTGTAGCGCCTAGAACCGCTCGGCCACCCAGGCCGGCGACGAGTACTCATCGTCTAGGACAACATACTGGGTTCTAATAACACTCAACGCCCAAGATTACATATATATTTCTTTATTTCAAACACGCGGTTTAGACAGACTTTGCTGTCATCTTTAGATCTTTAAAAAGCTGTTTGTTATGAAACGTGTTAATTACGTTATACCTGACGACAAGTTGTCATGTGGTTAAAAATGAGGACATTAAACAACGTCCGTAATATATATCGCTCTCAGATGTTTGTTACGTCACAAGCAGTTGTGCTACTGTGTAATGCGTTTTTGTGACGTAACAAACATCTCTGAGCGATATATATAATATATATTGGTTTTTGGCGACACAACTACTTGGCGTGAAGTCTAACGTAGGGCAACATTTAAAAATATGAAAACTATTTAACACCTGAAGATACAGTAAAATCTGCAGAAACAGGTCGATTTAAATAAATGAATATTTATGCAATCTTCGCTGTTGAATGTCTGTGGAAGTAAAACAATCGCTCCGCTGGTCTACTGAAAATGAGAAAATTCAGTCGTACTGGGTTTTTGTACGAAGAGACATCTCCTGCGATAGGGCTTAGAGCACCCACGGGGGGAAAAAAACGGCGCAGGAAATTGAAAAAAGAAGTCCTTTTATGCTGTCTGGTACCTTACTTTGTTCCAGCCCGGCACCAACCATGTGTCGATCCCCTTCGACCTCCACTCTCGTGACACGATAAAATGCCACACACACGCACAGACACACGACTGCCGCTACGAATAATTCCAGCACCGCAGACGAACAGGTGTTGGCGACAGCTCGCCGTAACCAATACTGAGGCCGACTTCCGCCTCGGCGGCGCGTCCCTTTTGCCGCGTCGTTATTCGGGTGACGGACGCCTTACCTTGGGCGCCGGCGGACGGGTGACCTCTGGCGGACGTATGGGTCCTCCCCCGCACCGCGTTGCCGTTACTCCGGCCGCCGCCTGGACCCACGGCCCGCAGATAACGAGGATCCGCCCGGGCTAGAGAGGCGGTGGCCACCCCTGCAGCGCCACACATCCTGCCCCCACTGTGTGCTGCCCGCACGGCCGACCTGTCCCGCCTCCCATAGATAAGGCGACGGCCCGGCAGCTGCTGCGGTTACTCGCGAGCGGCAGATGCCGACCTTGGCTGTACGCTGTCTCCTGAAACCTCCAGAGAACCTCAAGGTCGGACACGAGTGGCTGATGAAGTGCACTAACGCGTGGATCGAGCGGTGTTCCAGACTCCAGCTGGACACTCTAACAATACCAACACTTGCAAAGTAGGTTAGAAATCAGATTAATAATGTAGATCACGCAGCATATGTTCTCTTTATCTGGCAACAACAAAGTTATTGAAACTTCCTGGCAGATTAAAATTATGTGCCCGACCGAGACTCGAACTCGGGACCTTTGCCTTTCGCGGGCAAGTGCTCTACCATCTGAGCTACCAAAGCACGACTCACGCCCGCTCCTCACAGCTTTACTTCTGCCAGTATCTCATATCCTATCTTCCAAACTTTACAGAAGCTCTCCTGCGAACCTTGCAGAACTAGCACTCCTGAAAGAAAGGATATTGCGGAGACATGGCTTAGCCACAGCGTGGTGGATGTTCCAGAGTTCGAGTCTCGGCCCGGCACACAGTTCTAATCTGCCAGGAAGTTTCATATCAGCGCACACTCCGCTGCAGAGTGAAAATCTCATTCTGGAATTTTTGACTTGCTGTTCACGATCCACATTTTTATTAAACTTCTTGCAAATTCACATACACTACTTCTTAATTGCACATCATCAAGAAAACAGTTTTGTATCAATCTTGATATATTTAATTTCCACTTTAACAAAACACAAGACTTGACTGTTCTTTTACAGAGCGAAATAACAACTTAACTTCTGCAAAGTGAAACAAAGACTGCTCTAGGTTACAAGTAAGTCAAAGATTATGAAAGTCTCACAGAAATGAATACACACAAGAACCATATCACTGTAATATATCGATACATGGTGTTTGTGGTGTTTTCCAGACTGCTAAAACCTATCGTAGTGACATTCAGCTACGTTTCTGAATCGAAGGGAAGGTACCACAGCTACATTGAAATGTTTCGTAGAGCGATTAGTAAGTGACTGGTTGTCCTTCACTTTACCACTTGTATTTTTAAATACTGGATAAGCCGGCGACCCTAAATAACAAGTAATCTTCCACTGAGATGACAAAAGTCATCGTATATCTCGTAACTCCGCGTAGGACCTTATTTTGAGCAGCGTAGTGCAGTATCTCGACGTACAGTGGTCAGGTATTTTCACCTGCCTCGAGATGACTGGGTGTTTGTGTTGTCCTCATCATATCATCATTATTCATTCGAATGGTGAGATTAGACTGAGCAAAGGTTAGGAATTTGTACGGGCGCTCATAACCACGCAGTTGAGCGCCCCACAATTCAATCATCACCACCATCATCACTGGAAAAAAAGCGCAGGTGACGCCTGTATATAAGAAGGGTAGAAGGACGAATCCTCAAAATTACTGACCAATATCCTTAACATCGGTTTGTTGTAGGATTCTCGAACATATTCTCAGTTCGAATATAATGAATTTCGTTGAGACAGAGAAGTTGCTGTCTTTGCATCAACACGGCTTTAGAAAGCATCGCTCCTACGGAACGCAACTCGCCCCTTTTTTTACATGATACCTTGCGAACCATGGATGAAGGGTATCAGCCGGATGCCATATTCCTTGACTTCCGGAAAGCGTGTGACTCGGTGCCCCACTCCAGACTCCTAACAAAAGTAAGAGCATATGGGATTGGTTCCCAAATTTGTGAGAGGCTCCAAGACTTCTTAAGTAATAGAACCCAGGACGTTTTCCTCGATGGTGAGGGTATCATGTGGAGTGCCCCATGGAAGTGTAGTAGGTCCGCTGTTGTTTTTATCTACATAAATGATCTTTTGGATAGGGTGGATACCAATGTGTGGCTGTGTGCTGATGATGCTGTGGTGTACGGGAGGGTGTCGTGTTGAGTAACTGTAAGAGGATACAAGATGACTTGGACAGGATTTGTGATTGGTGTAAAGAATGGCAGCTAACTCTAAATATAGATAAATGTAAATTAATGCAGATGAATAGAAAATAGAATCCCGTAATGTTTGAATACTCCATTAGTAGTGTAGCGATTGACACAGTCACGTCGATTAACTATTTGGGCGTAACACTGCAGAGCGATATGAAGTGGGACAAGCGTGTAATGGCAGTTGTGGGGAAGGCGGATAGTCGTCTTCGGTTCATTGGTAGAATTTTGGGAAGATGTGGTTGATCTGTAAAGGAGACCGCTTATAAAGCACTAATACGACCTATTCTTGAGTACTGCTCGAGCGTTTGGGATCCCTATCAGGTCGGATAGAGGGAGGACATAGAAACAATTCAGAGGCGGGCTGCTAGATTTGTTACTGGTAGGTTTGATCATCACGCGAGTGTTACGGAAATGCATCAGGAACTCGGGTGGGAGTCCCTGGAGGAATCGCTACTGAGGAAATTTAGAGAACCACCATTTGAGGCTGACTGCAGTACAATTTTACTGCCGGCAACTTAGATTTCGCGGAAAGACCACAAAGATACAGGGAACAGGGAGAGAAGATGCTAGTTGTGGTACGAGATACCCTCCGCCACGCACCGTATGGTGGATTGTGGAGTATGTATGTAGATTTAGATGTAGATCACCATCATCATCATCAACGTAACGTGGACTCAACAAGTCGTCTGATTTCCCCTGCAGAAACACTGTGTCACGCTGCCTCCGTAGCCGTCTGTAATAGCGAAAATGTTGCCGGTATAGGTAACACGAAGTGACCTTCCGAATATGTCCGATAAATTTTCGATGGGATTTATGTCTGAGGATTTAAACAGCTTGATCATTGCCTCCAAATGTCGAGAATGTTCTTCAAACCAACTGCGAACAGTAGTGGCACGATGACATGACATCGTTATTCGGAAACATGAATTCCATGTCAAATGTTCTCTAAGTGACCCAACCCAACCATTTCCAGTCGATGATGGGTTCAACTGGACCTGAGGACCCAGTCTATTCCATCTAAACACATCCCACACCATTGCGACACCACCACCAGCTTGCTCAGTGCCTTGATGACAACCTGGGTCCATGACTTCGTAGGGCCTGTGCCACACTTGAACCCTACCATCAGCTCTTACAACTGAATTGGGATTCATCTGACCAGGCGACGATCTTCCAGTCGTGTAGTGTCCAACGGACATGGTGACGACCCCGCAAAAGATGCTGCAGGCCACGTCGTACTGTTTGTAAACGCACTGGCGTCGGTCGGCTGCTGAGTTGGGTTGTTTTGCGGGAGGAGACCAAACTGTGAGGTCGTCGGTCTCATCGGATTAGGAAAGGATGGGTAAGCAAGTCAGCCGTGCCCTTTCAAAGGAACCATCCCAGCATTTACCTGGAGCGATTTAGGGCAATCACGGGAAACCTAAATCAGGACGGCCGGATGCGGGATTGAACCGGCGTCCTCCCGAATGCGAGTCCAGTGGGTCGTCTGCTGCCATGTCCTGTTAACATCACACTTCCCCGTTCTGTCCTGACGGGTACGTTCGTTGTACGTTGCAAATTGTTTTGTGCGGTTATTTCATGCAGTGTTGCTTGTCTGTTAGCACTGACAGCTCTACACAAACGCCGCTCTTCATAGAAGTTACTTGAAGGACGTCGGCCATGCTTTGTCAATGGTGAGAGATATGTCTGAAGTCTGGTGTTGTTGGTACACACTGGACACGGTGGAAGTCGCTCTCTTGGTCCGCGCGTCTTCACCTGTCGGAGGTTCGAGTCCTCCGTCGGGAATGGTGTGTGTGTGTGTGTGTGTGTGTGTGTGTGTGTGTGTGTGTGTGTGTGTGTGTGTGTGTGTGTGTGTGTGTTTGGTCTCCTAAGACCTTGCCACAAAAGATAGCCCTGTGAATCTCGGAATATTGAATTCCAGAGTGATTTCGTAAATGGAATGTCCCCTGCG
Organism: Schistocerca gregaria; assembly: GCF_023897955.1. Taxonomy (NCBI): domain Eukaryota; kingdom Metazoa; phylum Arthropoda; class Insecta; order Orthoptera; family Acrididae; genus Schistocerca; species Schistocerca gregaria. The sequence continues at coordinate 167,336,181 of NC_064929.1, read as the reverse complement.
TCCAGCTCCGCACTCAGAGTCTGTCAATTCCTGTCGTGAGGCGATAATCACGTAATAAGCTTTTCGTCATGAGTCACCTGAGTACAAATGACAGCTCTGACGAAGCACTGCCCTTTTATATCCCGTGTGCGCGATACTACCCCCATCCGCGTTTGTGGATATCCCTATCCCATTACTTTCGTAGCCTCAGTGTATGGAAGGCGCGGTATTCCTGCCTCCACGTAGCCACCCAGGGTAAACTTTATCAGTGGTATCTCTAAATCATAGAGAACATTTTTTGCTTAGGTGTTACCGTCACTTACTGATACCAAATGACCCAGCAAGTTCACTCTCATGGTAACTCGGGGAGGAACAGCATACTGGGCCACAACGGGATTGTTATGCTTTCTAGCCTGGAGGACGCTGCAGCCTAATACAGTGACACGTAGCCGTGTGTCAGAATGGGAGAGAAGATGCAACAACTACTTTCTCTTACTGAACGGTTGTCCTTCTTGCTACCACCTGCATTTTTAACCTCAAATTAGTCCATTAATTCTCAATTATATCGCCTTACATGACTTATAATCGGTATGCATTCGACAGCGTGCGTATCTGATACGGTCGAGAAGGACGGGCATGATAAAATTTTGATGTACTTGTACGCCGGCTTATGTTGGTGAGAAAAAGTTGGGGTGATGCGTTTTGAATATCCCTTGAGCTGGGGGCCCGTTTGTATACCCAACAAAAGGATCGTCTTAGTGTGTCTACCCTACAGTACTGAGTCAAAATATGAACGTTTACACTTCCTCCATTTTAAGCAAATGGACGCGATTGGTTGCTTCTTTTTGCATTCGATATGCCTGCGGTGGGGTCAATAAGACGGAGGCACTATTAGTTCATTGGCGTTTCCAGGGAAAACACCACAAAAAGCTTTTGCATGTCCATCCTTATAGCAGGAGGTCTCTGTGACGACGGCCGCTTAGTATCGCGACAAAAATTAAAATCACCTGCAATCCTTATGATTTTATTCTATTTTGTCGCTACCAGTTTCGAAGCTTCATTGCGTCATCTTCATGCTGTTTTGATGCGGTACAGATTGATATGATCCCCATGCATAACCCTTCAGTTGCCAGCATTATTGGATTCGCAGATAATGTCAGCACTGCAACTATCAATTGCCAACCAATTGATGGTTAGAGCGCTGACACATTATCTGCGAATCCAGTAAGTTCTATGTTTTCGCCATCCACAGCAGGCCACAATCGAGGCGTGAATTTCGCGACGACTACGCACATCAAATGGTTGAAATTTTTACGATATATTACTGAGATCCAGATCTAGAACAAACTTGAAGATTTTCTTCATGTCTGTATCCGTGTCCTAGATCCAGAGAGTCATCCCACTTGTACACGTAGAATACGCACTACAATTCCGGCGTGTGACGAAAAGTTAGTTTAAATGTGTCTCCGTTATCATGTGGGAACACCATGTAGTAGTAATGAAGCACTTGCAAAAGTTATTTGTATCTAAACCCCAGTATGTGGTCTAATACTAATTCTGCATTATTTCAGTTCCACACGACTAACTAAGCCAAATTTTACTGACCATTACATTTTCATGTGAGTTACATGTCGTGCTGCAGCAGAGGAAAGAAAGGAACGAGATGAGAAATGGTCGTATCGGAGTACAAAAAAAATGCAAACATATATATATTTATTTAAAAGATTCTGACTGAAGCGTATATAACCACGTGCTTTATTCTGCCTTCCTCAGCACCTGTAAAATTTGTTCCAAAACTTTTGGCATGCGAACAAACTCGTACTTTTTTATCGTGGGAAAGAACAAAACAGTGGCAGCGGGGAAGAGACGAAAAAGAAATACATACACGAAGATAGTACGCAGTGACATTGAACACTGGGGCGTGTACTCTAGAGAGAGGTCGACGTTGTAGCTCATCCGAAATGTGTTGCAATGTGTTCAGGTCGGGAATCTGACTAGGCCAGTCTATTGCAGTAATGTTACTGTCGACCAATCACTGCCCACCGATGTTGCTTTATGACAGGGTGCATTGTCATGTTGATCACAATCATCGTCTACGAAATACTTCTCTACTGTAAGCAGTGAGCAACGCTGTATAATGTGTTTATACTCTTCAGCATTTAGCGTTTTCTTAATGGCAATAAGAAGACCACACCCTAACCACGTAAAACGCCCCTCTACCGTTAAACCAACTCCTGCGTACTTCAAAATTGGCGCTCCACATGATGGTAACACACACACCATGCATTCGCCAAATCCAGACTCTTCCATCGGATTATTACAGGGTACAGCGTGATTCCAGTCACCCACTTTCCATTGGTCGCTTACCACTGACAATTGAAATCTAAGGTTTATGACGAACTACTCAACCGTTGCTTTTAACTAGCTGAGCGACCAGTCACAGCGATACCTGGACTGCTAATTTCATGAGATTGTCCAAAATGCTCGACGGTTTCTATACATCAGCACATGAGGTCTGCGTGGTCTTGGTTTAGCTGCGATTGTTCTTTCGCGTTTCCACTTCACTGTCAAAACAGTCGGCTTCGGCAGCTTTAGAAGGGTTGCAATATCCCTGATGGTTTGTTACTCAGGTGACATTCAGTGAATATTCCACTTTTGAAATAATGCACCTCTCCTAAGCTACCCATTCGGCTGTTATTGTTTCCCTACTGACAACACTATACTCCCCACGTTTTATACTGTCAGGTCCGCTTCTAGTGGTCAGTTCCTCATCACATAGGAGTGTCTGGACACTTGTGACCAGATACTATATGTTAACTTTTTATTTTTTTCCGTGCTTGGAGGAATCTCCAGCTTGACCCTTACTTGACATTCATTGTGTGTAGCTGTTCTCTGTATGTTAAACGCTAGCACTGAGTAGACGCATTATCAGCAGCACTCTGCATCTTATATCTCCGTCCACGACCCATGGTAGTTAAAGTCCGCCAGTGTTGCCCGCAGCAGTCAGGTCACCAGGCGTCACCGACTTCCCCGACCTGCGTTTGACTGTCATAAACTTGACAGTAAGAGGCTGAATGTGTAACTGCTGCCAGAGTTTTTATCAATGGGAATACTGAGAGGGCTGCAAAACCACATCTCTGCACACGATCTGTGAAAACCAAGTCATACTGTAGCACTTAACCCTACCTCTATCATTTCAATGTAATAAGCTTTTACGTAATTAACAGAAAAACCTTTCTCTGTTTCATATATGATATACCCCAACAGAACAAATAGTCATGTTACAGGAAAATCTATGTATAACCCTCTTAATAAAATTTAGTCTACTTTCCAAACTGAAGTGCACTATGGGAGGATAGTCCTGTCAATAGGAAAAGTTAATCAATAGAGTTACCCCTTCTACACGCTTTGACCGTGTGATGTGTCTAATAAACGTGTAGATCAGACTATTCAATTATTTTCTCTAGATTTTACCCATCGGTTAAATAGAAATTCAGTATGAATAATATTATACTGTAGCTAGGACAACTCAGTTCCAAGTTCATCCAGTGATTTAAAACATGTACTAATGGTAGCCAGATTATACAGGCAATGATACAGTGAAGTATTGGAAAAGCAGAAATATGAGTTTTTTCGTACTTTCCCCCTACTGTTGAGTTTGCCGCTTCAAATCAATATTACTCCACGTAAACAAAGTTGTAGAAGACGCTGGAATTTCTTTTTGGTTACTGCACCCTTACATTTTAAGTTTTTAAAAGAGAGAAAGCCCAGTAAATAACATCAGGGAGGCTAGAAAAATTTGACTAGGGGGAACATATAGAAAATCATTTTCTATAATAAACAGAATTAAATACTAAAATATTTAGATACGGAGGCACAAACTTTTTATAGTCATCGTTTCACTTCTAGAAAACCTCTTTCGTACTGGAATTTACTTTCAAAAGCTATTACTCTTTGAACTAACTCTGTATAGTCATTTAACAGATTCTATTAACTTGGCTACACTGTGATTGAATTTTTACGTAAGCAAACTTTTACTACAACACTTCGTACTTGTGAAGAAAACACAAAAACAATTTAAATGGTGCCTCTTTATACTGACTTGGCATTTTGTAAGTCTGTAAAATAGAATACCCGGATTCATTAACCACCATGATGGAACCCTATGTAGGTGTATGATTAGGATGAAGTAACAGGGGAACCACTTTCTTTGAAGTTCAAGAATGATTATTGAAACACAATTTCAATTTGGTTCAAGCTGTACTAAAGTAAATTTACTATAAAAAAAAGTCTTATCTGGTGGCTGTAGGCTTGGGTGTGGCGAGCAAATAGTGGCGGCTACATTACCCACAGTATGGCCTGCAAGTCCCTTCCTGTATGGGCTTAATTACCCTTCCTGGCGTCGTTCAGTTCTACGTACATTAGCCCAACAACTCGCAGCTGTGCCGTAAGCCGTTTGCAGCCTCCATCCGAGGCATTTTGTGCGAACTCGCAGGCAAAGCTAGCTTCTCCTGCTCCACAAAGGTGTTGCCTCAATGACTGCTGCCTACATACTGTGTGACTCACTTCACGCGCTTGCTCTAGGTAGAGCGAAAATTCGCCCTTGCTACCTTTTCCACTCCCCAGAGACACTTGCGTTTCAAACAAAAGCACACTGGCTTTTACATAACACCTTTTATTATTATTAGGAGTGACCATTTCTGAAATTGTCAGATTTATGTCAACATGAACAATTTATACACACAAACAGTACACTTTACTTTACATACACAGAAAAATTAGTACCAATCTCCAAAAATTTTTAAAGCAAAAAAATTATAAAAAATGGAATGAACAATAAACAAATATGTTGAGCCATATTTGAAATGTATTGCTCTTGTTAGAATCGGCCTTGATGACTTTTAGTGTGTGACTTGCAGTTTGCGATGAACGTGGGCCTATCTCGCATTTCCTGTACGCTACCATGAACTGATTCGTAACCCAAATGAGTCAAGAAGTTCTCATTTATCCGGCACTTAACTATTTTTTGTGGTTTCAAGAATAATGTGTGAGCGAAATATTTGTCTGATACGGGCGTGTGCATCACGTGATTCATGTAACACTAACTCTGATGTTCCTTGTAACAAACAGTATTCTTTGTACTTTGGAATGAAATTATACGCGCATTGATGCTTTGTGTAGCAATGATGTAGGAACATAGCGTCATACCTTGAGCACGATGGTTACGTAGCCTATAGACATTTCTCATGTTGTACAAATAGTTATGAAAGAACAAAATCGTTTGTATTATTCAGATTGCTTTCAGGCTCCAGGAGAAAAATTTCCCTGGAGAAGTTAGTGTCCGATGTTCTGTCAAAATGTTGTATTGTCATTTTCTTACAGTAAGATGTCCAGAGTTATGGTCGATAGCCCAGTGACAGTACATGTTTTGCCTATGAGTTCATGGAATTAAATGTTAGAATCAGTGATGAGAAAACCACTAGAAAATTATTTCAGATGCCGAAATATATCGTGGCCGGCCGATGTGGCCCAGTGGTTCTAGGCGGTTCAGTCCGGAACCGCGCTGATGCTATGGTCACAGGTTCGAATCGTGCCTCGGCTATGGATGTGTGTGGGTCCTCAGGTCAGTTAGGTTTAACTAGTTCTAGGTCTAGGGGACTACAGACGTTAGATGTTCAGTCCCACAGTGCTTTGAGCCATTTGTACTCGTTTCTGAGCCAAAATCTGTGTGTTGCGCGTGATATTTATGTCTGTATTGAGTTATTCCTGAGGAGCAGATAGCCTTTTTTTTTCGTTTTTTGTTTTGAAGGATCAGGTGATTCCTATGAGGACCGCTTATGTACACTACTTTAAACTTTTTACATGCTGACACCATTGAACCCTTTCCCTTCTCCCTCTCACGGTCAACATGACAAAACACACCACACGTTATGCACACTCATCAGGACCATTCACTCAGTGACACTTAGGCAGCAGGATGAAATGTGCTCAATGGTACGAGTAAAAAATACTTTCTCGATTTATCTCAACGTCTAAGGGGCAACCAAATTTATTATGCCGTCAGACGACTACAATTTCTTAAAGCTGTGGAAAATACCGTATGTATCTTCTAGACACATCTATGGCAGTGTCATCTTCATGTTCAAGTAAAGCGTGCTATATTTGTAGTTGCGCAATAGTAGTACACCGAAAGACTATGGTTTCCTAAGTTCTTCTGAAGACCGAGTGTAAGGTACCGCGTTGTAAATACAACACGGCTGCTCTCTTTGGCGGCAGTATCCAGACATTTTTTCCCCCCGAACTAGCCGCTCTACTATCACCGATGCAAGCCGGGCTCGCCGCTAGGCGGGAGTCGCAGTTTCTAACGTGAGCTCGCATCGTCAGGAATGCGGAGTGTCGCCAGTAACTCGGGGGCCTTATTGTAACCCGCTGCTTGTCCCGGCCGCCGGCCGTCGTACCTGTTAGTTTACTGTGTTCCGGGGTTCCGGCCGCCCGTGTTACCGCTTAAACGAATCACCTCCACCGGCTATAATCTCCGTGAATCTCGTCCGATTCCGTTTCACAGACAGCTGCCTCCCCGCCACAAATGCAGCGCTCTTGCGTTGTATATTCATGAACTCCAGCTATTTTATACGCGTTTCCTTTAGAATTACTCCGTCCAGATAAACATCTGCCCGTAGCAGCCCTCATATACCACGATACATGGCGTCATTCCTAGACTGTCCGATTTTTCCGCTTCATTTGACATTTGTAATGTCGCTCGAATCAGTATTTTTTTGTTCTGCCTGTCATTTAAAGTAGTTCACAGTATTTCGTGACATCTGTTTTCCATACATAGTAAGTTCGAATGTTACGTTACTTCGAAGTCGATTCTGTATTCCATCTTTCACAAAACTCATGAAAATATCGGTGTCGCTTTCTTTCTTTAATTTAAAAACCCGTAAATTAAATGATAGCACAACATTTACAGATAACTAATCTGCATTTGTCCATAAACCAAAAGGTTCTCTAACATCTTACCAGTTTCTGTCAGTGACAACTATAATCAACGGCCCCCTCACTTTAACATAGACGCAGAGCCAAAAAGTATTGAAAAACAAACATCAGTGTTCCCTATTGCCACAACATTACTGTCATCACATATGTGGTAAAGGCAAATTGCACTGCTTTTTCCTTTATTCATGTTTCGTTATCTTGTTGTCTCCTTACAAAATAATGCATCCAATTTGAGCAGTTTTCTCACTTCATATACTGTATAGATGCAGTATTTTAACGACATATCTAGCTCATGCAGACAAAAGTGCAGCTATACATTCCTTCTGCATTATTATTGTTGTCATTTATTGACATCTATAAATAACAGCCTCGTTGTGTATGCTTGCTCATAACGCTAGTAGTCTCATATAAAATAAGTGTACGAATAAAAAAAGGAATAAAAATAAAACATTTTAACATAGTATCCAATTCCTGTGAACGAATGGCTACTAAATTTTGCTAATGAGGTACTGTAATAGTTATTTGAGTACAGTAACAAAAGAAAAAGTAGTAGTGAACTATGAAATTGGAAATTAATTGATGAAGAAATGTTACAGTAACACTGATATTGTCACAGGTTCATAACAATACCCTAAAGAAAAATTGAGGTGGTGGAATTATAATATCTAATGGAGAAGGAAGTACTTTAAGCCAGTTGTAGATTTACAGATATTGAATTGGAAAGACCAGTAATGAGTGAAGATTTGACACTGCGAACGGTAGGATTTCAACACATTTAGTTTAAATGACCACCTTTCACAAGCACAGGTGGGCATTTCCTTTGAAGCATAGAGGAATGAGCAGAGAGGTGTAAAAACTCGCGCTACATCTCTAAGGGAGCAAACATCTCTGATGGATAGATAATAAAAGATGCATATCAAAATATGACTTATATAGGTTTTGGTTAAATTTCCTGTATAATTAGCACCCGGGATTTCAATTAAGGAGGAACTGCAGTTTTCAACAGTGCACGATTGCCGAAACGTTGTGACCCAAGACGGTTCTTGAATTGTACCGAAGGTTATTATGACATCGTGTAAGATAAGTGTTGTGAAATAGACTTTGGAGAGTCCTAGATCGGAAAAAAATGTTTGGGCAGATCCTGGGAAGCTTTAAGGACGTGCATTCTTCTGCATTAATGCTCCTTGTTTCAATGTTTCGTATAGTAGATCATAGAATGCACGTTTCGATTTGCAAAGTGTTCAACGGAACAGGTCAGAAATACTGGTGTTCGTGGCACCATTAAAATGGCCAACTACCACCGACACCCCAACCACAACTACCACCACGACACAACCAGCAGCACCACAAGTGTCGTCGTCGTCGTCGTCGTTGTCGTCGTCGTCGTCGTCATCATTATTTTCACGCCCTCTGTCGGACAAATGCTTTTTCCAGATTTTTCCGCATCAACACTGCTCATACATGTTTTCGAATGTATTTCCACCTTTTGTTGGATCATTGTTTTGGTTTTCTGCTATCTTCTAGAATTGAACTAAAGCTTCTTTGGTCCAACTAACATCAATTTATATGGATTCGTTGTTCCTCCAGCTGCATTTCGTTTTCATAACGTTCGTAAATACATTGTGAAGTTCAGACTGTTCTCTCATAAATTTGTTTGTTTTTCTTTAGGCTGTGTAAAAAATCCAGGTACGACTGCTTTCCGTGAAGAACTTATTATATTGCTTTTATTCAGCTAATCTTCAGTCATAATCTCCTGTTTATAATCAGTCAATAAGGCAAAAATATGTCCTGCTTAAAATGCAGTGGCAGTCGCGCCATTATTTCAAGGTAAGAGTACTTACTGAAGGTTAGACGAGAAGATTGAGCACCAAGTAATGAATCGAGGCGAGAGAAAAAATCCTTTTAACTTCATAAGAATAAAAAATAGTTACGTTGACAGAAAACAATCTGAGGTATCGAAAAGTGGTTAATTTTTTATTGGATGAAAAATGTATGTATGTGTGTGTGTGTGTGTGTGTGGGGGGGGGGGGGGGGAGGGAGGAGCGTAAAAACAACTGTAGACAAATACTAATGTTTCACAGCTAAGAATGTCGCAACTGGAGGAATGTATCAGCACAGCCTTCGCTTAACAGTAAAACGTCAGAAAGTAAAATTTCGTTTCGAATGAAGCACATGCTGTCTTTAGAAGGACTACATGTGTTACAACGCTTCCCCGGGCTCCAAGTGTGTGATAAGAAACTCAAGACACAAGAGATAAAAGTTTGGGAAAATGAGAAAATTCCCTAGTTCATAAGGTATAGTGACATATTAGGAGAATATAAATACGGACCAAACAATGTAGTCTATCAGTGTAGAGAACGCAAAATATTCCAGAGAGGATACCATCCAAGGAACTAACCCAAAACCAGCTCGCAATACTCCTGCAGATACAGGCGACTGAAGCACCTGATCACAACTGGTTAGGTATGGACGTGAATTTCTACTCACGAAGTGGACAGGGCTGTGGAGTTCCGTTCAGGGTCATCGGACACATGTGTTCATGTGTTACACCAATTGTAGCTGCATCCCCACAAAAATCGGATTGCACATTGACTCAAAATAATTATTTACTTATTTCCAATATTCACACTTGACTCTGTGCGTAAAGAGCTGCGGCATTGTTTCACACTGATGGCTTCAAGTAAAGCGGGAACTGCGTTTTTTCATCCGATTATGCATACGACATGCGGGAAGGAATAAAGGCAAATAGCTGACAAACATTCCGGATAAATGCGCACGCGCGCGCGCGCGCGCGCGCGCTTGTGTGTGTGTGTGTGTGTGTGTGTGTGTGTGTGTGTGTGTGTGTGTGTGAGTGCGCGCGTACTAGTACGTGTAAGTGTGTGTGTTTTCCTTTACCCTTGAATAGCTGCTTAGGTATGTCCCACTTACTGCGAGCACTCGTACTAAATGCATATCGTAATACAATTTACAAAAGCAGAATAATAGTTTACGGGTTCATAAATAATGCTTAACACAACTGATACATGTATTTCCAAAGACAGAAACCTATCACTAGCGAAGTGTTTACTTTCTACCTGTTTCTTAACTTCACGCTTGCCGTTAACTTGGTCTTTTATTTCTAGTCATACAGCTGAATATGGCAGCAAGTGGTGCTAAGAATTGCATCTCCGTGAGCGCAATAACGAAGAAAAGGTCAGAATTTTATCAGATACAGTATTCCCACGTAATGTGAACGCTGACCGAACCGACACCTCTAGAACACTTTATAGGCAGACAGCAAGGTATTCAAGTATTTGCTCTCAAGACAATGAAATATGATAAGCACATCGAGAAAATAAACAATGAATGTTTCAGATTACATCATTCTTGTCTTGAAACAATAGACGATACAGATAACGACCATCATCAAGTCTTACAAAACGGGTGAGAGGCGCTCGAGAATATCATCATTTAACTCTAGCGGAAAATTACCTTCATTTTATTTGGTGAATGGCATTTGTCAACGAATGTATGCGGAAGTGTACGATCCGATACGCGTTTAAAATGTATGGTCCCATTTATAATTCATGTAGTTCTTTTTAGATTAGATGAGCAACGGTCGACGAACTGACTGAATTATTGTGCCAAGAAATAAGTCAAACAATGAAAAGTCACGCGAGTGCAAAACCGATTGGAAACGCTGAGCATCATTAATTTCATCCTCTGATCATTTCAGTGCGTTTGATTGAATTAATATAAATTTACGTATTAGTCGATTGTCAGTAATTCGAAGGACCTCGAAAAAGACGAACAAGCGAAAGTTTAGTTTAACGACACTTTGACTGGTCCAGGAGATACCACGAAAAATTCGAAATAAGGGTTTCCTGCCCAAACAGTACGTTATAACATAGTACTGCAATTCAAACAACATTAGTTTTTCTTTATGAACGGAAGCAGGAAGTGTTTTGCTATTCGTTTTTACAATAACGAGAGGTACGTACAAATTCACGAAAATAGTAACAAAATTTTATTTTCCTAAGAATTCAATGATGTTTTTCTTCTTCACTAAGCTCCAGCGTGTCTGGTAAACAAGCTTTCCTGTTGTGACGAAAGCCGAAAAACACCATATCGACGGCTCTTAGAAGGATATACATGGAAAATGAATCAGTCTGGCCACCACAAACTTAAGCGTCATCGATATGAAATATGGAATCATCAAAACTCACATTTTTACCAATATGAGGAAGATCGCCCAGCAAGATGCAAGAAATTACTCTTCTGTGAGTATAATCCCCACATGATTGTATGTTGTGATACGTTATCATTGTTCAATAAACAAAGTACCCTCGCGAAAGAATTACCGGAACAATTGACGAAACATTCGACGTACCTAGTGTTAGCCGTTAACTTTCTGGGAGGTCTGTCATAACAATGACTTCTATTTATATAGCGTGTTTCCGTAAGAGAGTGCAAAAATTTAACAGTACGTCGAGGATGTTCCACTGCACAATTCGAAAGAACCTGGGACCGGAGATGTCGGCTTAAATAGATCGCAGGAATAAAATGATATTACTGTCTACTTTTTTATTTACATTGGTTGCAGTTAACTGCAAATACCAGCATTGACACAATGAACGTACCATTTATAATGTATCTTAGAAAATGGCCTGAAACTGACGACCATCAACCTCAGTGTCCGCATGACATCGGCAAACAAGCTTCTGACGTACTCTGTCAAATATTTCTGGTGTGTTTCAAATTACATCACAGGCAGCTGTAATTCTGGCAACTTATTCCATCTCTGTAGCCACTTGCGTCTCACACACAAGTGACCTCAGATATCCACTTACAAAATAATCAAGTTGATTCACCTAAGGTGACCTCGCAGGCCATGGAAAGAAGCTCCCCCTCCAATCCAGCGACTAGGAAATGCAGTATTGAGATGGTTGCGGACATCCACACTGAACTGAGACGGTGCACCGCCATGTGGTATCCACATTCTGTCGCGAACAGCCAAGAGTACGTCCTCCAAGAGCTCAGGTAGAGCTCATCGCACGAACCTCACGTTCAATTGGCCATTCAGACGGCCAGGTAAAAGATATGTCCCAATGAGATTGTCTCCTACAACGTCCACCCAGATATTCACAGGAAAACGTACTTAATGGTGTGAGTCTACTACAGCGTGAGGGATTTCCTCATTCCACTAGTTCAAATAAAACCTGGTCAGTGAACTGCACGATTTGGAGGAAATACGATCGACCAATCTGTTCTTGGATAAACCAGTGGCATACTGCGACCCTTGGTGCAAAGTCAGTCAGAAGCATTGTGGGTCATACGGGTATAATTGATGTTCGTGGAGTACTCGCCACACATTAATATGTGCAGCGCCCATTGCAATACAACGAGTGCTTGTGTTGGGTTCCGCTGCAACACGTCCCAGCACCTCTTCAAAATTGGGTGTGCGAGTCATCCCCATGTGGCCAGGACCCTCGTCTCTTCCTAAACATTCGTCTATCGGGGGAAATAACACTCGTCGTAACGGAGGGCACCTGTCAGGAAGTCGTTCCCCGTACAACCTTTCAGCAACGAGAGCATTGCAACGTACTTTCCAATGCACAATGTGCATGAAACTTCCTGTTAGATTAAAACTGAGTGCCCGACCGAGACTCGAATTCGGGACCTTTGCCTCTCGCGGGCAAGTGCTCTACCGACTGAGCTACCGAAGCACGACTCACGCCCGGTACTCACAGCTTTACTTCTGCCAGTATCTCGTCTACAACATTCCAAACTTAACAGAAGCTCTTCTGTGAACCTTTCAGAACTAGCACTCCTGAACGAAAGGATTTTGCGGAGACATGGCTTAGCCACAGCCTGGGGGATATTTCCAGAATGAGATTTTCACTCTGCAGCGGAGTGTGCGCTGATATGAAACTTCCTGGCAGATTAAAACTGTGTGCCCGACCGAGACTCGAACTCGGGACCTTTGCCTTTCAAGGGCAAGTGCTCTACCAACAGGGCAACCAAAGCACGACTCGCACCCCGTCCCCACAGCTTTAATTCCGCCAGTACCTCGTCTCCTACCTTCCAAACGTTACAGAAGCTCTCCTGCTAACCTTGCAGAACTACCACTCCTGAAACAAAGTATATTGCGGACACACGGCTTAGCCACAGCCTGGGAGTTGTTTCTAAAATGAAATTTTCACTCTACAGCGGAGTGTGCGCTGGTATAAAACTTCCTGGCAAATTAAAACTGTGTGCCGGAGCGAGACTCGAACTCGGGACCTTTGCCTTTCGTGGGCAAGTGCCCTGTCGAGCTATCCAAGCAGGACTCACGCCCCGTCCCCACAGCTTTAATTCCACCAGTACCTCGTTTCCTACCTTCCAAAGCTTTCAAAGCTGTGGAGACGAGACGTGAGTCGTGCTTGGATAGCTCAGTGGGAAGAGCACTTGCCCGCGAAAGGCAAAGATCTCCAGTTCCTGTCCCGGTCCGGCACACAGTTTTAATCTGCCAGGAAGTTTCATACCAGCGCACACTCCGCTGTAGAGTGAAAATTTCATTCCACAAGGTGCATGTCGGTGAGTTCTGCGAAACTGTCCCGGTACTGCTCCGTCGTATTGAACTGCACGTCTCTGAATAGCACTGAGTAATGAATGGGTCTGTAAACAAAACCTGCTTCATGACTTCCTAGTGTTCAGGCTCGTCCTGCTTGTTTTCTTGCACAAAATAAGGAATGTGCATGTAAAAAAAAAGCACAGAACGTGAAAACGTCTACACATGTTGGTTGTAAATAAGCTGGGAAACAGTAATGCTAGACAAAGTGGTAAACAAGTTTACTTCCAAATCTCCTTAAGTTGGCGTCTTAGACCCCAGGTTCCCTACCGCAAATTGTTCAGTGGAGGATTCTCTATGTCCTGTTATATTTTTTGCACGGTCTTACGGATACAGCCCGTTGTGTGTGCTAAAACACACAGTATTTCTTCGACTTACGAGATCATTTCAAAATAAGAGGAGTAGGGGAGAGGGGGATTAATAACTAGTTCGAATTATTGAGCTTCTACTTAGCATGAGCCGACTGTAAAGCCACTGCGTGCCACTGTCTAAGATGGATAGTTCGCATAAGTACTGGTGAGGTGCTGAATCGAATACGGAAGAAATTAATTAATTTGTATAAACTGTCTAAAGGAAGGCTTCATTCTCTCCGTTGGTTCGAAAGCGGAGAATTGTCACAGTTGTGCTCCTGTCTCCGTCGACACTTGAGACTGTGTCGTCTTCCGCTGCCCACGTCGAGAGAAATGGCGCAGTGGTAAAGCATTCGGCACGGATTTGGGAGCGCCAGGGTTCAATACCTCGTCGTGTCATATACATCTAAATTTTTCTGTGATTTCATCAAATCGCTCGAGGCAAGTACTGGGGATTGTTCTCTTGAAACGAGGCTGATAGGACTATGGATGCAGCGTCGGGAAAAGTGAGGTGGAATACCTCAATGGTTTAGACGATTGCCCGCGATAAGCATTAAATAAGTGTTCGAGTCCCTGTTTGGATAAACTCTACAGTCATATCGATATATTCAAAATCTGTATGGAAAGACGGTAAGAACGCACTGATTCAGCCTATTTTGGCACTTTTCACTGTGGCCGAACTGATGGCGGAAACCAATACCGTGGAATGAACCGAAAATATAACAGTGGAATCTGTCTTCTCACTAGCGTTGTTCCTTACAGTGCACATTTTGAAGCGGAACTTGGCCATCAGGAATTCATTTGGCTATCAAGGTACCTTAATTGAGATGTGAACATCCCAAAAACGCGTATTTTCACAATGTGCTGATTTCTGTGCATGAGGAATCGTGATAAAGTAAATGCCATCTGTATTATATGAACAGACAGCGATGAGACAAAACATTATGAGCACCTGTTTAAGTCTTCACATACCAAGTGGAGTCCTCTTATGGACCGAAGAGTGTGATTCTTGCTGATACTGCTGCAGCTGGATGAAATGGTTAATTCTTGACTCTTTTATATGCTTCTTACATCTGCGTAAGGCAAATGATTAAGGTTAATAGTTACACCCTTATATTTATGATGCACTCCTTAAAATATATGTAACTTAAAAACTCACTCGGGGTTGCGTCAGCACCCCGCTCGGTATACTACGTTACATATTTTTATGAACTTGTTATGCTTCGTTAAATGAAAGCCATAAATTATGAGAAATGACTCACAAGTAAATCTCAGATGGTGACATTCTTCAGATGCTGGATGAACGTCACGTCAGTAGCCTGATGAGGACTTTATTCCAGAGCAAGGTGAATCACAAGATAACTTAGAAATGAATTTAGAAATAAGTGACATTGCAGTGAAAATTCTCATGTGGATTCCGATGAACGGGTTGACTTTATTGCCAAGTCAAAATGAAAACAGAGAAGTTCTGTTTCCACGGCTGCTCGCTGTCGTCCGTTTAATACTTTCTAAGTATCTCCTGGGCTAATAAACGCAAGTGATCTTGCACACACAATGTTCTAAGTTTTCGACACGTTCTTTGATGAGCACGTTGTGGGTACTATGTGTACCTTCACCAATACTGAAACATCACATGTTGTTCAATATTGCAGTGCAAACGCTACTCTGAACAGAAAGAGACTCTGGAAACATTTAGATTCTCTGAATCACAGCGTTTTTTTGTGTGATGATGATTGCTAGAGCTCTTCGCTGCCGAACGCAATCAATTTTTCTATGCAGACAAACATTCGATGTTCAGTTTTTACTGTTGTTATGGCACGGAACCGATTTCCAAATATCGTTCAGTTTATTAGTTTTGACGATAAAGCGACACATCAGCAATGCTGATTTTACTTCAATATATTTCTAGATATCCGAACCGCCTAGTCTGAGCAAGTTTCTACACTACCAAGCTGATAAATTATGAAAAATATGTGGTACCCAGAAGATCCCAACTCGGCAAACAACGGAAATGACTTAGGCATCGAATGTTGATGGTTAACTGCGAATTGGTTCACCTCTGGAACACAGGTCAGCAGCGATGCTGGTTGGCAGGGAATCGAAAAGATCTCTCACGAATTTAAAACGTCTGGTCAATGGTGGGCGAGCAACTGGCTCGTCACAAAACGCCAGTCACTACTCTTGATAAACTGTGGTGTCGTGTTGAAGCTGCATGGGCAGCTGTACCTGTACCTGTACACTGTTTGACTCAATTCCTAGGCGTAGCAAGGCCGTTATTACGGCCAGAGGTGGTTGTTCTGGGTACTGATTTCTCAGGATCTATGCACCCAAATTGGGTGAAAATGTAATCACATGTCAGTTCTAGTATAATGTATTTGTCCAATTACCCGTTTATCATCTGCATTTCTTCGTGGCGTAGCAATTTTAATGGCCAGTAGTGTATTTCCTTCTTGTCACAAGTCACGTAGAGGCAGCTTCGTTTATCGCTCGCGAACCGTAGCTCTGCAACTGCAGCGGCTTTTTTCCGCTGTAGTTAACTGTACGGGCTTATCTGCACTCTGGGCCAGCTTTCTGGACAACGAGGCTTTGCGCTGGGTCCCGGTAGGCTCGTTACCGGCTCCGGTGCTTAGCATAAAAAAGGGCTTTAGTGCGGTGGGGTGGGGTGTGGGGGGCTGTCAGGGGGGGGGGGGGGGTGAGTACTATTGCGTCGGCCAGGGGTGATGGACACGCACGCGCGCACACACGGCGTGGGTGGCGAATATTCGGGGCTTGTCCAGGCCTGGAGAGATCCGTGGAATGAGCACGTCTCATCCGCGCACCGCTCCAGCCACTGTAATTTTTTTTTTCCCCGGGTGCCGCCATTGTTCCAGTTCCAGCAGCGCGCCATTGCCGCTGGACGCTATGTCCGGCCCGAGTGCGCACGGTGCTACTATGCCTGGAATTTAGCTGTACGAGGGCGGGAGGACGAACAATGAGCAGCGAAGACCCCCGCCTGTCGATATTACGTACCGCTGCCGCCCACGCCATTATTCCCTTCGGCATTTGTCTGTCCACACACACTCACGCGAGTACACACGATACGACCCGCGCTTTGCTGGCACTCGTCACAGCTGGCGGATGGAAAAATTTGATTTACGGCTCTGCGTGCAGCCATCTACATTTCCCGCCTGATACGCGGAAAAAGTTTACAACTATGGTTCCTAACCGAAAAATAAAATATTGCTTATACGTAGCCTTTACCAAGTATTCAAGTCTTCATTTTAAACGTCTAAGTACATTGTGTATATAATGCTGGTTAGTATTTTGACAACCGTGACTCATTTTTAAATTGCTGGTTCGGTAGTACACTCGTCAACCAAAGTCTTGAGTGAAAATAATTATCTCCATATATTTAATAATAAAATAAACGAAAATTATTTTTGTTGATTTTGTTCCACAGGTGTGATGAAGGTACTATGTAACAACGCAAACAGCTGTTTAACTTGTTGTTTAGTGTGCGCCTGGTTTTCGTCAGTGTCTATTATTCATATAGTTTTCGAATTACATTTGCCACAATTTTTTCAACAAAATATTTCGCTTCTTACACGTTAACTGTGTATTAGTCACCATGCTAATAACAGGTGCTTCCACAGTAGGGCCTTTCAAGATGAAGTAGTGCCACTTTCGATGTTGGTAATTTCAGAGGCACATGCATTCAAAACGTACAACGTGTTCACACTGGAACACGAAGCTTATGGTCAGAGAAATACGGTCGTGTTACACATACAGATTCATAACACATTCTACAAATTATGAAACTGAAATTATTTCTTTCGCCAAAGCTGTTTCACCATAAGCACTGTTTTCCAATGTAATCACATTGAATGTTGTGAGTGCGCGTGCTTTACAAGCCACCAACATCTGAAGTGGCTCCATTTTATCAGATAAGTAATACGGAAGCACTAACAATTAGCATGGTGACTAATGTATAGTAAACGTGTGAAAAATGAAACATTTTTTTGCAAAAAAAATGTGATAAATGTAATGAGGAAACGATATGGATATACCAGCTGTATGTAAATACTATAATGTATTACAGCAAATGTGGCTTAACCACTTCCAAATGTTTCATTTGTGTCTATTTAGTCTTCTTCACGTTATTTATTTTTAATTCAAACAGTGATCTCCAACACTGGGTATCGAAACAGGGACACGAATGTAAGCCACCGGAAGATAGGCACAAACTCGACACCAGTCTTGTGTTTCATAATATCGCCTCCTACTGTGACGGCTAGTGGTCATTATTGTACACTGAATACATTATATTTGTCAATATCTGCATAAAAGATCTAAGGAATGTCAAAAGAAAATTTAGGATTGGAAATAATTTCCGAGAAAGATTTGTACCTATAGCAACCACGAAGCCACTGCAAATATCTTTCCGAAAAGGTATTATAATTAAAAAGAGCAGGACTTTGTATTTCGTTAGTTTCACTTCAACCTTCGGCGGTTGCCCCGCGAGCAGCAGGATCCCCTGTTATGACGGTGAACACTGCCCCAGCACGTGCAAAGTGTAAAGTAATAAAAACTATCTAATATTATATACCAATTCTGCTGTACGCCTTAAAATCCCTTCCTGGAAATATATTTGCAATCCGAAATTTTCTATTGTTTTTACTTTCCATATCTTCAATGAGGATAAGAGTCGAGGGGCACGAAAGGGAAGCAATTGTTGGGTAGGGAGTGAGACAGGGTTGTAGCCTATCCCCGATGTTACTCAATCTGTATATTGTGCAAGCAGTGAAGGAAACAAAAGAAAAAGTCGGAGTAGGTATTAAAATCCATGGAGAAGAAATAAAAACTTTGAGGTTCACCGATGACGTTGTAATTCTGTCAGAGACAGCAAAGGACCTGGAAGAGTAGCTGAACGGAATGGACAGTGTCTTGAAAGGAGGATATAAGATGAACTTCAATAAAAGCAGAACGAGGACAATGGAATGTAGTCGAATTAGATCAGCTGATGATGAGGGAATTAGATTAGGAAATGAGACACTTAAAGCAGTAAAGAGATTTGCTCTTTGGGGAGAAAAATAACTGACGATAGCCGAAGTAGAGAGGATATAAAATGTAGACTAGCAGTTGCAAGGAAAGCGTTTCTGAAGAAGAGAAATTTGTTAACATCGAGTATAGGTTTGTGTGTCAGGGAGTCGTTTCTCAAAGTATTTGTGTGGAGTGTAGCCTTGTATGGAAGTGAAACATGGAAGATAAATAGTTTGGACAACAAGAGAATAGAAGCTTTCCAAATGTGGTGCTACAGAAAAATGCTGAAGATTACATGGATAGATCACATAACTAATGAGGAGGTATTGAATAGAACTGGAGAGAAGAGAAATTTGTGGCACAACTTTACTAGGAGAAGGGATTGGTTGGTAGGGTATATTCTGAGGCATCAAGGGACCACCAGTTTCGTATTGGAGGGGAGCGTGGTGGGTAAAAATCGTAGAGGGAGACTAAGAGACGAATACACTAAACAGATGCAGAACGATGTTTGTTGCAGTTGAAACATCTCCCTAGAAAAGTTTATGAATTACTGTGCTGGTAAACGTCTTCCGTTATTTGATTTTCAAACACCTGAGCAAAACTGGACGTACTCAGACATTCCTCTCTTTACTTATTCTGATCATCAGTAAATTGGCAACGCCAGTCAACTGCTGTTTGTGTATGAGAAATCTGTTGGTCACTTCCCACATGTGAGCACGTTGTAGGTGTCGCACCGGGGTGTGAATGCTCTGAAAAGCTAATCATTTGCATATCACAGCATTTTTTTCCTGTCGATTAAATTTAGCATCTGTAGCACGTGACTTCTTGGTGTAGCAATTTTAATCGCCAGTAGTGTATTACCCCTTATCCTTGTGGTCCGTTATAAACTCGATATCCACCTGATTCAATCGTGTCCTGGTCAGTATTGCGTAGCTCTTGAATGGCTGTGTTAACTATGTTCTGTTGATATAAGGCATCTGCTAAATGTTTCTATATTCCAGATTTCGTTAAAGAATTAATATTTACTATTGCAAAATACGAAAATCTTCCTGGTTTGTTAAATTTTGGCACCTTCTTACGTGGAATATGTTGCACGTTTGTTTCTTCATTCAGTGCATCACTAGGCGCTCCGCCCCGCCTTTGTCCTCTATGTGACACCCCACCGTGTAATTGTTGTTGTTGCTGTTGTTGTATCCAGTCCTGAGACTGGTTTGATACAGCTCTTCATGCTACTCTATCCTGTGCAAGCTGCTTCATCTCCCAGTACGTACTGCAACCTACATCCTTCTGAATCTGCTTAGTGTAGTCATCTCTTGGTCTCCCTCTACGGTGTTTACCCTCCACGCTGCCCTCCAATATTAAATTGGTGATCCCTTGATGCCTCAGATCAAGTCCTACCAACCGATCCCATCACCTAGTGAAGTTGTGCCACAAACTCCTCTTCTCCCCAATTCTATTCAATACCTCTTCATTAGTTACGTGATCTACCCATCTAATCTTCAGCATTCTTCTGTAACACCACATTTCGCAAGCTTCTATTCTCTTCCTGTATGAACTATTTATCGTCCTTGTTTCACTTGCATACACGGCTACACTCCATACAAATACTTTCAGAAACGACTTCATGACACTTAAATCTATACTCGATGTTAACAAATTTCTCTTCTTCAGAAACACTTTCCTTGCCATTGCCAGTTTACATTTTATATCCTCTCTAATTCGACCATCATCAGTTATTTTGTTCCCCAAACAGCAAGACTCCTTCACTACTTTAAGTGCCTCATTTCCTAATCTAATTCCCTCAGCATCACCAGACTTAATTCGTCTACATTCCATTATCCTCGTTTTGCTTTTCTTGATGTTCATCTTTTATTCTCCTTTGAAGACACTGTCCATTCCGTTCAACTGCTCTTCCAAGTCCTTTGCTGTCTCTGACAGATTTACAATGCCATCGGCGAACCTTGAAGTTTTTATTTCTTCTCCAAGGATTTTAATACCTGCTCCGAATTTTTCTTTTGTTTCCCTTATTGTTTGCTCAATATACAGAGTGAATAACCAAATTCCTGTTCCATACTTCTACACCTGGTATTTCCTACGTATTCAGCCACCCTCTCTTTTTAGATACGGGCCCCCTTTCCTCCTCATGCACGCCTCTCCGCTCAGCCGTTATTTCCAGAAAACTGCCGCGGAGGGCAGCTTCCCTCTCCGCAGACGGCCTCACCTCGCCCTCATCCCTCTCTGCTGCGACGGCCAGAGGGCGCAGTTAGGCGTCACGAGATATCGCTTTCCTCTCCTCCTAGCCTCCGGCCTCGCCGGCGAACGCTCAATGATTCATCGCGGCCATTACAATCGATCAGCAGCGGCCGGATTCCCTCGCGAGCCGGCCCGGCGCGTCCGCCATTACCATACGTAACGCCGGCCGCGCACTTGTTTATACCTGGTGCTCCTAGCCGCCGTCTAGCCTCCATTATAACTTATTTACCGGCTGCCCACGCTAACGAACGGCGCCGACGAGTGTCGGAGGCCCCTGGGATTAGACAGCGCGTACGTCTCACATTCTCCTCGGCGGTCGTTATGCAGAGACGCTGGAGGCCAAGGGCGGCCGGGAACACCACTTCAGCTGTCCATTTCGTCTGTCTCACATTTCACTTTTATCTGCGATTCCCATCCGAAGTAGGGGATTGGAAATAAAAATATGTTACACAGAATCATCACAAATAAGCAACACGCAGTTCCACTTTTGTAACCAAAGCGGTCATTCCTTCACACTGCCGGCAAAGAGTCCTCTGTTCGAAAATTCCATTTTCTCTCTCTCTCTCTCTCTCTCTCTCTCTCTCTCTCTCTCTCCCTCTCCCTCTCAATAGAACAGTGTTCTCGTGAATTGGTGAACTCATAATGAACAGATCATCTGATTCCAATTATTACACTGTAAACCTTTAATATGTTGTTGTTGTTCTGTTCTTCAGTCCTGAGACTGGTTTGATGCAGCTCTCCATGCTACCCTATCCTGTGCAAGCTGCTTCATCTCCCACATCCTTCTGAATCTGCTTAGTGTAGTCCTCTCTTGGTCTCCCTCTACGATTTTTACCCTCTACGCTGCCCTCCAATACTAAATTGGTGATCCCTTGATGCCTCAGAACATGTCCTACCAACCGATCCCTTCTTCTCGTCAAGTTGTGCCACAAACTTCTCTTCTCCCCAATCCTATTCAATACTTCCTCATTATTTATGTGATCTACCCATCTAATCTTCAGCATTCTTCTATAGCACCACATTTCGAAAGCTTCTATATTCTTCTAGTCCTAACTATTTATCGTCCATGTTTCACTTCCATACATGGCTACACTCCATACAAATACTTTCAGAAACGACTTCCTGACACTTAAATCTATACTCGATGTTAACAAATTTCTCTTCTTCAGAAACGCTTTCCTTGCCATTGCCAGTCTAAATTTTATATCCTCTCTACTTCGACCATCATCAGTTATTTTGCTCCCCAAATAGCAAAACTCCTTTACTACTTTAAGTGTCTCATTTCCTAATCTAATTCCCTCAGCATCACCCGACTTAATTCGACTACCTTCCATTATCCTCGTTTTTCTTTTCTTGATGTTCATCTTATATCCTCCTTTCAAGACACTGTCCATTCCATCCAACTGCTCTTCCAAGTCCTTTGCTGTCTCTGACAGAATTACAATGTCATCGGTGAACCTCAAAGTTTTTATTTCTTCTCCATGGATTTTAATACCTACTCCGAACTTTTCTTTTGTTTCCTTTAGTGCTTGCTCAATATACAGATTGAGTAACATCGGAGAGTGAACATTAAGACAATACAACGGGACATAGAGTTGTATTTAAATCACTTTACCATTCAACTTTAGTAAAGCTACGTGGCTATGTATCTTCGTCTCGTAATTATGAGCCATTCAAGTAAATAATAGTTATCGGGCGACCTGTTAACACTTGTTCATTAACAGTAACTCTAGCAGAAATTGTAATAATCCGTGTGCGTAGCTAGCTCTATAACCTCAGCCCATTCATGAGCTTTTCTTCAATCAATTAACAAATAAATTCATTCAATTTTTACTTATGAAGTTGGGGTTCCCTACCGTTATTGGTAAGCGTGAATCTCTGTCATTATCTTATTAAATTTTCCGACCCGCGTGACGTGCTAATTTCGACGGTTTTGATGGCACCAGCATGAAGCAGTCCGTCCTGTGGAACTTGCAAACTACGACCACATCTGAAATTAGCCGCACATTCCTCAACTGTGTATCATTTATAAGTGTTCACCATCTTTGGGTGAATTTACATTTGTCACATGTCGACATAAACGAATATCTGATGACGGTACAATTTTCTAATTTATTTATTTCAATCAAACACACACGCAGTAAGCTAAGCGTGCTTTCAAAAACTATGTAAACGAAAATATACCACAAATCAATTTCATACTTACCGTATAAGACAACAAGCATCAACATGTTGTGGTCTTCTGTCGCATGCAGAGTATGATGAAGCTCTGCACACAAGTCTATCCACTGCAGGCCAGTTCGC
Organism: Schistocerca gregaria; assembly: GCF_023897955.1. Classification (NCBI taxonomy): domain Eukaryota; kingdom Metazoa; phylum Arthropoda; class Insecta; order Orthoptera; family Acrididae; genus Schistocerca; species Schistocerca gregaria. Next base: position 167,312,691 of record NC_064929.1, on the reverse strand, counting down.
CTGTGCGTAACATCTGAAATCTACATCGAACCGAATCTTGGTGTACCACAGCTTCCCTCCATAACCAGATCAATTATTCCCTGATGACTCAGGAAGTGTTGTGACAGCCAATCCTTTTATTTAGTTAAGTTGTGCCATAAAATCTATTTGTCAGCACTTAGATTCATTACTAGTTCATTAATTACCCGATCTACACATGTGACCTTCAGCATTTTTCGGGAGCGCTGCGTTTTAAAAGCTTCTACTCCGTTCCTTCGTGCACTGTTTATAGCTCACGTTTCTATTCCATCCAAGGCAACATTCTAAACCAACAACTACAGAAAAGACATCGTAACACTTTAATTTATAGTCGACATCAACATATTTGTTTTTCGAAAAACTTCGCTAGCTGCTCTTATTTCTTGAGCATCGCCTGACATAAGCCGGCCGCGGTGGTCTCGCGGTTCTAGGCGCTCAGTCCGGAACCGCGCGACCGCTACGGTCGCAGGTTCGAATCCTGCCTCGGCCATGGATGTGTGTGATACCCTTAGGTTATTTAGGCTTAAGCAGTTCTACGTTCTAGGGGACTGATGACCTCAGATGTTGAGTCCCATAGTGCTCAGAGCCACTTGAACCATTTGAACCTTACATAACTCGACTACATTCCATTGCTGTTGCTTTACATTTTTGGATCTTCATGTAACCTGTTTTTAAGACGCAATCAATTTCTAGCAGCTGGCTTCTGAGTCCTTTACCGCTTCTTACAGATTTAAAGTATGAATGGAAAACCTTGAAAGATTTACTCTTCTAAATTTATCTTACTTTCATTAACATGTTGCTCCAAATGAGTTGATGGACGTACTGCAGCCAAGCCTTCCTAGCTTCTCAACTACTGCCTCCCGTTCATGACCAGCAGCTCTTAGAACTGAAGGACTTATTCCAATAGTGGTACAAGTCAACTTGTGTTCATTCTGACGTACAGAGTCCTAAAGTTACATGAGCGCTGAAAAATGTGCAGTTGACATACCAGAAATAATCAAGTATATATATTTCAATATTTCTGGTATCTCAACTGTAGATTTTTCAGCGCTCATTTAACTTTAGGACTCTGTACCTCAGAATGAACAAAAATGGACTTGTACCACTATTGAAATAATCCCTTCAACTGAAGGTTGGTTTCGAAATAAGCTGTGGATAAAATTTCGATTTCGTATTTTGTCCCCTCTGTCTCCAGAATTACAAACAGTATATTCCTGTCAGTACTGTTAAAAGCTTTTTCTAAATGTCCAAAGGGTATGTTTATGCGTTCGTCGTTTTTCAACATGTCTTCTAAAAGGGAAAGTGTTCATGACATACTTCTTGCAGTGATCAGTTTACGGAGTACAGAATGTGGATTGAGAGTAAACTGAAGAAACGTGAAGGTATGACTGGTAGTGGTAGTAGTAGTAGTAGGAATGGGATTAGAGGTTGGGGACTATAAAATGGATGACGTGAAAGAATTCCACTGCCTTGCAAACATCAGCTGTCGTCAACATTTGTCAAAACAACGTTAAATGGGCTTACAAAAATATTTCTTTAGAGGAAGAAATTCCAACATATTGCTGATCATTACATTAAGATTAATGCTACCATCATCATCATCATTTAAGACTGATTATGCCTTTCAGCGTTCAGTCTGGAGCATATCCCCCTTATCAAATTCCTCCATGATCACCTATTCAGTGCTAACATTGGTGCCTCTTCTGATGTTAAGCCTATTACTTCAAAATCATTCTTACCCGTATCCAGGTACCTTCTCCTTGGTCTGCCCCGACTCCTCCTACCCTCTACTGCTGAACCCATGAGTCTCTTGGGTAACCTTGCTTCTCCCATGCGTGTAACACGACCTCACCATCTAAGCCTGTTCTCCCTGACTGCTACATATATAGAGTTCATTCCCAGTTTTTCTTTGATTTCCTCATTGCGGACACCCTCCTGCCATTGTTCCCATCTACTAGTAGCTGCAATCATCCTAGCTACTTTCATATCCGTAACCTCAACATTGTTGATAAGGTAACCTGAATCCACACAGCTTTAGCTCGCATACAACAAAGTTGGTCGAAAGATTGAATGGTGCACAGATAACTCAGTCTTGGTACTGACTTCCATCTTGCAGAAGAGAGTAGATCGTAGCTAAGCGCTCACTGCATTAGCTTTGCTACACCTCGCTTCCAGTTCTTTCACTATATTGCCATCCTGTGAAAATATGCGTCCTAAGTACTTGAAACCGTCCACCTGTTCTAACTTTGTTCCTCCTACTTGGCACTCAATCCGTTTATATCTTTTTCTCACCGACATTAGTTTCGTTTTGGGGATGTTAATCTTCATACCATAGTCCTTACATTTCTGATCTAGCTCTGAAATATTGCTTTGCAAACTTTCAATAGAATCTGCCATCACAACTAAGTCATCCGCATATGCAAGGCTGCTTATTTTGTGTTCACATATCGTGATCTCACCCAGCCAGTCTATTGTTTTCAACATATGATCCATAAATAATATGAACAACAGTGGTGACAGGTTGCAGCCTTGTGTTACCCCCTGAAACTACTGTGAACCTTGAACTCAATTTACCGTCAAATGTAACTGCTGCCTCACTATCCATGTAAAAACCTTTAATTGCTTGCAAACGTTTGCCTCCTATTTGATAATCTCGTAGAAAAGACAATAACTTTCTCCTAGGAACCCCGTCATATGCCTTTTCTAGCATAGATACAATTCACTGTTCCACTCGCAACACTTCTCCATTATTTGCTGTAAGCTAAAGATCTGGTCCTGACAACCTCTAAGAGGCCTAAACCCACACTGATTTTCATCCAATCGGTCCTAATACTCGCACTTTCCTTTCAACAATACTTGAGAAGATTTTACCCACAACGCTGATTAGAGAGATACCTCTGTAGTTGTTACAATCTTTTCTGTTTCCATGTTTAAAGACTGATGTGATTGCTGCTTTTGTCCAGTCTGATGGAACCTGTCCCGAGTCCCAGGCCATTTCAATTATCCTGTGTAGCCATTTAAGACCTGACATTCCACTGTATTTGATGAGTTACGACTTAATTTCTTCCACCCCATCTGCTTTATTGCACTGCAATCGACTGACCATTTTCTCCATTTCCTCAAATGTGATCCTATTTCCATCATCATTAATGCTAATGTTAATGAATATTCAGAATCACTGTATATCATTCGTAGAAGAGAGATCCCTTTAAAGAAACTATATGCATTTTAAAAAAAAAGAAACATGTTTTTGAAGATAGCGGAAATCACCACCTTCGATGCACTAAGAGGTAATGTTGCCGAATTCATTCATAAATATAGGTGTCTGCTAGTTATTGTACCGAACCTTTTAATGTCACCATACTGAAGTTGTTTAATGAATTTGTATTTTTCAGGTAGATGAATCGGGAAATAGTGGTCACATTGTTTGAAGGCAAGGCGATCGATTGCTCATTGCGTCACATCGTTTGAGTACTTCGTTCTTCACAAGTCGAACCTGCAAATCTGTTTTTGTTTTTCTTACGCAGTCGGATTGAATTTTAGTTTCCACTGTTGACGTGCTTCCAAATAGTGATGCTTTCAAATAGTGATGCTGCTCAAAAACCACCAGGGGGTGATATGTTGAAAGACTATAGCAGACGACGGTTAAAAAAAGGTCTAAAAGAACTTCGATGCAGTACTCGAAAAGAGTTAAATCTATGGAGCATAACTCAACTGTGCCTACCGATGTTTTTCTGTGCGTGTCGAAAATGTTATATTTGGTCTACATAAACCACCCGCGAGATTTTCATATTCTCTCCCTCTCCATGCGCAAACTGTTAGTCCTACAGAAAAAAAATTAATAGAAACTTCCTGTAATATATGTTATGTAGTAGAATTGTTTACTGGGATACGTTCTCGCTGGAGGCAATAGTTTTCGAGTTAGTCATGGAAAACATACGAAAGTGACCTTGAAATGCACCAGCACACCCACACTCGCGCCCCACCGGCCTGGGTTTGTAGCCTGTTGTTCATGGAAATCATCCCTACCACTGTACGAATATTTACCGCTACACAAGTTATTTCCCACATTTGACTGTTTTTGGTCTTCGTTGACTGGTCTTGGTACGCTACCGCTCAGTCGATTACTTACAAATTGTGAAAGTTATATTTGAGTAAACTTTACGTAATGATTTTGTGAGTATTAGCAGCATAAAATAAAGACTTAACATCGTTATATTCGTCAGGCTTCCTGACCAAGAAACTGCTGTGCTGGTAAGGGTGAGGTGTGGATCGAATTGTCATCTTAATCAGCTTTTGCGCAACGTTCAGAAAAGTCGTTTTTCTTTCATTAGCCTAACGGGCGTGTTTAAATAAATAATGTTAACGAAATATCCGAACGTGCTGGTGGGGTAATAGCCAAATCAAAAAGAGGCGAAACAACTGAGTATCGAGAACAGATGGTGTAGTCGGAAATATGTGTATAGTGGTAGGAAGGAGTGAGACGAACAACATTCTACAAATCCTGACTCTTGAGTAATGAGTGTGGGAATGGAGGTGTTTTTGAAGGTCACTTTTGTACCTTAAAAACAAACTCGAAAACTGTTATCTCCAGCGAAAATATATCACAAAACAAAATTTTAACTGCCTTAAAGTATCTACGAAAAATTTCTGCTACTTTCTTGTGTAGAACCAACAGTTCGCGGGTAGCAAGCGAGAAAATATCCCGTGCGAGGTTTATGATCATCAGATTCAATACTGCGGGTTGCACTAAACGAAATCGGTAGGACCATCTGAATCCCAGGAGAGAAAATCGTTTTCATGTGCAGCAAACATTTTTATTAAACATTTAACCCACTCTTATCTGCCTTATGGTCTTCGAAAACGACAGGGATCATTACAAAACGGCGCCACTGAGTGTGCTGCCGAAGGCATTTCCTGGAAAGGGAAACAGGATTAGTTATTTGGATAAAAACTTAGGAATTTAGCCTTATGCAAGTTGGTTACCAGCCATACAAGTTTCAATACTGTCTGTGCTATTTTCAGTGGGTTTATTTGTTCATTTTCCCTGTGCGAAACTATTACACGTTAACCTTTAAAAACACATCCGATAAAAAATGCTTACATTAGCGATTATTGTCAGAAATGTTTATATTGTTTGCTTACAGTACGGAGCTGAGACAAAAATCAGCGAGTTGAGGCTTTCTTTGTTGTTTGTTTACGATATGTTTAAAGTTTCTAGTTTTATAACACAACTGGCAGTAAAATGAATGTATCTGAATGGTTTCTTCAAGCCTTCATCTACCATTCTCTTCATTCACTGAACCATCGTACAGTTTCAACCTTAGGCTATTTTCAAGTATTTTTGGATGATATTTTAGTAGCAGATTTTGTCATGTACGTCGTTGATCATATGACATCACGTTCTGCTCATAACTCGAACTAATTTATGACAATAGCATGATGTCATAGGAGCAGCGACGTACATGACATAATCTGTTAGTAAAGACTCATCCATAAAATATATGAAAATAGCATAAGGCCGAAATTGTACAATCTTGCCGTAAATAAAGAGAATGGCAGCGGAAAGCTCCAAGAAATCATTCAAAAAATTCATCGCAGCTAAGAATCATATAGCACTGAAAAATGTAAGATGGATATATTCGTTTGTTTACATACCTTACACGAAGCTACTGAACGTTCGTGGTAGCCGCTTCAAGTCTACTACGCGAGCTGCGGCTTGTCATCTGCAAGCAGCAAAACATTATTTTTCCGTCTGTTGTGCATTTCCGACCGACTTTTTATTGCGGTTTTACTTAAGGTTTTTGACGTTGTGGTGTGTTTACTTTGTTTGTGTCGAGGTAACACGCTTATTCCTTTCGCTTTTGTCACTGTACAATCATTTTTTTACAATTTGCTCCCCAAGCAGAGTTTTTTCTGCTATAATGTGATCTTGTGGTTGTGTAATGTTCATTTATTTCGTGGCATTTTTGTTCCGGATGTGGCGTGCAGATTCGAAGTGTGTGTGTGTGTGTGTGTGTGTGTGTGTGTGTGTGTGTGTGTGTGTGTGTGTGCGTGCAGTTTTGGCGTGGGTGTTATTTGTGTGGTTTCTCTATAGTGGTAAAAATGATTCTATTGCACAGTGGTGTTCATACGTTTAGTTCTTTCTTTCATTGTGGTACTGATCTTGGGATTTGCTAGTTTTCTTCTATAGATAATGCTTAATATAGGCTATTACTACTTACATGGCAGGGTGAAAACAAAACTACAATATATGTTGCTTAAGGAAGAATTCTTCCCCAGTTTTCATGGCAAGCACAGACAGAAGAAATACAACATTCACAAGATGATGACTTACATTAAGTTCTCATAACCTCCTTTTAGGATATACAGAGGAATAAATACACTGAATCGCCAAAGAAACTGGTATAGCCATTCATACTCAAAAACAGAGATACCTAAACAGGCAGAATACAGCGCTGTGGTCGGAAACGCCTGTATGAGACAACAAGTGTCTGGCGCAGTTGTTAGATCTGTTACTGCTGCTATAACGGTAGTTCATCAAGATTTATGTGAGTTTGAACGCACAAGCGATGGAACGCAGTATCACCGAGATAGCGATGAATTGGGAATTTTCCCGTACGACCATTTCAGGAGTTAACCGTGAATATCAGGAATCCGGTAAAACATCAAATCTCCGACGACGCTGCGGCTGGAAAAAGATGCTGCCAGAACGGGACCAATATCGACTGAAGAGAAGCGTTCAGCATGACAGAACTGCAACACTTCCGCAGATTTATGCAGATTTCAATTCTGGACCATCAATAAGTGTCTGCGTGCGAACCATTCAACGAAACAGCATTGATACGCGCTTTTTGGAGGCGAAGGCCCACTCGCGTACTCTTGATGACTGCATGAAACACAGCTTTACGCCTCGACTGGGCCCATCACCACCGACATTGGACTGTTTATGATTGGGAACGTGTTGCCTGGTCGGAAGAATCGCGTTTCAAATGGTTCCGCACAGGTGGACGTGTACAGGTATGGAGACAACATGACTAATGGATGGTCCCTGCATGTCAGCACGGGAATGTTCGAACTGATGGAGGCCCTGTAATGGTGTGGGGCGTGTCCAGTTGGAGTAATTAGATACGTCTTGATACGACTGTGAGAGGTGACGCGTACACAAGCATCCTGTCAGTCCTACATCCGCCGCGTGGGATTAGCCGAGCGGTCTTAGGCGTTGCAGTCACGGACTGTGCGCCTGGTCCCGGCGGAGGTTCGAGTCCTCTCTCGGGCATGAGGATGGTTTAGGTTGAGTAGTGTGTAAGCTTAGTGACTGATAACCTTAGCAGTCAAGTCCCGTAAGATTTCGCATACAATCCTACATCCATTCATGTCCATTGTGGATTCCGACGGACTTCAGCAAGGCAATGCGACACCCCACAAGTCCAGAACTGCTACAGAGTGGCTTCAGGAACACTTTTCTGTTCTAAAACTCTTCCGATGCCCACCAAACTCCGAAGAGATGAAAATTATTGAGCATATCTGGGATGCCTTGCAACGTGCTGTTTAGAAGAGATCTCCACCTCTTCGTACTCTACCGGATTTATGGACAGCCTTCCAGGACTCACGGTGATAATTCCCTGCAGCACTGCTTCAGACATTAGTCGAGTCCATGTGACGTCGTGTTGCGGCACTTCTGCGTGCTCGCAGGGGCCTTACACGATATTAGGCAGGCGTACCAGATTGGCTCTTCGGTGTATAACCATTTTTAGATGCACAAGAAAAGATATCAGCAAAAACTAATCGCACAGATGCTGCAAAAACAAAATTTTCGTCAGCGCATCTACCTGTTTTTTAATATGGTCTTCAAACGCTCTACTCCCAGATCCCAGTCCATTATTTCAGTACGACCTGGTTTGACAGTAGTAATATCAACGTTGGCTTCAATCGTCGCGTTCAAGCACAATGGCCGGGTTTTCTCTGTGTATATACCGATGGCTCCAAAATTCCGCAAGAAGAGTGTACAGGATGCGCTTTTTTCTGCCCTCAGATCCAGATTCGCAAAACCTTCAAACTGCCTACGGCGGAGTTAGGGGCAGTTTTGGAAGCACTTAAGTTTGTCTCTAGCTCTTCCTTCTCCAAGATATTGATAGTATCTGACTCGAAAAGCGTTCTTAAAAACTTTCAGAACAGTCGATGGAACAAAACAAACAACAGTTATGTCTTGGATGTGATATCTGAATATCTTCGCAGCACACGCACGGGCCGGACGATCCATTTGTTGTAGGTACCTTCCCACTCTGGTATCCTCTATAATGATGAAGTTGATGCATTAGCCAAACAAGCGGCAACCTTAGGCACAGTCCTGGATCTGCTCCTTCCTTATACAGACTACTTCCGTGAAGTCAAGGATCACGCAAGACAACAATGGCAGGAAATGTGGAACGTTTTTCAACAGACAAAAGGCGGTTATTACGCAGTGCTACAACCTCGGATTCCTTCACAGACGTGGTTCATGAGGACGCATCTGGACCGATCCACGATTTCTACCATCATAAGACTCCGCTTCAATCATGCCTCTTTCCCACAACACCCACATCGGATCAACGTTTACAGTTCACCAGCATGTGAGTGTGATCCTGAGTGGGAAGCTGATGTCAACCACATCTTACTTATGTGCCGCAAATTTGCCCGTGAACGGTTGGTCTTTCTGAAGACATTGCTGAGTATGGGCTGCCATCTTCCTCAGTCAGCTTCTTCTATTTTGTGTGCTAAAGACGTTCGTCTATATAAAGTGATAGTTAACTTCATCAAGAGTACTGGTCACAGTCTGAAGGTTTTAATGGTGTACGTAAATTATAAATATGTATTGCTGATGAAGATATTTCAGAATTGGTGTGAATTGTAAGCCAAGGCACTTTCAGTTATTTTTCTATTCAATTCAATCTTTAAAACATTATGTACAAACCTGTAACAGTTAAGCTTTTTATTCTCGTAAATATGCATTTCTGTATTTGTTTATTCACTTATGTGTACATTGTCACTATGTGTTGCCGATGGCTAAATCGAGTACACACTCAAAGGCCAAATAAAATAAATAAACAAATAAATAAATAAAAAGTCAATGCTATTTCTATGCCGGGCAGAGAGAATTTCTCCTCGATGTAATTGGACTGTGCAGTTGTACGGAAGAAGATTGGATGATGGCTGCAGCCCACAGAGCGCAGTACGATGAACGACCCGGGAGTCAGGTCTGGCGGGATAATACCCTTCCCGGGATCCCCTCGTCCTGCAGCAGGTACAGGGCGGCGGTCCTGCCTCTGCCTTTTAATACTGTCCGCGCTGCGCCGCCAGCAGTTGCGCCCGGAGCGTCCGAGGGGCCCTAACTGCCCCCCCCCCCCCCCCCCCCCCCCGAGCACTCACCAGCGTCCACTGGCAGGGCTGACCCTCGCCGCAGAGCCGACGCGGCCCTTTCTTTTCATCTGCCGGCCGCAGGACTCGCAATGTTGTGCGCGCCAGTCCTTCCCGTCGTAAGGACTCACCATTCCAGGGTGGCCACCAACTGACGCTCCGCCCATCAGACCTTCCGCCGAGGTGCGGGCAGTCCTGTTATTTTCTCATCCCGGAGGCGCTTCTGAAGAGGTCAACGAGTGGCGGACAATGGACAAAAAATTATATCCCACCATTCTGACGTAACCCACTCCGGTAGAATCCGACCACGCGTTCCGAGGAAATGTACGAGCACTTGATTCGCATAAACCTACGACCCGGAAGATAGAATCAAGAAAGTTACGCTCAAATACAGGGTGGCACACGAAATGTGTCACCAATTGTTTCTTTCAGAATTTACGACGCACATCAGACATCCCGCTGGGATCTCTACAGCAGTACCAGCAGAGCTTGGAAAAACAAACGAGTTACGAAATGACCCTCGCCCCCCCTGCCGCTAGGAGACAAGTAAGCAGCAATGACTGCCAATGGAAGACTGACGACACAGCAACGATCGGCAATTGTTACTTTTTCATGAAACGAAAAGCCTTGTTGTGACTCAGAGGCGTTTTCGACAACAGTTTAACAGGCGATAGGTCCGTTGCAAGAAGGCCATCCACAGGTTGTACGATAAATTTGTACAGGAAGGAACAGTATTGGAAGCGAAGCGACCCCGGCCTGAGCCTGTTTGTTCGCCGGAGAATACTGAAGCGGTACGAGTTGCTTTACAGTGCAACTGGGAATATCCGTTGGCTCCGTTCAACGCATTCTTAAAAGTGACCTCCATACAAGATGAACTGTGCACAGAAGCTCACTGAAGAACACAAGCGCCGGCCAGGGTCGCCGAGCGGTACTAGGCGCGACAGTCTGGAACCGCTTTGGCGTTACGGTCGCAGGTTCGAATCCTGCCTCAGGCATGGATGTGTGTGGTATCCTTAGGTTAGTTAGGTTTAAGTAGTTCTAAGCTCTAGGGGACTGATGACCTCAGATTTTAAGTCCCATAGTGTTCAGAGCCATTTGAACCATTTTTGAAGAACACAAGCAACAGAGACTACTGAAACTTCCTGGCAGATTAAACTGTGTGCCGGGCCGAGACTCGAACACGGAAGTTTCATATCAGCGCACATTCCGCTGCAGAGAGAAAATCTCATTCTGGAAACCTCCCACAGGCTGTGGCTAAGCCATGTCACCGTAATGTCCTTTACTTCAGGAGTGCTAGTTCTGCAAGGTTCGCAGAAGAGCTTCTGTAAAGTTTGGAAGGTAGGAGACGAGGTAATGGCAGAAGTAAAGCTGTGAGGACGGGGCGTGAGTCGTGCATGGGTAGCTCAGTTGGTAGAGCACTTGCCCGCGAAAGGCAAAGGTCCCGAGATCGAGTCTCGGTCCGGCACTCAGTTTTAATCTGCCAGGAAGTTTCATATCAGCGCACACTCCGCTGCAGAGTGAAAATCTAGTAGAGACTACTGTTTGCTCAGTGGGCGGAGGATAAGGAAGAAACTCTCAATAACGTTTGGTTTTCAGTCGAGGCGCATTTTCATTTAGATGGTGTGGTTAACAAACAATATGTACGCTTTTGGGCCACTGAAAACCCACAAGTGCTTCATGAAAGACAACATTATGCTCGAAGGATTACAGCGTGGGCAGCAATTTTCAGTCACGGACTTATTGGTCTCTTTTTCATTGCAGAAACTGTGAACAGAGAGCGTTATTTGAGCGTCCCTCGCAATGGCTTCATTCCACAGCTTCTTGCTACAGCTTCTTGCTACTGCCTTTCCCTTCAACATGCAGTGGTTGAGTCAAGATGGAGCAAGACCACATACTGCAAACACTGTGTTGGAGTTTTTACACGAGCATTTCGACATGCGGATCATTTCACTCAGGTTTCCAGGTCGCTTCAATGACTGACAAAATTGGTCCCCCAATAGTCCAGACTTCAATCCATGCGACTGTTTTCTTTGGGGGTACCGAAAGGAAAAAATTTTCCCGAAATGTTCACGTGATTTAATGGAGCTCAGAAGACTTATTCTTCAAGCTTGCAGTGAAATTACGGAAAACAGGTCCGTTAGGGTAATCACTAACTTCAGTGTTCGTTTGAAGGAAGTTAGGAAACGAAATGGTGGACATACTGAGCATGTGCTGAGTTACAACAAATCTCCATGGACGGCTCTTCATTGTAGTATATGTTCCTTTCAGATTGTATTGACAATAAAGTTTATATTCAAAAACAAAATGGTAGCACATTTCGTGCACCACCCTATATGTGATCTAGAAAAGATATTTTTTTGTGTGTTATACAACCGGCTCTTCTACTAACACAAAATACTGAGTGCTGTCGAAGGACGATTTTGACCCTCTATTGCATCGTGTGCCATTTGGCAACAAAACGTAAATTTAGGTATAATGTTACGGAAGCAAGTCGTCGTACATGGGTTGGATAAAAAGTAGTGGAAGCGCCATCATACTCCCCACAGAGTTTACTGACAGACGTTCACCGTGTTACATGCGTTCAATATGTTGCCCGCGCCCCCCTCCCCCTCGCAGCCATCACATGTAAGGCGGCGTACACCGTCTGCGTATCCCTCTCTGTCGATGTCTCGTAAGGATCCGTAGGAATGGTGTCTTCTCTTGTGTTGTAGCGTGTTACATGGAGAGGTTCCTTCACTCAGGCGAACGGGTTCTAATCGCACGGACTCATATCGACGAATACGGTTCCGGTATCGCCCTTCCCCACTCAGTCAGGAACTTCTGCACGAGGCTCCCCTTGTACATTGTCACGAAGGGCGATGCGTTGCAGTGCCAGAAGGAACATTGTTGTAAGCTCCGACCGCGTGCCGCTTAAGTCTTGATCCATGCACGTCGTTGTTGCTAACTAAACTACTGTTAAGGCACTTGAACTGGCCTCTCGCACTTTCGAAAGTATGCACGCTGCATCTGAAGCATGGTCGTCGATACTGACTGCGCTATTTCAGCTGATCTGCTATCAGCTGCAGACGGCATCGTAAGTAGTGTTGACACTGCTTTTCATCGAACCCTCGTATATGCACGATGTTTCCAGTTGGAAACTAATACAATCTGGCTGCATCGAGCTAGACCGCAGTTGAAAATCATTAATCTTCGATTAAAATCGAGTGTACCCAGACGAAAAAGCGGCTGAAACAATGAATTACTTCTGCCACTTACATTGCATCTAGTTAGATATTTAAGGTATGTACAATGATGCCGAATAAGAGCAGAAAATATGTTTTCATGTCTCTGTGACTGAACGATTAGTAATCAACCAACACTTTCGGTTTCCTGCAGTAAGTAAATGCAGATGAGTAAGAAAAATGAGCCGATAATGATAGACTACAGCATTAGTACCGTGATGCTTGAGACAGTCAATTCGATTGAATATCAGGGCGTAACGCTGCAGGTTGATATGAACTGAAACAAGCATCTAAGATGGCGCTAGAGAATGTGATTGGTCGACTTGCGTCTTTGCGATAATTTCACGAAAGTGTGGTACATCTGTAAAAGTAGATCGCATATAGGACACCCGCGCGACCCACTGTTGAGTAATATTCGAGTGTTCGGCATCCGCACCAGGTCGGATTAGCAACTGAGACCCAATCCCAGATCTGTGACCGGTAGATTCCGACAACACGGAAGTATTACGGAGACGCTTCGGAAACTGAAATGGTAATCAATGGAGGGAAGGAGATTTTCCTTTCGTGAAGCACTATTGACAAAATTTAGAGAATCAGCATTTGAGACTGGCTGCAGAACGGTTCCACTACCGCTAATATACGTTTCGCTTAAGGGCCACGGAGATAAAAGAGATGTTAGGGCCGTACGGAGGCATATCCACGAAGAGCTACAGAAACTGGTACACCTGCGTAGTATCGTGTAGGGCCTCCGCGAGCAAGCAGAAGTGCCGCAACACGACGTGGCATCTACTCGAATAATTTCTAGAGGCAATTGACATCATGAATCCAGAAGGGCTCTCCATAAATCCGTAAGAGTCCGAGGATGCGGATATCTCCTCTGAACAGTACTTTGCAAGGCATCCCAGATACGCTAAATAATGTCCATGTCTGGGGACTCAGGCTGGCAGCGGAAGTGTTTAAAATCACAAGAGTGTTGCTCGAGCCACTCTGTACCAATTCCGGGCGTGTTGGGTGTCACATAGTCCTGCTGGAAATGCCCACGTCCGTCGGAATGCACAATGGACATGAACGGATTTAAGTGATCAGATAGGGTGCTTTCGTACGTGCCACTTGTCAGAGCCGTATCTAGATGTTTAGGGGTACCGCATCACTCAAACTGCACACGCCGCACGTCATAACAGTCTCCATTATCATAACAGTCCCCTGCTGACATGTAGGATCCATAGCTTCATGAAGTTGTCTCGACACTCGTGAACGTCAGTCCGCTCGATACAATTTGAAACGAGACTCGTCCGACCTGGAAACATGTTTCCAGTTGTTAACAGTCCAATGTCAGTGTTAACGGGCCCAGGCGAGGCGTAAAGCGTTGTGTCGTGCAGTCATCAAGGGTACACGAGTGTACCTTCGTCACCGAATGCGCATATCGATGTTTCGTTGAATGGTCCGCACGCTGACTTTTGTTAATGGTCCTTCAACGAAATCTCCAGCAATTTGTGGAAGCGTTGCTCTTCTGTCAAGTTGAAAGATTCTGTTTCGTCGTCGTTGCTCCCGTTCTTGCAGGATCTTTTTCCGGCCGCAGCGATGTCGGAGATTTGATATTTTACCGGAGTCCTGATATTCACGCTACACTCATGAAATGGTCGTACTGGAAAGTCCCCACTTCATCTTTACCGCGGAGATGCTGTGTCCCATGGCTCATGCGCCGACTATAACACCACGTTCAGACTCACTTAAATCTTGAGAACCTGTCATTGTAACCGATCTAACAACTGCGCCAGTCACTTGTAGTCTTGTATACTGTTGCCGACCGCAGCGCCGTGTTGTCCCTGTTTACATATCTCTGTATTTGTATACGCATGCCTATGACAGTTTCTTTGGCGCTTCAGTGTAGTCGTTTTTCATTCGCTATATTTGCGAGTGGAACAGGAAAGGAATAGATTAGTAATGGTTTAGAGTACGCTCCACCACACACCATACGGTGGGTTGCGGTGTATCTATGTATGTAGTGTATAGTTTTGCATTCTGTGTGTGTATGTATGTAGATATGTAGATGTGGACGTGTGGCAACAAACCTTAAACATTCGATGAATCGAGGTTAAATGAAAATTTCTGTGTTCGACCAGTCACATAGTGTTTCGTGTGTAATACATTACTTCCAGATATTTTTTTCACAAGAATTTTATTTCTAGAAAAATTCATCTACTAGATGGTTAAGATGGTTCCAATTTTTTAAATTTTTTTATATAATAGAAGCAGGAACCCACTTAAAATGACCTCCAGAAAGCCAATAGTGGAAGTGAATTTCCTGGTTAGCGAGCCAACTTAAGTCAACAAAGGCAAGTCTTCCGGTCAAGATTGCGTAGCAGTTAGATTGCTTTCCGCATGTGCCGATGAAATAGCTTCATTTTTAATAATAACGTACAACCGCTTGTTCGACGAATAAACCCTACGTAAGAACTGGGAAATCGCCCATGTCACAAGATAACACAAGAAGGAAAATAAAAGAAAACGACAGAATTACGAACCCATATCGCCGATCTCGGATTGTATTAAGATTGTGGAACACATAATGTGTTCTGCCATAATGAAAGACTTGGATGAAAATCTATAGGCACATAGACAGCATACATTCAGAAAACATCGTTCTTGTGAAACATAACTGATCTTTTACTAGCACCAAACTATGAACTCCATCGAATGGAGATCTCAGGTTGATTCCTGATTCCATATTACTAGATTTTCGGATCGCTTCATCAGAAGCGCCATATAATGAAATTATGTGGCTTGGAGTATCGTTCCAACAGAGTCCTTGGAATTGTGACTTCTTGTCGGAAATCTCACAATCCGTAGTAATTAACGGGAAATCAGCTGCTGCAACCTGAGCTACGCATGGGGTTTCCAGGGAACTGTAACAGGCCCTCTGTTGTTTTTAATTTATATTTACGATTTAGGAGACAATCAGGGCAGTCCCCTTAGACCGCAGATAACGCTATCGCTTAGATCAAAACCAACTGCAAAATGATTTAGAAAATATATCTGTATAGCACGAAACGTCACATTTGATGCGCAACAATCCTCCAACATGAGTAGTACAAAAATTCCGTTAAATTTGAGATAAACGATAAATCACACAAATTTAAAGGTGTCACATTTTGGAACATCCATTGAAACTATTGCATAGAATATGTTGTGGAGAAGACGAACCAAAGATTGCGGTTTCTTGCCAGAACAGTTAAAAAGTTGCAACAGATCCATTAAAGAGACCACCTACGCCATGCTTGTTGCTCCTCTTGAAGACTATTGTTGTGTACTATGGGGGCCATACCAGATGGGAATGACTGAGGACATAGAGAAAGTTCAAAAAAGGGTAGCTCGTTCTGTATAACGACAAAATAACTGAGAAATGTGAGTTGGGATGGTATTCATTAAAACACAGATTTTTTCGTTGCAAAGGTTTTGTAGACTCTGGTTTAATGGGTTGCTGCGTTAAGTTCGTAACTTTTTTCCATAATTTAATAAATACAGCATATACACGTAACAGAGACTTAACTATTTACAACAGTCTGCCAACCCTGGGGTAAGTTTCAGATTCAGCGACTGTAGAAATCACGTGGTTTTTAAGGGAAGAGTTCGTCGTTGGTTGGTTGGTTGTTTGGTTGTTGGTTTGTTGGTTGATTTAGAGAAGGGAGCCAAACAGCGAGTCATCGGTCCAATCGGATTAGGAAGGAATGGGGAAAGAAGTCAGCTGAACCCTTTCAAAGGAACCATCCCAGCATTTGCCTGAAGCAGTTTGAAGGAAAACACGGATAACCTAAATCAGCATCGCCTGACGCGGGTTTGAACCGTCGTCCTCCCGAATGCCAGTCCAGTGTGCCAACCACTGCGCCAACTCAATCGCTCGAAATTTGTGCTAAAAAAAGTGTTTCTCATTTGAGCAACAAGAGAAACACACTAAAGATTGACAAAGTGCAACATACTAACCTGTTGTAGCTACTGCATAATACATGTATTGTATGTATAAAAAGAAACGTCTATTACAGGCCACTGAAGATGCTTCTTAAATAACAGAAGCGAAACGCTTACAGCAAGAAACACACTCTCTCGTTATTTTAGCACAAGGAACACACATCCATGACTTTCAAGCAGTTAAAGAACGACGGAAAATGAAAAAATAATTTTTTTATAACCGAAAAGTCAAAAACTAGTTTTCATACATTCAACTTAAAAAAAGCTTTCGCAATGAAATGTTTTCACAAAACCATTCATGCGTTGTTTCACTCCCTTAGGGGTTGAATTTCCAAAAACTCTGGGACACATACTTTCTCATTTTTAATTAAGAGGTCAAATATAATTGTCATGGATTTGACTTCAAAAATGGTTTCCTAACGTAATATTTCTTGTAAAACCTTTCATAGCGTATTTAACCCCCGTAGGGGCTGAATTTTCAAACACACTGAAACACGTATTTTTATTAATTTCTGACCGAGAAACCAAATACCGATTTCCGTGGTTCTAGATTAAAAATTGCCTTTAATGTGACATATTTCCAGAAATTCTTTCCCATATTTTTAGTATTACGTAGTTGTTAAAATATGGCACAGTATAAGATAACCAGCATCTCCAAATTTCACGTTTCTGTCCCTAGCGGTTCAAGCTGGGTGATGATTTTTCACTCAGTCAGTCGGTCAGATCATTTCTTTTGTCATCTATAAATGACACACAGCTTAAAAAGGGGTTTATCTTTAATACGGAACATATTGCTTGGAAGTTAATTACAATGTAGCACTAGCTTTTTACGTTGTTAACATCCTTGCGGAAGAGTGCTGGAATAAACAGAATGAGGTCGCACTGTTTTTGAACGAATTGTGATGACGGAGGCTCCAGTCTGTATATGGGCATTCTTATTTAGGTCTTGCGTTGTTTCCGTAAGCTACTAAAATGAAAACACAGGGATGGTCCCTACGATAAGGCCAGGGCCGATTGCCGCACCCCTACCAGACCAGACCTATAAGTATGCAACTGCGATCGTATGTGAATTACGTATTTATTTTCTTGTTATTGAATAGTAATATCGTGACTTGTCAGTTATCCTGGTCAAAATGATCCAAGAACTACCGCAACTACCACTACTAGGAATACTTACACTGCCAAACACTTGTGATGGAAGAAGTAAAATGAGTCCCACCCACAACGGGAAAAAATGTGGTTTCGCCCTGTTTGTGCGTAAGAGAGTAATGAAAGGTAATTTTCTTTGCTGGTGGATTAAGACTGAGTACCAGAGAAAGAGGAACGCACTGAAACACAGATGATACGGAGAGAAGAGTGAGAAATTATGTAACTAAAAAAATAAAAAAAATATTAACTGCAACTAGCAGAACCAGTTGGCATTTTCTTGTTTGGGACAGGGAGTGTGTGCAGTGTGGCCATGAAGCCTCGATCCATTTCTAAGAAATAATGATTAGAACTAAATAATACCTAATTAAAACGCGTTTATTTGATGGTGAGCGGAATAAAAGACACGATATAAGAATGGGTGACTGCTGTTAGTGCGCGATTGTACAGTTCTTCTTATCTTGAGATGCAAGAGTTGTTCACTCTAAAATTTCACAAGCTAACAACAACAATAAAAGCAAAAATTTTAAAATTTTGTACATGGCGTGAGCAGCAACCGTAGGATTCAATCTCCTTACAGAAATAGTAAACGGCCAGTCAGTTGCTACTGATCGGCTGTTTACTATTTCTACAGGAAATGCAAACGTGCGGTTACTCATAAGCTAGTCTCAAAGAACTGGAAACGTTTTCCATGAACTGCGCCCCGCGTGACCTTCAGCGCCACGGGGCACAGTTCTTAAAAACAGAGATGCAGTCGGAGGAGCTCCGAATGTATCCACTCATAGTTTAAGTAGTTAGACGTGGATTCACACTTCACGCTAAAGAAAATAAGCGTACCACATCCAGGTGCTTCACAGGTTAAACCACGAGGTTCACCATGCTACGCGATACGTTTTGATCTTCTGCACAACGAACAACTCACGGATCAAATTTTGTTTGTTGGTGAGGCCATATTCTGCATCTGCGGAAAAGTTAACAAACACACCTGCCACATACCACCTCACGAGCCGCGTCACGCTACCACTGAATGGCAAAGATACACAGAAAATGCGAATTACTGGCCTAGATTCCGAAAGACTACTGTTTGTGGATACTTCGTCTCCCTCTCTCTCCCTCTCCCTCCCTGTCCGTCCCTCCCTCCCCCCCCCCCCTCTCTCTCTCTCTCTCTCTCTCTCTCTCTCTCTCTCTCTCTCTCTCTCTCTCTCTCTCTCTCTCTTTCTCTCGCAGAGGGTACAATTACAGGAAACGTCTGCCTTGATATACTGGAGCAGTTCCTGACACCTAAGATTCAACGTTGCTGACCCTTTTGTGTTCCAACAGGATAGAACATCCCCTCATTTTGCTAAAGCAATCATAGACTCACCAACGGATCGAACAGCAGAGCTTCAGCATGACTGTGGCCATGACATTCAAGTGAAGTTGTCGTCAGTCTTTTTTTATTTTCTTCTATTTTATACTTTTTAATATTTTTTCTCAGTCGTCCGACTGGTTTGACGCAGTCCGCCACAAAGATCTCTGCTGCGCCAACCTCCTCATTTCACGATGGCACTTGAAATCTACGTTCTCAGTGTGTCCTCTGTGTTCGTTAAAAGTTTCTACCCTCCATACCGCCGTCTTTCCCATACATAGTTTTCCTCGCTGATTCTCCGGAGGACCTCCTTATTCCTTACCTTTTATCAGTCCACCTAATTTTCAATTTTCTTCTGTAGCACGTCATCTCAAATGCTCCGATTCATTTCTTTTCCGATTTTCCCACACTCCATATCTCGCTACTATATAATAGTGCTCTCCAAACGCACAATCTCAGAAATGTCTTCCTCAAATTAAGACCTATTTTTGAAACTAGTAGACTTCTCTTGGCCAGGCATGTCCTTTTTGCCAGTGTTACTCTGCTTTTTATGTCGCCCTTGCTCCATCGCCATGGGTTATTTTGCTGCTCATACAGCAGAATTACTTAACTTCATCTACTTAGTGATCACATCTTCCGACGTTAAGTTTCTTGCTATTCCCATTTGTGCTGATACTCATTACTGTTGTCTTTCTTCAATTTTCTCTCGGTCCATATTCTGTACTGTAGATGGTTCATTCCATTCAGCAGATCCTGTAATTCTTCTTCACTTTCACAACGGATGACAATGTCATAAGCCAATCATACAACTGAAATTCTTTAACCTTGAATTTTTATTCCACTTTTCAACTTTTCTTTTATTTCCATGACTGCTTCGTCGATGTACAGATACAATAGTAGGGGGCGAAAGACTACATCCCTGTGTCATACCCTTCTTAATCTGAGCCCTTCGTTCTTGTCTTTTGTACATTTTGTATCTCACCCCTCTTTTTCCCGTAGCTTATCCCTATTCTTCTGAGAATTTCTAACCTCTTTCACCTTTTTACGTTGTCGAAACCTTTTTCCAGGTCGACAAATCCTATGAACGTGTCTCGATTGTTCGTTAGTTGCCGGCCGGTGTGGCCGAATAGTTCTAGGTGCTACGGTCGCAGGTTCGAATACTGCCTCGGGCATGGATGTGTGTTCATTACTTGATGTTCTTGAATTTACAACACAAATGTGTATTACTAGACGTTTTGCGCTGTAAATACTTTTGCTCGATTTGACGAGCTACTCAAAAATATGATCTGATATGACGTAATGGAATGTAACTAAGCGAAGTACGCAAGCGTTATATAGATCCTACATCTGACATCATTAGCATATCAGATACAGACTTGTTTAAACGCTTCAGCAGTTGTGTGGTATCCCCTTCCCAAGTGAAATTATTGTCTGGTGTAAGCCCAGAAGTTTAACACTGTCAGTCTCTACTACCTGCATGTCGTCATATGTCACACATATGCTGGAAGGAAATGTGTAATAGATTCTGAACTGCGTATATTGGCTCTTTTCAAAGTTTAATGACTGTGAATCAGCTTAAAACCATTGATTAATATTTACTGCTAGGTGTCATGATCATGTGACGTAGCATGTGAAAACTGCTGGATTTGGACGGGTTACTCCTGTAACTGAAATATCAGATCTGAAGATGGTTCTGAATGAACCGAAACCGTTCATATGAATAAAAAAATTTGCAATCAATACGGTTTATAAGTAACATCAACAAATAATGTTGTTATTGTTGTTGTGGTCATCAGTCCTGAGACTGGTTTGATGCAGCTCTCCATGCTACCCTATCCTGTGCAAGCTTCTACATCTCCCAGTACCTACCGCAGCGTACAACCTTTTGAATCTGCTTAGTGTATTCATCTCTTGGTGTACCTCTACGATTTTTACCCTCCACGCTGCTCTATAATACTAAATTGATGATCCCTTGATGCCACAGGATGTGTCCTACCAACTCATTCCCTTCTTCTGGTCAAGTTGTGGCACAAACTCCTCTTCTCCCCAATTCTATTCAATACCTCCTCATTAGTTATGTGATCTACCCATCTAATCTTCAGCATTCTTCTGTAGCACCACATTTCGAAAGCTTCTATTCTCTTCTTGTCCAAACTATTTGACGTCCATGTTTCACTTCCATTCATGGCTACACTCCATACAAATACTTTCAGAAATGACTTCCTGACACTTAAGTCTATACTCGATGTTAACAAATTTATCTTCTTCAGAAACACTTTCCTTGCCATTGCCAGTCTACATTTCATATCCTCTCAACTTCGACCAACATCAGTTACTTTGCTCCCCAAATAGCAAAACTCCTTTACTACCTTAAGTGTCTCATTTCCTAATCTAATTCCCTCAACATCACCCGATTTAATTGGAGTGCATTCCATTATCCTCGTTTTGCTTTTGTTGATATTCATCATATATCCTGCTTTCAAGACTTAGTCCATTCTGTTCTTCTGCTTTTCCAGGTCCTTTGCTGTCTCTGGAGGAATTAGAATGTCATCGGCGAACCTCAAAGTTTTTATTTCTTCTCCATGGATTTTAATTCCTACCCCATTTTTTTCTTTTGTTTCCTTTACTGCCTGCTCTATATACCGACTGAATAACATCAGGGAGAGGCTGCAACCCTGTCTCACTCCCTTCCCAACCACTGCTTCCCTTTCATGCCCCTCGACTCTTATAAGTGTCATCTGGTTTCTGTACAAATTGTAAATAGCCTTTCGCTGCTGGTAGTTTACCCCTGACACCTTCAGAATTTGAAAGAGAGTATGCCAGTCAACATTGTCAAAAGATTTCTCAAGTCTAAACATGCTACAAACGTAGGTTTGCCTTTCCTTAATCTAAGATAATTCGTAGGGTCAGTATTGCCTCACGTGTTCCAACATTTCTTCGGAATCCAAATTGACCTTCCCCGAGGTCGGCTACTACCAGTTTTTCTATTCGACTGATAATACAATAACAATAATCGATTACGAAATAACATCACACGCGCTACGTCGTGAGGTCTTTTTTACCGCGCCGGTTTGTCTTCTTGACGGTCTTCCCAAGCTATATGTACGTCTCTGAGTATCTCGTTGTGTCACAAACTTCGCTTCCATCGGCACGATTTAGTCCTCCCAGACGCGGCTGCGCCAGAGAGAACTCTACGACTGTGACCGGCGAAGATGCCGCACCGGGCGCCTCCCCTGTTCAAATGAGAGCCGCTATTTCGCTTCTCGCAGACGTATGCGCATCGCAGAGCGCCTCTAGCAATGCCCGCATCCCATTGGGTCGTCCGCAGCGTTCCAGATCCACCGTGACTTGTGTACTGAAGTCACGAGCACCGCGCTTGCACTACAAGTTTATGCAGCAGAATTCCCCGGTGCAGCAGAATGCGCCTTTCGCAGCAGGGTATTTTGTACTCCCCTGTAACCTCCCTTCCGAGTAACTTGCTGCCCTCGCCAGACGGGTAACGGCGGCAGTGGTCTCGCTAGCGACCCAGTTTTCCCTCTTCCTTTGCAGACGCTGTGGGGACAGACTGAAACTTTTCGTCCACACGTATCTGGAAACGTCTTCTCTTACGACTGTCTCAGTAGCTGCTCGGCGAGATAACCCCCCACTGCTTCGTCTCCCAGCAGTCCGCTAGACAATGTATTCCACGTGGGGATGTTGCACTGCAAAACACACACACGCTACAGAAATATCCGCGCACTCGGACGATACAAATGGCTCTGAGCACTAGGCGACTTAAATTCTGAGGTCATCAGTCACCTAGAACTTAGAACTAATTAAACATAACTAACCGAAGATCATCACACACACCCATGCCCGAGGTAGGATTCGAACCTGCGACCGTAGCGGCCGGCTCGGACGGTACAGTGAGCTTCCTTGCACGCTGGCAAAATAAAAGCGTCTGTGATGGAATTTCGTCCGGTGAACGTTAACGGTATAAGACGAAAGTCAGCTAACCAACAGCGTAGTACCAGGCTGAAGAATTATCTTCTTTCATTATTTTACAACAATATTACCCATTTGGTTGATCCTGAACGAATTCCTTATTAAGTTACTTGCGTTACATACTAACGGTAGATAGAGCTCTTGTTGCTTCTAGAGGTAAAATGGAATTCAAGCCTGCCGCTGTGGCCGAGCGGTTCTAGGCGCTTCAGTCCTGAACCACGCTGCTGCTATGTCGCAGGTTCGAATCATGTTTCGGGCATGGATGTGTGTGATGTCATTAGGTTAGTTAGGTTTAAGTAGTTTTAAGTTCTAGGGGACTGATGACATCAGATATTAAGTCCCATAGTGCTTGGAACCATGTCAATTTGAAAAGTGAAATAAATATACCTTAACCCATAATCACGACAGCTGTTTCCTTAAGGAACGACACCACTCTCCCATTTTAAGCTGTTATAACAGCATTTATTCACAGACAATTTCCGGCAAGCGACCAATGTCACTCATTTAATATTGCATCAAGATTAGAGAATGTTCCTTGGCTCCAAACAAACCATTACATTTAGCATACAAGACACAATTAATACCTTGCTAGATAACAAAGGGTGATGTTACCGATGATATCACCACTAAAGCACAGCTACGAAACAAAGTTACATGAAATTACCTCACCAAAGAAGACAAAGTAAATATTCCAGACATCGTACTAGGAACAACTGGCAACATGAGTAACGTAGAAATTGATATTGTCGGTGTAGCGAAGCACCACATAATAAAGGGAAGGCTTCAGATCGAGATGATATGGCACTCTGGTTGATTCAGTCTACTGAAACAGTAGCTTTGTACTTATCATTCGTATACAGCTGCTCGCTAATTGAAAGATCCGTGCCTGAAGATTGGCCAGTTTTACAGGGTATACCAATACTGAAGGAAGTACTCCGTCTTCAGGCCACTAGTAGCTCATCGGGACCTTCCGACCGCCGTGTCATCCTCAGTTGAGGACGCGGATTGGAGGGGCGTGTGGTCAGCACACCGCTCTCCTGATCGTTATGATGGTTCTCCTTGACCGAAGCCGCTACTATTCCGTCAAGTAGCTCATCAATTGGCATCACGAGGCTGAGTGCACCCCGAAAAATGGTAACAGAGAATGGCAGCGTGGTTGATCACCCATCCAAGTGCTGGGCACACCCGACAACGCTTAACTTCGGTGATCGCAAGGAATAATCTGATTAATTGTAGACGCGTACACAAAGGTCGACTTGCAATCAGTATTAAAACATACATTTTGTTCGGACTTTATAAATTACCCCAAGGAAAACGATTGACTGAGACACAGTAAACTCGGATTCAGGAAAAATTGTTCTTGTGAAACACAACCAGCTCTTTATTCTTACGAAGCAAAGAGTACTAGCGGCAGGGGGTGTCTAATTGATTCCACATTTTTTTTAAATTTCCACAAAGCTTTTGACACCGTTCCTCACAAGCGACTTATAATTAAATTGCGTATCTGTGGAGTATCGTCTCAATTGTGCGACTGTATTTGTGATTCCTTGCCAGAAAAGTGACAGTTCGTAGCAACTGATGGAAAGCCGTTGAGTAACAGAAAAGTGATATGTAGTAGTCCGCAAGGAAGTTTCGTGGGCTCTCTGTTGTTCCTTACCTATATAAATGATTTAGAAGATAATGTAGTCAGCCCTCTTAGACTGTTTGCAAGCGATGCTGTTATTTAGCGTCTAGTAAAGTTGTCAGAAGATCAAATCCAATCACTAAAGGATGTAGACAAGATATCTTTATGGTGCGAAAGGTGGAAATCGGCCCCAAATAATGAAAAGCGTGAGATAATGTGTATGAGTACTGAACGGAAGCTGTTAAATTTCGATGGTGCGAAAAATCACACAAATGTAGACGCTATAAATTCAAGTAAATAGCTAGAAATTACAATTACGGACAACTGAATCTGGAACCATCACATTGAATATGTTGTAAGGAAGGCAAACGGAAGAATCCGTTTTGGTGACATACGACACATAATAGATCTACTAAAGGGATTACCTATACCATGCTTGTCCTTCCCCTGCTAAAGTACTGTTGTGCAGCATGGATATCTTTACCGGAAGACATTGAAAAACTTAAAAGAAGAGCAACTCGTTTTGTATTGCAATTTTGTCATATGATGACATGATGGAGACCGTGGCTGTTGTTTGACGACAAATGTTGACGGCATTGCTTTGTATGTATCAAAATATGTGGTGTGTGGTAGAAATCTTCTCAGTGACAAATCTAAAGTGTTCAGTGAGAAAAATTTACCTGTGCTGTAATAAGAATGCAGTGGAAATGTATTCACATCTGTTGGACGAATGTTATGAAAACAAACACTCCAAACGGGCATTTCACGACAGTCAGTAAAAAACACACCACATGTCGTAAAGAAAGAATGTAAACAGTCTGAGGATGAATCACAACGATGCGAAACCAGTAACGGTACCCTTTGAATAAAGGATCTGAAAGTAAATTTGTGGCTAGTTGCAGTTCCAACACCATCATCATTTGTCTTTCTGTATTGCTGCGAAATGTGGGAGGATAGCAGTTTTCGCTCGATGAGTCATTGCCAAGTAACATAGCTCGACGAATTTTTTTTTAATTCCGCTGGTGCACTTCAATTTCAAATAACCAAATACAGTTAGACTCCACCGGACGGTGGCTAAACCTTCGCCAAGTCGAACATACTTGTTGTTGCTCGCGGGAATGTCACAACAGCCAACAACGAGAACCAGACGACTCAACGTGAACAGTCTTGACTTGTTGATAAATTAAATCCAAACTGAACTTTCGTGTCCAGAATCTGTGCGCCACGGACCTTATAGCAATGGGAACAGCCCCCACACACTCCGACACTCCGTAAAGGCCGCCAGTGGCTCCAGCCAAACTACGCCCCACGGAGATTTCCTTGCTGCTCCACGCCAACCGACCGACTGCCACGCATCAGCACGGAGACAGCACTAAAATAACTGAGCAGTCGACATCACAAGCTGCACACAGTTTCACGAACACTTGCACGAAGGACTAGAAAATACGAACGGCAGCTACTGTACAATAAGAAAGACGAATCACGAGTCGGTACACGCAGGCAGCCCATAAGCGATCGTCCGACAAGAGGACGAACGAAGGTGGTCCGCACTCAAGTGATATGTATCGGCAACCGTCGAGCGACTCATGGCTGTCCGGACATCACTGCAGCCGCGCCCCGACTGAACTTCTGCTGCGTCCTCTCACTCCCAGGTCCGAACTGCAGTGCTAGCACCTCCCAATTCACTGGCAGATCCGAACTAACTCCGAACACACGACTTCCGTGAAGTAATAGCAATCAGAAAAGATAACACGCCAAGGCTTACATCGATAAGCGCCGCTGCTGCCACTCACGGGCAGGCAAGGCGGCAACTGAGTGACACCAGTAATTGAAATTAACATAACAAGGTGGCAGTTCAGTAAAAACAGGATGTCATACGAGATACGGCACGAACACGAGTCACGCACGGCTCATACAGTACAGAAGATAATTGAAAGAAATACCCAATGAGCCCAACAGAAACGACACTTTTATTCAGAGACAATAGTTACGATGAAGTCACCGCGATTTATGGTGGTCTTCTGGACATTGCAAAAGGCGGTACACGATTCTTGACAGGTGTGTGATCACCAAAGACGTCAGTGTATTCTCGGCAACGTTCTCCCCTACTGGCCGCTTAGTTCGTAACGAGTTCTCGTGGTAGAGACTTCCATTCCTCCATCACAGTCGTTGAGAGCTACTGGACAGTCGTTGATGCGTCCGGTAGTGCTACAGTACGCCTACCCACCGTATTCCATAAGTGCTCGATGTGATTCGAGTAGGGCGAACGTGAACACGGCCAGCCCATTCGCCGTATATACTCTCTTCCCCATAACGCCACCACGTACTCTGATTTGCGCGGTCGTGCACTGTGAATCATAAAAACGAAGTCGGAACCAACTGTGCCTCTGAAAAGACGCACGTGGGGAAGGAGCACGGTGTCGCAATAACGCTGTCTCGTAAGTGAATCGTGTTCTGAGATTTCGAGGTCAGTAGACGGCTACAACATTATTCCTCTTGTAACACCTCGGCTCAGTTTACAGTAAAAAACGCTACAGAAAGAATAATTTAAAATTAAGAATAGAATTTTTAGAAGGGAAAATAGTGTAGAATCAGAGTTCGGTAATTGCAGATCAAAATCATAGTATATCAGCAAGTAGTTTAACGTCTAAATACAGCAAAGCCACGGAAGCTCCGTCATGGAGAAGGCAGTGACGTTAAACTCTTGTGATGAAAACCCATAAAGAGACCTGATCGTCATTATTGCCGCCTTTTTTCTTTGATTGTTTCGCTAAAGGGCGGGGAACCCGTGTCAGTCAGCGAGACAATAATTAGATTGGACTTTATCGTGTTAAGATTCACGATAAACTGTTTGACTCTGCATACCATATCATCTGGACCCCCAAAACGATGATGTTCGACAGTGCTGTTCGTACAGTCACATGGCGAAAAGTTTTTGCGCGTAATAGAACCAGAAAACCTGACTCATGGATACGTGACAGATGTTGTAACTACATCTACATGATTACTCGGAGCGCCTGGCAGAGGGTTCATTGAACCACTATCGTTTTTCTACTCTTCCACTCTACAGTACCGCGCGGGAGAAACGAACACTTAAATCTTCCAGTGGTAGCTCTGGTTTCCCTTATTTTATTGTGATCATCATTTCTCCCTATGTAGATTGGTGCCAGTATACTACTATCACACTCTCAGAAGAGCATTCTGCAGCAATGGAAAACGGCTTTTGTTTAATGACGGCCTCCCCATTTCGCGTTTCACATCCGTGGGACTCTCTCTCCTATTGGGCTATAACAAAAAAGAAGCCGCCCTTCTTTCAACTTTTTCGATGTCGTCCGTCTAACCTGATGTGGATGCAACACAGCACAGCATTACTTCAAAAGAGGGTGAACAAGCGTGTTTTAAGCAGTCTATTTGGTAGACATGTTGCATTTTCTAAGTATTCTACCAATAAATCACAGTATTTGGTTTGCTTTCCACACAACATTATCTATGTCATCGTTCCAGTTGTAAGTTATTCAAAATTTCAGTACCTAAATATTTAGTCGAATTCAGAACCTTTCCAATACGTAGATGGCTTTAAATTCTTTATTATAGAGTCAATTACTACATTTCGAAACATCTGATATCACGTGTAGATCATCTTACGATAGGTTCTGATCTTCTGGTAACTTTCCTAGGCGCTAAATAACAGCATCACTTGGAAACGACTGCTCATACTGTCTAATAAAAAAATATATATATAAGGAAAAGCAGAGAGCCCACAACACTTCTTTGGGGAATGACGAGTATCACTTCTCTCTTGTTCGATGAGCTTCGGTCAGTTACTACTAACTGTGACCTTTCTGACAGGAAATTAAGAAACCAGTCACACAAGTGAGACGATACTCCAAAGGCATTAGATATGATTGATTGTCACTTGTGAGCTACAGTATCCAAAGCCCTTTGGAAATATAGAATCGTGGAATCAATATGAGACACCCTTCGTAAGAATAAAGAGCTGATTGTGTACGACAAGACCAATATTTCCTGAATCTGTGCTGACTGTGTGTCAACACATCACCTTCCTCGAGATAATTGATACCTTTCGAACATAGTGTACACATGAAATTTTTTTTTGCATCAACCCGGTTCCCAGAACCCCTGAAGATAGACGTTGACTGTGGATATTGTATCACAGACACAGTCTCTTTCACTGTTCAGAGATGTCACTAAATCCGCCCAAAGATATAAACCATGCATGTGCAACGCCTATTAGACGGAGGGGGTCAGACAGCCGATCAGTTCCAGTCATTCCACCAGGAAGGACGTACACGGCTCGTGTTGTCTGTAGTGCAACCGTGCCTAGACGGTCAATTCCGCATTGTTACTTTGTGGCAGGGAGGGCTCTCAACAAGAGAAGTGTCCTGGCATCTCGGAGTGAAACAAAGCCATGTTGTATGGACATGGAGGAGAGACAGGGACACAGGTACTGTCGATGACGTGCATCTCTCAGGCCGCCCAAGGGCTACTACTGCAGTGGATAACCATTATCTGCGTCATATGGCGCGGAGGAAAGCTGACAGCAACGCCACCATGTTGAACATGCAGCCATATAACGTCGTGTTACGACTGAAACTGTGTGCTATAGGCTGCATGATGTGCAACTTCATTCCCGATGTCCATGGCTAGGTCGATCTTTGCAACTACGACACCATACAGCGCGGTGCTGTTGGACTCAATAACATGCCGAATTGACCGCTCAGTATTGGCAGCACGTTCTCTTCACAGATGAGTGTCGCATGTGCGATGGCCCTGTGTTGGTTAGGTGGAGGACAGTTGAGGACCTGCAACCTACCTGTCTGCGTGCTACGCACACTGGACCTACACCTCGCGTTACGGTCTTTCGTACGAAAGCAAGGCCACTCTCGCGGCTCTCCCATATACCGTGACTGCGCATTTGTACGTCCATATAAGGATTCGATCCGCTGTGCTGCCATTCACGAACAGTATTACAGATGTTGTTGCCCAACAGGATAACGCAAGCGCACGTACCACGACTCACCTTCCCCTGCAAAGTGTCGAAATGTTGCCTCTGGCTACTCGATCACTCATTCTGTCTCCAATCCCGCACATACGGAACATTACACACTCCAGTGCCATCCACAAACAACGTTAACCGTTCCTTTGGATCAAATGGTTCAGAGCACTATGGGACTTAACATCTGTCATCAGTCCCCTAGAACTCAGAACTACTTGAACGTAACGAACCTAAGGACATCACACACATCCACGCTGGAAGCAGGATTCAAACCTACGGTCGTAGCGGCCGCACGGTTCCAGACTTAAGCGCCTAGAACCGCTCGGCCACAACGGCCGGCTGACTGTTCCTTTACTGACTGACCAAGTGCAACAGGCACGGAACACCATGCCACAAACTGACGTCCTCTACCAGTACAAGACAATGCTCGCATTGATTGCATTTGACATTGTGGCGGTTACACCGTTTGTCAATATACCAGCATTTCACATTCGCTATGGCGTATGTCACGCTTACATTAACCTCTAACCTTGCAATGTCAATCACTTCAATACTTTACCTACGCAATTTCGTTACTCTACATTACTTTTTGGTTTTGCGATTTTTTCCCGTTCTTGTACTTCGCACTGTAGTTCCATTTTAATGTAACTTAATTCTTATGACATCATATCTCCTGAACTGTGTGCTGAACATGATATAATTTAGCAGGTACATCCAGTGCCATATGTAGCCTACCTGCCGTCTTCGAAATGTGTAGTGAATAGAAGTAGTAAAAAAAGTTATAAATTAAAACCTCTTGCATGAAGCAGCAATTCCTCACACATCTCATTTTTATGACATGTCTAGGGAAGTAAGTGTCGCACAATTACGTAGTTTCTGTGGTACATTCACTGGTATATCTGAATACTGTGTCCAAAACGTCACGGAAACAGTTAGGAGTTAACGTCAGGGCTTATGCGGAAGTTTTGCAGAATGGATAGCGAAAATGCAATAAGCAAAGACTTTTTTAATCATTTTGTGAAGGTAGTCACACAGAAAAAGTTTCGTAAAAATTGAAAATCATGCTTTCTTTGTTGCAAGTCTCTAAGCGCTGTCAGTCTCTAATGCTGAATGAGGGGTACTCAAGTGTCGTGAGCGACACTCATTTCACTCCCACCCCACCCCTTTGATAGTTGGGTGGACCTTATCTCTATAGTGATTCTTTCCAGGCAGTAAATGATACGTGTACGAAGTTATGTTGAAATCGACCCAATGTTTTAGGAGAAGATTTGGAACATATACATCCGTATAATTTTTAGGAATATAAGGTGTTTGGCTTTAACGAGAATAACTACTCCTAAGGTACTCAGGATGGCAGAAATTTCGAGTATACTTCGTCTTCTTTGTGAAGGGATTTCGGAAAGCCCTCGACGTTCTCTGTGCACAAATTTCTCTAGCGTTAGATTAAAGGACTGTGTGTGTGTGTGTGTGTGTGTGTGTGTGTGCGCTCCACGGGAGGATCCCGCAGGGACGGGACGACAACCGCCTTGTGGGGAGCCGGCGTGCCGAGGTCGCGCGCGCACGGCCGGGCGTTAAGGATCAGGGTTCCCCCAGGACTCGTCTGGACGCTCTCCGCTTCGGCGGCAACCTGACCTTCCCGCGGCGCGACACCGAACGGCCAGCGCGGGATTCGCCGGTGCTCGGCCGCGGCCCTCCTCGTGCTACCATCCACTGCCCTCCAAACCGCCGACACGGCATGTACACGACGTCAAATTAAACACCTTTCAGCCGTGCAGTTTTCAAACTTATTTCATTTGGTTACCAGTTCCGGCCATTTATACACCATCTTCAGGAGCCTGACCGACGTGTACGAAGATTCCATCATCTGTCGGCAGATGATGGTTGCAGGTATCGCTTTATCAAGGAAATATCTCCTAATACCAGCATTGAAGGCCGCTGTTTCTATCACAGCCGAGGTGGAATCTTCCTAGACGCCGGCCAAGGGCCTGAAGATGATGTAGTAAATCATTGTTACTGGTAGCCAAATAAAATAAGTTTGGAAAATAAATGGCTGAAAGGTGTTTAACTTGACATCCTGTATCGAAGAGCCGAGTCCAGCTACCTTCTATGAAGAAAAAAAAAAGAAAAGAAAAAGGTTGCTAGTCTCGAACATCAATTGGATCTTCATTCCATTCCTGTTTGCATGATACTGCATCCCTCTGTAAACGTCCGCTATAGCCATGTTCGTGATGCATTGTGCACACACGGACAGACGCCGAGAATAACCTTCGGATTTGGCAGTGTACTGTCTGTGTCCCAAGAAACCTGCTGCAGCAATTGCCTACCCCGGTAAGTCGCAACTATGGGAGTAAGTGCTACACTCGACTCTGCTTCTGGTTCTTCTTTAAAAGATGTACAGTGGATCCAGATTAAACAAATAGATACATACACACATCAAAAAATGTTTGTATCGCCCCAATTCCCAGAACTCCTTAAGGTAGATGCTGACTGTGGATATTGTATCACAGACACTTTCCCTTTGAACTGTTCAGAGATGTCAATAAACCCACCCAAAGATGTAAACAACCATGCATGAGCAGCGCATATTAGACTGAGGGGGGTCGACAGCCGATCAGTTCCAGTCATTCCAGCCAGGAAGGAGCCACAAGGCTCGTATTGTCTGTAGTTCAACCATGCCTAGACGGCCAATAGCGCGGTTCGATCGCGTCCGCGTGTGCAGGCGTCTTGGAGAGAGCCAAGGCGGTGGTGTTCGGACATGGAGGAGGTACAGAGAGACAGGAACTGTCGATGGCATGCCTCGCTCAGGTCGTCCAAGGTCTAGTACTGCAGTGCACGCCCGCTACCTACGGATTATAGCTCCGAGTAACCCTGACAGCAACGGCACAATGTTGAATAATGCTTTTCGTGCAGCCACAGGACGTCACGTTACCACTCAGCCTGTGCGCAATAGGCTGCATGAATAGCGACTTCACTCCTGACGTCCACGGCAAGATCCATCTTTGCAACAACGACACCATGCAGCGCGCTACAAATGGGCCCAACAACATGTCGTATTGACCGCTCAGGATTGGCATCACGTTCTCTTTACCGATGAGCGTCGCATATGCCTTCAAGCAGACAATCGTCGGAGACGTGTATGGAGGCAACCTGGCCAGGCTGTACGCCTTAGACACACTGTCCAGCGAGTGCAGCAAGGTGTAAATTGCCTGCTATTTTGGGGTGGTTTTATGTGGGGGACGACGTACGCCGCTGGTAGTCATGGACAGTGCCATAACGGCTGTACGATACCTGAATGCCATCTTCCGATCGGTAGTGCAACGATATCGGCAGCATATTGGCGAGGCATTCGTCCTCATGGACGTCAATTCGCGCCCCCATCGTGCACATCTTGTTAATGACATCCTTCAGGATAACGACATCGCTCGACTGGAGTGGCTGGTCTAACTTGCCTGGGGTAGATTGAAAAGGGACCAGTCAACCCTTCTCGACGGACATCACGTTGCAACCCAATCCTACTGAACGTGATCTCACTCCCTAGGAGAATAGGGCGGCCGTCATTTTTGCTCTGGTGTACATCATGGAACCACCAGGGACTGTTCAAAACCGTTCGACGAACTCCGAATGTGATCTGAAGCAGCAGATGTGCTTATGATGATGGAGTGGTGCGACATTGACACAGTGTGCTCCATAAGATGCCCATGTTTTGCAATAGTCTCTGTGGCAACCACTCACATTCATTGAGAATTCTAAAATCGTGTCTTTATAGAAATAACTTGTGAAGTAATTCAGTACAAATGCAGGCAGGCAGCTGGTATCTAAAGTGTGTCAAGTGGTTGCCTACCTGCAGGCGCCTAGGACTAATAAATGTGGACAGGAGCCACAGAGGGTTTTCCAGAGCTGAAGGGCTTCAAAAGGAACACTGGGCCGTTTTATTCACTAATGTATAACGGTCATAGCCCTGTGTGATCACGTCACAATATGGCGGGAAATGATAGCACTGAAAAAGCACAAGCATCCTTTGCTGCATCAGATCACTGTCATATTTCACACATAGTTTTCAATTGTTCCTAGTAGTTACACCCTGTGGTGCAGAGCAAAGACTGCAGTCGCTCTGCGTCCAGATCAGTGATCTCACATTCAATGAGGTTGTTAGCATGCACTATGATTAGAAAGGGGTTGATGCATCACAGAGATGACAGCTGTACCACAGACTGTCAAGAACTACTTCCTGTTGCTCGTCACACTGCAAACTGTAGTTTCCAACTGTGAAATGTGTGGGAATCAACGTCCCAAGGAAAGGGGTGGTTTCATTGACATCCTTTATGCCATCACCTGACGCCTTTTCGCGTAGATTCTGAGCGACTGTGTGTCTGAAATGCTTTCCTCAGTTACTCACAAGAAAACCAGATGACGATCACGTATGATGTCGCGATTTTGACCTGTATTGCAGGGACGTCAAAAGCAGGGGTTAAATGTGGGTAAGATGGAGTGTGGCGACCTTCCGATCGTATGACTTGCTCACTGTGGCGTTGGGCAGAACTGCTCTGAAATTCGGTTCCTATATGATATCCGTAATTCACTTTACACGTAGCATGAACTTCAGAACTGTGGCTTTTTCACCGCATCTGTCGATACCTTCTTGCTTGCAGCGTCGTTAAGCACAGGGTTGGCGTCGCAGGACGCCATGGTTTTAAACCGTTGCAGAGTAAGACTGTGTAAGCCTTTGAGGCTATTTTCAAACTTCAGCGGTGCATGGGACTTATGGGGGTTTCGAAAAACTGATCCTTCAATTCGCTTGTGCAGCGTACGTCCCAATGGTAGTGAAAGAATTTAACCCCAGCCGGTGTGGCAGAGCGGTTCTAGGCGCTTCAGTGTGGAACCGCTCAACCGCTACGGTCGCAGGTTCGAATCCTGCCTCGGGCATGGATGTGCGTGATGTCCTTAGGTTAGTTAGGTTTAAGTAGTTCTTAGTTCTAGGGGACTGATGAACTCAGATGTTAAGTGCCATAGGGCTCAGAGCCATTTGAACCAAGTCTTAAAAGAATTTAACGTACTACTAATCGCTTTCGCTTTCTGATGAACAGTAATTCTCCAACGTGCACACTAAAGAGCACGCTGCAGATAGACGTGGCAGACCAATGCAGCTGGCTGGAGCATCACGTGATACATTGCACGTTGGCACTATGGATAGCCCAGCCATCCGCTTCCTCTTGTGAACATCACGTATAGCTGGCCATGAATGCAGGTGGAGGCGTTTCCTCTAAGCACCAAAATCTTATAATTCGCATTTCGATCAACGATCGCGAGTTGTCTGAAAACTCTGTTTCGAAGTGCAGCCGCACACCTAGCTCAATCTAGTGGAGTCGTTTGTAAGCTCTGATTGTGGCTCCCGACTAAACACGGAATTTATTTCGCAGTGGGTATTTATACACACGCGATGGCTCGGTTTACTTTGCTTATTGAACTTTTCTCGTAGTGTCCCATTCTGTATGAATCCCACCTCGAACGTAAATAAAACACGAAGTGTGAACTGAAGGTCGTCAGCACAACTTTACCGCAGAATTTAAGTTTGGCATGATAATCTTTCGGCATTACACCTAGTACGCGCAGTATGCGATAGGGATAAAGGAACAGCTCAAGAACCATTTCTTATTGAACTGTATTAGTGTCTGGGCAACTGTTAGAGAGGCCGGGCTGTTGCTTAGAGAAATAGTAATAAAGTTTACTCAATCAGTTTACAAATTATTAAGAAAGGTGTTGTTTTAGTTATCACTTGTCGACGTACGGTATGTTGACTTTCCTGTCTCGGTATTCGGTTGACGTTCGTTTAGCAAGTTTCCTGAGAGACCATTCACCAAAAGCTAGATTCCGTCCGAAGGAAGCCTTGAAGGCACAGAGGTACCGACCGACCGCCGTGTCACACTCAGGCCATAGACGTCACTTGATGCGCCTATGGAATGGCATGTGGTCAGTACACCGCTCTCCCGGCTGTATGTCGCTTTACGAGCCTCACAAGGGCTGAGAGCACCCTGCTTGCCAACAGCGATCGGCAGACCCGAACGGTCACCCATGCAAGTGCTAGCCCAGCCCGGCAGCGCTTAACTTCTTTGATCTGGTGGGTAGCGGTATTAACACTACCGCAAAGTAGTTGACATGTGCCATTGACTAGCAGCTTCATTTTAAAAGCGGAGCACACACGGACAGTCACCGAGAATAACCTTCGGATTTGGCAGTGTACTGTCTGTGTCCCAAGGAACCTGCTGCGAGCACATGTACTGGAAATCATTCAGTGCTTAAAGAATGACAAAGAGAGAGTTAGGCGAAAGCTCTTGTGTTTTAAGTGATTTGACGTAGTTCATATTCTAAAATGTTCCTCACTAAGAAGCTGCTTGCCTTTATAATTTACGAGTGAGAAACGAAGAGGACGTAAAGCAGTCTTATGATGATATCGCGAGACAGATGTTATGTAAATTTACCTACACCCTACAGTATTGTGGAAATACATTATATAATGCAATTTGAGAATCATCCTGTCGCACCTGAGTTGTTTACGTATTACCTGTGTTACATGAAAGTGAGGTTCCCATCAAGAGCCATTGTATTTTTATGTAACTGTACAATAATTTTAATCATTATTACAGTGTTGTTACGAGTACTGGTTTTTTGCACAGAAGATGATAAAAGCTTTCCAAGGCAAAATTTATGTGACGGACGGGTACAAACAAGCAGGCCGTTAATTCTGACAAAGTAACAACGTTGTCACGGACAACAGGTTATTGAACGACACATTCACAATTTATTGGTGTGTAATTTACACGTGCTTACGCCGTTGCATTTAATTCGCCACTCTTTATCAAAGCCGCCTAGTACGCAACAGCAAAGGGAAATATTAAAGTCAAGACGTACCATTGTACGTAGTCATAAATAGCGAACGCTGATGAGATTGCAAGTTGGTTTTATGATCCATTATATCCAATAGAAGATCTGCGAACGCAGGAGGGAAGTACAACTATTGCACAGGGGAAGTGAAATTTAGAACCGTGTCCGACTATCAATGAAGCGATTCCCGGTTTTTCACGTGAAAAGTGTATGCTTCAAATACAGGAGCAACAGAGTAAAACCACAGTGAACAAAATACGGTTCTGGTGACTAAGGTTATTCTCCTTCCGAAAGAGAAATGTATTTGGCAGTGTGGAGATTTGGAAAATCAGTTACGATATTACTTGTATGGTGACTAAAAACGTAGTTGGAGCACAGCGACAATGAATTCTTACCTAGAATTTATGACGACCTGCTCAATAGCTTGTTTGTCTGTCTTTAGAAGGAAATGCATCACTGGTTCTGCGTATCAAAGATCCGACAGTTTCTTGGTAGGTTTTTGGAGGTATGTGACAGTAGATATGCCTACGCACAGATTACGTAATTCGCGTAAATAACAGGCTGCTTATTTGCGTACTCGGTGATTGCGCCCAATAACGACCGAGATGGGTTCCATAAGATATAAATCAGGCAAATTTGGCCGCCGACACATCAACGTCAGTTAAATTTTTTTTAGTGAGTCATCAGTCTTCTGACTAGTTTGATGCGGCCGGCCACGGATTACTCTTATGTGCCTTCGCTATCATCACTAGTCATTTTACTCATTACTGAGTGTCGTGACCTCATTTCCTCATTCATTCTTACGTAACTGAAACTTGAGACATGTTTCCAACCACAGCGATCTTCGGCCGATCTTAATAAGACTTGAAGCGGCAGGCTGGTAATATTCTTCTCTTGATCCAACCATCTGTTTTCTGCTCTCCCACCTATTTTCCTGCCCTCCCTGCACGATGGTCTTCTCTAAAGGCGTCGCTATAACGTTCCTCAAACCACTGTAGCAGGGTTCTGGCTCCGAGACACGGACATTTATACTGCTGAAAGGTGACACCGCTGTCGGGCAAGACATCCGGCATGAAGGGATGCAGGTGGTTCGCAGCTGTCCGCGTGTCTTCGATCATAACCACAGGTTCCATGGAAGTTCTGGAGAACATCTCCCGTAGCATAATACTGCTCCCACCAACTTGCGTCCGTACAGCGCTGCACGTTTCGAGCTGCCATTCACCCTCAGTAACGCCGTTTGTGGAGACGACCATCGATCTAGTGTAGCAAAAATGTGATTCACCCCACGAGTCGACACGTTCATTGATCGACGGTCGAATCGCGAGCCCCTGTGCCCACTGCAATCGTAATTGACGATGTCGTTGGGTCAACGTATGAATACGTAGAGGTGGTCTCCTGCTGTACGATGAACGATGAGCTCCGAAATACTTGTGCGTGCACCAGCATTGTGCTCTTTGGGCAGAGATGCCACAGAACACCATCTACCGTACTTCACAGAGCAGACAAGCTTCCGAACCCCAGGTTCTGTGTAGAGTAATGTCGACCAGCAGTTTAGCGCGTAGTGATAGTTTCACTGTCCTCCTACGTCTTTCCCTAGGTGCTCACGACAGTAGCACGTGAACATTCGACCAGTTTCGCCGTTTCCGAGATATCAGTTCACAGGCTCTGTGTAATAATACTCTGCCCTTTGTCAAAGTCGCTTATTTCAACCGATTTCTACATTTGCAGCCCATATATTCGCTAGTGTGACCCCCGTCCGCGTCTGCTCCGCTAAGATACTTTTGTTACTGGGTCAGGCACCTGCAGTGCCGCCAGGCGGCATCTAACGTCTTGGTGGGCAGTGGTCATCATGTTTTGACTTACAAGCGTAGCTGTACTTACAAAGGCTGTCAGGTAGGAATGTAGTCTTTCATCCCCACTGGTTAACCTCAGCTGGTCGTTGCGGCTGAGCTGTTCTAGGCGCTTCAGTCCGGAACCGCATTGCTGTTACGGTCGCAGGTTCGAATCCTGCCTCGGGCATGGATGTGTGTGATGTCCTAAGGTTAGTGAATTTTAAGTTGTCCTAAGACTAGGGGACTGATGACCTCAGATGTTAAGTCCCATTCT
This sequence comes from Schistocerca gregaria, assembly GCF_023897955.1. Lineage (NCBI taxonomy): Eukaryota > Metazoa > Arthropoda > Insecta > Orthoptera > Acrididae > Schistocerca > Schistocerca gregaria. The sequence continues at coordinate 167,273,986 of NC_064929.1, read as the reverse complement.
GCTCAGAGCCATTTGAACCATTTGGCTAACCTCAGCATTGATGAAGCAGTGGCACAAATGAACGAAAGTTCAAGTAATAGAATGAGGACTCAGGAGAAAATGATAACAGTGATAAGATTGGCTGAAGACAACGCTATGGCCTGTGAAAGTGTGGAATTAATAGGACGAATACTCTACTGAGCATATAATATGCTTTAAGAGTAAACCACAAAAGACTAAAGTAATAAGAAGAAGCAGAATTGAGATTAGACTTAAAATAAGAGATAGGGACCAGAAATCAAGCAGATGAAGCAATGAAATTCAGCTACCTTGTAAACAAAATACCACTGCACGGACGAAGCAATGAGGTCACAAAGCGCAGATTAGCACACGCAAAGGGGACTTTCCTGGCCAAAACAGGTCTGATAGCTGTAAACAAAGGTCTTAATTTAAGGAATGAATTTCTGGGACTGGTCTTTTGGAGCACGGCATTGTACAGTAGTGGACCGTGGACTGAGGGAAACTCGGAAGAGAAGAGAATCGAAGCGTTTGGAACGAGTTGGTGTACAAGCGTTCTGTAAATTAAGTGATCTGCTGAGAAATGCAGAAGTGCTCTGTAGATCGAAGGAGGAATGTAGTAGGCCTATGTGGATAATACTAACTAGAGGCAGGGACATGATGATGGGATTTGTGTCAAGACATCAGAGATTAACTGTAAAACATTCCCGATTAACATGATGTCGTTTGTTTTAAACCGAAATAGTAGCCTAACTTAATTTTTAATGTGATCATGATCTAATAGATAAGTGTTTAATGGATTTAGATGCCTCGGGAGTTGGTTCTTATCAGGATGCGGCTGCTTACTAACGTGCAGCTCACTGATAGAAGGTTTTTGCAATAACTAACGCCAATATGCTTTACACAGTCGGACTTTTATATTCTGATTAAGCATGCCTTTCAAGCTGGTACTACGTTCTCATCACAGTTCGGAATACTTCGTACTGCGTAATACGCTGTAACAACGGTCACATCGCAAATCCTCACTGCAGCCAAAATCGCGGTTGACGCTAACGCAAAAGTACGACAGACTGAAAAACTTTCGTAAAACGCTTTCCACGGACATCATATGTCACGAATCGGAAGTACTTTTGCTGGTGGGCAACCTACGGCTGTGGCTTCGCTCAGTCAGTACAACACAACACGTATCTCATGGCTCCGCCCGGACTCGATGGACTCCAAACTGAAATTCACTGAGACGCCGGGTAAGAGTACCCCTCTGGTTAGAGTTCTCAGTGGCGTTTTCTCTACATTGCCAACACTGACCGGCAGCTGTTGCTTCTATAGCGACACTATGACACGTAATCTTGAAGAGCTCCGCCAAATTTATTGTCTGTAGCAGGTAAATTTAAGTTTTTGTTTCAAATATTGATGTAATCTTTAAGTTATATATCGTAAACAATAAGTACGTTCACTTATGCATTAGAAAATAATATTATTTGCCAAAAGAATCCAGGTTCTGTGAGAAACAAACCACCTCGAAATGGTTCAGATGGCTCTGAGCACCATGGGACTTAACTTCTGAGGTCATCAGTCCCCTAGAACTTAGAACTACTTAAACCTAACTAACCCAAGTACATCACGCACATCCATGCCCAAGGCAGGATTGGAACCTGCAACCGTAGCGACCGTTCATCTGTAATGACCTCGACGTCAAGAGGACTTTAAATCCTGATCTTCCTTCCTTCCTTCCTTCCTTCTTAGAGCGGAGGTGGCCAATGTCTCCCGTAAATATATTTTAAAACATTAACTTATCATAATAAGAATCAGATGACTTAAACAGAAGTATCAATGCTTGCGGGTTACCAAAGTATTTTTGTACAAGGCTATGGAAATCGTTACGTCATGAAAGCCCCATAAAATATTTTATAAACTCCACATGAAGTTTACTGCATAGCTGTTATTAAATGATCGAACTTCTATTCCATTTGGAACGGATGTCCATCGGTAACATCAGTATCAGGAGAACTGGTGGCACACAAGAAACGGCCTCCGAAAGTGATGTTGAGGAACTTCTTGCCGTGTCTGAAAAACATCATGCGTCATTTCTTGAGGATTTCTGGCTGAGAACTGGTGTGAAAGTGTACGTCTTTCCGTCTCATCGCATGTATGATCTGTGGATGACAAAATCGAGAAATGGGCTAACCAGTCAGTGATTCGTACATTCCTTCAGGCATTCATAGTGTGAGTAGCATTATCCTGCTGGCATATTTTTCATTGGGTGCCCTAGTTATGAAGTGTATGACAACAGGGGGTTTGCCACGTACTGATAGGTGTTCGACGTTCTTCGACAATTAACAAATCAGTCCCGTTGTCGTACCCAATGGCTTCCTACACCACGATACCATTTGTTAGAATGGTGCGAGTCTCTTAAATCGCTTGCTGATCATTTGAAACAAGTGGCAACCGAGTGACAGGTAGAACAGAAGCTGAACTCCCGCGCATGTTCCAGCTGACTCCGGCTGGCTACCAATTAAGTCTGTGGTGTTTGCGGTCCGTTGTTAGGGCTAAATGAAGCATGGGAACTGTAGATCTCAAACTCAGCTTCCAGTAGTATGTACCTGACGGGTCGCGCAAACACATCGTCTGCACCCTCTACGCAGATTTCATTTGCTTTCATCCGTCTTTTCTCCACAGCCAATGTTACTATGTCTCCGTGGCGCAGTCCTTCTCAAAGGACCCGTGCTTACTCTTCTCGCCACTCCTCCGTTGGGAGTCCATCTCGTCACTACTTGTACCGCAGTTAATGCACTACGGACAATCGTTGGGGCCACGTGCCGAGATCATGATTGAAAATCCCTAGCGCCAGCGTGTCTACCTTTCTCAAAGCTGAGTGACTGCGCTAAACTGCACTTGCTTGAGCTCAGTGCATACTGTGTTGCAATCATCACTTATTAGACACGACCGGCCACCTAATCACTCGATTCTGCATCTGTAGCAATACCGACAGTGACCACCCACATCGGAGTAACTGTTCCGTATCGTTTCGTCAAGACTTTTCATGCTGTAACACTTTTAATTTTCACCCATGAACTTTTGACGTGACTATCGGGAGAGGTGGAAACAGTGGTAAGAGCGGAGGGGAGAGAGAGCAAGACAGAGGGAGACAGAGAGAGAGAGAGAGAGAGAGAGAGAGAGAGAGAGAGAGAGAGAGAGACAGAGCGAAGGGTCGCTCAGGTGGGGGTGGGGAAGGGGAGATGCGGACGCACAGACGCGAGGAAATTGAAGGGAAATTTTTGGCCAAGAGCGCAATTTTAGCTCCCAGTTGTGCCAAGAAATAAATATTTGTCGCATCTCGCAGCAGCAATTTTTTGTCGCAGTTTAGTCTCGCAGATAACCAAATTGTAAGAAAGACGGGGAGGCGGAGGGAAGGAGGAAATTGCGGAACGGAGGGTGGGAGGTCAGGAAGCAGGAAATATGGAGGCGCACAGCCCCCGCGGCCGCCACCAATCTCCCTTAGCGTGGGGGCGGCAGAAATCCCCCCATAATAAGAAATAACTCGGGGCCGAGTGGGTCCGCCGTGCAATCTCCGGGCCGTGCATTCCTCAGGAGGAGGGGGAGGGGGGGGGGGCGGCGGCGCACGGCAGGGAAATTTGTCGCCGATCGGTTGTCGGAAGTGGTGCACAGTGGGGGCGGAGCGTTAACACCGCGTTCGCTTTTTGATCCCCGGGAGGTTCCCCGCCCTAACATCACATGATCACTTCGCACCAAGTGGCATAGCTGGCGCACTCACCGGGAAGTCTGCTAGCGGCGTCCTAACACACACTTAGCCAATTCTCCCGGAGCGCCAGCCCTGTTACCGAACACTCGAGGTACGGTACTCTTGCAGTCCATGGAATGCTTTACCGAGACCACGAACACGTTTTAGACAACTGAATGGTGAAAAGACACGCTAGAGCTTCCGTCTGCATACTCTGCAAAAATCAAGTTCAAAAATGCCTCCAGAATGAGATTTTCACTCTGCAGCGGAGTGTGCGCTGATATGAAACTTCCTGGCAGATTAAAACTGTGCCCGACCGAGACTCGAACTCGTGACCTTTGCCTTTCGAGGGCAAGTGCTTCGATAGCTCAGATGGTAGAGCACACAGTTTCAATCTGCCAGGAAGTTTCAAGTTCAAAAATGGTTCAAATGGCTCTGAGCACTATGGGACTAAACATCTGAGGTCATCGGTCCCCTGGAACTCAGAACTACTTACGCCTAACTACCCTAAGGACATCACACACATCCATGCCCGAGACAGGATTCGAACCTATGACCGTGACTGAAACGCCTAGAGCCGCTCGACCGCAACGGACGGCAAAAGCAAGTACTCAGTTACTATTTCAATATCGTGCATTATGGTTTAGGATTTTAGACACAAAGGTACGATTATTTTCGATTAGTACCAACGGCAGTTGAGGGATATATACCACATAGATTAATTAGTGGCAGTACTGATCACCCATAGTACACAGAACGGGTCATATCGCTGTTGCAGAAGCTACTAAAAAGGCATGCCAAATTTAAAAGGACGCCAAATCCCCAAGATTGGCAAAATTTTGCAGAAGTTCGAAATATAGCGTGTACTTCAATACTAGATGCTTTTAATAATTTCCACAACGAAATTCTGACTCTAAAACCCAAAGACATTCTGGTCATACATAGAGCACACCAGTGGCAAGACAATCAATACCTTGACTGCCCGATAACAGCGGTGAAGTCACTGATGACAGTGCCACTAAATCAAAGATATTAAACACGGTTTTCCGAAACTCCTTCGTCAAAGAAGACGAAGGAAGGAAGTATTGCTGAATTCCAATCAAGAACAACTGTCAAGATGAGAAATATAGAAGGAGATATCCTCGGTTCAACAAAGCAGCTTAAATCACTTCATAAAGGCAAGGCCTCCGGTCCAGGTTTATACCAGTCAGGTTCCTCTCGAATATACTGATACAATAGCTCCATATCTAGCAATTATATATAACCGCTCGCTCACAGAAAGTTCCGTACCTGAAGACAGGAAAATTACTCAAGTCACACCAATAACCAAAAAGAGGACTAGGAGTAATCCTCTGAATTACAGGCCCGTATCACTAACGTCGATATGTAGTAGGGTTTTGGGACATACAGGGTGTTACAAAAAGGTACGTCTAAACTTTCAGGAAACATTTCTCACACACAAAGTAAGAAAATATGTTATGTGGACCTGTGTCCGGAAACGCTTACTTTCCATGTTAGAGCTCATTTTACTACTTCTCTTCAAATCACATTAATCACGGAATGGAAACACACAGAAGCAGAACGTACCAGGGTGACTTCAAACACTTTGTTACAGGAAATGTTCAAAATGTCCTCCGTTAGCGAGGATACATGCATCCACCCTCCGTCGCATGGAATCCCTGATGCGCTGATGCAGCCCTGGAGAATGGTGTAGCACTCCCCATACAGTGACGTGGTCGTGGTCAACGTTACCTTGTACAGCAGTAACTTCTCTGACGCTGACATTAGGGTTATCGTCAACTGCACGAAGAATTGCCTCGTCCATTGCAGGTGTCCTCGTCGTTCCAAATCTTCTCCAGTCGCGAGTCATAGGCTGGAACGTTCCGTGCTCCCTAAGACGCCGATCAATTGCGTCGAACGTCTTCCTGTCAGGACGCCATCGTTCTGGAAATCTGTTTCGATACAAACGTACCACGCCACCACTATTGCCCCGTGCTAATCCATACATCAAATGGGCATCTGCCAACTCCGCATTTGTAAACATTGCACTGACTGCAAAACCACGTTCGTGATGAACACTAACATGTTGGTGCTACGTTCTGATGTGCTTGATGCTAGTAGTGTAGAGCAATTAGTCGTATGTCAACACAAGCACCGATGTGAACATTGGGCCAACTGGCGGATAATCGAGGAAGTACAGTACATAGTGACGAAACTTAAATGAGCTCTAACATGGAAATTAAACGTTTCCGGACACATGTTCACATAACACCTTTTCCTTATTTGTGTATGAGGAAAGTTTCCTGAAAGTTTGGCCGTACCTTTTGTAACACCCTGTATACTGCATTCGAACATTATAAAGTATCCGGCCACCCTCTGACACTAACATTGCTGAATGATTGCTCTTGTCTTTCTGTCAATGCTGAGCTCTCCCAGCGTCTTGCAGAGCGCTACTCTGTCTATTGAGTCGTAGGGCTTTTTAGAATCTACAAAATTAACCTCTGTGTTTCGGGTGTTGCTCATCTGGAGAATCATTTTCAGATTCCAGATCTGCTCTATGCATGATCGTCCCTTGCGAAAACCAACCTGGTATTCTCCTATTTGTGGGTCAGCTTGTTGTTCTAATCTATTCATGAGAACTTTTGATAGGATTTTATTTGTGACCGGTACGAGTGAGATACCCCTGTAATTATTTGGTTCAGTTTTGTCCCCTTTTTTGTGGAGTGGATGGATGAGAGCGCATTTCATTCAGAAGGGACCTGTTCTGTTTCCCAAATGTTTAATATGATTTTGTGAATTTTTCCTGTTAATCTTTCATCATTTAGTTTCCATAGTTCTGCAATAGTTCCATCTTCTGCTGGGGCTCTATTGTTTTTGAGTGTCTTGATAATTTCTACTATTTTGTTGATGGTTGGCGGTTTAGCGTCAGGATTTGGTGTTCGGTAGCCCATTACTAGTCACTTATACACTAAACAGCAGCGAAAGATTACTGTTCACATGCCACTAGTAGCCGTTTTGGATGGTAAACGGATTACAGATATTGTTTTGCTCAAACAGCAATATGTAACATCGTCACGAATTTATTTAATAATAATGACAACGACATATAAATGAGTCAGGTTATTTTAAGTTGGCATGGTTTAAAGCCACAAAAATCTGCACTTAATAATGACCTAAGGCCGAAATTGCAATCGTGAAATAAATTGTTACGGTCACTGGCGTAAATATGACGTATTATTAAAGTACTACATAACTGTGAATCCCAGGTATAAAAAATTAATTGAAGGCCTCAGTGTTGGAAGAATTCCGGAAGACAGACTTAGAAATATGAATAAATAATTACCTCTCGTAACTGTCTGTTATATTTTCTACTCTGGTACCACATTTGGACGTCGTCGTGTCCACAGCTGAGCCGTCAGTGATGCAGAATGCCATGGGAGGGCGCCCGGATCCGATTCCCGGCCGGATTTAAGATTTTCTCCGCTTCGAGACGGGGTGTTGCGTTTCCTTCATCAGCATTTCATCCTCATCTACACGCCGGTCGCCGAAATGCCACTGACGCAAGAGGACTGCATCCAATTGAATAACGCCATGTACATATGATAACTTTGTGTCGTGCCATCATCTGTCGGAAGATGAATGTATGGAGAGAGACAGAGGGAGAGAGATAGAGAGGGGGGGGGGGTGGTGAGTTGGGCGAAATGTCTCACAGGAGAGAGTCTGCCTGACGGTGGAGCGAAATGCGTGCGAGGGCGGGGCAGAAAGTAGCGCGCTGCGGCGGCCAGAGGGTAATTTAATTTGCGGCAAGTTGGCGGCAGTGCTGCAGTGTCCCCATGAATAGCTCAGAGCCGGTGGGAGTTAGCCGGCCACGCCGCTGCTGCCTCCGCAGCAGCAACTAGTGCAAGGGCACCGGAATGGCAAAGAAAGATAATATGTTAAAGAATAAAGTTACCAAGCTACGGTTTGTATAACATATAAATCAAACACGGAACTCTTATGATGTCTATTGAAAATTTTGCTTTATTTTCTTGTTGCACATGGGGAACTCCGATACAATTTGTCAGTGGAGGATTGTCTTATTTCTGAAGTCATCGATCGTGCGAAACTCGGCACTTCGTTCTTGCTGACACCTGTAAAAGTACATACGAAGCCGTTGCTAATTTTTGTTATACGTGGATCCAAAGCCGCTGTAAATTTATTAAGGGAAATAATTTTCCTGCATAGACATATTATTTTGAAGTAACCAGCGATTTACTAATTTATTATCAATTTACGTACCAATAAAATTTTGTTTACAGTATATTATGATGCACGCACTAGTAAGGGGAAATAGCTTCTGTCGCGGCTTCCCTAACAAAACTTTGCTGCAGTCAGACTAGCTATGGACACAAATACTACAAAAGTGAAATGGAGAAAACTGCAAACTTCATGTTTAACGCACAACAGTTTGTGTTGTGACGTAGCTTCACGACACCAAAGGGAACGATGGTAATTAATCGCTAAACAATGAAGTAAAGTGTTTAGCTATAAGAAAATAACAGCTAACGCCTGAAAATGAGTTCTGTAAGAAAGAAAGGCATCGAGTTGATTGTGGCACTCGCGCGATTTCACCAAACATTCATAAAAAAATGAGGGGTGTCAAATAAGTAATACTTTTTTCTGGAAGCAGGTTGGATTTATTCAGAATTCCAATACGTCACATTTTTATACCTTGTTCTTCTGGCTACAAAACCCTATTTTTGAATATAACCTCTGTTCAATGCGGCGGCCTTACGCCACCTTGCTGGGAGGGCCAGTACACCCGCATGGTACCACTTTGCTGGTCGTCAGAGCCAACGTCTTCTTACATCAATAAAATCAGCATCATCCACCTACTGCTTTCCGTAGAGCAAACAGATGGGAGCTCTTTGTGGCCCTCCGTTAGGAACGAGGTGCCTAACGAACACACACCTCTGAGTACGAGAACTGGTGAACGAGTGTGTCAGCTCTACCAACAGAGACGTTCAGTTAAGCAGCGAGGTGTTTGATTGTGATCCGCCGGTCCCCTCGAATGAGAGTGTCCGCAAGTCCCAATCCTGCAGCAGCCACAGCTGTGTGCGGCCGGCCGGCAGGCGGAGATAAGACACGTTCGCACGACCTTGTTCCGACGATGACAGACACCTCACCCAACGACTCGACGTGCTTTTGTTCACTGCCAGATTTTCGTAGGTAATCTGTATGCGCCTGTGAATATATACGATGCTCTGCTTTTCCGCCAGAAGAAACTCGATGACAGTTCTCTGCTTGGAACACACTTCCGTTACAGATGCCATTTTGAGGATTATGTACGTATAGCGTCATTATTTATCGGAACTTCATGGAACTATATGGGCCGAAGCGGGAATATTTGACGATGTTCCAAAAATAATTCCGAGTTTTTTCATCAAAAACTTGACCAGAAGAAAAGTGTTGCACTACTTACTAAACGACTACGTAAGGATTCCCTGTTTTGTGCCCAGTAGTTGTCAACTACTGTCGACACCTTCATCGGCTAGGGAGAGCCGTGTTGCTGTGCTTGTCGTTACCTTGACCCTAATCAGACTTAAGGTTTTGTTCATAAAGTAAATGCGTCTCCACATCTCGAGCCGACGTCATACCTAGCAAGTAGAACCTTAGCTGGCGACAGCGCTCCCTAGTATTCGCTCGCATTCAGTTTTGGAAAGCCCTTTCGAACAATTGAAACTTCTAAGATTACGTTGGCAGAGACATGGACTATCAGACCAATAACTCGTAGGCTGACCAGTGACATTAACCAAACTACCTCTCAAAAGCCTGAATTCTGCAGCGCGAGACTTGAAGGGTGGGTGTCAGTAACGTTCTGAAAGAAATGAGAATCAATGCAGACTGCGGTGTGGTGGCCAGCTGTGCTAGCTTTCTCGGTTGAGGATGCATGGAGCGAATGGCCCAGGTTCTCTATTGCGTTTAAACCTAGGGAGTTTGGTGGCCAAGGCAGAATAGTAAACTTACCCTGGTGCTCTTCGAGCCACGCACTCATACTGCGAGCTGTGTGACACGTTGCTTTGAGCTGCTGATATAGCCATCTTTCCGAGGAAAGTCAGACTGCAGGTAGGGGGCGACATGGCCCCCGGAGATACATGCATACTTGCGTTGATGGCTTGGGCCTGCCTGAAAGACGAGATCATCTACGGAATCCCACGAAAACATTCCCCAGACAGTAACGCTCTCTCCTCGTTGCAGGATGTTTACCATCCCTCTGCGATGGAGCATAAAACGTGATTCATCTGAAAAGGCCAACTTTCGCCACTCATAGGACGTCTAGTTGCGGCACTGATATGCACATTCCAGTTTTCGTCGCCGATGAACAGGAACCAGAACGGTTGCATGAACTGGGCACCTGCTGTGGAGACCAGTACGCAGCAGAGTTCGCAGTTCTGTTATTGAGGAGACGCTGTTGGTAGCCCCTTGGTTCATCTGGACGGCATCTCAACAGATGCACATCTATTCGCCCGTACACATCTCCACACCAGTCGTTGACCCTTTTCATCTACGGCCCGCGGTGCCCCACAGATGCCTTCGCGCCAGATTTGGACAGCGCCATTTTGCCGACCTTGACCTCGGCGGTACGCACAAAATTTACCGAACGAGCCATTTCGGAGATACTGTCACCCTTGGCCCGAAAGCAAGTGATTATGCCCTTTTTGACGTTAAATAAATTGATCCGTTTCCTTATTACGACAACAACTGCACTGTTCAGCGTCTTATCGACACGTTTTACTACCCTCCACTCATAGTGCCCACCGACCACCGTGTCATCCTCAGTCCACAGGCGTTACTGGATGCGGATACGCAGGGTCGTGTGGTCAGCACACCGCTCTCCCGGCCGTATGTCAATTGACGAGACTGGAGCCGCTACTTCCCAATCAAGTAGCTCCTCAGTTTTCTTCATAAGGGCTGAGTGCACCCTGCGCGCCAGTGCTGGGGAGGCCGGATGGTCACCCATCCAAGTGCTAGCCCAGCCCCACAGTGCATTACTTGGATGATTTGACGGGAACCGATGTTTCCACTGTGGCAAGGCCTTTAGCTAATTAGTAGTCTGTGAAGGAATAAATACTGATTATGTTCACTACACCGTCCTCACTATCAATAGAAACCTGCTGCTCTCTCTACTGTAGATGCAAAAAACTTTACTTGATTCGAAAAGAGGCAAGCGTTCAACTGAAGACAGGTAAACACGGGTAGAACACCCCCATGTTTCCATCGTGTCCGACCTCCTGCTACCCCAGGTGGTGCAGCAGCTCGACATGGCATGGATTAAAAAAGTCATTGGGGTCCCCTACAATAAAGCAGAACCATGTGGCCGCTATAGCTGTACGTAATTAAGGAAGTGTAGCTGTGCAGGACTTCGTACACGAACCGACCTCCAGTTTATATGTCACAATTGTTCATGTCTTGCGATAGGGCTGGGAAAGTCATTCTCTCGAACTGTCCAGAACGTTCTTCAAACGAATTTCAAACAGATGTGGCTCAGTGACAAGCCACATTGTCAGCGTTCTTTTGGAACATGAGATCCATGAATGGCGGCAGATGGTCTCCATGTAGGCCAACATAACAATTTCCAGTTACTGATCCATACAGCTCGATCAGAAAACCTAGCCCATATCATAAAATGCAGTCCAGCCACAAGCTTTCACAGTGCGTTGCTGACAACTTTGCTCATGGCTTTGTGGTGTCTCCACCACACTCTAACCCTGCTTCTAGCTCTTACCAATCGGAATCGGTACTCATCTGGCTAGGGCCCCGGTTTTGCAATGTCTCGGGTCCAACCGACATGATCACGAGCTCTTAGCAAACACACTTGCGTTGGTCGTCCGCTGCTATAACCCATTGCCAAGTTTCTTCGGCCTTTTCCTAACGGATACATTTGTCGAATGTCCATCATCGACTTCTGCGGCCGGCCGTTGTGGTCTGGAACCGCGCGACCGCTGTGATAGCAGTTTCGAATCCTGCCTCGGGCATGGATGTGTGCGGTCTCCTTAGATTACTTAGGTTTAAGTAGTTGTAACTTCTAGGGGACTGATGACCTCAGATGTTGAGTCCCATATTGCTCAGAGCCATTTTTTCATTTCTGCGGTTATTTGACGCAGTGTTGCTTATCTGTTAGCACCGACAACTCTTGGCAAAACGCCGCTGCTCTCGGTCGCAAAGTGAAGGCCATCAGCCACTGCTTCGTTCGTGGTGACAGGTAATGTCTAAAATCAGGTATCTTCAGCACGCTCTTGACACTGTGGATCTGTGAATATCGAAGTTCCTACCGACTTTCGTAAAAAAAATTGGCCAATGAGTCAAGCTCCAGCTGTCTGCGTTCAGAGTCTTCATTCGTATCATGCGACCATAATCACGCCGGAAACCTTTTCACATGAATCACCTGTGTACAAATGACATCTCCGTCAATGCACTGACCTTCTATACCTTACGTACTCGATACTACCACCATCTCTAGATGTACATATCGCTTTCCCATGAGCCCTGTCACGTCGGTGTATTACTTGAATTTTGGGTAGATGGTTTTGATGAAATCGATATCCAGGATACCACCGTCGATGACGCCACACAGCTGCCTCCGGAGATAGCTCCATTGTCTGTGATACGTCTCCCCCCTCTTCCTAAAGGCTTCGCTCACCACAACCTCGGGGAAGAAGCCTAACCCACGGGTCATTAACACTCCGTCGGCGGCTGGAGATGAAGTTTCCGGCGACGGCACTAATTGGCGGAGAGGTGAATTAATGCGGCGGACGGGGCCGGAAGAATTTCCCGCGCCCGGCTCCTCCCTGGCCGTGGTTAGCCGGGCAGTCAGGCGGGTGGCCGACCCTGGACCCCCAATCACAGGCTGGCTGCGGCCGCTCGCAATTTCTCCCCCTCCCACCGCCCCCTCTCCCCCTTCACCATCCGGAGCCAGGTCTCAGGCACCAAGGACTGCCGGCGTCCTTCTTAATTAAAGCCACCTCTCGGAGGGTCGGCCCTCTGTGGCTAGAGAGAGGCGGCTTCTGAGAAGCGCCCACCGCACACTTACAGTTCCACATTTTATCTGCGAGCATCATTTCAGCAGGTATCCGGACGATCGGAATCGCAAAGTTCCTTGAGAAGTCAGTCTCATCTCTGCCATCAAAACTCCGTCACGGAGGATAACAAACAATGATATTTTAGTTATTGTGACTCTACACTGTAGAACAAAGAATACGAGGTTAAATTTCTAGCTAGCAATTGGTCCAAAATTATACCAATATGTTTCCATGTACAGGCCTCTAGACGCAACTAAAGTCACGACGTTATTAGATTGGTCAATAAGTTTGTAGCGATAAGTTTAACAATAGCGTAGCGATAAGTTTAACAAACACAACAGATATACTGTAAGTAGGCTGTTTAGGTTTTTATGTTGGTAACGCCACGTAGAGATCTGTATGAAAATCACTGACTGCGCTATGTGGAATCTGTGGCTGGTTTGCAATGTCGGAATATTTGCTATTGTACTGTTGGGCAGGTGGGTGTGAACACCGCATATCGTTTTGCAGTTGGTGAGCCGCCAGCAGTGTTGGATCTGCGGAGAGAGATGGCAGAATTTTGAGAGCGGACGATCTGGACGTGTGTCCGCCAGAAAATGGAAATTTGTAAATATGGATGTCAAGAATTGATTGAGATATATATATATATATATATATATATATATATATATATATATATATATATATATATATATGATGACTTTTGAACACTATTAAGGTAAATACATTGTTCTCCATCAAAATCTTTCAGTTGCTGACTATGCCTATCAGTTGGTATTGCCTTCAGTAGTTTGAATCTTTAATTTGGCTGGCAGTATTGGCGCTCGCTGTATTGGAGTAGTTCGAGTAATGAAGATTTTTGTGAGGTAAGTGATTCACGAAAGGTATAGGTTATCGTTAGTGAGGGCCATTCTTTTGTAGGGATTATTCAAAGTCAGATTCCGTTGCGCTAAAAATATTGTGTACTAGTTTAGTGATAATCAGAATAAGTAAAGAGAGAAATCTCTGAGCACGTTCAAGTTTACTCAGCTGTTTGAAAACCAAATAACGTAAGAGGTTTACCAGCAAAGTAATTCACAATTTTCCAAAGGGGACGTTTCAATGCATAACAGACACTCTAGTCATCGATATCCCCCTTCACCATTCATAACAGTCGGCCAACGCTCGATAACCTCTCGATTCCGCGACTATAGAAATCACGTAGTTTTCTGGCGAAGTACTCGTCGAACTATTTTCGGAGCGCATTTTCAAACAGAATGGAAGCTCCTTGATGGTTGTTCGACAGAACGAAAGGTTGAAAATCTGAAAAAAATGTTCAAATCTGTGTGAATTCCTAAGGGACCAAACTGCTCGAACCATCGGTCACTGGGCTAACACATTACTTAAACTAACTTATACTAAAAATAGCCCTCCGAGGGAGGACTCGAACCTCCGGCGGGCGGAGCCGCGCAATCCTTGAGACGACTCCGCACGGCAGAAAATCTGATGGCGCGATATCACGTGAGTAAGGTGGCTGCAGATTGACTTCTCTACCCAACTCCTGTACAGTGAGTGGCCGAGCGGTTCTAGGCGCTTCAGTCCGGAACGACGCGGCTGCTACGCTCGCAGGTTCGAATCCTGCCTCGGGCATGGAGGTGTGTGATGTCCTTAGGTTAGTTGGGTTTACGTAGTTCTAAGTCCAGGGGACTGATGATATCAGCTGTTAAGTCCCGTAGTGCTCAGAGCCATTTCAACAATTTTGTAGTGTATGTGTCAGTACAGCCTGCAGAATCCGGGCGGGTGTTACCATGGAGCATGTCACATCACACTTGGACTGCTTTTTCAAGACGTGTCAGTTGTCTACGCTAAATGTCAGCAGTAATGGTTACACCTATGGGAAGCAATTCGTAGAACACCACACCGTCGATGTTCTACCAGAACCAAAACATTTTCTTCTGTGGATGCTCGCTGATGTCTGTACGGGGAGCTGCTGCTTCGTTTGGGCTCAACAATTTTTCTTTTTCTCATCATGGGTGACAATACAGGATAGGAATGGTCGCTGTTGTTAACGAGCCAATTGATGACGAGTAAGCAGAGACGAACACATGTGGCCACCCGCTGATTTGCGTGATTTTGTCTCCGAGCCCGAGATACATGTTAACTTAATTTTTTCGGACTTCCCCATTGCACACAAATGTCGCACGATGGTCCAATGCGCACAGTTCATTACATTTACCATTCTCGTGTACACCCACTTGGACATAGTGGATGAAGGAGTTAAAACGACCCTCTTCGAACCCCAAAGGTCTTCTTGAACGTGGAGAGTCACTAACGTTAAAAGGATCCTCCTTAAAACGAGATAACCATGTTATTTCCGTGCTCTCTTCAATGGCGTTACCCTCATACACGACGCAGATGCTTCTGGCTGCCTCTGCTGCTTGTCACCCCTCTGTTGAACTGAAACAGAAGAATGTCTCGCAAATGTTCCGGTATCTCCACTTCGCACTCCACTACCTAGCGTCTACAGTTCCGCCCACAACCTTTAAATGATAATACGAGAACTCATGTACCAACACCGAACGACAGCTAACAAATGACAATCAGTATATAAACCCATAGCAAGTTGAATCACTACATGCAAAACAAAACATCGATGAACTTCTGCACTAACCTAGTAATTTTACGGATATACATTGAACTATTTACATACATTGAACTTTATATTAATACACTCCTGGAAATTGAAATAAGAACACCGCGAATTCATTGTCCCAGGAAGGGGAAACTTTATTGACACATTCCTGGGTCAGATACATCACATGATCACACTGACAGAACCACAGGCACATAGACACAGGCAACAGAGCATGCACAATGTCGGCACTAGTACAGTGTATATCCACCTTTCGCAGCAATGCAGGCTGCTATTCTCCCACGGAGACGATCGTAGAGATGCTGGATGTAGTCCTGTGGAACGGCTTGCCATGCCATTTCCACCTGGCGCCTCAGTTGGACCAGCGTTTGTGCTGGACGTGCTGACCGCGTGAGACGACACTTCATCCAGTCCCAAACATGCTCAATGGGGGACAGATCCGGAGATCGTGTTGGCCAGGGTAGTTGACTTACACCTTCTAGAGCACGTTGGGTGGCACGGGATACATGCGGACGTGCATTGTCCTGTTGGAACAGCGAGTTCCCTTGCCGGTCTAGGATTGGTAGAACGATGGGTTCGATGACGGTTTGGATGTACCGTGCACTATTCAGTGTCCCCTCGACGATCACCAGAAGTGTACGGCCAGTGTAGGAGATCGCTCCCCACACCATGATGCCGGGTGTTGGCCCTGTGTGCCTCGGTCGTATGCAGTCCTGATTGTGGCGCTCACCTGCACGGCGCCAAACACGCATACGACCATCATTGGCACCAAGGCAGAAGCGACTCTCATCGCTGAAGACGACACGTCTCCATTCGTCCCTCCATTCACGCCTGTCCCGACACCACTGGAGGCGGGATGCACGATGTTGGGGCGTGAGCGGAAGACGGCCTAACGGTGTGCGGGACCGTAGCCCAGCTTCATGGAGACGGTTGCGAATGGTCCTCGCCGATACCCCAGGAGCAACAGTGTCCCTAATTTGCTGGGAAGTGGCGGTGCGGTCCCCTACGGCACTGTGTAGGATCCTACGGGCTTGGCGTGCATCCATGCGTCGCTGCGGTCCGGCCCCAGGTCGACGGGCACGTGCACCTTCCGCCGACCACTGGCGACAACATCGATGTACTGTGGAGACCTCACGCCCCACGTGTTGAGCAATTCGGTGGTACGTCCACCCGGCCTCCCGCTTGCCCACTATACGCCCTCGCTCAAAGTCCGTCAACTGCACATACGGTTCACGTCCACGCTGTCGCGGCATGCTACCAGTGTTAAAGACTGCGATGGAGCTCCGTATGCCACGGCAAACTGGCTGACACTGACGGCGGCGGTGCACAAATGCTGCGAAGCTAGCGCCATTCGACGGCCAACACCGCGGTTGCTGGTGTGTCCGCTGTGCCGTGCGTGTGATCATTGCTTGTACAGTCCTCTCGCAGTGTCCGGAGCAAGTATGGTGGGTCTGACACACCGGTGTCAACGTGTTCTTTTTTCCATTTCCAGGAGTGTAGTTTATTGTGAGCAAAAAAATATGAAAAAGTTTCTGGAGTGAGCCAGAATCGAACCGGGGTCTTTGATTTTCTATACTGGATTTCAGACCAGTAGCCCATTGTACCGTCACGGCAGTGGCACTTAAAAACTATCTATACTATAGGCTAGAACAATACGCTACTCGAGATGTCGAAGAAATGAGCTCATAGAATGATGACGAATGCAATCTGGCAAATTTCGTTTTTCTCAGAGCCTGCACACTCAGACATAAACTCATCATCACCGAGTGAGGTGGCGCACTGGTTAGCACACTGGACTCGCGTTCGGGACAACGAAGGTTCAAACACGCGTCCGGCCATTCTGATTTAGGTTTCCCGTGATTACCCTAAATCCATTCACGCAAATGGCGGGACGGTTCCTTTGAAGGGCCACGGTAGACTTACTTCGCCATGTTTCGCCAATCCGATGGGAGCGATGACCTCACTATTTGATCTCCTACCCCAAACCAACCAACCAACCAACCAACCAAACCCATTACGATCTCATACGAAGAACTTAGACTCGTCTGAAAATCCGACGTGGTGCCGCGCCTGTAATCAGAGTTACCATTTTATTTAAAGTATCAAAACGATTACATAAAATGTTTCACTTATAAAACAATGAAGCTGGCAACAAACTACAACGATTCAAATTTTCTACAGCCACCTGGTGCGAATGAATGAAAACACGCTGCACTGGCTCCAAGATATCTGAAGTGGTCTGTAGGAGATGAAGACGGAAGAGCACGAAACTGTGAAAAGAGATACGGTTCGAAAGTAGGATTTAAATTCCCACTTCCAGTGAGGAAAAAATAAAAAAATAAAAACTGGAGGAGGGTGGTGAAACGTTCGGGAACAACAGCACCGAAATAAATGGGTTGGGCAAAACAGGAAGTTAAATCATATCTAGTTATTTACGTGGGTCATAGCAATAGCAGACACAAAAACTAGAAGAAAAAGAAGCTACAATTAGTATCGAATAAAATTTGTTAAGTTCTAATGGAGCCTCTACATTTTGAAAAACTCACATAGAAACATTCATTTTCATCTCTTGGTCAGATGACCGAAATACCGAGCATCATCTAGTCATATATTTACTTTGCTTTCGTCTCTTTTGACTTTACCTCTTCTACTTCCATTTAAGTGGACTTGATACTGTAGAGCTTGACATGAAGAAATGTATGGGGTGTCTGACAAACGAAAGGGGACGTACAGTGAAGCATGAAAATAATCACAGTAACTATAGGACCATATACCACTGGTTTCTGTGTATGATGTATTACAACGGAGCACTTAAGATACAGGTAAGCACTTAAGATACAGGTAAGCACTTAAGATACAGGTAAGCACTTAAGATACAGGTAATCACTTAAGGACAAACATATTACATCAGGTGTTTCATATGATCACTATTGATGTGAAGGTACGTTCGGAACACCACCTCAGAGATGCCCAACCACGTTCAAAAATGCGAGGTGTTTTCCAAATACGTTGACACCTATCTACAACTTGTTCACTGAGTCTGTCGATATTATCCCGAGGGCTGGAATAGACCGAAACTTTTAAATAGTCAAGCACAAAACAAATGCAATGGTCTGAAGTTATTGACACCTAGGAGGCTTTGATAGTGACGAACTGTTTATCTGGGCTTAGGTATCCGGAATAATAATGAAATCAAACCCAGTATTTCACTCTTCAGAATTCTGTCATTTACAATTGAGTACCCCAACGAGCGGACCTGTGATGGGAGAAAAGTTTTCCATTGGCTGCTCCCGCGTCAAGGGAATAAAGATCGTCGCGCTTAGAGTCCGTGGTGTTACAGAACCCGTCGACAATCCGTGCAAATACACATCTTTATGCAAAAAGGCTCATTTCAGACTCAAGGCACGTGAGGCGGCTGTCCTCTCGAGAGCTGTTGGTGTGGGTACGCAGATCCTGCAGGGCGCTGACCACGGTCCCCGTCAACCGATCGACTCGCCACTCGAGTGGTAGTCTCGTGACGTCCACCACCGTGAGCAGTCGCGGAACAGTGAACTACAATCTCTACAAACCGAGATATCTACACGTGACGTAACGCGTTCTTCGTACAGACAAACAATATTCAAATGTGATATCTTAACAAGAAACGCGCAGCGCAATCTTTCCTTAAATTCAGAATGTATGTAGAGATACTCTTACCTGTTCAGTAAAGCTGCACTGATATACTAATCATCTGCATAAGGAAGCGTGTAGTACACCACATGTCAGTTTGACTTCCGTTGAATGCTGCGTTCACGCTGTTGTAATTTTACTGTCCAGTTGTGTACATTTCTGAAAAAAAACGGAAAATATGTCAAAAAAATTAATGTAAGTCTTCAGAGATAGGGAAACCAGCGAAAATATGAAAGTTTAGGAAGAGAAAATCGAACGTGTAGTTTTCAAGCCGACTTGAGATTATCTGTAAGCTGAAAGGTGTTAGAATTTCCACAAACTTTAAGAGGTATCTGTGTCTCCTTGTCGTGAAGCAGTCGCCTACCACTGCACGAAAATGCATCTCTCTTCCCGATGCAGAAGTCTGCTAAATATATTATTTTAATTTTTCTATTCGCAACTTAAATTACGTTGACGGTCCACGCGCATCAGCGGTATCGACCGACCGCCATGTGATCCTTTGCCAATGTTGCCATTAGACGTGGCACGGAGCACAGTCTTCCACGAATTTTTCATTGTGGGAGGACTACAAATACCGGGAATCGAACCCGGGTTCTCCACATATCGATCAGCAGCAGTGAATATTCAGCTAAGGAGGCGGACTTTCGTGTACATATCATTTTGGGACCAGCTTTGTGATACTACAACTTAGGCAGTTACAGGAATAGTCTTAGGGGATGACCAGTTTAGCTTTAGGAATGGTAAAGCCACTAGTGAGTCAGTTTAGATATTGCGGTTCTTAATGGAAGCAGGACTTCAGAAAGCAAGACACGGTCATGGGATTTGTTAATCCTGAACAAGTATGCGACAGTCTAAAGTGGTATACTACCTTCTATTTTATGAGAAAAATAAGAGTAAACTGTAGGAAAATAGGGGTCTATATAGTATTTTCAAGAACCAAGGTAAAAAATTCAAAAATGGAAGATCAAGAACGAAGTGCTGAGGTTAAAAGGGTGTAAGACAGGGATGTAGTCTTTCGTCCCAGCTCTTCAGTCTGTACATCGGAGAAGTAGTGAAGGAAATAAAATAACGATTCGACTCAGGGATTAAAATTCTGAGAGAAAGGATATCAGTGATAACATTCGTCGACGAAACTGCTGTACTCAATGAAAGGAGTATGAAATACGGATTGAGACTAAACTGAAGGAAGAGAAAATTAATGTGGAATAGCAGCAAACGATAAACTCAGTACCAAAATTAGTGACTATGTAGTAGACGAAGTGTAGCAGTTCTGTTTCCTAGGCAGGAAAATAACCCATGACAGATGGAGCAAGGACGACATAAAACCACATTAGCCCACGCAAAGAAGTCAATCCTGACCAGGATAATTCTTCTAGTGCCAAACATTGTCCTTAATCTAAGGAAGAAATTTCTTAAAATGAACTTTGAAGCAAACCGAGGATGGTGCAGTCAGCCATGGACTGTGGGAAAACCGGAGAAGAAAAGAATCCAAGCGTTTGAGATGTGGTGGTGTAAAAGGATGTTGAAAACTAGATAGGCCGAGAAGACAACAAATGTGGAGGTTGTCCGCAGAATAGGCCAAGGAAGGAACATAGGAGAAACTCTTACGAGAAGGAGAGACAGGATAATAGGACATGTGTTCAGACATCAAGCAGTAACTGCCATGGTAGCTGAAAGAGTTCTAAAGGGTGGTAACGGTAGAGGAAGATACAGACCGAATACATCGGCCGAATAACTGAGGGCATAGTGTGAGAGTTCTGATCTGAGATGAAGAGAGTGGCGCAAGAGAGGAATTCGTTGTCGGCTGTATCGAAGCAGTCAAAAGACTGTTGAACGCCAAGAAACGTATGCATAACTGCGATCTTCTTCAGTGCACATAAGTTTCTGATTTGAAAAACACGTAACTAACTATCGCACTTCGACTGATTCGCATAAGCACCCTGTCTTCATCACACAGAAAATGTCTGGCACTGTTGGCATTAGTGGGTGAAAAATAGCAGTGATTAACCTTCACAGTTTAAGAGTTCTACAGGATCTTAACACCTGTGACTAACTGGCTTCAGCTGGGATGGCACATATGAAGAACCTTGTGAACACTCTTCCTCGCCGAATCGGGCCCGTATTAAGGCTAGAGGCATGGTTGATGGTATTTGGAGGTGACAATTTTTTTGCGGTTTGTTTACGTCTCGTGACATGATGAAAAGGCAGAAATGACCGCATTCGAAAGCTCACTGGCTGCTTTTTATCCAGCGCACCAAATTTGTCATAGTTGCGCATAGTGAACTCGTGGGGAAGTGCAATATGTTGAAATTTCTGTCAGGTAGTTCAGTTTATATTTTTTTGCTCTAAAATTCATTGGTTTCGCCAACTCACTATCAGATTGTCACATTCCAACCTGACCTATACATCAGGCTAAGCTAGAGGTTAGTTTGTCACCACAACCACGCTTTTTTTACTTTCACATTCCTTGGCTTTGACAACTTGCTACCACACTGTCACATTCCAAAACATCCAAGACCTCTGACTGAGCTACAGGTCATTCTATCTCCACAACCAGATTTTTTTTTGTTATCATGTTCCTGGGCGTGGCTGACTGACTACCAAACTGTCACAGTCCACAACTTAACCTAGACTTCATTGCTAAGTTACACGTCAGCTCGTCACTAGAACCAGGTCTTTCCTTTCACATTCCTTGGCGTCGCCTGCTCACTGCCAAAACGTCACAGTCCAACCTAACCTAGACCTTGGGTTATGCTATAGACCAGTCTGTAACCACAACGAGGTTTCTTGTTTCCACACTCCTCGGATTAGCCAACTCTCGGCTAAAGTGTCACGTTCCAACCTACCCTAGACTTGGGACTAAATTAAAGTCCAGTCTGTAACCAAAACAAGGTTCTTTGCTTTCGCATTCCTTGCTTTGGCCATTTCACAGCCAAAGTGTCACACTCTCTCCAACCTAGACTATGAGGTGACAAATCC
The DNA here is from genome assembly GCF_023897955.1 of Schistocerca gregaria. Taxonomy (NCBI): domain Eukaryota; kingdom Metazoa; phylum Arthropoda; class Insecta; order Orthoptera; family Acrididae; genus Schistocerca; species Schistocerca gregaria. Next base: position 167,251,911 of record NC_064929.1, on the reverse strand, counting down.
TTTTTGCTGTTTGTTTATGTCCCGTGATACGATCACGACGCAGAAGTGACCTCATTCGAAAGCTCCCGGACACCTTTGAAACCTCTTGTGCCTCTCTCTTCATCTCAGATCAGTCTGTCACGACAACCAGGTTTCTTGCTTTCATATTCCTCGAATTAGCCATTGTACTACCAAACTCGTACATTTCAATCCAACATAAACTTTTGGGTGAGCTGCAGATCCGCCTGCTACGACAACCTGGTTTTTTTGCTTTCACATTCCTGGGCTTCACCAATTGACAGTCACATTACAACTTAATCTAGACGTCGGCCTAAGCTACAGATCGTTCTGTCATCCCAATCAGAGTTTCGTTGCTTACATATTCATGTGGTTCTCCGCAAGAGCCACACGCCCACCGAAATGACTCTCTCCATAAGTATGAATCTATACAACTGTTACGACCCTCCACACGTCATTCATGATTCATTCGTGAAGGTCAGAAATGAGAGATTTGGCGAGGTGTCTGGGTGGAGAAGAGTTTGTACCTCTTTAGTTCAGACGAATTTGGCATGAGCACGAGACATGCACTCGACCCCCTAATTATATACCAGTTAATTAATTGTGAGCACAGTGGTAACGGAAGGAAATGATGATGGACCTTGCTAGTTGGTAAAATAAGGAGTACACACACAGAATAATTCAATAAAAATTGTAATCTACTCAAAAAAGAGAACTTTAATAAACGATAGGAAATGGGATTCTGCCTATATCTACGAAATGATATACTGATTAAATATTACAATGAGATTTATTATACATCGGGATATAAATGCACATGATTGTCAAAACACACAGCAAGTTAAAAGATAGCGTATACTGAAATATTACAACAGGAATTGGCTCGAGAACAAGGGGCTCCTACTCTCTATGATGCAATAGACTGACGATAATGACTGGAGGTCCCAATGAATCAAACATTAATCTCATGAATATATAGCAATATCGCAATTAGTAGTGAGAGCTCAAATGGGATCACATGGAGAAACATGCAAAGTGGACTTGCAGCAAAGCGAGTGCACGTGCTGCTGAGGGATTCAGTATAAAATTGATAAGGTCCTACAATGCCGGAGCCGCAAAATACTGTAACAGTACTGAAACCTGCAGCACGTCGGCGGTAGGCAGTGTCCTGTTGTAGGCGCAGACTTCCGCCGTGCACCAGGTCAGTGTCAACCTCTGGCCACGAAGGCTGGTTCAAATGGCTCTGAGCACTATGCGACTAAACTTCCGAGGTCATCAGTCCCCTAGAAATTAGAACTAATTAAATCTAACTAACCTAAGGACATCACACACATCCAGGCGCGAGGTAGGTTCGAACCTGCGACCGTAGCGCTCGCTCGGCTCCAGACTGTAGCGCCAAGAACCCCACGGCAACACCAACCGGACGCGAAGGCTGTCCGAGAATTCTAAGTTCTTCCGAAAACGAGCGACCAAGTCGCAAGACCGTCCGACTCCGAGGAAGATCAGGTCCCGAATCCTACTCTGTGATGCGATGCAAGCATTGATCAACTCCCCACTCTCCCTGAAAAATGAAAATCGGCATTCAGTGCTGATTCCAAAATTCTCAAGCACTGTCTCGGAACATCATTCGCGCCGATAGCTACCGTTCCCTCCAGTTTCGAGCAGGGCTTTATGATGCCAACTAGCCTCAGTTTAAATTGACCAATCATGCCTCTGCTATTCAGCTTAGGGCGCTGAACTTGCCATTGGACTGCCTACAAAAACAACCTGCCTAGACCACCGGCCATCCGGCGCCAGACAGTCGCACCCAGCAGGGCACAGTCCACAAGTATTCCCAGAATCATGAGGACAATGCAGACAGTCGGTGCCAGGAATCTTCGTTCCAGACGCGCTGGTATGGTAAACACACAGTCCGCAGCTCGTGGTCTTGCGGTAGCGTTCTCGCTTCCTGCGCACGGGTTCCCGGGTTCGATTCCCGGCGGGGTCAGGGATTTTCTCTACCTCGTGATGACTGGGTGTTTTGTGTTCTTCATCATCATTGACTCGCAAGTCGCCGAAGTGGCGTCAGCTAAAAAGGACTTGCAATACGGAGGCCGAAATTCCCCGCATGGGGCCTCCCGGCCAAAAATGCCATACGGTCATTTCATTTCATTAAGGTAAACACATAAACTGTAGCGACATTCAGACGTCTCGCAGGTCGTTTCGCCCTGCATAGAATAGGCGAAACTCGACCATTGTCAGTCGTTCCGCCAGGCGCTTGAGCCTATTGTACGAACCCCTCAGATTCAGGTAAGTGCAGCTCCCAACCGGAAATGCAAGTGTGCCGTGTCCTACCTTGCTCGCCTCGCCCAGGCCAACCACAGAAGTAAAACAACATGTACAGGAATCGAGTGAAAAGTATTTTTTTTTTGCGCTCTCAGTACTAATACTCTCATTACAATAACCTTATTCAGTCTGTTACAACCGTGAATTGACATGGAACGCCAATAAAATTGATAAACATGAGAGGATACATGCAAAAGAGGGCATGGATCCTCTGAATGTGTTAATTTGTTGTGACGCGCGATTGGTAGTATACATTGACAAGTGGATGTAGGATCTAGAGTAGATAATTTTCCTATTGGCAGCTCAAGAGCCCCCCACCCAGAGGTTTCGCCGACCACTGCCGCTGCCTCTTCAGCACAGACTGGCCAGCTCTGCCCCATTGGAGTCCCCACGCGACGCAGATCCCAGCTAGCCTAGCAGCCTGTCCGCCGGCCGACTCGCTGGTTTATTCAGCGCCCCATGCATACTGCAGGCGTTTCATCACAGCCCGCCCAGATGCAGGTGTCCGCGTCGGAGAAAACTGCCGGTTCGCCTGCGTGCCGTCCCTGCGACAGTCCCGCAGTGTTGGCAGCCCTGCGAAGGAAGACAGTCCTACAACGTTGGCACTCCTGTCCGCGCGTCCGTTCCACCGGCCACCCGCGCGACTATCAATTTATAATTTCCATTTTCCGCGAGATGAGTTTCCCCCGCGCGAGTATCTTCTTCATCCGCATCTCCTCTCTTCCTCTTTTTTCCGCCCGCTCTTCCCCCATCCATCCTCGTCGTGTTACCATTTATCCCACCGTCACCGAGTTATGGCTATGAGTTACGAGCCAGACTCTAATATTCCAGTATCTCACTGCAGGATTTCGCAGTAACTCACTAGCGATATCGTTTATTCATCCAAACTGCAACCTCTGCAAGACCACAAACTTGAGCGTTCCCTGCCTAACAGACAGAAGGTACGAGCGTTTTCGTGAACAGTTCAAATTACGACCGTTTCAAAACATAGACCAAATGGACGAGACATTAATTTGAACTGATGAACTTACTCGAAAGTGACAGTGTTGTCTGAAGATCGCTCCCTGTACAACGGAGGATCGAAAAGCAATGCCTCCTGTGTCATAAAAAAATTAATAATGAACGCGTAAGACACAAGTTAGTTCAGTGATGATGATGATGATGATGATGATGAGTGGATTGCGTGCTCAACTGCACGGTTATCAGCGCCCGTACAAATTCCCAACGTTTTACCAGTCCAAACTTGCCATGTGCATGAATGATGATGAAATGATGAGGACAACACAAGGACCCAGTTACCTCTAGGCAGGTGAAAATCCCTGACTCCGCCGGGATTCACCTGAACTGTGGTCTACACAACATTACCATGCACAAATGCATGGTGACTATGTTGAATGTAACGTTGAGTAGAGCGCGGTTCAGCCTATACTAATTCCTCTGTTAGGGGTTAATTACAAAAAATTTTGTGACACAGAATGCATTACTTTTTTATCCGCGGCCGAAACACCTTCCCTGTCGCCTTCATTCGAAAGCTCAGGTTCACACGATTCTAAAGCACGTAAAGCAGTTTACGACCGCTTCTACCAAGGTTTTACATCGGCCATTGCATTCTAGGCCCTCCTTCGGTGGTGTAATTTTGTGACTAAAGTGTTTAATGAAGTGTTGAATACGACTGAATCATGTTACAAGTTCTGTCACAAGAAATTTTCTTACAATTTGTGACAATTAACAACTGAGACCATTACAATAAATAGTTTTAAAAATGCAGAATGCTCAGAGACTAAACAAAAATGCTCCACGAAGGAATTATCGGAAGCAGAAGAAAATAAATGGAGTTAAAATCTTCTGGGTTATTAGGTGGCGTCATGTTTATTCTAAAATGTTAAAACCTTAGGTGTACACTACTGCTAGCAGTAGTGGACACCAAAAGATCCTGTGGAAGATCCCAGGAGAGAGGTCGAAACATCTAACATTTTAGAAGAAACATGACGCGGCCTAATAACCCAGAAGATTTTAACTTCAGTGACAACGGTCACGAAACTCTGCAGACTTACATAAGAAGGAAATCGGTAGATGTGATGAACATGTAGAGACAAACAAATGGTTACTGTAGAGAAAATTGGATGATTTACTCAAGAGAAAGACATTGACAAATTCATCAAGTTAATAACACGTCGCTCCACCTCCGGTCCTTATATAAGCGGCTATTCGGCTTGTCATTGATTAATATTACTGTTGGTTACCGTCTTGACAGATATCGAGCCGAATTCTGTCCAAAATAGTCAAAATCCCTAGCCCTAGCCCATAACTGTCCAGACACGAGTTCGCTGGTTGTCAGGGCCCAGTTCGAAGTGGGACTCATCACTGAAAATACCTCTAATTCTACTCGGGTCAATGAGATTCGAGGACGAAGCCGTGACAGTGGTGGAATAGTAGCCTGGCTGTTGCTCGTCACAGGGCCCGACAACCAAGAGTTACGGTGTGCTGTGCCAATTCTCTTCATAGCAAGACTCGTCTGGTTGCCATCCGCGGCGCCCTTACAGCAAAGCAGTGCGTCGGCGATATTCTACGTGCCGTTACATTCCCTTCACGACAAGCATCTTGGGCTTACATATCAGCAAGATCACTATCTTGTCCTTCCCCCCACGGCGAGAGTTTCTGCAGCTTTTCTCTGTACTAGCGTACCTTGGTCAGCAAGGTTGCCGGATCTCTCCCAAATTGACGACGTCTGGAGCATTATGGGCAATGCCCTCCAACCACCTGGCATCAATTGGACATCATTTGGCATGGTATCCCTCGGGAGAATATTCATCAACTCTTTCAGTCAGTTCCAAGTCGAATAACTACTTGCATAAAAGCCAGAGAAGGACCGACGCGTTATTCACTTACTCAGTTTGTGAAACTCTTCCTCTTGAATGGAAATGAAGTCCCATGCTTCCTTACAGAGTATAGAGGAACGATGCGGGAGACCCGCACCGCCGTACTAGGCAAGGTCCAAGTGGAGGTGGTTTCCAACTGACTTCCTCCCACCTTAATGAGGATGAATAATGATGAAGACGACCCAAGAACATCCAGTCATCTCGGGGCAGGTGAATATCCCTGACCCCGTCGGAATTCGAACCGGGGGCCCCGTGCTCGGGAAGCGAGAACACTACCGCGAGACCACGAGCTGCGGACTTCCTCTTGAATACATCATCAGTTTTTTCCTAAAGTGTAATCATTTGATTGTCAGTACATGCTCATCACATCTACCAGTTTCCGTCCCATTCGGATAGCTCCTTCGTGTAACATACCTTTATTTCCCTCAGAGTTCATATGAAAGCAAATTCGCAAATACCAAGCAAAAATGGGTAAAAAATTTAACAAGTTTTGTATCAGAACTACATACTGCTCCAGTATCATATAGAAACCACTCGTAAAACAGTAGTACAAACTGAAATTTAAATTACAGTAAATTTACAAGCATTTACTTTCACTGTCACTTATCTCCACAATATTGCTACTGCAGAGTTAATACGCCTCACAACCTCCTACATTCACGGAACAAAATACGAGCCGTCTGTTGCTTTGACCGCTGTAATTGACCGACGCTCGTAGATTTACCTCAGAATACCCCTCGACGTCTGTCTTGCAAAAGCGTAGGTGGTTTCATGCTAAAGAAAGTGATTCTGGAGAGAAAAAGTAATAAAATGGCGGTTTCAGGCAGAAACCGCTGGTAGCCATAGGACTGAAGAGTAGAGAGAGGAGAAAGAGCACGTAAAGGATGAAAGGAAGAAGTTGAAGAAGAGTTGTGTAATGATGACTGTAATGGTGGAGGGGCAGCCTGATGGGTCGAACAGGAGTGGGTATTTTGGTTGTTTCTGGGGTTTCCCAGCGCCCGGCCGACCCACCCGTTCACTCGCCTTCCCACTTTGCCCCACCCACGCGCCCAGCACCCCACCTTCTCCGCCCCCGCGGCGCAGACCGTTGAGCCAGCAGCCACGTCCCCCTGCCGCCGGTATTAAACCGCGCCCTAATTGATGGCCGCATAAAGCCGTCCGCGGAAGCCGCCGCACGGCGCACCGGCGGCGCCACGCCTGCCAACGTTCCGCAGAAAAACTTCCCCCTGCGTCGCAGTGTCGGACCAGATGGCGCCCCGTGATTTGCGCGGCCGGCCCGCGAGGTGGCTGGCAGGTGCTAAGCACCCCCGGCCACGCACCGCGCCCATTGCCGGCGCACTCGGTACTCGCAGGCGCCGGGGCCCCCACAGCGACACTTAATTAAACTCCCCGAAACACCAACGCCATTAGCCCGGCATCGGCAATGCGACAGGGACACCATCGCCCGGTCTAGGAGCGTCCAGGTCCATCAGCCGATGCGGGGAGTGAGGTGCCCCACCAGACTGTAATCACTTCAGCTCTCTGGAGTGTCTGTCATTCCAAATGATCGCTAAGGATGCAAAAGATATTCACATGTAGTGATGCTGAAGAAAATGACACTCCAGTAAGCTGAGACATGTACACTTGCTGTTATACTGTAATTACATGTATGCAATTACTAACGTACATTATGAGATCAAAAGTATCCGGACACCAGGCAGAAAGTGACTTACAAGTTCGTGGCGCCCTCCATCGGTAATGACGGAATTCGACATGGTGTTGGTCCACCTTTAGCCTTGATGGCAGCTTCCACTCTCACGGGCATACGTTAAATAAGGTGTTGGAAGATTTCTTGGGGAATGACAGCCCATTCTTCACGGAGTGCTGCACTGAAGAGAGGTATCGATGTCGGTCGGTGAGCCCTGGCACGATGACAGAGTTCCATAACATCTCAGAGGTGTTCTGTAGGATTAAGATCAGGATACTATGCAGGCCAGTCCACTACACGGATGTTATTGTCGTGTAACGACCCTGTCACAGGCCCTGCATTATAAACAGGTGCTCGATCGATTTGAAAGATGTAGTCACCAGCCCATCCATGAAAAACACGACCACACCATAACAACACATGCTGGCAGATTACGTTCACCGGGCATTCCCGATATCCACACCCTGCCATCGGATCACCGCATTGTGTACCGTGATTAGTCACTCCACATAACGTTTCTCCACTCTTCAATCATCCAATGTTTGCGCTCCTTACACCAAGCGAAACGTCGTCTGGCATTTACCGGCGTGAATGTGTGGCTTATGAGCAGCCGCTTTCACCTCCCGCCTAACTGTCATAGTGCTTGCTGTGGATCATGATGCAGTTTGGAATTCCTGTGTGATGGTATAGATAGATGTCGGCTTATTGCACATTACGTCTTCTTCAACTCTCGGCGGTCCCAATCAACAGACGACGTCGGCCTCTACGCTTTTGTGCTGTAAGTGTCCCTTCACGTTTCTTCTTCACGATCACGTCAGAAACAGTGGACCTAGGGATGTTTAGAAGTGTGGAAATCTCGTGCACAGACGTATGACACAAGCGACACCCAAGCACCTGCCCACGTTCGAAGTCTGTGAGTTCTGCAGAGCGCCCCATTCTGCTCTCTCACGATGTCTAACGACTAGTAAGGTCGCTGATATGGAGTACCTGGCAGCAGGCGGTGTCTTGAGGAACAGACCGAGGATAGAAACTCCTGAAGAATCATCCAACGGTGCAGAGCGTGGAAGTTAAAGGGCTGGCGCCCTGCCACCATGCTACCCCTTCCGCAGCAAACGTGACTTGATACTCTGAAGTATCTTTGGAGGAAGTCTCGCAGTGTTGCTTGTTATTGAATAACCGCAAGTGACTAGCACGAACTCCAGAGGCAAAGGTATAGCTAGCTGCTGCGTACAAGGTACACTACTGGCCATTAAAATTGCTACACCAAGAGTAAATGCAGGTGATAAACGGGTATTCGTTGGACAAATATACTACAACTGGCATGTGATTACATTTTCATGCAATTTGGGTGCATAGATCCTGAGAAATCAGTACCCAGAACAACCACCTCTGGCCGTAAGAACGGCCTTGACACGCCTGGGAATTGTCTCAGAGGTTGGATGGCGTGTACAGGTACAGCTGCCTATGCAGCTTCAACACGATACCACAGTTAATCAGGAGTAGTGACTAGCGTATTATTACGAGCCAGTAGCTCGGCAACCATTGACCAGACATTTTCAATTGGTGAGAGGTCTGGAGAATGTGCTGGCCAGGGCAGCAGGCGAACATTTTCTGTATCCAGGATGCCCGTACAGGACCTGCAACATGCGGTCGTGCATTATCCTGCTGAAATATAGGTTTTCGCAGGGATAAAGTGAAGTGTAGAGCCACGGATCGTAACACATCTGAAATGTAACGTCCACTGTTCAAAGTGCCGTCAATGCGAACAAGAGGTGACCGAGACTTGTAACCAGTTGCATCCCATACCATCACGCCGGGTGATACGCCAGTATGGCGATGACGAATACACGATTCCAATGTGTGTTCACCGCGATGTCGCCAAACACGGTTGTGCCCACCATGATGCTGTAAACAGAACCTGTATTCATGCGAAATAAATGACGTTTTGCCATTCGTGCACCCAGGTTCGTCGTTGAATACTGCATCTTAGGCGCTCCTGTCTTTGATGCAGCGTCAAGGGTAACCGCAGCCATGGTCTCCGAGCTGTAGTCCATGCTGCTGGAAACGCCGTCGAGCTGTTCGTGCAGATGATTGTTGTCTCGCAAACTTCCCCATCTCTTGACTCAGGGATCGAGACGTGGCTACACGATCCGTTACAGCCATGCAGATAAGATGCCTGTCATCTCGACAGCTAATGATACGAGGCCGTCGGCATCCAGCACGGCGTTTCGTATTACCCTCCTGAACCCACCGATTCCATATTCTGCTAACAGTTATGGGATATCAACCAACGCGAGCAGCCATGTCACGATACGATAAACCGCAACGGCGATAGGCTACAATCCGACCTTTATCAATGTCGGAAATGTGATGGTACGCATGGCAATCAGTGGCGATCATAGAAGAACAAATAGCATCGCTGCCAATGGATGGCCTGGTGTCTGGCGACAGCTCCTATAACTTGGACGCTTTGTATCGGATGACGTTTATCGACATGGATTTGTATCTTCAATTTGTTCCTCGTGACATTCTCTGCAACCGCTCGACAGTTGTCACAAAATTTCTGAGACATTCTGCATAGAGAGTTCATTTATATGGCCAGTCTCATGTAGTCAGATGAGAATGGCATGCGATGGTCTGTGGCGATCCAGAAAATGTTGTCGGCACATGTGTTGTGCAGCTGAACCATTACGTACAATATCGTGAAGCATGTGATTTCAAAGTGGTCCGATCTTCAAATTAATTTCTGTGAGTGCGTTCATCAGAAATTAAATATATTACATAACTACAAATTTATGGGAAAACGATTTTTATATAGATGTGTAAGTACTGACAAACACTACAAGACAAAAACAGTACTTACATGTCACGTATACGACAAATATCATGCCAGAAAAGCTTTAGTCACAAAAACTTTAAAAAGAATACGTGAATGGTGAGCCATTATGGGCTGCTCAAACCTATAAAGCCACAGGTAGCAACAAACTCAGGCGCCCGCGTTAGCAAGTGTGGGCAGGTGAACGTTACACCTAGAGCGCCATCTAACAGCCGTAAATATAATTAGGCTACTTAACATTTAAAATATAGACGGCTGAATGTTAAAGTGAACAGTATTTAGTACATGAACTTATAGGCAAAGTTTTATTTGACAACGGCAGACATGGTAACTTTTTGCTTACTTGAAAGCAGAGAAATAGAGTTTGAAGACTGAAAACTGATTAACAGTACAAAAAGAAGCAGTACTTACCCGTCACGTATAAAATAAATATTAAGCGAAAAAGTTTTAGTCATAGTTTTAAAGTAGAGCGTGTGTAAAGCAAACCACTACGGGCTACTCGCATATGTCGAGTTACGAGTAGCATCAGACTGAGGCGCCTGCGTTAACAACTGCGGGCAGGTGAACATTGCACATAAAGTGCCATCTAGTAGCCGGAAGTACAACCTGGCTACTTAACATTCAGATAACGCCAGACGAATATCATGATGAACGTTATTCAGTACGTGATGTGAAAGGCAATATATTGTTTAACAGCAGCAGGTAAAGTAACATTTTGTCTACATCAGAGCTTAGAAGTACAATTTAATGAGAACGTTATAAAAAATACAAAAAGGGCTGAATGACACAGCCTGTAGAAGACGACATAACATGAAATGCAGCCAATATAAATCATTTAATAAACGAAAATTATGATTTGACTTATGTGGAAAAAACATTTCGGTAACTACACGAGGAAACACGAAATGAAATGTCAAATAAAGGCTTCATATCGTTGAAGTTTTTGTAGCGTAACTGCATTTCTCATTTCGAGAAAGATATTTAAAAATTTCTAATTCTTCAAGAGTCTCTAATCTATGCCCTTTCTTCTCAGTGTGCGACATGTTGATATCGTGAGTAGCTTTAGGCGCGTGACCTGTAATCAGAAGGTGGTCGGCAAAACACGAATTTTGACTGCTAGTGCCATTTTTTTCCTTAAAGAATGGTCTTTATATCTGGTTGTCCTATTTAGTAAGAAGAGCAGGTGTCGCAGAAAATTTTATAGACGCCAGAACTTTCTAAAGGGGAACGAGTCGATTTTAAAATATGGATAAAAGCTTTTTTTTCAAATTATTATTGGTAGAAAGGCAACGTTACACGTGTATTTCTTACGAAAAAGGCGTTGGATCTGATAGGAGATGGGTCCCAAGTAAGGAATAGAAAAATATTTTTTGGGCTAGATTCAATTATACAGATCCTAACTGTTACCGTTTTGAGTAAATTAGTTTCGTCATTGAATTTTTCTTTCAAGTGTGGAACAGAAGCAGGTCGGTGACTAGCAGAGTGAATGAAAGCGTTTTTATGATTGTGGATGCATGGAAGACGCAGGGTGATTACTGGGTGTTGTGTGATGTCATTAGGTTAGTTAGGTTTAAGTAGTGCTAAGTTCTAGGGGACTGATGACCATAGATGGTAAGTCCCATAGTGCTCAGAGCCATTTTTTTAAGAAGCAGGTACGATGTGATCAGTGTATGTTTGATTTACCTCACAGCTTGGGAGGACGGGGCGTGAGTCGTGCTTGGGTAACTCAGACGCTTACCCGCGAAAGGCAAAGGTACCGACTTCGAGTCTCGGCCCGGCACACAGTTTTAATCTGCCAGGAAGTTTCTATTCTTAAATTATTGATATTATTTTAATTTGTTGCTAGTTTTAAATAAATTGTGTGATTGAAAGAAAAACCAACAAATACTAAATGATTACGACCCCGTTCACTGTCGTACCGAATGCTGTCTTCCTTGTCTACCAGGTCCCACCATGACTTTCTTCACCTGGTTGTGTACGCAATCAGCAGAACTCACGCGATTTGAACAGCAGAAAGGTAACTGCAGTACACATCGATGTCTATGGACTTCTCCCTGTCTTGCCCTGTGTCTGTAATCATTTCCAAAGTATTCTTGTTGCTGTTTTCAGTATGTATACTAGTTTGAGCAGTTTTCACTCCAGTCTCCAGTCTATTCTGCGTAAACCTCTTCACCCCATGGTCATCACTGTAAGCAATCAGCTAAGATCTATGTTTCCTTAGTGGTGTAGAAACGCTAAGCTTATTACTCAGTGCAGTCAAAAATAAATACACTTACTTGTCACATACTTTTATACTCGCAAACTCATTAATTCAAACCTATACATTGCTTCCCGTTCACCTGGGACCATAAGATTTGGCAAGAAGCAAGGTTTCGCAGTGCAAGTAAAGAAAGAAAATGTGAAGGTTGTCAGTTTTTTTATTATATCACACGAAACAATATTTTCAAAACATTTTTATTTATTTGTTGCGAACTTAGAGAACTGTTACCGGTCGTTTTAGAACACGTCATACATCTTACAGTTTTCGTTTCTCGTCTTTTTTATTTTTATCTGCAACATTTAACAAACAATAATACTTTTAAAAAATTAAGTTCGAGATATAAATAAAATGTTGTTGTTTTTGGAATAATATAAAAAGATGATAGCTTAGAGGAAAGATTCGTTATTGCCGTTACCGATGTTGACTGGCAGTGAATACTTTGGAATGCCTTCTTCGAGCTTTTGAGAACCAGCCACACCAAAAATTCGGCTGGTAGCAGAGAAATAGTATCGCTAATCTTTTGCATTAACTTTAGGTGCTCATTCCTGTGCAGCATTTGGTGCTTTCTTGGTTACACCAACACCCTACGCTTATTTACTGTTACATCTCATCTTTCTCCTCTTCCTCTTCAGTGTCATTGGTTTCGCTGCCACTGAGTGTTGCCATCCACTCTCTGGAGATCGTTGTTACGATGCATATATGCATGTCTGTTATGTCGTGTCCGCAGGTACTCCTCATGTGTTGCTTTTGCAGTACAGTTCGTCAATACATATAGTTGTGCCCATTGTTGTCGTCTCTTATGGCTGTGTGTATACTGTATGTATGTCTGTTTCTGTAAGTCGGTTGGTAATATACGCCTATTGTTCGAATAATGCCCTTAGAAGAGTAAACTCCGTGTCCGGTTAATAAATACACCGTACCGCACCTGGGATCTGTATATTTCCTTCTCGACCGCTCCCTTATGTCAGGAAGGAAGTCGTGCAGTCTACGTCGCGTGTCACTTACATCCCACTCACCTTGGCATGTATCCAAACGCCAAGTTTCAAGGTAATGTGCCGTCTGTATTGGTACAGCAGTTATTGTGTGTACCTTATCTAGTCTCCCCACCTTTAACCACCACTTTGCAGCACTGTATTTGATGGAGCATTCTCGAAAGTCTTGGAATTTCCTAGGAGGATATCTTGGCAGTATCGATGTCGATAGCGGGCCAGAAACATCAGATCTCTCGACTCCAGGGATATATGAAGTGTCCATATACATAATTAAGTCTGTATTGCACCCTAAGAGCACGAATCTTATCTGCCCATAGTCAATTTTTTTTTAATGGAGAGACCGATACCGTTCATTATCGAAGAGTACCTAAAAATGCATCAGGAGTACTTAGACCGCAAGATGCAGAAAAATGAGAAACTCTTGGGTCCCGAGAATGATGAATTAAGTAAACACAATGGTTCATATTCACCGTAACCTGAAAGAGCGAGCACAAATCACGGTACGAAATACTACAGCAAAATACGGTGGAACTATCCCTCATGCACGGCGGATTATGTGCATTCTAGGCCTCGCACCACTATCACGCCTTGTCAGACCGCACTATACGTCTCCGTCCGGTTTCTGTGTTTTTGATCCACTGCAGCTTTACGAGCCGCTGCCAGCAGTGGCTTTAGCCTAGGTACCTGTCCCTCAAATATCCCAATATACTTTTCTTGGCATTGTTCACACAGAAACAGGTGGCGACGAACCTAAATTCACCGACAGTACCAATTATTACAGGTTTTAAAACCAGTTACTGACAAGGCGCGACAGGAAGCTCTCGGTTAGGATTTATTAAGGCCCATGTCATTACGCCGTGTTACAAGGTTGTGGCTGGCGCACCGTACATTGCAGGCACGTTGGACAGATCACGTTAATAGTAACAAATGGGGCAACCTCATACATGGTGCGATCATGCGCAGATCCAGTCGTGATAGTTGCTCCAGAATTAATTTTCACGCTGCACTGGAGAGGCTGCTGATATGAACGGAAGGTAGGAGATACGTACTACTTGGAAGGCAAGCCCACTTAACCATCTAAGGGAAAGATGCCAGGTGCGAGTCCCGTGCCAATACCGAGTTACAAACTTCTAGGAAGCACGCACTCTACTGCAGGGTAAAAATTGATTCTGGAAACAATCAGATATATTGTGCATTCCAGTTTCATCGCAGTACCCTTTATTCCAGGAGTTGTTCTCCCGCAAGATACGAGGGGCATTCAATAACTAGCGCAACACGTTTCTTTCCTGAAATCACGATGGTTTTAGTCAGTCTCGTAATGTGCAAGCTCTGTACAGTCTTCCGTTAGGCGGCGAGAAACCCAGCAGGCTAACACCTTAGCGTGTTTGCACCACCAACAGATGTGTCCAGTTGAACAGCGAGGTGTTTGAGTGTGATCCATCGACCATTTCGAGAGCGGGCTACAGCAGTGGTTAAGCACACTGGACTCGCATGAGGCAGGACGACCAGTCGAACCCGTGTCAGACCGTCATAATTTAGGTTAGCGTGATTTCCTAAACTGGATCGATACAAATGTCGGGATGGCTCCTTTGAGAGGGCACGGCCTCTTTCCTTCTCCACCCTTTCCCAATCCGAACTTTAGCTCCAACGACCTCGCTGTTGAAAGGACATCAAAGACTAAGCTTCTCGCTCTCCCCCCCCCCCCCCCCCCCGCCCCCTATCCGCCCGACCTTGTTGCTGTGATGACAGACGCATCGCCCAACCACTCACCGTGCTTTTGTTCACTGCTAGGTCTCCTAGACATTCTACGAGCACCTTTCACTACCTGCGATGCCAGAAGAAACTCAATGACAAGCTCTCTGCTTGGGACGCACCTCCGTTACGGGGGCCTGAAGGCTATGCATAGCGCCAGGACTCATCCGAACTTCGTGAAACTATGTGGCCTGACGCGGGCATATTCCACTACGTAGCACAACAAATTCGGCAGTGTTTCAACCGAAATTTGCAGAGAAAAGAAACGTGTTGCGTTACTTACTGAACGCCCCTCGTTTGCTGCCTAATTTACGGGAGTCGTTCGGAGGATAAAAAAACAGCTGTTGGCAGAAGCAATGCTGAGAGTGCCGATGGTGAGTCGTGTCAGGATATAGTTCAGTTGGAAGAGCACACGTGCGAGAAGCGCAAACGTCCCACGCCCCTCCCCGGCACAGATTTGTAACGTCTCCATGACGATGCGATGACTCAACTGGAAAACGCACACCACCTCACTGTTGTGACTTGTCAGCGGTCGAGGGCCACGAGAGCGCCTAGGTCCAGTTGTGGACCGAGCGAGTTGGCGCAGTCGTTAGCAAGCTGGACTCACATGCTGGGGGACGGTGGTTCATACCCCAGCCGGCCATCCACATCTAGATATCCGGTGATTTCCCTAAACTACTCAAAACAAACCCCGTTGTGGTTCCTTTGTAAACAGCAAGGCCGATATCCTTCCACATTCATTCATAGCCGGAACTTGTACTCCGTCTCTAATGACCTTGACCTCGATGGGACGTTCAAATTCTATTTTTCTTTCCGTTTTAGGGTTCCGCACCTCACTGTGCAAAGACGGAACCATTACAGAATCACTTCGTTACCTGTTTCTTTGTCGGTCTGTCTATCAGTCTCTTAAAAACACTTTTCCTCTGGAATGGGAGACGTATCAAGTTGAAATTTTTATCACCCACCGAGATCTACGGTCCCTTTGTGGTGTAAAAAATACAAGTTTCTACGTCAGTGCAATCAAGCGATACAGATATTTATGTCAAATACACTGAAGAACCAAATAAAGTGGTACACCTATCTAATAACGTGTTGAGCCCCCACGAAGACGCCGAAATACCGCAACACGACGTTCAGACTAATGTCTGAAGTACTGCTAGAGGGAGGTGAAACCATGAATCCGTAAGAGTACTAGTGTTCGTGGAGCTACTTTGTAGGAATTCTGGTCATGTGTGGTGTATCAGTGTCCTGCTGGAATTGCGCATGTCTGTCGGAACGCACAATGGACATGAATAGATGCAGGGGATCACACAGGATGCTTACGTATGTCTCACAGTCGTATCTAGACGTATCAGGGCCCCCATATCGCTCCAATTGCACACCCCTCACACCATTACAGAGCCTCCACCAGCTTGAACAGTCCCCTGCTGACATGCAGGTTCCATCGACACACGAATTTATCTCAATACTCGTACACATCCATCCGCTCGATACAATTTGAAACGAGAATCGTCCGACCAGGCAACATTTCCAGTCTTCAACAGTCCAATGTTGGTGTTGATGGGTTCAGGCAAGATCTAAAGCTTTGTGTCGTGCAGTCATCAAGGGTACACGAATGGGCCTTCGGCTGGGAAAGCCCATATCGATGATGTTTCGTTGAATGGTTCGCACGGTGACACTTGTAGATGGCCCAGCACTGAAATCTGCAGAAATTTGCGGGAGTGTTGCAGTTCTGTCACGCTGAACGATTCTCTTCAGATGCCGATGCTCCCGTTCTTGCACGATCTATTTCCGGTCGCAGCGATGTCGGAGATTTCATGTTTTACCGGGTTCCTGATATTCACGGTGCACTCGTGATATGGTCGTATGGATAGTTTCTCACTTCATCGTTGCCTCTGAGATGCTGTGTCCCATCGCTCATGCGCGACAATAACACCACGTTCAAAACTCACTTAAATCATGATAACCTGCCATTGTAGCAGCAGTAACAGATCTAACAACTGCGCCAGACACTTGTTGTCTTACATAGGTGTTGCCGACCGCATCGCCGCATTCTCCCTCTTTACATCTCTGTATTTGCATACGCATGCATATACTAATTTCTGTGGCGCTTCAGTGTACTTTTATAGTCGCAAACGTACCCATTAAAACCAATGGGGAACTTCTCGTCAAGTTAGAGTCAAGAAATTTGGAAAGAAGGAGGCTTTAACAATTCACGCAAAGAAAAAAATGCATAAAGTGTTAATTAGTAATTATATGTATAATAATATTATTTTTCTCGTTTGTTATCCGTGTAGAATAATGACCGCTACCACTCACTATATGTGGCACACGACCGGTTTCGACCTTGTAGCCATCTTCAGGCGGTTTACTTTTATGCACATGTTTCCACACTCCGCGCAAGAGATCACTGTTTAATTCAGAAACATATGATGTGATGACGAGTGAATAGACTCAAGTAAAACGTGTGGAAGTGGCCAGGCGACACGTGTTGTAAAATATTATAATGCTTACATATAGCTGGTGTATCCGCATAGCTTAAGCATTACATTTACCATATTTGTTTTACCAAAATGTTTTGTTTCTTACGCGTCGACTGTGTATTAGTCACTATGCGAATTATTGGGGTTGCAAATTGTGTCATTGATAGCCGGCCGGGGTGGCCGAGCGGTTCTAGGCGCTACAGTCTGGAACCGCGTGACCGCTACGGTCGCAGGTTAGAATCCTGCCTCGGGCATGCATGTGTGCGATGTCCTTAGGCTAGTTAGGTTTAATTAGTTCTAAGTTCTAGGAGACTGATGACCTGAGATGTTAAGTCCCATAGTGCTCATTGATAAAGTAACTGCACTAGAGGTTAGTGACTTCAGAAGCATGTACACTCGCAACATCAGAATATGGTTCAACGGCGTACGTCAAAGTAATAGAGAGACGTTACACATCTGTTCTGTATCTGTATAACACCTCTGTACTTCTTCGACCCGACCTAAGTTCTTTGGCTATACCTCCGTTTTCCCATGTAATCATGCTGGATGGTGTGAGGGCATGTGCTTCTGAAATCCAACATCTAAAGTGCCACACCCAAAAGGGTGTCTAATATACAGTTATCGTGTAAGGAGATTGTCGATCCCCGGAATGGATCAACTGATGATACATACAACTGTGAGTGGTACTCGCACTCGGACTCCTATTATTATTTTTTTTTTTTTCACTCCAACTGCAGCACTTCGGAGTGTCCTGTTTCAAGCGATAGCTTGCCATGTTAATGGATGACTCGATTATACTTCCACACAAGAACCCTTCCTGCAATAGTCTCCAAATCCAACACGCCGCTGCCTTCAGAAGTCAAGCCCAGGACGCTTTCCAAGTGCGTGCAAAGTGGTACAATCTTAAATGAATTCCTTTTCGCGCGAGCAGGCTGATGTTTAGCGCGTTCCCATTCGGCGGTTCCGAGCGACTCGGCCCGAACAATGCCGTAATTAGGGTCTCGCCACCTCTCCCGCTATTTTTAATACGTGTATTTATCCCGCCGACCAAGTTCTGGCGGGAGTCGACTTTTCGGAGCGGCAACTCGCTTCCAGCTTATTAACTGCGCGCGGCCCGGCGCGTTTTGTAATTCAATAACGCCGCCCTATAAACGGGGGCCTCGTTCTGGAAATAAGCGGCCTGCCTGAAAGGCAAAGAAAAGGCGCGTACCGGCCGGGTAATTTTCTCCCCTGGCCTTGTTTTTCTACGCGCGGCCGCTGTTCGCCAGAGAACGGTACAACATTTTCCATTAGGGCCAAACTTCTCGCCCGTACCGCCGTTTCTAGGAAGGGAGAGGGGGGAAAAACATTTTATGCACGAAACTGTAGCGCCAGGCTGTACGGAAGCGACTATGCAATTTGCGAACAAAGTTCGCTTTTTCCGGGGGCTTGCTACTATGCGCTGTGTGTATTCTGTACTTTTCTTCACCTTTTTGCTTTTCCATCACCTCTTTTCTCTTCTCCTCCACCACGCCATCATCTCACCAACCCTCCCCCCTATCTCCCCCTCTCTGCCTCCTCCTCTCCCTCCCCCGCCTCCCCCCCTCCCCCCCTCCACCCCCCTCCCCCCCCCCTCCCCCCGCCCTTCCCTGTCATTGCACCCCTGCACGCTGTGCAGAGGAGTACGGAATGAAGCTAAGGAGAAGAGCGCAGAATGTCACTGAGAACGGACGGGGTAAATAATTCCGATTGTGTCCTTCACTCTTACCTCCCACTACTTTTATTTTGCTCTTATCGGCACTCCCAACAAGAAGAGAAGGCGAGCGAAGGGCATCTGCCGCAATGAATGGGAATTGGTGTGTTGCCGAAATTTTGCATTCTTGGGACGCCAATCGGAGTCAGATGTGTTTCGCCGCTGTACACTACCCTAGCACGAACATTGCATAATAGTTCCCCAGGAGACGCCGTCTGCGAGGGAAAAGGAGAAGGCATAAGCGAAGACGATGGTAAAAAAGAAACCGGTAACGGAAGTGGAAGTGCGGAGTCAACCGAGACGCTGCAAAGAACTATGGTCATTGACGTCGTGAGAGAATTGGTTTCCAGAATGAGATTTTCACTCTGCAGCGGAGTGTGCGCTGATATGAAACTGCCAGGCAGATTAAAACTATGTGCCCGACCGAGACTCGAACTCGGGACCTTTGCCTTTCGCGTGCAAGTGCTGTAAAGTTTGGAAGGTAGGAGACGAGATACTGGCAGATGTAAAGCTGTGAGTACTGGGCGTGAGTCGTGCTTCGGTAGCTCAGTTGGTAGACCACTTGCCCGCGAAAGGCAAAGGTCCCGAGTTCGAGTCACGGTCGGGCACACAGTTGTAATCTGTAAGTTTCAGAATTTGTTTTGTTCTACTGCACTTCACTCTTGCACTGAATCCAGCTCATATAATGAGAGCCACGGGACCAGTGGGGGTTGGCAGGAAATTAATTTGTTGAAGTGTACAATAGGAGGTTGGGGTTGTTAGTCTAGTAAACCGATTGGAATGATAACAACCAATTTCAAGAATCTGAAATTGCAAAGTATTTGAGATCGATGCTGACGAATCTTACGGACTGTATGGCCGTGGTCTAAGAACATTTTTAGTTCCTGACGTTTCGTCCAGAGCTCCACTGGACAACTTCGGAGGTTATCCAGACGACGCTTGGTCTGTCGGCAAGCCTCAACATCCCCAGGAACACCTCCGAAGATGTACAGCGCAGCTGAGAACGAAATGTCAGGAACCGAAAACTTCCCTCGTCTAGGCCATAAGTCTTCATCTGAAAGCAGGAAGACATGTGACACCATAGTATTTCATTGTACACAGATGATTCTGGACGGAACAGTTGTTTATCGCATGTGTGGTTGTTGCTGTTGTTGCTGTTGTTGTCGAACGACGAATTAGCAAGTGATGTGCTCCACAGTAGTGTGTCTACAGATCATTTCAGTCAGCTAAAGTCGTCTTGGACCCATTTCATAATCACGTTGACTGCAAGTAGCGGCGGTCTTCTCCAAACAGAGGTACTAGCGATGCCAGCTTGACACGACTGCTCATGGTCAATCCATAGACTACAGTCTATCCCCTTGCTGAAGATTTCTAGGTTCCGATGCTTCCTTTACATCTTTCATCCATCTTGTCGAACTCATTTCATTTCTCCTCTGGGTCCAATTACCACCCTGCTTCCGTCTTGGTATCCACCATATGTGACAGTGCGTGGCTGTTTCAACTTGATACGACAGTGAAAGCGAAGTTGCATCTTATTATTTCTCTCTACGGTTTCTGCTGATAACTTGGCCCAACTTCAAATAAATAATTATTTTTTTCTGTCGTTTTTATGATTGAACATGAACCAGTTTTCCAAATCAAAGTCATTGATATTAGTAACCAACTCTCATTTATTAGTAGCAGGACAAAGAACAACGTATTTACACATCTGCAAGAATCAATCGTGCAGTATGCCATTAATCATAGTATATCTGTGACGTTCGACTTTTTGATCACATTTCACCAGCACATGCAAAATTGTCCTGGCTGCGAGCAGACAAACGCATAGATTTCCTTACACTCTGTCTCATCTACTGCCTTACAAATGTACATTGTCCCCCATATCTCTTCTCGTCCCTAACGCTCATGTCGGAACAACATGACAGAAACACAGTTCCCATTATAATAAAATCCTCTCCGTTCCACTGCATCGCTCAGTCACCTTCTCCAAGTCCTTTACCGTAGCGGGAACCCGACTCTGGAATAACCTCCCTCGTTATGTAAGAGAACTTAAAAACATGTCCGGCTTCAAAAAACAGTTACTGACGTATGTACTTAAGCAACAGTAATGCCTTCCTCTATACATGAATGCACTTCGCCTCATTACTTCCCTCTTTCTCCCTTCCTCAAAAGTCGCTATTCTAGTAAACATCTACTTTACACACTAAGATATTAATGTACATCTGCACAAACCTTCATTACTATTGCCAATCTTTCTCATGTTTGTCATCATTTTTTTTTACTGTTATTCTTATTGCTTTTATCATAATCTGTATGAATAGCACCTGTTTTAAAAATACTGCCAGCATTTACTTTATTAGGTCTTAGTCATTACTCTTTATTCATATTGTCACTAGAGCAATCTAATTTTTCTCATTTTAACTATGGTCATGATGTAACTCTGATGTGCGAAATGCTGCATGTGTGGAACACTTGTCCGATGTAAGAGAGGGCCTGATGGCCCTAATCTGATCAGGTTAAATAAATAAATAAATAAAAAATAATTGCTCCATCCCACACTGATACAGGAGTCATCCACCCATTTTCATTTCCACTATAATGACCTGACTGGACTAAATTTGTCATCCCACGGAAGTAGCGTTTAACATCATTGACACACACTTCATCATTGTCATTCATATATCAATATCGTTCGAAGCTTCCTCCAGAGGTGACGTAGGCTCATAATTGATTATATCGATTATCGGTGCCGATTACATACGTTCATAATATAAAAATTCCAGTAAAAGCTTGACGTGTGAGGGTAACGGAACATCACACCCTCCATACTTTCTTTGACCATAAATTATCATCCGTCCCTTCTAAGTGGACACACCATAGTAACCTCTTCCTCTCAATGACGCCCATTATGTTCTCTTTCACTTTTTGTGCTCTCTAAATTTGAGATTACATTTGGTCTCCAGTAATCCAATTCCGTGGATAGCGGTTGATCTATTTCTTTCTTCTTTATTACCCAAACTTCTGACGTAAAAATACTAACCCTTAAGTTTCATTACTTACCCTGTTATTTCTTAGGACTGAGTTCAATTCTCGAATCAAACATTTCCCTTGTCCAACATCCTTTTTAGTATCTTCTACACCCATTCACAGATATTTAAAAGGAAAATAACGTCTTCCGCTAAAACTGCCGGCATCGAAACGGGGCTGTTCGTCAAAAACCTGTTTTATTTGTGTTTAGTCCCAAACTCAGCCAGTTATATTCTCAAACAGCTCCCTCAGTGTGCAGGTAGAATCGTCATTATCTCCGTTTCCATAACACCTCTTAGCAACCACTAAGTTTCTTACGTGGATGTTTTTCATGTAGGGGGCATGATAACTTCAGCAGCACTCACGGCAGTTTGCCGACTCAATGTTTGCGAGTCATTTTGCTTCAGCTTTGCTAGTCGTACACAGCTTCACGACGTGCGTAAGGTAGGCGACAAAACGGTCGGAATCAACACTGTTCTCACGAGGAGCACATCGCGGCCGCAAACATGTGAAGGACTTTATTCTTTGGTGTTCGCGTTTCACAACATGTTTAAGTGATCCTAACAAGCTGTTTGGCATCAACTGGCAGACAATAGTGTATGGGTATGTATTTGCTTACATTACAACGAAGGACGTTGAAAAACAAAGCTGAATATTTCACTGACTGGCATGCACATGAAAATTTTAATTTTATTATGTTGGAGCAAATTCACGCGAAGACTCTACTACAGTGTCAGTTTGAATTGCATGCCAGAGTTTGGTGTTCGCGATCAAATGGATAGACTGGGAAACTATATCGTGTGATATTTAAAATTTTCTGTGCGAATTAAATCTTAGAAGAGATTTCGAGACTGCAGTCGGTCACCATAAACTTCATTCCACGATATTTCAACGGGTTTGAAATATCGGGGAATGAAGTTTACGACCGACTGCAATCCATAATTCTCTTTGAACAACCGCATCTCTATACAGTTAAATGACACAGGCAGCTTAACGAAAATGGAAGTTGGTACATAGTTGAGGTAAAGCTTATATGGAGTTTGCTTGTTACTTTTCGACAGTTTAAGTGCGGGCTGTTGAATTCAACGTGACCGTACTTCCCTTGTCTGCATCCGTAGCTCAGTGGTCAAAGTGTGTGACTGCAAGGTTTAAGACTGGGGTTCGAATCCCGCTACTGGCGGGGATTTTTCCTTGGTGGGAGGACTGACAGTGCCAGCACTCAGCTTCGTGACGCCATTGGAGGAGTTATTTGAGTGAGAAGCAGCCGTTTGCGAGGTCATGAAAGACGACAACGGCCGCAAGAGCGATGTGGACCGATCGGTCACGGCTAGCTCACCAAGGGTGTTATGGGGAGCATTCCTTTGCCTTTTCGGTTATTTCCTCTAAACATGACCCAAGTCAAAGACGCACCCAGCTACAACCACAAACGAAAAAGCTTACGATACATTACTGGACGTAGGCGATTCAAGGTATTTGAAACAGATTAGCCGAGGTAATTGGAAAATACATACACTATGCGATCAAAAGTATCCGGGCACCTGGTTGAAAATATCTTCGTGGCACCCTCCATCGGTAATGATGGAAATCAATATGTTGTTGGCCCCCCTTAGCCTTGATGGCAGCTTCAACTCTTGCATCCATACGTTCAATCACGTGCTGGAAGGTTTCTTGGAGAATGGCAGCCCATTCTTCACGGAGTGCTACACTGAGGAGAGGTATCGATGTCAGTCGGTGAGGCCTGGCACGATGTCAGCGTTCCAAAACATCCCAAAGCTGTTCTGTAGGATTCAGATCAGGACTCTGTGCCGGCTGGTCCATTACAGGGATGTTGTTGTCGTGTAACCATTCCGCCACAGGCCGTCAATTATGAACAGGTGCTCGATAGTGTTGAAAGATGCAATCACCATACACGACTTGCTCTTCAACAGTGGGAACAAAGAAGGTGCTTCAGTGTAGGCCTGCGCAGTGATTGTGCCAGGCAAAACAAAAATGTTGTACTGTCTCAGTCATTACATATTTATTCACAGTGGTTCAGCGATTTTACTTCTCGTTCATCATCATCACTTTTTTTGAGCCCCTGTCCCACCTCAGCACGGGAGTCGGGCATGCTACTATTGATTTGGTGATGTTAGTGTTACACGATGGCCGGATGCCCTTCCTGTCACTACGTTTTACTTCTCGTCATTCTTTTAAAAGCATTGTATTACCGCTATCAGTTCTAAAGACTACATTTCACAACGTATCCTAGGAGAAATGGGATGTGACAGGAACGCTTACATAAAGGAAAAAACTGTATAACAGGTGTAATGTGACTTGTATAATAAAGCTTAGAGGTGAATATGATAAAAATTTATATACAGTATTTCAATTCATACGATGACGTAATGTTTGCTAACTATCGTACATCTGTACGTGTGTAAACATGGCAACGTAGTGAATAATATAGAAAAAATAACAACGTACGAAGGTTGACCAGAAAGTAATGCACCGCACTTTTTTCTCAGCCGGAAACAATTCTACTAAAGCGAAACGTTACATATGTTTTACCTCAAGTCCCCTGAGTGAGCGCGCAAAGTTTCCGTCACTTTCGAGAGACAGCGTAGCTGCAGGACAGTTCCATGATGGCGTCTGTAGGTGATGTACGTTACAAACAAGGTGTCGTCATTGACTTTCTCATTGCAGTGCAAGGAACTGTGGGGAATATTCACAAACGTTTGCGAACAGTCTATGGAGCATCTGCTGTCTACAGAAGTTCAGTTAGTCGCTGGGCACGGAGGGTGAGATTATCAGAGGGCGTTTCGGCGGAGCTCAACGATTTGCAGCGGTCGGGGAGACCAACCGCGGCTGTCACATCTGACGCAGTTGACCTGGCGCCCCTCAGACTTAAACTTGTCTGGGCAATTAAAGGATGCCATTCGTGGAGGACGTTTTGAGGACGATGGGGAGGTGATACAGACAGTGAAGCACTGGTTGCGCAACCACGGCAAGGACTGGTGCCGATGGGGCACACACACACTTGTTTCGCGCAGAAGAAAGGCCATAGAACGGGATGGAAATTATTCGGAAAAATAGGGTATGTAAACAAAACACTACACTTCAGTACGCGAAATTGTTATTATGTTAAATAAAGAGTTGGTGAAGAATAAAAATGCGGTGCCTTACTTTCTGGACACCCCTCATACATTAAGTGTGCTCTCTCTCGGAAACCATTCGGAATAGGGAATACATCCATATGAAATTTTTGCTTCAAATGTTCGTTCCTGTTAGATATCTTATATGACTATTCCTCCTAAGATACGGTGTGTAAAATAGCAAGGCGCTATTAAAAGACGAATATCCATCATCGATACCTCCAGGGTGCTGTGTAATATAAAAATTGTACAGGAAGGCAGGTATTGAAACATATTCTACAAGTGCTACTCTCATACGAAACGGTCGGAATAGGAGAGAAATTCGTGGCTAGTTGGTTGCTTTTGGGGAGCGGACCGAACAGTGAGGTATCATAGGGTTAGGGAAGGATGGGGAAGGAAGTCGGCCGTGCCGTTTCAAAGGAACCATCGCAGAATTTGGCTGAATCGGTTTAAGGAATCAAGGAAAACCTAAATCAGGACGGACGGACACGGGTTTGAACCGTCGTCCTTCCAAATGCAAGTGCAATGTGCTGACCACTGCGCCACGTCACTCGGTAGGAGTTTGTGACCGGCTGCATCAAACCTGCCAATAGGCGGTTGGCCCACGGCTACCGACAGTCATTCATACTCTTCGCGAGTACAACAGGGAAAGCAGAAGAAATTGTAGCTGTACTAAAATGCCCTGAATTCCACATGGAGAGACTGACTCTATGGACGTAAGAATAGATGTAAACTACTCCTTTGCAGGAGTTCATCGTCAAATGGTAAGTGTCACAAACTTCTGTTTAAAATAGTAGACGAGAGTCGAAGAAGTGAAGCTAAATGGCAGCTTACGAGTCCACCGAATTTCTCGGTATTGTCCTTATTTTTACTGAACGAAACAGTTCTGTCTGGCGTAAAGTCAGACGGAGAAAGAGAGAGCATCTGAGCCGTATGACGATTGCAGGCAGCCGAGATAGGCGAGTGATACAACGGGACGGAGTGGCACTAAATTCTCGCCAGTTTCCTGCGCCCCAGCGTCGGATGCACGTCATGGGAGAGTGGTGTACGGCTCTAACGGGTAAGCGCGCGCCTTTGAAATGCGACTGCGCTGCACATTGTTCCGAAAGGCGATTACCCGAGTAATTAGCGCATAAATTAAACGTTCCCCCCGCCTCGCTCCGTTGTCTGCCGCCGAGAGTTGGTCTTAACGAGACCACTGGCCGATCGGCCGGCCCGGCGGAACAGAGCGCTCGCCTACGCCGGGGCACCTCGGGCCTATAAACCCGGCACTTCATTACTTCCGCGACACGCGCCCTGGCAGCTTTACGGCTCCTTCTATCTGGGGGCGCCGCTCGCGCGCCTACACCTGAGGATTGTGGCGCGAGGGCGTGGCCGAAACGTTGTCATACGCGCCGAGCGACGCCGGCGGTAGACTCGGTGCCGCAGCGCCGGCTGGGAGACGCCGACGAGCTCGAGGAACTGGGGGAGGGGTCGAGGCGCGCACTCTTCTTCAGGAGCAACGGCGGTAGAGCGTTCGCATGCGCCTATGGCTAAACACGCCGCAAGCCACCCAACGGTGTGTGGCGGAGGGCACTTTACGTGCCGCTGTCATTACCTCCCTTTTCTGTTCCAGTCGCGCATGGTTCGCAGGAAGATCGACTGACCGAAAGCCTCCGTGCGCGTGTCTAATTTTACATTCGTGATCTCCTCGGGAGGTATAAGTAGGGCGAAGCAATATATTCGATACCTCATCCAGAAACGCACCCTCTCGAAACCAGGACAGCAAGCTACACCGCGATGCAGAGCGCCTCTCTTGCAGTCTGCCAGAGTCTGCCACCTGAGTTTGCTAAACATCTCCGTAACGCTATCACGGTTACCAAATAACCCTGTGACGAAACGCGCCGCTCTTCTTTGGATCTTCTCTATCTCCTCCGTCAACCCGATCTTGTACGGATCCCACACTGATGAGCAATACTCAAGTGTAGGTCGAACGAGAGTTTTGTAAGCCACCTCCCTTGTTGATGGACTTCATTTTCTAAGGACTCTCCCAACGAATCTCAACCTGGCACTGGCCTTACCAACACTAAATTTTATATGATCATTCCACTTCAAATCATTCCTCATCCATACTTCCAGATGGTCATGGTTTCCGAGCTGACACTCCATGCTGCTGCAAAAGTCGTGGAACTATTCTTACAGGTGGTTGTTGTCTTGCAAACGTCCCCATCTGTTGACTCGGGGATCGAAACGTGGCTGCACGATCCGTTACAACCGTGCGGATAAATTGCCTGTCATCTCGACTGCTAGTGAAACGAGGCCGTTGGGATCCAGCACGGCGTTCCGTATTGCCCTCTTGAACGCATAGATTCCATCTTCTTCTAACAGTCACTGGATCTCTACCAACGCGAGCAGCAATGTCGCGATACGATAAACCGCAATCGCGATAGGCTACAATCCGACCTTTATCAAAGTCGGAAACGTGAAGTACACATTTCTCCTCCTTACACGAGGGTTCACAACAACGTTTCACTAGTCAACGCCGGTCAACTGCTGTTTGTGTATGAGTAATCGATTGGAAACTTTCCTCTTGTCAGCAAGTTGTATTTTAATAGCTAGTAGTGTATTATCTTGTGCTCGATGTAACCAAGTCAGTCTTTGAATGGTAAGTATGACATATAAGGACAATGCATAGAAAATCAATATGAGCTACATCGACCAAAATATACTGTTGAAACTTGTTTAATACACAAGACAGACTGCAGCTGATCTGCGGGCTTATCTTAATTTTTTTCAATCACTTTACATGTAATACTTGTAATGTTGACGTGGCGAATGCTATAGAGAGTAAGGAAATACCAGAAGTTATAGTAAAGAAGTTACTTCTATGGTCTGCGACGGTGTACAGCTAAGTGCAAAGCAACCAGAGGGCAGACCATTTAGCAAAAGGAGCCCTGTAAAAGGTACAAGTGCAGAATACTAAAATTACGACGAAAAAACAAAAATGGTCTGACGAATAGTAAACATACAACTCAGATAAAAAACGGCACTGAAGATACGTACAGCGAACATCCCGCAAGAGCAGTGGTACTAGGGAGCCAGATGTTCCATAAATATTTCAGTGGCTATTGGGAAATTGAAATTTAAACACATCTGTTGCTTCAGCAACGAAGAAGATACGAATTACATGTTCCCTGGGGGTAATCAATGGGAAACAACGAATTCATAAATTAATTGCATCTCCTTGAGTCTGTTCCTCAATCCATTCATTTTTTTTCTTCGTCACCTGTATCAGCTTCCAGAGTGAATCTTCCCACAGAGTAGCACTAAGTTTCCGAATGGTTTTCACAATGGAAGTCCACATCTTACCCCATACTTCAGAGCTGGCGACACAAAGTGATTGTAGATGTTCCAGTCGCAGACGTTTCAGAAGCTTAGTTTGGGTAACTGTAGTCAGCATACAAAAATCCTCAGATACCAATTTTACTCTTGGGTTAAATTATGTAGTCGGTTACCGATACACTGTTTGTATCAGCCACAGATAAAAATTCTCCTTTAAAATCTAAATCACAAAATCTTTAATAAAATCAGATCCATCATCTACCAGCATTACTCGCATTACATAAACAAATGGAGTACTTACAACTGGAATTAACGTCGTGCTAAGTGCAACAGACGGACAGAACTGCAGGGGTGTGTCAGCAACCTTGAAGCATATTTAAAGTTTGTCTCTATCGACCTCGATACTATCCGTGAGTTTCGACAGTCACGTACTTATCTTACTTTCTTTTCAGTGCCTTTACTACGCTCTTCAGTGTACAAAATAAAGTAAGCTTTAATCCTTGGCGAGGCCGGACCAGTTATTGAGGTGGACAGAGAAGAACCTTAATGAAGCACTAAAATCTGTATCAAAACTATTAGTTGAGTGGAATGGCCAATTCGTTCAACACGGAGTATAGATAAGTATCTCACTAGTAGATGCACTTAGTAGAACAGAAGAGCTTCAGATCGCGGGGTATGCGCTCTGAGTGCAGTGAGAGTGCTGCAGAATCTCCGGGACTGGAGGCTGGTGGTACTTCCGCACGGACCACTGGTTCTTCCTCTTCCTCCGAACGGGCTGGTCTTTTTTGCAGCCGTCTGCAATGCTAGCGTGGTAGGAGGGAGAGTTATTTGACAGTGCGTCGCGGCTACACGGCTCGCCACTCCGCCGCGGCCCGGCACAGTGTGTCGCCGAGTGCGAGCAAAAATGTGGCGACCGTGACAGGAGCCTCCAGCTGCGCTCGCTGGAGCGTCGGCTGCCAGTACTCCGCGGAGACGTTTTCCAGTCGATCTGCCACGTCTGTCGTTCTGTCAGGAGCCTCAAGCAACAAGAAAATACAGAGACGATAATTTCACTGTAAGACTGTAAGAAGTCGAGAGCATAAATTTAATATATAGTTGATGAATTTTCTCGAGCGTCCTGTCTCATCAAGTCGTTAAACACAAATGTAGTTGTTTTTGTGTCGGTCACTTCGACAAACTGACCAAGGAGCAGTCAATTAATTTAAATATCCACGAAGTCTTGGCTGAGTGCTCCTCACCTGTTCTTGAACAACCTACTATCAGGATTCTATTCACTGAGTAGCACTGGTGTCATACAGTCCCCAAGTAGTTTATGTGAGTTGTATTGGAATTATTTCTTTTATTTTAATGAACTGACACATAAACATACACTAATGTATTGAAAACAGAAAAACTGTGTGTCTAAGGACTTTGAGAGAGAGGACAAGTTATCTCTCAGCTATTTTTCGCACACAGAATATTATTAAAGATTTTAGTACAACGTGATGCACCTTGAGCGAAACTCCAGAGTGTTAATGGCCTGAGCAGACCTTGATGGAATCTAGTAGGGCACTAAAAGCTTGAGATATTTTTGTGATTCTTGGCTTGTAGAAACAGCTTGTTCGGAATTGAAGGCAATTGGCGGCGAGACCATTCCATAGTAAATCTCAGCAGACAGGTCCACAGCCCTATAGGGCAAACAGGGCAGTCCCTCACCGAGACAGGGTTCCCGCAGAACAATGCCTTGATACTTTCCGCTGTGCCAGCAGAAGCCTGGGCAGGGGCAATGATCTGAAGGAAATCTACACAGTGGAGTCGTAAACCGGGCATTGTGTGCAGAGCCATGCATAATAAAAATGCACATGTTCTCGTGTTAGCAGATATTGCAAGAAGCCTAATGAGCCACTTCCACAGCTGCCGCAGTTGCATATAAAAACTCCGGCATCTGAGAAATGTTTAGAGACGGAATCTTTATTATACCCTATAGCTAGGAGTAACAAGCTCCAAGGCACAGGCGATTTAGGTAAAAATCTTTGAGATTGTATGTGTTGGCTTGTTCAAATATGGTTCAAGTGGCTCTGAGCACCTTGGGACTTAACATCTGAGGTCATCAGGCCCCAAGGACTTAAAACTACTTAAACCTAACTAGCCTAAGGACATCACACACATCCATGCCCGAGGCAGGATTCGAAACTGCGACCGTAGCGGTCGCGTGGTTCCAGACTGAAGCGCATAGAACCGCTCGACCACACAGGCCAGCTGTTTGCTTGTTGCCTTGTAAGAGACGTGACTTCAGAGAAAATCTTTTCCTCCTTTGAGAAAATTTAAGAAAAGCCAGTGAAGGGCAGCTTCCTCTCTTTCTTTTTTACAGAGACGGAGGTTTCTTAAATCTTGCCCTGGTTCGACATGAGTTTGTGCTGTCATGTGGGAGCGGAGATTTAGCGCCTATACAACCTCGTGATTCGCTCTAGACAGTGTGAAGGCGGTGTCGTTCGTGCATTTTGCGGGAAAACGGAATTTTTTTCTGGATAGTGGAAAGCTCTCGGGTGCGGAACTTTGGTCTGGTGAGCACTTCTGGTCGGAACTTTGACATGCGTGGTTGGTACTTGGGACGTGTCCTCAGATTGACTTCATTTGCGATTAGTTTGGACAGTGTGAGTTGAAACGTCTCGGACTATTCGTTTGCCGAGGGCGCACTTATTCGTTTTCTGTTAACCAGTCTTGACGTTTGGTATCCTTGTGCGCTCTGTCGTATAAGTGAGCCAAATTGGTCCTTGGCACGACCAGCGAACGGATGTCACACACTGAAACCTACCATGATTTCAGGGCTCTGGTAGAAAGTAAATTGCGATCGATCTTCTTGATCTCTACACCGTGAGATTTTTGCATTTCTTTCGCGGCCGCTGTCGATTCACAGGCGCCGCCTCAATTTCTCACCTCCTTTGCCAATCACATCTCGCCAGCTGCAAGTCACGTCGCCGCACCAAGTAAGCACGGTAACGTACTGCTGCTCCACCATTGCCATGGCATGCAGATCTCAATCGCCACATGCTCTTCGCTGCACCTATGTAGGGAAACTTCACTATATTTGGTCAATCAAAGTCTGCTCAGCGTCAGATCAGTTCAGCTTGCGTTATCCACATTTTTAGGGCCAGAGTACTTGACTCACTG
Source organism: Schistocerca gregaria (assembly GCF_023897955.1). NCBI lineage: Eukaryota > Metazoa > Arthropoda > Insecta > Orthoptera > Acrididae > Schistocerca > Schistocerca gregaria. Next base: position 167,220,339 of record NC_064929.1, on the reverse strand, counting down.
GTCACCTACTTAAACTGTCTTTGCCGACCAAGCGCCACCCAGTGGAGTGTTGAGTAATCTGTTAGTTGTTTGAGGAATTTAATCTACAACTTGTTTAGTATAATTTGTCTTGTTTGGTAAAATAAATATTGTTAGTACACAAAATTTTGCTAACATTCTCAATCAAGTAGTTCAAACAAGTTACCTTACAATTTCTACACGTGATCTTTGTCCTTTACCTTAAGCATCATTACGTTTAAAACTATGTGTCTCTGAATGTTGCGTACATACAGAAGGAAAACACGTACTAACACTTTGTGGATTTTTCAACGCAGGAAACGTTGTCATAGAGAGCGCCGTCATCCTCAGATTATTCGTGGACGATGCCGACGTTTGCCATATACTGAAGTCATCAGAAATTCGAAAGACATGGTATAGTATTTTAGACAAGATACACTGTTTTGTCAAAGGTATCCGGACACCTGGCTGAAAATGACTTAAAAGTTCGTGGCTACCTCCATCGGTAATGCTGGAATTTAGTATGGTGTTGACCCACTCTTACTCTTGATGACAGCTTGAATTCTCGCCAGCATACGTTTAATCAGGTGTTGGAACGTTTCTTGGGCAATGTCATCTCATTCTTCACGGAGTGCTGCACTGAGGAGAGGTACCGATGTCGGTCGGTGAGGCGTTCCAAAACACCCCAGAGTTGTGCAGGTCAGGACTCTGCGCAGGTCAGTCCATTACAGTGTTGCTGTTGTCGTCTAACCACTCCTCCACAGGCCGTGCATAAGAAGAGGTGCTCGATCGTGTTGAAAGACGCAGTCACCATCCCTGAGTTGCTCTTCAACAGTGGGAAGCAAGAAGGTGCTGTGCTGTGATGGTGCCACGCAAAAAAAGGCGTGCAAGCCCCTCCATGAAAAACACTATCACAACATAAGACCAGCGCCTCTGAATTTTACTGTTGGAACTACACTTGCTGGTAGACGACATTCACCGGGTATTTTTCACACCCCCACCCTGCCATCGGATCGCCAAACTGTGTACCGTGATTCGTCTTCCCAAACAACGATTTTCCTCTGTTCAATCGTCCAGTGTTGACGCTCTATACGCCAAGCGAGGCGTCGTTTGGCATTTACCGGCGTGATGTGTGGCGTATGAGCAGCCGCTCGACCATGAAATCGAAGTTTCCTCACCTCCGGCCTGTCATAGTACTTGCAGAGGATCCTGATGCAGTTTGGAATTCCTGTGTGATGGTCTGGGTAGATGTCTGCCTATTACACATTACGAACCTCTTCAACTGTCGGCTGTCGGTCAGTCAACAGACGAGGTCGGCCTGTATACTTTTGTGCTGTACGTGTCCCTTCACGTTTCCATTTCATTATCACATCGGAAACAGTGGGCCTAGGGACGTTTAGGAATGTGGAAATCTCTCGTACAGACATATGACACAAGTAACACCCAACTATCTGACCACGTTCAAAAGTCCGTAGGTTCCGCGGAGCACCCCTTTCTGCTCTCTCACGATGTCTAACGACTACTGATGTCGCTGATCAGTATTACCTGGCAGTAGGTGGCAGCACAAGGCACCTAATAAGAAAAACGTACGTTCCTGGTAGTGTATCTGCGTGTTGCGAGAAGTAGCAATTGATCCTAAACAATAAAACGTGTCACGTATTCCACGTGAATAAATTTCGATAAATCATACAAATAAAAAGATAGTGTAATCGACTAAAAATCTAGGTGTAGTAATTACAACAACTTAAAAATGAAACTTCAGGCAGAAAATGTATGGCGAGGGAAAGCCATATGTAAGTGGGCTGTTTAGGTTTTTTTACTGGTAACGCCGCCGCCACGTAGCGCCCTTATAAAAATCACTGGCTGTGCCGTGTGCAGTCTGTGGATGGTATGCATTGTTGTCTGCCATTGTAGTGTTAGGCAGCGGCAGCTGGATGCTAACAGCGCGTAGCGTTGCGCAGTTGGAGGTGAGCCGCTAGCAGTGGTGGACGTGGGGAGAGAGATGGCGGAGTTTTGTAATTTGTAAGACTGGATGTCATGAACTATCATATATATTTTGACTATTAAGGTAAATACATTGTCTGTTCTGTATTAAAATCTTTCATTTGCTAACTATACCTATCAGTAGTTAGTGCCTTCACTAGTTTCAATCTTTTATTTAGCTGGCAGTAGTGGCGCTCGCTGTATTGCAGTAGTTCGAGTAACCAAGATTTTTGTGAGGTAAGTGATTTGTGAAACACATAGGTTAATGTTAATCAGGGGCATTCTTTCGTAGGGATTTTTGGAAGTCAGATTGCTTTGCGATAAAAATATTGTGTGTCAGCTTAAGCACAGTCGTGTACAATTGTTCTAAGGGGACGTTTCACATAGACTACATCTTTCGTTGTTACAACACTTAAAGGATAAGACAGGTCTACTAAAGAGGCTACCTACACTATGCGCTATGGGATCCTTAAGAGACAGGATTGGCAGGGGTCATCGAAAAAGGAAGGCAGCTCCTTTCGTTTTACCGCAGAATAAGGGAGAGAGTGCGAGCGATATGATAAGGAAATTGGTGTGTCAATCATTAAAGAACAGGCGTTTCTGGAGAGAGAGTGTACATAACGGCGGCACCCAGCGGACGTCGCGCAGTCATCAGGAACGTCCACAGATACCAAGAAGACGGCTCACCGAAATAACGCGCCTTTTAGACGATGTCACCCGGCTGAATACCAGTGGATTTTCCTCCATCAAGAAAACCTAAAGTCACACATATTTCAACAGAATTTTAGTCACCAACTTTCTCCTTCTGATACGAAAATATTTTGCTGATGCTCAACTACATAGGGAGAAACTACCATTCTGATAAAATAAGAGAAATGAGAACTGGCATGGAAATATTGAGGTATTCATTTTTCCCATATTCTACTTCAGACCGTAACGGTCGAGAGATGTTCTTTTAATTCTTCTATGAACCAACCGCGGAAAACTTGAATTACAGTAACCACACAGGGCGTTGATGAATAATGCAGTGTGTGACGATTGACCCTGAACGTAAGTAAATGCAACATATTGCGCATGTATACGCGAAGAAATCCAGTAATGTGCAATTACACTACTAATCACAAATCTTTTGGAAACAGTAACTACTGTAATATATTTGGGGGTGATGTCCAGAGCGACCTTAAGTGGAATGAGCACATACAACAACCGACAGTAAAAGCAGATATTTGGCTCTGAGCACTATCGGAGTTAACATCTGAGGTAATTAGTCCCCTAGAAATTAGAAATACGTAAACCTAACTAACCTCAGGACATCACACACAGCCATGACAGAGGCAGGAACCTGCGCCCGTAGCCCCGGCTCATGGTGGCCGAGTGGTTCTAGGCGCTTCAGTTTGGAACCGCGCGACCGCTACGATCGCAGGTTCGAATCCTGCATCGGGCATGGATGTGTGTGCTGTCCTTAGGTTAGTTAGGTTTAAGTAGTTCTAAGTTCTAGGGGACTGATGACCTGAGATATTAAGTCGTAAATGTAAAATGGAGGATTTAACCGTTTGTGGTACACCGTTAGATGGCTTTCGTTAGACGCAGGTTCGAATTAAATACACTACTGCCCATTAAAATTGCTACACCACAAAGATGACGTGCTACAGGCGCGAAATTTAACTCACAGAAGAAGATGCTGTGATATGTAAATGATTACCTTTTCAAAGCATTCACACAAGGTTGGCGCCGGTGTTTCCAACCTATTTCTCACACACAAACAGCAGTTGATCGGCGTTGCCTGGTGAAACGTTGTTGTGATGCCTCGTGTAAGGAGGAGAAATGCGTACCATAACATTTCCGACTTTGATAAAGGTCAGATTGTAGCCTATCGCGATTGCGCTTTATCGAATCGCGACATTGCTGCCGCGTTGGCCGAGATCCAAAGACTGTTAGCAGAATATGACATCGGTGGTTTCAGGAGGGTAATGCGGAACGCCGTGCTGGATCTCAACGGCTTCGTTGCACTTGCAGTCAAGATGACAGGAATCTTATCCGCATGGCTGTAACGGATCGTGCAGCCACGTCTCGATCCCCGAGTCAACAGATGACGTTCGCATGACAACAACCATCTGCAAGAACAGTTCGACGACATTTACAGCAGCATGGATTATCACCTCTGAGACCATGGCTCCGGTTACCCTTGACGCTGCATCACAGACAGGAGCGCCTGCGATGGTGTACTCAACGACGAACCTGGTTGCACGAATGCCAAAACGGTATTGTTTCGGATGAATCCAGGTTGTGTACACAGAATCATCCGTGTTTGGTGACATCGCTTTGAACGCACATTGGAAGCGTGTATTCGTCATCGCCATAATGCGGTATCACCCCCAGTTGATGGTATACGGTGCTATTGTTTACACGTCTAGGTCACCTCTTGTTCGCATTGACGGCACATTGAACAGTGGACGTTACATTTCAGATGTGTTACGACCCGTGGCTCTACCCTTCATTCTATTCCTGCGAAACCCTACATTTCAGCAGGATAATGCACGGCCGCAAGCTGCAGGTCCTGTACGGGCCTTTCTGGATACAGAAAATGTTTGACTGCTGCCCCGGCCAGCACATTCTCCAGATCTCTCACCAACTGAAAATGTCTGGTCAATGGTGACTAAGCAACTGGCTCGTCAGAATACGCCAGTCACTACTCTTGATGAACTGTGGTATCGTGTTGAAGCTGCTTGGGCACCTGTACCTGTGCACGCCATCCAAGCTTAGTTTGACTCAATGCCCAGACGTATCAAGGCCGTTATTACGGCCAGAGGTGGTTGCTCTGGCTATTGATTTCTCAGGATGTACGCACCGAAATTGCGTGAAAATGTAATCATATGTCAGTAGGAGTATAATGTGTTTGTCCAATGAATACCCGTTTATCATTTGCATTTCTTCTTGGTGAAGCAATTTTAATGGTCAGTTAGCACAATAGACTCGCAATCGAGAGGACAACTGTTCAATCCCGCGTCCGGCCATCCTGATTTAGGTTTTCCGTGATTTCCCTAAATCGCTCCAGACACATGTCGGGATGGTTCCTTTTAAAGGGCACAGCCGACCTCCTTCCCCGTCCAGTCCTAAACCGATGAGAGCGATGACTTCACAGTTTGGTCTCTTCCCCAAAACAACCCAACCCCTATTTAAAGGGTGATGTGCGATGTTAACAAGTTTTGTCCATAGTTACTGCACGTTTTCGACCAGCCCATTTAGCCGTGCGCATTAGCACACCACTCCCGAGATTTTGGGAGGTGCGCGGGCACTGAACCGAAACCGCCCCTTCGGTTTAGCGACGAGAGCCGCTGCGTCCGCCTGCCCCGATGTGGTTTCTAGGCGCTTTCTCTATCAGAATAGCTGAGACTGTCGTGTTACCACCTCAAGCCTCAGTCGCAAGATTCGCAAACATCTCGAAAATTCGCACTTTGGCTTGGATGGTTTAATACTAGACGCAGACAAATAGGGTGCACGCATTCCGACCCAGGGGGAGGGAGGTGTCCGTCCACCACCTAGCACTAACATCCAGAATAACGTGGCGACCCTGTGATACACGGGATAAGGCCATGAATATGAAGAGAGGGGAGGTACTGAGCATTTCCAGTCTCTGTGCGTAAGCATTAAGAGTCGCTGGTCGTTCTTTTGCGCCCCTGATTCGGCGACCCGCCGCGCTCGCAGAGAGCTGACGGCGCGGCCCCCACAGCTCTGCAACCCCTGCCGGCCGTCCACCCCCCGGGCACGGACCATCCCCGCAGGCGAGGCGGCGTTATCAGGTGCGCCGCAGCTCGCGCCCACACCCACACCCTCGCCCTCCGCCCCCGCGGCAGATAAGCCGGCGCGGATCGATGCAGCGGGCGCCGGGCCAGCGTCCACCCCCACCACCGCCGCCGCCGCCAATGGCGGCGCGCCGCGTCAGCCGCCAAATCCGGATCGCCGGCCACTTTGCGAATCGCTTCTGCTGCGGCAGGTGCCACGGGGCCCGCTGCATAACGGAGCCCGTATGTATCGGAGCCTGTGTGTGTGTGTGTGTGTGTGTGTGTGTGTGTGTGTGTGTGTGTCGTCAATTACCTATCGCCACTCTGTGCTCACATTGGAGCATGAACTTGGTCACAAACTTCACTGTAGCAAGTTACCTGTAGTAAGTTAGCCTCTGCAGTGCGTATATACGAGGGCGAAAAGTAGGGTACTACCTGTCGCGAAATGGAAACCATAAATGGTTAAAATGGCTCTATGGGACTTAACTGTTGAGGTCATAAGTCCCCTAGAACTTAGAACTACTTAAACCTAACTAACCTAAGGACATCATGCACATTCATGCCCGAGGCAGGATTCGAACCTGCGAACGTAGCGGTCGCGCGGATCCAGACTGAAGTGGCTAGAACCGCTCGGTCACTTCAGCCGGCTGGAAACCATAGTGAAAAACCGATGAAGCTTTGCACAGAGATGTTGGACAGTGTGTCTAGCCCCCCCCCCCCCCCCCCTCCGTCGGTAGCTCTTTTCAGTTCTAAGCGCACAGTGAGCTGCCTAAAAACTAGTGACTCCAGCCAAGTATGAGTGCCTAGTAAGAGATTCCGCCCTATGTCGTTCAGCCCGCATAATTGTCGTGCGTTTCCCTCTTGATGACAGCTGTCTGCTGGAGACTACAGGTCATTGACAGTGCTCCTGCAGCATTTTCGATGGAAAGAGTTTGATCACGTGTAATCAGCTCGCCCTTGAGTTTCATCTCTGTTCACACGAACCGCTGCACATGAAGATAACATTGTGGCACAGACCTGGGGCTGTAGACGAGCTTAGAGAACTCGCTACCCTCTCGGGCGAGGGCATTGAATAGTTGGACAAATGAGAAGGCAGAAAAGTAGCTGTGTTAACAAGTACCTGGAAGGGGTAGATACCTGTTTCAAATGAAACATTTTCAGTTTTCACAATAGTTTCCATTTAGAGACCGTACGGATCAAACTTCCCGAACAGCCCTCGTATGAATGTTCCACATGTTCCTGGAAAGAACCACTGTGGTGGTAACAACCACTTACCCTTAAAAGGGATGCAGATGGGCATGAAAAGAATCATGCCTTGCGACGTGCAAATAGACACACTATATTGATACATTATTTGCGTAGAGAGCACTTTGTAAGTTGCAACAAATTTAATATATAATTTCAAACTTTTACTGGAATTTAACTCGATAGCTACTGCACTTTACTGTTCCTTATGACTTCTTTAATACTAACTCTATTGCCAACACATTTTCCAGACAGTATTTAAATATACCACTGAATGTACCAACAAAACTGTATCATTGTATGACACATAGTTCAGGAGACGTGATACCATAAACATTGACCAGCCTGAAAATGAAACTGAAGGGGATATTCACTTGACATACAGGTGATACAGACGAATGGAAAAACTAGTAGAAGCCGACCTCAGGGAAGATCAGTTTGGATTCCGTAGAAATGTTGGAACACGTGAGGCAATACTGACCTTACGACTTATCTTAGAAGAAAGATGAAGGAAAGGCAAACCTACGTTTCTAGCATTTGTAGACTTAGAGAAAGCTTTTGACAATGTTGACTGGAATACTCTCTTTCAAATTCTGAAGGTGGCAGGGGTAAAATACAGGGAGCGAAAGGCTATTTACAATTTGTACAGAAACCAGATGGCAGTTATAAGAGTCGAGGGACACGAAAGGGAAGCAGTGGTCGGGAAGGGAGTGAGACAGGGTTGTAGCCTCTCCCCGATGATATTCAATCTGTATATTGAGTAAGCAGTGAAGGAAACAAAAGAAAAATTCGGAGTAGGTATTAAAGTCCATGGAGAAGAAATAAAAACTTTGAGGTTCACCGATGACATTGTAATTCTGTCAGAGACAGCAAAGGACTTGGAATAGCAGTTGAACAGAATGGACAGTGTCTTGGAAGGAGGATATAAGATGAACATCAACAAAAGCAAAACGAGGATAATGGAATGTAGTCGAATTAAGTCGGGTGATGCTGAGGGAATTAGATTAGGAAATGATTCACATAATGTAGTAAAGGAGTTTTGCTATTTGGGGAGCAAAATAACTGATGATGGTCGAAGTAGAGAGGATATAAAATGTAGACTGGCAATGGCAAGGAAAGCGTTTCTGAAGAAGAGAAATTTGTTAACATCGAGTATAGATTTAAACGTCAGGAAGTCATTTCTGAAAATATTTGTATGGAGTGTAGCCATGTATGGAAGTGAATCATAGACGATAAATAGTTTGGACAAGAAGAGAATAGAAGCTTTCGAAATGTGGTGCTACAGAAGAATGCTGAAGATTAGATGGGTAGATCACATAACTAATGAGGAAGTATTGAATCGGATTGGGGAGAAGAGAAGTTTGTGGCACAACTTGACCAGAAGAAGAGATCGGTTGGTAGGACATGTTCTGAGGCATCAAGGGATCACCAATTTAGTATTGGAGGGCAGCGTGGAGGGTAAAAATCGTAGAGGGAAACCAAGAGATGACTACACTATGCAGATTCAGAAGGATGTAGGTTGCAGTAGGAACTGGGAAATGAAGAAGCTTGCACAGGATAGAGTAGAATGGAGGGCTGCATCAAACCAGTTTCAGGACTGAAGACCACAACAACAACACAGGTGAAACATATTCATGTTTTACATGTATGTATGCGGGCAAAGCCGCAGGCAATCCCCTCCTTTTAAACCTCTGGATCGATACCAGCCAAACCAGGTAAACATATTACTAATCTAGAAAGTAATATTATAAGTGTAAGAACATTCTATTGGGGAGGGAGTGATAAGGTGGAGAAATGAGGAGATAGGAGGAGATGGAGAGAGGAGGGAGACAAAGGAGAAGTAGGGGAATGAGAAGATAGAGAGGAATGAGTAGATGCAGAAAGGGGAAAGTAGCAGATGGACAGAGAGAGGGGCAAGGTGGAGATGGCCAGAGAGTGGTGGTGGATAAGCTGGACAGAGGAGAGGGGGAAGAAGGGCAGAGAGGAGGGGGGGAGATGTACAGACAGAAGAGGAAGAAGGGGATGGACCTGTGTACGGCCGGGTCCTCGTCTGGTAGCAAATAAATAAAGCTGCAGTTGTCACACAAATTTATCAGGGCTCTTGCTAAAATACAGTAGGTTACATAAAGCAGATTCCCCATAGCGGTAATGGCGTTTATCCGATCATAGTTGGGCGATTTTTGAAGAAATAAAAAACAGACTTGAATTAACGCTGGGCACATCGCTGTAGGTGTGTCGTATATGGGGATGGAGATTTTCTCTCGTTATCAGCTGAGTCGTGGCATCGTGTTGTATCGTTTCGAAGGGTTTCCCACTCGTGGTGGTGGTGATGATGATGATGATGATGATGATGATGGTGATGATGATGATGATGATGATGATGATGATCATCACGATCACGATGAAACTCGTCTATACAATGAGGCAACGAGACTCTGCCGATAGCCCGAAAAATTCGTCAGTGAAGTGATCGGAAGAAACTATCGGCTTTCTGGTGCAACTATTGGTATTTGACGCCGTTTCGGCGACTTGGGTGAAGGTGAAGAGGTGAAGATGAGATTCAATGGTTAGGACAACACAGCAGCTAGTCTCCGAGGGAAGAAAATCCCCGATCCAGCGAAACTAACAAATACTCCACGGGACGGGGATGAAATTCGTCTAGGAAGTCTGCACCCCTGTATAAACCTCAAGTGTTGTGCTAGAATTTAAACATTTTCTTTTACAATGCAGTGCTTTTCGTGTGATTCGTCTTTTACTGTCGTCAAACGGCTCCGGTCTCAATCTGTACCTAGATAGTAAGGAACTTGTTGAATGAATGGTGTTTCATGATGAACAGTAAATATTTTAGGAGGTGATAGTACAGACCAGCGGTTCCGAAAATTTTTTGCCGAAGCCTATTGAAATGCTAAACATTTTACAGAGCTCTAAACTACGCAAAATCTGGTTTTAGCTTCATTATTTCATTACAACCATACCCAAAGTAGGTGCATTACGCACTGCTGACTTCTAATACAAAAAAAAAAAACATAAAATATTGCAGTACATAAAATACGACTTCACTGTTACCACTGTAAACTGGTAAAATTGTTTCCATTTAATCGGAGGTATGGAGTTTTTTTATTTTTTATTCTTGGGCAACTGTTTAATGCGAGGCTTTGTAGAGGAGAGTTGAAGACAGATGTCTCGGCCAGCATCCAGACTATTGCTGTGTTTTGTCTTTTTAGCTCCACGTGCTGAGAATCCCGTTTCGCACAAGTATGTTGTTGGAAACCGGAGAAGAACAGTCAGACCCTGTGTAGGAAATTGTGGATATTCATCACGAATTCTGCACCAAAAATGAAGTGACATTGTTTTAAAAATGGCTCTGAGCACTATGGGACTCAACTGCTGTGGTCATCAGTCCCCTAGAACTTAGAACTATTTAAACCTAACTAACCTAAGGACATCACACACATCCATGCCCAAGGCAGGATTCGAACCTGCGACCGTAACAGTCGCACGGTTCCGGACTGCGCGCCTAGAACCGCGAGACCACCGCGGCCGGCGACATTGTTTTAAACAGCGATTCCATGCCTTAATCGCATGCTATTTATAAAAAAGGATTCATAGTTCCATTTGACATATTACTGACTTCTGCAAATTTGGCACCAATGTTTTCTAAACTATGAATTTATTTTCAGTTTTGTATGATGGAGACACTGGAACATTTCTTCAAATATTTCATTTAGTAATTCTCCTGTTTCATTAACGGACACATTCCGTGTCAGAAAGCTTTCTATGTCTCTCTCGCCAACACAAACAATCCGAAAGCACATATACACAGGAAAACTTAGGTTAGCAGTACGAAAATCATAACTTGGCCCTACAATTCGCATCTGAAAATCTGGGCCAGCCGGAGTGGCCGAGCGGTTCTAGGCGCAACAGTCTGGAACCGCACGACCGCTACGGTCGTAGGTTCGAGTCCTGCCTCGGGCATGGGTGTGTGTGATGTCCTTAGGTTAGTTAGGTTTAAGTAGTTCTAAGTTCTAGGGGACTGATGAGCACAGCAGTTGAGTCCCATAGTGCTGAGAGCCATTTGAACCTTTTTTAAATCTGGAAATCAGTGGTAAGTTCCTATTCGGCCTAACTGCTGAGGCCACATGTTCCTAGGCTTAGACGCTACCCAATCTGTTACACTAACGACAACACACGCACCCATGTCCGAGGGGAACTCGAACCTCCAGCAGGAGGAGCCACGCGAACCGTGACAAGGGCCCTAGACCACGCCGCTACACCCGCGGCAATTCGCTTCTGACAGCCTTCAATTGTTCAGCAACAACGGTCACCGCTAACGAAACCACACAAAACCGAATAATAAACCCGGAGTCAAAGTATATCTCCGCTTAAATTAACAACAGATTCATATCAGGTCACTGCCTAAAATAAACCACTGATTCCTGAACTAAAATCACAGCATATTCTTTTCATAACATTACAGGCAGTGAGAATTTCTTGGGTACAGCACTCACCGGATCTCGAAACTCACTGGCAGCTCGTTCATTCTTAGCCCAGAACATCAAACTTTTTTTTTCAGTTTCTGCCACAATAAAGTGTCCGCATTTTTCATCGTGCTCCCATCACTCAGCTATGACTTAAGTATTCATCGTCCTTTCCTTACATTTGAAATTAATATTTTACCAGGGCGTAGGAAAGAACATTAGTATCTGGACAGTAATAACATAAAAGCACTCCGTCTTCAGGCCACCAGTGGCCTTCCGGGACCATCCTCATGGATGATGCGGATAGGACCGGCGTGGGGTCAGGAGACTCCTCTCCCGGCCGTCATGATGGTATTCTTGACCGAAGCCGCTACTATTCGGCCGAGTAGCTCCTCAGGCGAAATACCCTCAGACTTCAAGAAGAATATAATAATTCCAATTCAAAGAAAGCAGGTGTTGACAGATGTTAAAATTACCGAACAATCAGTTTAATAAGCCACAGCTGCAATATACTAACACGATATCTTTACAGACGAATGGAAAAACTAGTAGAAGCCAACCTCGGGGAAGATCAGTTTGGATTCCGTAGAAATACTGGAACACGTGAGGCAATACTGACCCTACGACTTATATTAGAAGAAAGATTAAGGAAAGGCAAACCTACGTTTCTAGCATTTGTAGACTTAGAGAAAGCTTTTGACATTGTTGACTGGAATACTATCTTTCAAATTCTGAAGGTGGCAGGGGTGAAATACAGGGAGCGAAAGGCTATTTACAATTTGTACAGAAACCAGATGGCAGTTATAAGAGTCGAGGGACACGAAAGGGAAGCAGTGGTCGGGAAGGGAGTGAGACAGGATTGTAGCCTCTCCCCGATGTTATTCAATCTGTATATTGAGCAAGCAGTAAAGTAAACAAAAGAAAAATTAGGAGTAGGTATTAAAATTCACGGAGAAGAAATAAAAACTTTGAGGTTCGCCGATGACATTGTAATTCTGTCAGAGACAGCAAGGGACTTGGAAGAGCAGTTGAACGGAATGGACAGTGTCTTGAGAGGAGTATATAAGATGAACATCAGCAAAAGCAACACGAGGATAATGGAATGTAGTCAATTTAAATCGGGTGATGCTGAGGGAATTAGATTAAGAAATGAGACACTTAAAGTAGTAAAGGAGTTTTGCTATTTGGGGAGCAAAATAACTGATGATGGTCGAAGTAGAGAGGATATAAAATGTAGACTGGCAATGGCAAGGAAAGCGTTTCTGAAGAAGAGAAATTTGTTAACATCGAGTATAGATTTAATGGTCAGGAAGTCGTTTCTGAAAGTATTTGTATGGAGTGTAGCCATGTATGGAAGTGAAACATGGACGATAAATAGTTTATACAAGAAGAAAATAGAAGCTTTTGAAATGTGGTGCTACAGAAGAATGCTGAAGATTAGATGGGTAGATCACATAACTAATGAGGAGGTGTTGAATAGAATTGGGAAGAAAAGGAGTTTGTTGCACAACTTGACAAAAAGGAAGGGACCGGTTGGTAGGACATGTTTTGAGGCATCAAGGGATCACAAATTTAGCATTGGAGGGCAGCGTGGAGGGTAAAAATCGTAGAGGAAGACCAAGAGTTGAATACACTAAGCAGATTCAGAAGGATGTAGGTTGCAGCAAGTACTGGGAGATGATGAAGCTTGCACAGGATGAAGTAGCATGGAGAGGTGCATCAAACCAGTCTCAGGACTGAAGACCACAACAACAACAGCTCCTCAGTTGGCATCATGATGCTGAGTGCACCCCGAAAAATGGTAACAGCGCATGGCGGTGTGGTTGGTCACCCACCCAACTGCCGACCACGCCCGACAGCGCTTAACTTCGATGATCTCACGGGAACCAGAGTATCCACTGCGGCAAGGCCGTTGGCTAATAGCATAAAGGATGATTATAATTACAATGCAGCTATTCACAGAAGTCCAGCGTGATCTGCAAGTATCGTATGGCAGCGAAACTAGGTAGATATTCTAACGCGATAATGCGTAACCTATTTAGGCTGGAAAAATTAGTTCCACCTTTGGCCACCAGGTGCAAAACTGTCGCTGTGAATGCAAGAAAAACGTATAGAAATGTTTCCATGTAGAATGGATTACGAACAGGACGCGGAAGACAAGGTCCAATAAGAGCGAATGGCACAATGTTCACTTTATTATTAACCGTCGCTTGCATAATTTGTCAATATGAGCACCGGAGAAGCCGAAGAGGTGCTGTACAGCGCCAGATATGCACCTGGTGGCGAAAACTCGAACTTTTTTCTGACTTAAATCAGTTACGAGTTAACGCAATGATATAGCTACCTAGTTTCGCTGCTATATGGTAAATACTGCCCAAGCTGGAGCTCAGTGAGTAACTACACTTTCATCATAACTACCCGATATTTCAGTTTGCTCGCATTAAACAGCACCTTTCTACTTGCGTTCTATTCTGCCAAACTAAGGAACTAGTCATCAAACAACAGAACGATGCCATAACTCAGAACACGTCACAACGAGCGTAAAACAGTCCAGAAAGACGTCCCGTTGTAAGTACTGTGTACCACATGGCGTCGTTCAGTCAGAGTCCCAACTACACAATTTAGCCGCTGCGGCTCGGAGCCGTGCGTGAGAGATTGAGTTGTTGTGCGGAGCGTTTCACGTTTACCGACATCGCTCCCATTCGGTGGCGAACTCACGTCCTCTGGTTCGGAGGGCAGCTCGTAACTGCAAATCGCCCACTTGCGTACGCGCCGTGTCTGCACATTAAAACGCGTCGCACCCACACCACCGAGCGTCCGCCACAGCGGAACGCGGTTAATCGGTGGCGTCGACGAAAAAAACTTTTTTTCGCATTGCGGCATCCAATCCGCGGTCTCCGATAACGCTCCGCGCGCGACCAATCGGAGGTCGTAGCCGGTAATGCGGGTCGCAAATCAAGCGGATGGAGCCGGCCGGCCGCTAACGCCGTGCCGACCGCCCTGGAACGCGGCACTGTGCTGGCGCTCGTAAAACTGGCGCCGGCGGTTTGGGGTGGCTGGCGGAAATATCAGGTCGGTGGCGCGCGGTTATCCCGTAGGCAAAACAGGGGATGTGGGAGGGTGAAGGGCTCCATATGGCTCTCCTGTGATTGTTGGAAACTGCGCGCAAACGTATAAACACGTAAACTGGAGCACTGACGGCCATCGCAGCGGCATCAATGTGAAATGCCGTTATACCGCTGGAAGTATTTTGCGGGGATGGGACGCCAGTAGACGCGGTCCGATTGCATACGCGAGTGTTCTCGTGGATAAGACTCGGCTCCCATTTAATAATGCACTGGCTGCCATAAATTACAGGAGAATCACAAAAGGGTAATAACTCGGGATTACGTAAAACTGGGGACAAACACAAGTATCACATCCACAGCTGCGGTGTTGCATTTCGTTAGATCTGTTATTACGTTGGATACAGCGTACAGAAAAGGAGTAATGTACAATAGGTTTACATGGCGGTAAGTGAGATGAAAGCGGGCTGGAGGACGTGGTTGGTTGTCTAAGGTGGTTGACAGTCATACATTCGGTGAAAATTCGATGCAAGTTTAACAGTAGAACCATTCACAGCGGATGCACTACCGAGCGAGGTGGAGAAGTGGTTAGCACACTGGACTCGCATTCGGCAGGACGACGGTTCAAACCCCCGTCCGTCCATCCTGATTTAGGTATCCCGTGATTTCCCTAGATCGCTTCAGGCCAATGCCGGGATGGTTCATTTGAGAGGGCACGGCCGACTCCCTTCCCCATTCTTTCCTAAACAAATAGGACCGATGACCTCGCGGTTTGGTCCCTTCTCTCCAAATCAGTCAACCAACCAACGAACCAATGGATGTACTTACATCTCCCCAGTCTCATGTGGCCAAAAGCTAAACGATTTCAGAAAATAACAGTGATGTTACATGGCGAATGTTGAATTGAAGAGGACGATAGGCCGACGGAAGTTACAAGACAAACGAGGCAAATGGTTTTATGATATAGTGGAACTAAATTGTAACAGAGCGTAATTCAGAAGCGGTTCTCTGTAAGCAGACGTCGGTGACAGTTAAATAGCTTCTCCGCCATCCCTCGTGATTGGTTATTCAGATAATAGTAGGCTATGTTGCGTCTCAGTAAGCGTACTGGATGCTGAGCGTCAGCACATACGGTGAAAATAAAATAAAATGTAATAATTACCACGGGCCAATGGGCTTGCCGTATTTGTAACACCGGTTGCCGTCAGATCACCGAAGTTAAGCGCTGTATGACTGGGCCAGCACTTTGATGGGTGACCATGCCGGCTGCCGAGCACCGTTGGCAAACGGGGTGGACTCAGCCCTTGTGAGGCAGACTGAGGAGCTACTTACCTTAGAAGTAGCGGCTCCGGTATGACAAACTGACATGCGGCCGGGAGAGCGGTGTGCTGACCACATGCCTCTATACACATCCGATGACGCCTGTGGGCTGAGGATGACACGGCGGCCGGCCGCTTCCGGTGGGCCTTCCAAGGCCTGTTAGGGTGCAGTTTAGTTTAGTAATTACCATGGATACACGTTGCAACTGACATCAGGGGTTTACATATGTACACTATCTGACCAAAAGCTACCAAACACACATTAGTGGACAATAATAAAATATAGAGTCCATCCTGCGCATTTATGATGGCGTGACCTCTGCTGGGGACGCTTTCAATGAGGTGTCTAAATGCCTGCGGAGAAGTTACAGTCCATTTTCCTCAAAAGTCGAGTCAAGAGAAGGTCAAATGGTTCAGATGCCTCTGAGCACTATGGGACTTAACATCTATTGTCATCAGTCCCATAGACTCAGAACTAATTGAATTTAACTAACCTAAGGACAGCACACAACACCCAGTCATCACGAGGCAAAGAAAGTCCCTGACCCCGCCTCGAATCGACCCGGGAACCCGGGCGCGGGAAGCGAGAACGCTACTGCAGGACCACGAGCTTCGGACCAGAGAAGGTCCTGATGGACGCCGGGATAGGGAGTGAAGTTGATTTTCTAATTCATCCCAAAGGTGTTCTTGCTGCGTTGAAGTTGGGATTCTGGGCAGGACAACCAGCTTCAAAATACCGTAACACAACCACCTCTGTACACATAGTGGCAGGTAAGGTTCTCCAGGCATTCGTCAAACCCAAATCATTGCATCAGATAGTCACAGGCAATGAAGTGAATCATCACTCCAAATACGGGGTGTTTTCAGAATGTTTTGGCGATATCCAATTGGAATGACGCGCACGAAAAACAAGATACAAAGCAACATCGTGCGTTTCGTAAGCGTTTAGAGTTTCAGCCGCAATATTAAATTCCTTGTCGTGGGACAATATTGAACTGGGTGAAAAACTTCTCCGCAGCTGCCACATCGTCGCATCGGAAGTCAACCGACCCTCGAAAAACCACCCGAACTGGCGTCGCTTGCCTGAGTTAAATGTGCCAGTATTTTATCTACTTGAGTTTACTCTGACGGGCCGAGCAGCTTGCACGGGTTGAACGATTGAATTCTCGGTGAAATTTCCAGGATTCTTCCAACAGTTACGAAAAATTTGTTCAAAGCCTGGGTCAAATGCTTCGAGTATTGTGTAGCTGCGAATGGTCGTCATTTGTCCGATGTAGTATTTGGTAAGTAAACTTGTGTAAATGTTATACCTTGTATGAAATGTTTAACTTTGGAAAAAAACCGATATTTTGTCTATGGAGTGCCTGATTGATTCTCTTGTAAAAAAATTTTTGTTTATTTATAGACACAATCACATGTTTATGACAGTCGTAACCGGTTTCGGCCATACAATGACGATCTTCAGATGCTAAAGGCTTCATACACAGAAAACAGGTTCATGCGTTGTCATGAACCTGTGTTCAATGTATGCCGCCTTTAGCATCTGAAGATCGTCATTGTATGGCCGAAACCGATTATGACTGTCTCATAAACATGTGATTGTGTCTACAAATAAACAAAAAATGTTTAACTTTGTTTTGCGGTCGGTTTGTTTATTATTGATACCTTAAATCATCAAAACCTTGTGAACCGACCTGCAATCGATTCTTTAGCACTGGCTGCACGAATGCCTCGCTTATGAGGGGATGCTCCACCATTTTACCACAGTCTTGTAAAATACATACGCACAGCCAGTGTACTATCCGGACAGTGAGTATCACTTCGTAAACCACCAACCCTTTCTTCCGCTGATTTAATGCCATTTTCTGCCATCACCCTCCACAGTTCTGTCGGTCAGCACATGAGCTCTGCTGGTCTTCGTTAATCTTCCGTTGTCTTTCCGCTTTCCGAATTCACTGTCACATCGTCCATAGCAGACTTGGGCAGCTTACAGAGGGTTGATATGTCCCTGATGTATTTGTTACCCATGCGATTTCCAATGACTAGACCACGTTTGAAGAGACTGAGCGTTCATGACCGTTACATTTTGCTGTTACTGTTTCATCGCTGGATGCACACTACTTCTGCCTCGCAATTATACTCGCTGGTCTCCTGGTATTTAGTGACCGATTTTGCCTTACACAGTGGTGTCCGGATACTTTTGATGAGATAGTGTAGATGAACCAAAATTCAAAAGAGGAATTCGGATCTAAAATGGCGTAAGGCAAGTTTGCAATATTCCTCTACACCTGTTAAACCCTGTATTTTTAAGAGGTAATGGAGGAAAGAAAAGAAATCTGCAGCTGTAAGATTAAAATTGAGGAGGAAAGAATATGATAAGAATCGCTGGCGACGCTATCCTTTCCTGCTTCTTCATTCTTTATCATAAATTTATAGATATTGATAAAAAAGCATTGTTTGCGTTACTAAGAAATTGTATGTCATTGGGTATTGCCGCGTGACGTGTCTCATCCCAGTTGAGCCCCTCAGTGGCAGTGAACCAGCGGTTTAGTGCAAACTCACTGCTGGTCTCTGTAGGATGACAGAATGGAGAAATTTCCTGGAAGATTAATGACACTGGGAAACAATACGAGTGGGGGGAGAAACGCATGTGGACATGTTTCTGGGCTCCACTCTGTCCTCATCAGAAGGCAAATAGCAGCGTATGTATACGTTTGCAAAGAACACACGGAATTTTTTCAAGATCGAAACATCGTCGTGCTCTAATACGCTACGTGATACAGTTCCCTAATAGTGCAAACAGCTTCGTTTCCTATTTTCGTAGATGTTGCTCAACAGCAGAGGCCAAAATTTTGCGATATTGAAGTCCACTGACCAATCTTACGTCTTGTCTTTATATATGTATGAAACCATCATATTCTATTTAGAGGACAGATTTTAAATCGAGACTTCTGTATCTTACTTTTGTTTGACATGCCATGTTCGTGGGCATCCATTTTGCTAGCTGCTCCCACACTCGGAATTACTTTGATGAAGAGGCGGTATTTACTTGCAGCACGGTTGTCTCCGGCCTTCGGGAAGAGAGACGTGTATTAGTTTCGTGATAAATCAAGAAATGAAGTTACTACTGAAGCTGCCTGCTTACCAAACTGAACTAGGGCATCTAATAGCAGAAAATGCATCCAAAGTACCAATAGAATAAAGGCAACTCTGGTAGCACATTTTTAACAAAAACGTACACAACAGAAATTTCAGTGCCACGATGATTACGCATACGAGCTGATTCAGCTGCCCCTGCCGATATGTCTTATGCAACCCTCAACACCTTCAATCAGCACTGCAAGATATTTTGTCCCTCACTACGTACAAGCTATCAGTCCAGTGTAGAAAAAATCTACAGCACCCCTTTGCAGAAAATTTAATGTGGTTAAATTTTCTTCTGGGATACATTTTCGCTGCAAGGCCATAGTTTATTCAAGAAAAATGTAAAAAAAGTGACCTTCAAACGCGTTTTTCTTGAATAATTTGAAAACTATGGTTTCTAGCAACAACGTATCCCAGTCCAAAATTTGCCTAAGTTAAATTTCCTATAAAAAGGTCCTGTTAAATATTTTTTTAAACCGCTAATAGTTCGCACGTAATGATCGAGAGAATGTGAATACCTTATGTATGGTTTTTGAAGCCATTGCAGGTGGCATAACACCTACTGGTATGGGCAAATGAGCCACGTTCTATGTCAATAAGTACCTAAAACTGGAATATTATTTCCATTTCTTATAGCATTCCATTCCTCTCCTCATGATATCGGCTTCAAGATTCTACAAGACAGAAAATATGTTAGGGTACCATTGTTATACATTAAATATCAGCAGCAGTAGCAGTGTTTTTAGGGAGCTTTTTGTCATTCAAAGACCTTGGCCCAAACGGATAAAAGTAAATCTGTCATCACCACTAAGGTTGCTTTGAACACTTCAGTATTTTAATAGGTATGCTACTACAGTTGGTGAGAGGTTACTAACAGTTAACGCTGGTGCTTAGTCTGCGAGTGTACATCATCCGTTGCGCACTGACATCCTTTCCACTACCTGCGAATATTACACTTACGTATATAAAATCTACAAATGCGTGAAAAAAATAGCCCAATGAAGCTGTTTCGTGGTGGGATTAACGATAAATAGAGAAGCATTGAGATAGTGCTTTTAATGCTACAGATGCTCTCTATACAGGGCCTAACTGGTACAAGTGCAGATATTTCCTTTAGTGACTGATGACGCTGTGTTGGACGGCATTACATCAGTGCTTAATTCATTTGCAGACTGATAATTATGACTATTAGAGCAGTATATTTATATTTTGGATGGTACCTCCTAGTACATGTGGCAAGAGCAAGCAATGACTGCTTATTTTCCTCTGGGCGGTAGGTCAGGTGTTGGAGTGTAAACAAATGGACACAAAACGATTGTCTATATTGAAAGGTGGAGTCTGCATAGTGGTGCGGTTATGGTCATGAAGAAGACTTCTGGTTGTAAAGTTTGTGAGAAGACTGTTCGATGTAGGAAAACAAAAACAACATACTGATGTGTGAACATATTATCACAACATAGAAATATCTGCACTTACACCATTTACACTCCGCATAGTCTCCACCCCACTTGAGTACAACGTAGAGGACGTACACGCAGCCGTGTGGAAGTGTCTGAAAAGCCCTTTTTGGGGTGATTAAAAACAATGTGATGCACATGGTCAGCATGTTGATTATGTCGCGAATGCCTGGATTCTTCGAATGAGTTTCTGTACTTTGTCCTACTCTAGTAGATTTGTATTGATAACACGAAGTCTCATCACCTCCTATGATTTTCGTCTGTAAGACTGTCTGCGTTTTTCATTTCAAGAAAGTAGTAGCAGGTGTTTAGGAGACGTCGTTTTTGTTTGGGAGTCAAGGTGTGAGAGAGACACTTTGCACATGCTTCTCTCATCTTCAAAAAATTGTAGAGCATGTCCTGAATATTTGATTTAGAAATGTTGTTCTTTTGTGATTTGAGACCCAACAACATTGAAACATTATACAAACATCAAAAAACGTTTTGCATCACGCCAGTTCCCTGAACCCCTAATGATAGACGTTGACTGTGGATATTGCATCACAGGCACAGTCCCTTTGATTCTTCAGGGATGTCACGAAACCCGCCCAAAGATGTAAGAGGACGTGCTACTGGGTATGAGGGTACCGGTGTGTACAGCAATCTGAATCACCATCTCTGAAGGTCTCGCTGTATGATGGTACATCACGCAATGTGTGGTTTTCATGAGCAATAAAAAGTGCGGAAATGACGTTTATGTTGAGCTCTATTCCAATTTTATGTACAGGTTCCGGAACTCTCGGAACCGAGATGATGCAAAACTTTCTTATTATATCTGTAGGTCTAAGGCGCTACAGTCATAGACTACGCGGCTGGTCCCTTCGGAGGTTCGAGTCCTCCCTTGGGCATGGGTGTGTGTGTTCGTCCCTAGGATAATTTACGTTAAGTAGTGTGTAAGCTTAGAGACTGATGACTTCAGCAGGTAAGTCCAATAAGATTTCACACACATTTGAACATTTTTATGTCTGTAATTCTACATCTCTACTTAACTCCGTCTACCCACAACCGACTCGCAGAATGCATATCTGTTGTTTACAGTTTTTAGCTAAAGCTGTCACAGTAGCGATTGCGTTGGCGTTCTTACGATAGGAATGAAATCACTCTGGGAATTTTCTGGAGGGACAGTATCCGACCAAAACTCCAACGAATCGCAAAACCATATTCATACCAAATCCAAGGTGTTTGGGTCAGTAGGCTAGCTTCCAGCAGGAAGTTCATGGAGACGGAACTAAAACTGTTCTTCGTAATCAAGAATTATCTTAAATTACTGTTGTACAGAATTTTTTAAAAATGATTTATGTAGTGTACACACATTTTAAAAACATATGACTATTTATTTGGTACAATATTTGTTTTATATATTTATTTAATCTGAATAAATTATGTCATGAGGCCATCTATTACACTGAACCAGTGCTTCATACATACAGTACCTTCTTACGTCATAGTTACATAAGAAATACCAAGTTTAATATGAAAAATACTATTAAAATGATTTGACTTTTCATATTGACAGTGTGAGTAAGTAATACTGACTATAAAGTAATAAAATTAATACTGACAGCACTTCTACTACTGTTACTACAGCCACTAATAGTGGTATCAGTAATAGTAATACAAATTACAGCGATAATTGTAATAATAACAATAATGATAGCGTTAGATTTAAAAAAGTAGATTTGATTCTCTCTGTTGTATCAGGAAACTGGCATACATAACTTAACACAGCCATCTAATCAGCTAGTCCAACATTAACTAAAGCAACTAAACATACTGTAAACCCAATGCAAATTTGTTTTGGTGCTGGAAAAAACTACTTGTCTTCGGACATAAAAGAAATTCTAGATAACATAATGATTGTTCACTGGACAGTGAGTGATTTCGATTCTCACGTGTGTTCCGTTCTGATTGTACCCGTTTTGCTAACTCCCCTGTGAAACGTACTATGTCGGACTTTTGCGCTCGAATGGAACTCAAAACCTTTGTCCCCGACTTGTTGGGTGTGTCCGCAGAACCGGAAAATAATTGCATGAGGTCGGGCGGTGTTCTGTTTCTTATACTGGATGAACAATACCAACGTCCAAATATATGATCTCAAGCTGAAACGTGACAGTGTTTGTGACGTAACATAAATAGTCTCTTCTTTGTCTCCGTTACGTGACAGTCGTGGTCGTGTATCACTGTCTCATCACTGTGACAGAAGAGTGAGAATAAATAAGACGCACACAAGCGCGCACGCCCACACACCCACACACACACACACACACACACACACACACACACACACACACACACACACACAAAAGGGGAAAAAGATAGATAGATAGATAGATAGAGAGAGAGAGAGAGAGAGAGAGAGAGAGAGAGAGAAGACTTAAATGCCATGCAGACTAATCTATGCTTGAACTCACGGTAAATATGCGGTCAGCTGTACCTACCGACACCGAATGTTGGTATCGTCCCATAACGTAATGCGTTTCTTCAAAAAGGAAAAACGGAATAGCTCGTGCACATCTTCGCAAAGAATGATACGCAGAATTCTTCTGCACACTAAAATGAAGGAATAAAAACGTTCGGGAACATAAATGGGTTCTACTTTGAAGACGACCACTACTATCTGAACGTACTTGCTAAGTGAAGATTCTTGGAAAATTAAACTGTCTGTCGGACCGGGACAACAAGCTCGGATCTTTGTCTTTTGCGGACAAGTGCTCGTCCACTAAGCTATCCAGTCAACTGCTTTCACAGCTCAATTTCCACCAGTACCTCTTGTCCAAGCTTCAAAACTTGCACACCAAAGCTGCTAGTCCCAGGTTCGAATCCCGATGCCACACACAGTTTTAGTCTGTCACAAACTTCCAAATCAGCGTCTGTCCACTGCAGAGTGGAAATTTATTCTAGTTTATGATTAAATATACGCTTATTTACTGCATTAGCCCTTAAGGTCCCCAAAACGACCAAACAATTTGTCAAACTTTCCTTGTTTGTCAAGTATTTAACAGTGAACGCTGCTGTTTGAAGTGTTTGTCAAACATACAGTGTCCTCGACATGTTCGAGAGAAATTTTGATTAATAAAAAATTTGGCAGCTTGGCGGACGTTGTCCGTGTTGACGTTCGGCCGCATGTGTTTACTGAAAAAGAGTTTTATTACAGTTCATTTCATTGCATAGTGAGTTTCCAAAACTAAGAGCAAACATATAAACCAAATAGTATTGGCAATTACAAAGTGGCACAGCTATGGCACCTTCTCCAGCCGTAAGACAGCAACAAGCGCAACAAATAAGCTACAGTGCAATAAAATGAAAAAAAAACGAGGTTCTTATGTTCTTGCACGCACGTACAGGCTGTATTTTCTCACAATGTTACATTTTTAATGAACAGTCTTCATAGGACCAAGTCGATGAGAATAAATTTTTGCATAGTATCATCTTTTTCAACGTGGGTGTAAAGTAACTTTAAGCAAGTTATTAAAAAATGGTTCAAATGGCTCTGAGCTCTATGGGACTTAACATCTGTGGTCATCAGTTCCCTAAAACTTAGAACTACTTAAACCTAACTAACCTAAGGACGTCACACACATCCATGCCCGAGGCAGGATTCGAACCTGCGACCGTAGAAGCAGCGCGGTTCAGGACTGAAGCACCTAGAACCGCTCGGACACAGCGGCAGGCAGTTATTAAAAGTTACACGTTCCATTCGGAAAAAGTTGATGTTACCATCGTGTTCCGAGTGTAATATTTTAATTAATGGGTTGTCATCTGTATACTTCTCTCTCATTTTATACCACTCTCTGGAATTTGTGCCTCTTCTTCCTCTTTTTCTTCTTCAAAAATAGTGCGCGAGTCAATGCTGGGCATGATTTATATGCATTTGCGTCTATCCACACCAGTTTCAAAATGCAGCATATACGAACAACGCCTGTTTTGAAAGTGAGATTAAACTTAAAAACGTTTGTTGTCATCTGGTGGTTGTAATGAAAGTGCAGCTTCACACACAGGTCCAGTGCGGGAGGAATTATCGTATGGCAGTGAAACTTGGTAGATATTCTAATTCGTTAATGCGGAACCGATTCAAACAGAAAAAAATAGTTCCAATTTGGACAGTAGGTGCAACTCTGGCACTGTGAATGCAGAAGTTTTTCCAAACATAATGGAATAAGATGAGGACGTGGACAGGTGAAGTCAAAAAAGTGAGAAAGGTTTAATGTTAATTTCATTATTAACTAGCTCTTACACAAATCAGTATGTGCACCGGAGACGTCGACGAGGTACTGTACAGCGCCAGGTTGGCACCTGGTGGCCAAAATTGGAACTAATTTTTTTCCACCGCAGATCGATTCCCCATTAACGCATATCTATGAAGTTGCGATTCCGTGCGATGATTATGGCCCACACTGTACCTCCGTATCAGCTGCACTTTACTTATAACCATCGTGTACGCGTACTAGTTTGTCTGACAAATCATTGGTAGATAAAAGCGAATTTTTCAGGTAAATTTGTTTGCGAGGCCTTAAACACAGTAAATTTGCCAGCAGAGCGTAACACTACAACTGCACCAAACTGCTCTTTCATTGCAACTTCGTCCATCGAATGTGCAGTTGAAAATATAAGCATACTTACACTAAACGCGGATACTCTATTTGCGAGAAGTTGACTTAAACCGTTAAGCAACCTTGGAACGTCTTCACGTCCAACGAAGAGTTTCATAGTCATAAGCTGACCTTGTATGTCGCACATATTTTTATTGATTTTGAACTACTCATTACATCACGAATTCTGTATTTCACCTACATCTACATTCACATCCATACTCAACAAACTGTAAAGTACATAGCAGAGGGTACTTTTCATAGCAACGTATCTCGCCCTTTGAATCGCTAATGGAGCGCGCGAAGAATAATTGCTAAGATGCCTCTGTGAGCTCTTTAAATAGTTTCGTTTTTCCTTTCGCAGTCCTTAAGGAAGCGATATGTGGTACGCTATAGGATATTCGTCAATTCCTCACTTTAGTATGTATCGTTGACACTTAGTAAATAAAATTTTCCAAGGAAGTTGGCGTCTCGCTTCAAGAGCAAGACAGTTTAGGTTTTTTCAGCGTTTTCGAGTGGGTAAGATTAACGGGATACCTTTGGTATTGACCTTCACTTAGAGTTGTTGCGTAACCGTTACCTCCTTATCACTTGTTCCTGCTACTCGTTCGTATAATGTGCCCCCGTTGTAATTCGTTCGGATCATCTTACTGGCTATTGAGTTGAGTCCACATAGTCATTTCAGTTACGAAATGTCAGTTATCACGATACGAATGTGAGGACACGAGTACGCCACTCCGCACTCCCCAAGAAAGCACGTCAGTCTGCATCCTACGTCAAAATGAAGCTCGAAATTCCTACGATTTTATTTCAGTTGTCAGTTCTGAACTCTTGACTCAAGGTGAACCAGTGAACTAACTGTATAGTCAGGGCGTTTCACAACGAATGTGTTAAAGACCCCGCAAAAAGAGACCAGCTTTGTGCCCAAAACCAGTTAACTGTCCTCCCGAGGCCTCGTTACTCATCATATCTGGCTACTTGCTATATCTTATTTTATTTCCGAAACTAAAATTAGTGCTGAAGGGACGCCGCTTTGAGGGTATTGATAACATCAAAGCTATGTCGTCACGCACACTTAGGGCCATCTCAGATTGAACCATAGAAGCCTACTACAAAAAATGGAAACACCGCTTGGGAAAGTGTGTGAATGGGGGGGGGGGGGGGGGGGTAGTACTCCATAGCAGTCAGGAAATAATAATCTGTAAATAAATAATAATAAGTGCTATGAACAGACTTGGTTGTTTGGCCGTCCATGATGGAGCAGAGGAATTCACTGCTTCGGTTGAACTTACGCCACGTCTGCGCCGTGTTTATCACTTGTTCCTGCTACACGTCCCTATAATGTGCCTCAGTTAGAATTCGTTCGGATCATCTTACTGGCTTTCGAGATGAGCCCACATGGCCATTTCAGTTACGGAATGTCAGTTACCACGATACGATTGTGAGGACAAATACCCGACCGGGGAAAATCTCCGACCCTGCCAGGAAACGACGCCGAGCCCCTTTGGTTATCAATACGCCACACTGACCTCGCGGACCTCGTTTCTGCTTTTGTTGGAGTCAAACTTCCTGTTAACAATATGCATAAATAGCACGAGCGAGACAAGTGGAACAGTGTGTACGAAATTCCATTCGCACATTCAGGCAGCCGTTAAAGAGACGCGCAAGATTCACTTGGCGGTAGCGGTGTTTAGGCGCTCACAGCCCGTTCTGTTGCCTTTGTGGGTAACCACGGCGCTTGGGCAGACGATGATTCCAGTGTGGCTGCTGCAGCATGAATATTTATGCCGAGGTTTCTCCACCACGAGCCCTCCACCTCCTCCGTCACAGCCATCTCGGCTTAGCCCATTGTCACTGTCTTCTACTCGAGACTTTCCCTCATTCTCCTCTTACTTATCGCTCCACTTTCATCTACCCTCCATCCATTTATACATATTTGTGTGTGTGTGTGTGTGTGTGTGTGTGTGTGTGTGTGTGTGTGTGTATGTGTGTGTAGCGTCTACGGAACATAAGTACAGATATTTGTATTGATGAGTGAGGACGTTGTACTGAACAACTTTAAATCACTATTTATGTCAGCCGTTACAAGTCGTATGTGTTTAGGTTGGTTAGTACCTCCATGTGGCAAGAACAGACTCGTAAAATACCTGTAGGCTAACTTAAGACTACTGTAGTTTTACTAGTAGCATATTTCAGTTAATATTGTAAACGCCTTACACGAATGTTAAGCGTGTTGTATACCTGTCGGGCGAAATCTCATTTCGAACTCTTTGTTTCCGTATCAAATTACCCTAGAAAATGGAAGTGGGGAATTGGTTCGGAAACTGAGTGTGAGGGTACATAAAGTGTCACGTAACCTACAGAACATTTTTGTTCTACATAGTTACCCTCCCGTTTGTTACTTGTAAATAAATAGTATTTAAAGCAGTTGTCAATGTTTAGTCCAGATTTTATACGAAAACGGTTGATATGTAACGTGAAACATGCCACAAGTGAGACGTATTCATTCGTCGCATTCCGTTCACTCCATGTGATTGAAACGATTGCAGTTCCCCTGCGGCTTGTATTCTCAATAAGAATCAACAAGTCACAGTGTTCATCACGTTGTGGAGCGAAAATTAGACATCGCGGGAAACTCTCAGCACTGCAGCTTGTCGTCTATACCTGGGATAATTCATCAATTATGCGCAAGTTTTCTGGATTAAATTAACAGACACTGTGATGCTAGCACCACGTGAAGAATACAGATTGAAATAACTCAACGGTGTGAACAGTACGCAATGTTTCCTCATTGCTTCGGAGATTTCGATGGTAAACATGTTAGGTTCTTATAAAAACTTCATCTCTGTTGCTATTTTTGGGACTCTGATTATCGTTTTATCTGGGAAGAACTGCGCGCTTGGGGAAAAGGCAGTGGCGCATGAATTGCCAGAAATTCTGTTCCGTATGAAAAAAATCACCGGAATATTTTAGTATGTATCGAACCAAATACACTTAACAGAAAACTGCGACATTTCACTACCTCATGTGATCTAGGCGATGGGGCAATCGGATTGACAGAAAACTTAGTGAGATGATACGACGGAAAACTGCTGACTTACGAAGCGAAGATATTAAACTATAGGCAAACCTTAAGTCGTAGGTATGCTGAGTGTACTGTTGGTGTACCGTGTAAGAAGTGGACAATACTAGTTCGCCCAGTAGACGTCAGTGTCGAATGTTCCGAACACATAGTAAAACTTGTCTTAGACTGGGCTGATCAAATGTAATCTAAAATGGAGAAATTAGCGCGTTCGATTTGTTCACTTTAGTTGTAGAAAATCGACTATATTGTTTACTATTTTGAAGATTTTGAGCTTTATGACTGGTTTTATGTAGGAAATATTCGCGCGTGAATATTCCAAGTCGTACATAAACTCGGCGTGACATGTATCGTGCAGATTACGGGAATTTACGGGGAGCACTTATTTACAAGAAGCCCACTGAATGACTGATGTGCTGACTCGTAAGTAGTCGAGGGTCAGTGACTGTAAGAGACAGTAAGAAACTTTGCGTAAATGATGTTGGATTACTAAATAAAAAAGTAATACCCATTTTCCGAAGTAAAAGGAAATTTTAGACATTGTTCAAACGAATCGTGCAAGAATCCTGACCGCTCGATAGTTAAACTTACTTGCAACTACACTACTGACCATTAAAATTGCTACACCACGAAGATGACGTGCTACAGACGCGAAATTTAACCGACAGAAAGAAGATGCTGTGACAAACAAATGATTAGCTTTTCAGAGCATTAACACAAGGTTGGCGCCGATGGCGACATCTACAACATGCTGACATGAGGAAAGTTTCCAACCGATTTCTCATACACAAACAGCAGTTGACCGGCGCTGCCTGGTGAAACGTTGTTGTGATGTCTCGTGTAAGGGGGAGAAACGCGTACCATCACGTTTCCGACTATGATAAAAGTCGGATTGTAACCTATCGCGATTGCCGTTTATCGTATCGTGACATTGCTGCTCGCGTTGGTCGAGATCCATTGCCCCTTAGCAGAATGTGGAATCGGTGGGTTCAGGAGGGTAATACGGAACGCCGTACTGGATCCCAGCGGCCTCGTATCACTAGCAGTCGCCATGACAGGCATCTTATCCGCATGGCTGTAACGGATGGTGCAGCCACGTCTCGATCCCTGAGTCAACAGATAGGGACGTTTGCAAGACAACAACCATTTGCACGAACAGTTCTACGACGTTTGCAGCAGCATGGACTATCAGCTCGGAGACCATGGCTGCGGTTACTCTCGACGCTGCATCACAAACAGGAGCGCCTGCGATGGTGTACTCCACGACGAACCCGGGTGCGCGAATGGCAAAACGTCATTTTTTCGGAGGAATCCAGGTTCTGTTTACAGCATCATGATGATTGCATCCGTGTTTGCCGACATTAAGGTGAACGCACATTGGAAGCGTGTACTCGTCATCGCCCGGCGTGAAGGTATTGCGTGCTATTGGTTACACGTCTCGGACACCTCTTGTTCACATTGACGGCACATTGAACAGTGGACGTTACATTTCAGATGTGTTACGACCCGTGGCTCTACCCTTCATTCGATTCCTGCGAAACCCTACATTTCAGCAGGATAATGCACGGCCGCAAGCTGCAGGTCCTGAACGGGACTTTCTGGATACAGAAAATGTTTGACTGCTGCCCCGGCCAGCACATCCTCCAGATCTCTCACCAACTGAAAACGTCTGTCAATGGTGGCCGAGCACCTGGCTCGTCACAATACGCCAGTCACTACTCTTGATGAACTGTGGTATCGTGTTGAAGCTGCATGGGCAGCTGTACCTATACACGCTGTCCAAGCTAAGTTTGACTCAATGCCCAGACGTATCAAGGCCGTTTTTACGGCCAGAGGTGGTTGTTTTGGGTACTGATTTCACAGGATCTATGCACCCAAATTGTGTGAAAATTTAATGACATGTCAGTTCTAGTATAATATATATTTGTTCAATGAATACCCGTTTATCATCTGCATTTCTTCTTGGTTTAGCAATTTTAATGGCTGTAGTGTACTTCGCACGGACTCGATCTCGGTAGCCTTTGCGTGGCAGATACTTACTCTCATTTTCGTCAACGGTACTTTTGTCAGTTAAACCAGTATCTACCGTCGCACAGTGAACGGGAACACAATCTGAAACGTATCCACGTAAGTGGACTGACGGTTTAAACGATAGTGAGAGAGCACCCCGCCCCGCCGCACTGTGCGGTCACACAAAAGAGGACGCTGTTCGGCTTAAGTGCACGTCCTCTCTTTGTCATTTAGGTAAGCCAATCACTTACTTCGATTCCGCTCTTTCACGGCTATTTTTAGCGTGGCGTGTTGCAGACCTTAGCTTCTGAGTGTTTCGCTGTTTATAAATAGTAGTGTCGAGGCGTTAAAACAACCATCTTTACGTATCTCTATTTCTGTTAGTCCTTTCTCGAAGCATACTGCATTGACGGGGTTTTACTGTGAGCAGTAATGGTTTTACAATGGATCCCTGAGGTACTTCAGATTTTATATACTTTCCTAGTCGTGAGTTACTACGCTCTGACACTAATCGAAGCCCTTCCTTTTCCCCGGCACGTCTTGTTTACTTTCTTGGAGCACCTGATCGGACTGCCGGGGGAAATGCACATCCGCTCATGCGCATCGCCCGCTGTGGCCAGAACGTTGCGGTGTGCATACTGCACCAAGCGGCGGTGCAGCGGCGCTGGCTCGCGGTGCCTCATTCCCGACACGCAGCCGCTGTGCGTGGGGCCGCCGCCTGCGTATGCGTGCCCGCAGCACACGCCGGGCTGGGATCTCGATGCGCGACACGCACCCGCCTCCGTCTGGGGACACCTCGCGGCCCTTCAGAGGCGTGACCTAGCCGCCGCATGCAAATCAGGCCACTGCAAGCTGTTCCCAGACCGTTCACGAGTGTCTAGGCGCTCAACCGAGAACGATTACTTGCCAAAACAAACACAGCAAAAGAATTGCACGTGTTTACCGCTACAGTGCATGGCGGGCGCCCGTTTTACAATGGGGACCAGTACGTGTAACTCACGTGGGATGCGTGTCACACGAGTCCCGAGGATGGAAGTAGGTACCTGGGGTACAGAACTGAGTAGTACGTGGAGCAGTTACACAGGCAGGTCTTGAAATTTTTGTCAGGTTATTTCTCAAAAGTAGGCGTTCTAGAATCAGTTCGTAACACTTGCTCAGAAAATTATTTTCGTTTCATTCCATCACGTCAGGACCTTTCTCAAAATAGGATTTCAAATTTTAAAGATACCGCTATGCCTAATAGAAGCATAACTATTACAGTAAAATTTCAAACAATATCTACGTTTTTATAATTCCAGTTTAATTTTTTTAGGGATATATAAAGAATACTGCAAACAGTGTAAGTAGGCTGTTTAGGTTTTTATGTTGGTAACACCACGTAGCGCTCTGTATGAAAATCACTGGCTGTGCTGTCTGCAGTCTGTGCCTAGTTGGCATTCTTGGAATATTCGCTATTGTAGTGTTGGGCAGTTGGATGTGAACAGCGCGCAGCGTAGCGCAGTTCGAGCTGAGCAGCCAGCGGTGCTGGATGTGGGGAGAAAGATGGCAGAATTTTGAGAGCGGACGATCTGGACGTGTGTCCATCAGAAAGAGTAAATTAGTAATACTGTGTATCATGAACTGATATATGTGTGATAACTTATTTAGGTAAATACATTGTTTGTTCTCTATCAAAATCTTTCACTTGCTAACTATGCCTATCAGTAGTTAGTGCCTTCAGTAGCTAGAATCTTTTATTTAGCTGGCAGTATTGGCGCTCGCTGTATTGCCGTAGTTAGAGTAACGAAGATTTTTGTGAGGTAAGTGATTCGTGAAAGGTTTAGTTTATTGTTAGTCAGGGCCATTCCTTTGTAGGGATTATTGGAAGTCATATTGCGTTGCGCTAAAAATATTATTTGTCACTATAGTGATGACCAGAATAAGTAAAGAGAGAAATGAAATGTCTGAGTATGTCCAGTTTTGCTCAGCTGTTTGAAAATCAAATAGCGTACAGGTTCACCAGCACCATAATTAATAAATTTTTCTAAGGGGAGGTTTCAACAGTTATCTTCAATTTTCCCACTTTCTTCTTTTTTTATTTTCTTGCAGAAAGATTAGCGTAGTCTATCACTATCTTTCTTCATTGAAGCAGTTCAATGTATGGTTTGTGGTAAGAACACGATATATAAACTATGTAATATTCGTATTAAACGAACGGTACGTAAGTGGCATTTCGTCATAAAATCAAAAATGATTATATTTGTGATCATTAAGTTTCATGTTAGGAATAGTGTGTGTTGTGCATTCTTGTTCCCTTCTGTTACGTGAGTTCGAGGACGTAGGGGCAACTTACTGCAAGAGATATGACGTCGTTGAAAGGCGGTCCCCATACGTGTGGAGATGAAAAACGTCACTCTGAGGCAGTGGCCTTTCATCATTACTGACATAGATACAGCATTGTTTGGTAGAAAGAAAAAAGGAGGAAAACCTTAATGTGATATTAATTAATGGTTGGTTGGTTGATTCAGGGGATGGGGTCGTCGGTCCCATGGGATGAGGGAAGGTTGCGGAAGGAAATGCGGCCGTGCCCTTTCAAAGTAACCACGCCGGCATTTACCTGAAGTGATTTAGGGGACTCACGCTAAACCTAAACCAGGATGGGCGGACGCGGATCTCAACCGGCGTTCTCCCGAATGCGAGTCCAGTCTGCTAACCACTGCGCCGCTGGTTCGATCTTAATTCATGTATCAGTTGTTTCTCGTCTGGCTGTCTACGAAGCAGGAAGTCGCACTCATACGTGGCAGCAACCACAGTTTCTGCTTTTTCTGGACTCTCTTCAAAGCTGATCATTTTCGTTGAAATGTCTTTGGGTCTTGGAGGCAGTATTAACATCAAAAAACAGTTTTGAAAGTCCATTACATGCTCTTTATGTGATACACAGTTTTCAAAAGCGATAAGTTGCCATAAGTTTTCGCAACTGCGCTGGTGGCTGTTTGGTTGCATGTCGCAGACAGTCTTAGCAACGGACTACTACGACAGTATGCTGAGCAGCGAAAAATACGTATCTGCTTGAGGTTATGAGCTTATTTAATCGTGACAGCTACGCAGTTAATGCCCGCTGGCCCTATTAAACATGACCTTGCTAGGATAAGGCATTTCTTCGGAAGAGGCGGCGGTGGTAACGTCTCAGTTAACATTTGTCGAACAGTTTACATACTTTTCGTACAGTTAATGCCTTAGCAGAACAAGCTTATGAGCCAGTGTGAAGACTAGTAAACTGCTAAGAGCGCTCAAAGACCAGTCAATATGTAGCATCTGGGTCCCTGATATGCGGTTATCGAAAACGGAATCAACAAAGGAAACTGAGAATGTAAATTAAAAGTGGGTATTACTACATCCATACTATAAGTGATCGTAACCAAAACGTCCAATGGTAAAATTGAAGTGATTTGGCTAGTCATAGGGAAGAAAATATTGAAACGTGAATGAATCATGGGCAGGAATCCCACATCTAAATATTGAGATACATATAGGAAACATGCTCTATCAAACTACGCTTCCCTTCGCACATTAAATCATAAACTGTAAGTAAAATCTTATAAATTAAAAATAAAACTTAAGTTGTACTTCACATGATTTTAATTCCAAAATTCCCTGAAATGCTGTGTAGGATAAGTTGTTCCTTGATAGTGCTCACATGATAGGTTCAAGCTAAGAGTCAATACAATCGATTACAATTATAATTGAGGCTGTTCCGGTTGCTGAAGTGAGCACTGTATACATCATAGGTATGATCGTTAATCGCTCCTGGAATATGCTGGAAAAAATATTTGTTATACTTTTTTCTGAAACCAGGTGAAAATATGGCGCTGCAAACATAATGTGAAATGTTTCCTGTTTTGACGTCAGTATGCTGCTTGTTGCCCGGCGACCCGTCGTGAATACTTACGGGTCTCAGGCGCTGCAGTCATGGACTGTGCGGCTGGTTCCGGCGGAGGTTCGTGTCCTCCCCCGGGCATGGGTGTGTGAGTTTGTCCTTAGGATCATTCAGGTTAAGTAGTGTGTAAGCTTAGGGACTGATGACCTTAGCAGTTAAGTCCCATAAGATATCAATACATTTGAACATTCTTGATTACTTTCGTGACGTGACTACTGGTGTGAAGTGTTCCGTAAGAAACTCAGTATCTATTGAGAAAAAAGACTGTACTGCTATTGGGGTTGTTCTAATAAGTGGCCCTACGTCAGTAAAAGAGCTAAAGAAAATGATGAAAACATTTGAATGAACACTAGAATTAGGTGATTCTGCAGCGAGAAGAAGGCAGCCCATTCCCTTGGCAGTTGTTTATGAAATTGCTGCAGCTATAACCGACCTTGCAGCACATTCCTCAAATTTTGTAGGCAGTGCTCGAGCTCCGTCACAGAAATTGCACCCCCCTTCTCCCCCCTCCTCCCCACTTCCCCCACACAAAATATTTTTGCCGCATTTTACACTTGTATCCCTACAACATTCAGAACATACACCAAATGAAGCCCCATGAGTGGCTACAACGCTGAAAGTTTACCCTTCGTTTCTTGATACGCGTCCAAATGGATTACCTGCGGCCAGGGAAGACGAGGCACATTTTACTCAACACGGTGCCGTGAATGCACAGAACTGTCGCATATGGGGTTCTTCCCGCCACATGTTGTGTAGGCGTCCACAGAATTCACTATGTGAGGTGGTTTTAAAAGCCCCTTCTTCTCCTGTGCTTCAATCAGGTGACACACTGCGAGCCTATTAGGTGTACATACGGACCTGTTTGTACAACCTGTGATTCCTACTTTACAAGGACACAACTGAGTTCACAATACAGTTTCCATGCATCGTGTGGCGACACCTCATGTTTCTCGTCAGGAGAAAGATTTGCTTCGAGAAACCTTCAGTAATGACCGCATCAAATTTCTAGACGTACAGTCTTCCAGACTGCCCTGACCTACATCCATGTGACTTCAGGTTGTGGGTATAACGAAAATATTGTGTCTGTCAAGGAAGCTTCCCTACTCTTCCTGATCGGAAGGACAGTATACGATGACATTTCACTCTGATTGCACTGTATATCCTGCGAGCTACTGCCGAAAGCAGTCTCTTACATACGCAAGATGCTGCTAAACTGGGAAACTAATAAACCTGTCAGAACCTCAGTTTCATACGTTTGATCGTTCCTCCACTCTTCCTGCATCCACCGCTTACCCTGACTGCTTAAATCGCCGTATTCTCGCCTGGTGACAAAAAGTGTAACTATTATTTCTTCAGCATACTCGGCAAGCGCACCGATTACTGAACACACTTACGATGTTTCAGCTTCCTGTGATGTATACACCCCGCACTGCAGCAATCGGAACACCGCCAGTTAAAATGTAACGACCCGGAGTTTCCTAAATATTGCCCTACTTTAGTGTTGCAAGGTATTTGTGTTGCATGTGTAAGTCACCAGATAACAATGTAAAATACGAAATTTGATGATGCAAAGATACTACTGTCTTGTGTAATTAAGCTACCATGATGTGCGTTCCTACAGCTTTCCCCTAATAACTCCAATATAGTGAGACAATGGTTCTTACTGTTAAGCCATGATAGTTGTCTTAAGTTTTCCTTGCCCAATATTAAATTTTTGAAAACGAATGGTAGTGGTCATTGAAGGTAAACTCGTCAAAATTTTGAGTACACGTCACATTCCTCTTCAGACTTTTCCAAAGCTAATAGTTTTGGTTGTGCCACATGGGATTCCCCGCCTGGTGATGTATTGGTAATATACATGCCTAGAAGCTGAAGGTCTCACGAGCGAATCACTCTCGAACGTCAGAATATTTCATTCTGTTTTTAACCTCATTTGCAGTTGTCTTTGATGTGAGGAGTCGCCAAAAACGACACACAATTAGGGTTCCTCGTTAAATGGTTCAAATGGCTCTGAGCACTATGGGACTTAACATCTGAGGTCATCAGTCCCCTAGAACTTAGAACTACTTAAACATAACTAACCTAAGAACATCAAACGAACTCATGCCCCAGTCAGGATTCGAACCTGCGACCATAGCGCCTAGAACCGCTCGGCCACTTCGGCCGGCGTTCCACGTTAAACTGTAGGCCCTCTTTCGCCGATAGGACTATTGGGGTAGGCAAAGGTCATAACAGCTCGTCGAAGTGCGTTCAATAG
Source organism: Schistocerca gregaria (assembly GCF_023897955.1). Lineage (NCBI taxonomy): Eukaryota > Metazoa > Arthropoda > Insecta > Orthoptera > Acrididae > Schistocerca > Schistocerca gregaria. The sequence goes on along the minus strand of NC_064929.1, from coordinate 167,183,976 downwards.
GAAGATTTCCACCGCCACATGAAACCAGATGGAACTATTATACCACTAAGCACCCAGGGAGACTCCCGTAAAAACACCAGCAGAGGGCTGGAAACTTCAAAACCTGGAGAAGTTTGAGAATTTGGAGAAATATGTTGCGATCTAAGAACGCAAATTTTTTTATTCAGTTGTAGAATGCAGTAACTTTTTATGTTGTAAACATCAAAAGTGGTTCAATTCTTAATTGTTTTATTATTTTTCATGGAAAGCATAGTGGCTGTTCTTCACAAAACCGAGCCAGTGAATTAGTGGAGAAGTTATTGATAAATGTCGCGTACCATACTCACAATTCAATAGCATTTTTCCTTCTTCAACGTACATTTCGAAGGCGCCGATTAATCCTCAGAGCGTCAGTTGTTGCAAAATGGCCTTCATTCAGCTGCCAACGTGCCAGAAATGCGTCTGTAGTTGTTGAAGTACGTTCTTTGTCGCTGTTTGCAAAGTTGGGGTGGGGTATACACAAAATTACAGAAGAATACACGTACATTTTCGTTTTAACAGTATATCTGATCATCTTTATGATTTCTGTTGTATATAACTCAATGTTGAGTATAGATTTAAGTGTCAAAAAGTCTTTTCTGAAAGTATTTGTATGGAGTGTAGCCATGCATGGATGTGAAAGACGGAGGATAAAAAGCTTAGACAATAAGAGAATAGAAGCTTTGAAATGTAGTGCTACAAAGGAATGCTGAAGCTTGTGTGGGTAGATCACGTAACTTAACTAATGAGGCGGTACTGAATAGAATTGGGGGGAAGAGGAATTTATGGCACAACTTTACAATATTTCTCCATCGCTTGGTAGAACGACTGAAATTCATTGGGCAAAATGTTAATTATCCCATCAAACAGCGCTACAGTCTGGAACCGCGCGACCGCTGCGGTCGCAGGTTCGAATCCTGCCTTGGGCATGGATGTGTGTTATGTCCTTAGGTTAGTCAGGTTTAAGTAGTTGTAGTTCTAGGGGACTGATGACCACTGCAGTTACATCCCATAGTGTTCAGAGTCATTTGAACCCATCAAACAGCGCTTTGGAGCGAACTAAAAGAAGGTATCGGTTGGTAGCACACGTTCTCAGGCATGAAGAGATCGTCAGCTTGGTACTGGAGGGAACTGTGGAGGATAAAAATCGTAGAGGGAGACTATGAGATGAATATAGTAAGCAGTTTGAGAAGGATGTAGGTTGCTGTAGTTATTCGGAGATGAAGAGGCTGGCACAGGATAGAGTAGCATGGAGAGCTGCATCAAACCAGTCTCAGGACTGAAGACAACAATAACATAGCAACGAAGTAAGTTCATAATTGTCCCAGTTGGAGCCTTAAGCATCACCAGAATATCGAAGAAAGATCCTGAATACGTGTAATAATGTGGGGAAGATGCGAAGTGTTACTCTATCACCCAAAGGAAAACAGAATCTCCATAGACATAAATCTGGAAAGCAATATGAAGAAGATGGGCATTTTATTTTATTGTTCCGGTCCCGTAGTCCCGTAGTCGACCCCCCGTCTCTAAGCCCTGTTCTCCCCACTTATCTCACTCCACAATTGAGATAACTTACCGTTACTTGCAACTTTACTGGTCGTAAACGAAGGTGGCTATTACACACGGCTGAATGTAATACCGATTCCTTGTAATATTCCTAGAAAACTCGATACCGCCGACTGCGGTTGGCGGCATCGAGAAAAGCTCCTGTTAAGATCAAACTTCTTCGGAAGAACGCACCAGAAGCCTTTCACTCGCTCCCCCCTTTTCTTGTTTCCTAAAAGCTGGTCCCTGCGGCGCTGGAAACTTAGCGTCGTAAAAATATTAAACAAATCGCCCGGAGGCCTGTGGGGAAAAGGCGCCTGCCTCGCTGTCCCGCGCCGCCCCTGTGACTCGTCTTTCCAACTTAATGAGACCGGGACAGCCGTAATTACGGGAAGAGTAAGACCGCCGCCCCCCAGGGACTTGCCGTGGTCCCCCACGTAAGGTGCTGCCCGGAGGCCTCGCCTTCCATCCAGCTAAGGGCTCTCGTGGCGGCAGTATCGAGTTAATTGTACACCCTGGGCGGCACGATCTTAAAAAAGGAAAAGAAAATACCCTCGCGTGGCAAGTACCGCAGAAAAAGCACATGTACTTGGCCACTCAAACATGATTTGATCTCGCGAATCTTCGAAGACGTTCGGATCTGAACATAAAAACCAGAACATTAGCTCGTTTACAGGATAATTTTTGCCCTGTCCCGGTCGCCAGTTTTAGTGCGTTCCCATGCAAGAAGTTCTCCAGGAGTCTCATGTGACTTGTAACACAGGAGAAGAAGCACATTCACTTTGGTCATTCAAACATGCTATCAAGACAGAATTAAATTTGTTTTTTGCAAATGAATAGGAAAAATAAGCCTGTAATTCATTTACTGTACATTTTTGTCCTGTCACAGTCCCCAAATGTGGGTTTATTGGAGTACATCGTATTCTGAGGCGCGCAGTATAGATCAGGAACAGAAGCCTTTGTGGTTAACCCCTGGTAAGACAGGGCAAGAAATGTTCAAGTTATCAGTAGTTCAAGAAGCATACAGCATGTCTTGCCAAAACCTGGTAAATGACAGCTTTCAATTTGCTGCAATCTATTCCAGATCTGACAGTCACATTACAACTATGATACAGGTGTGTGAGCGTAAGCTGATCAGTGATTGCTTGGGCACTGCTGCTTTGCTAGCCTACATGAACCATTAACGTAACGCGATTGTGTAAACGACTCTATGGCCACGCCTCAAAATTATCAATGCTGTGTAGACGTCTACTGTCTTGCGGCGGTTAGTGCTTCACAGGTGGAAATCGGTAACTGCACTGTGAACTGTCAGGGATTTTCTTACACTGTCTCGACTATAGTAATGGTTCACGTTGGAAGATCTGTCTGGTGTTAAACAGGTCTTGTCTGAAACATACTTAGAAGATCTAATTCTAGTGAGGTGGACACATTTTCCGGGGAATCAGGATACATATCCCCATCCAGATATACGGACTCACGATGATAATGCAAAACATTATGACTACTGCTCATGCGACATCGAATGCTACCTGGTAGTGTTATGGAAGAGTGGCGCGGTAAAAATGTAAATGTCTTATTATTGGCTGGGATATCACACTGTTTGGGGTTAGCTACGTGTCGCGTAGGGTGTTCTTCCTCCGCGCAGACTGGCCCTTTCTCTTGCGGATATGTGAGGAGTGTGTCGCGTAAGAATTGGTAGAGTGTAGCTGAGTGTAATGGACGAGCGTGCAGTGTAGTGTGATGTTTGTGTTGTATATTGACGGTGAGCATGGTGGAGGGGGGAGGAGGGGAGGGAGGTTTTAGCGTTGTCCAGGGACATAGCCTACTGCTCTGGAATCGCTCCAAGGCGGCCAAGCTTGGTGTCCTCTTCCAACTGATGGATCACCACCAAAAGTGTAACATCCCCTCACACAAGGCACTGTGGATAAGTTCGGGATTTAAAGCAAAGACTAATGGCGCAAAGAGTGGTGTCCGGCACTACCTGTCCTCACCTTGCTGTCCAAATAATCGCACTGTGAAAATTCCATCGATATCCAGCACACGAACCGGCATACCTCTGCGTCCTAACCCACCGCACAAGCGAGTGTTTGCGATCTCTACAGTAGTGGCAGTTAGTGCTACGGTAAGGAACGTATATAAGCAGAGAAGAGACGAGTGGGGAATCAGTTTAACGACGGTATGGCCCGCAAGTGGGGAAATCCGCTGCCATAGGTGACTTTGACAAAGGGCACTTCGTCTGCACCGGGTCTTGGAAGAGCATCTCGGAAACGACGAAGGTGGTCGGTCGATCACGTGCTACCGTCATGATAAGGTGTTGACCATCCACACCTCATGACAGCTGAGCTACGTCCGCTTTGTAAACAACGATAGGCTGTGATCTGTGGAACGTGTCATGACAGAGTACAATGCTATTCCAGGCAAATGTGGTTCAGATTACTGCGGCCAGCGCACTTCACCGAATATGGTGCTCCGGAGTCAACCAAACCTACGTGTTCCTATGCTGAACCAACGAATCCTACGGCGATAGCATCTTGAAGAAGATAACTGTCGGCGTTCCAAGGCCAAATTCTATCTGCAGAAGTTTAAAGAGCATGACACTGAGCTCACATTCATGCCTTTGTCACCAAATTTATGTGATCTGAAGTCGAAGATACATTGAGGACGCTCTCGGAAGCCTGATCAGCGCGACAAACCTCTTAATTACGTGACCTCATCTACGAAAACATGCCAAGGAATTATTTAACCATTACACAAAGAATCGCAAAGGAATTTGTCCCAAGGTGAACCAAGAAGGTTTTAAGTATTATTTGATTATGGTATGGCTGTCAGTATAAGTTTCCCGAGGCTTCCGCAAACTACTTAAGACTGATTCTTAAGTTGAAATGGACAGGCTGTTAAGAGAATCTCTCAGAATTCCTTCCGCAAAATAGTGGCAAGTTCAGGTAACGATGAAGGTGATGGACAGGGATGAAGCACCGTTCCCTCCAAACTAGACCACAAAGACTCAGTAACATCTCTGACGGTGGTCCCCAAGGGCGATGAGAAAATTCATCCTCGTGCTCACAAAAACATCGTAGACGGTGCAAGCTGTCTAAACGGTGACCTTGTCCCCTAGGAACACATAATCACCATTGGAAACAAACATGGTACCATGGGATGAACCAGATGATCTAAAATGGTCGTATAATCATCAGAGTAATGCGATCTTACCAAGTAATCATTGAGGCTGCCCATATCATCACCCAGCTGTTGCCACGTTTCACTCTTTGGACGTAAACACGACCAGAATTTGGTAAAAGTATGAAATTACACTCATCCAAAGAAATGACCCTCTTTTATTTCTCCAAGTTTTATGGCTTCGTGACGACATTTCCGAATTACGGTGAAGTGGTGATCGGTAGTTTTGGAATGCGAAAGCGCCCTGCAATTCATTACCGATACAGCTCCCTTCCTATTGTGTCGGCGCCGACAGGGTCCACTAGTGTGACATTAAGATATGCAGTGACTTTTGCTGATAGTACCCCTATTTCTCTTCTATGACCATCACTATCGCTCAGCACCAACTTTCGTCGGCGTCGAGACTTAGCTTCCGGTATAAATCTCCGACACTGTGGCTCTTGAAACACAAAACATTTCGGATACCTTGGTTACGAAAGCGTTCACCATACGAGAACCAACAATTTGTCCACGTTCGAATTCACTTAGGTGTCACAAAATGTACTCCCAGCACTGTTCTGACCACGACCGACAGTTGCAGCGTATTGATGACACTGCACAGGCTACCTTCCTGGACACATACTGTAGCGTGACCTGTATGCTTGGCTAGCATTTGCCTTTGTTTTGTCCAACCCGTGACCGTAAAATGTACTAGGGATCTGCCTGGCTTCGCGCGTGCAGCGCTAGGTATCCAAGGCCAGGCAACTTGGCTAGCGTGGCGACAATGAATGGTGTACACAAACCTTCTTTCTGAGACAGTATCTACTTGTGAAAACCATGCCAAAATCCCTAAAGCAGATCCTTAGATTACACTTGACAACGACCAGAAAAACGCAGCGGTGGACTTCGGTGTATCATGGGTGTAGATCCCGCATAAATAAACCGAAAGACCTATTACGGTTACTGTATAGTAATGGAGATGAAACACCAGAAACAGGAGCAACCATGATACTCTGTTTCGTAGCAGTGCGACAAACTATGCTACGGTTAGTTTTCTCCTTGTCTCTCATACATCAGTGTAATGTAGTCATTCTTCAGTTTACTCTCGATCTGTAGTCTATTCGTTACAGTGATGAGACTTAAAATATTTGTAGTCAGCCAGAAGACTCCGGATGTCCACTGTTCAACATCCACCTGCTGCCGGCAGAATCAGATTGCGGCATCCTGCAGCAGTTCTGGAGTGCTGGCAGAGCAAACCGAGCGTCGCGCGGAAGCCGGACGCTACAGCCGGGGGCCGTGGTCGCTCGACCGTGGGGGAGAAAGGTGGAAGAAACGTGCGGCAAACAGTCGCCGGGGTTGGGTGGGGGCGCTGGAGCGGACCTCTGGGAGCCGTGCGCTGGAGATTCCGGGGCCGGCGGCCGCCGTTATGCTAAGGCGGCGCGCGCGGGATTGGCTGGCGCGCCGGGCCGGTCACGCGGCGCCGACCTGAAGATGGGCGCTGCGGCCGAAACTGCGGCCCGCCTCATCAGCATTTCAGATGTCCGGCCGGCGCCAATCTCTTTATCCTCGCCTGCCTCCATAATCCCCTACTGGACTCTGATGCAGCCCCTGCTCTTCCGGCAGCCGGTTGTACGCCTTTTCGTATGTTGCGAGGGAGGAGCAAATGTCACTACAAGAAGCCCACTTCAGATGTTGTACCCGTATATGGACGGTATAGAAAAAAAATTTTAATAAAAATCTTTTAATATAACATTTTTCTGAAATGAACTAAAAAGTATAAAATTATTTCTTGTAGCCCTTTACGAATACCTAGCCTCGCATTCATATTCCTGAAAAAGTGCTTCTGAGTCTATTTTAATAAGGCGTATTGCCGGCCGGAGTGGCCGTGCGGTTCTAGGCGCTACAGTCTGGAGCCGAGTGACCGCTACGGTCGCAGGTTCGAATCCTGCTTCGGGCATGGGTATGTGTGATGTCCTTAGGTTAGTTAGGTTTAAGTAGTTCTAAGTTCTAGGGGACTGATGACCTCAGACGTTACGTCACGTAGTGCTCAGAGCCATTTGAACCATTTTCTTAAAAAGGTATTTATATAAATAAATTATTTTCTTCATTTTAGTTTTGCATGTGTGAAATCTGTCGATCGATTTCAAACATTATGATATTATAAATAAGATACCTGATAAATTTCAGGTTCATTTCAGTTTCTCTCCGCCCTCTCAGCTGACTTACTGCCACCACCTATGTTTATCTCGCGAAAAGACCTCCTTGTTCTTTCTCATTTTCCTGTACCGTTGTCCTGCGTCGGCACGTGTCGTAATTGATTTTGCGTGGTTAGTTTAAGGTGTGGTCAGATGGCCATCCTGTCACCACCTAGTTACCCCTGGAACGGAATATGTATCCCCCAACTGTTTACTTCTAGTGTTGAAACCTCCCCTTAGAAAGATTTACGAATTACTGTGCTGGTAAACCCCTTACGTTATTTGATTTTCACACAGCTGAGCAAAACTGAACGTACTCAGACATTCTCTCTCTACTTATTCTGATCTACACCAAACTGACACACAATATTTCTAGCTCAACGCAATCTGACTTTCAAAAATTTCTACGAAAGAATGCCCTGACTAACAATAACCTATGCCTTTCATGACTCCATTACCCCACAAAAATCTGCGTTACTCGAACTACTGCAATGCAGCGAGCACCAATACTGTCAGCTAAATAAAAGATTCTAACTACTGAAGGCACTAACTACTGATAGGCATAGTTAGCAAATGAAAGATTTTGATAGAGAACAAAAATGTATTTACCCTAATAGTCATATATATAATATCAGTTCATGATATACAGTCTTACAAATTTCGTTTTCCTGACAGACACACGTCCAGACCGTCCGCTCTCAAAACTTTGCCATCTCTCTTCCCACATCCACCACTGGCTGCGGCTCACCTCCAACTGCGCAACGCTACGTGCTGTTCACATCCAACACTATAACGGCGAATATTCCAACAATGCCAACCAGCCACAGACTGCACACAGCACAGTCAGTGATTTTCATACTCAGCGCTTCGTGACGTTAGCGACATAAAAACCTAAACAGCCTACTTACAGTGTTACTCACGTGAATGTGAGCGAATGTTATCTATGTGTTTGCGAATTGTGCATCTGAAGCGGCACTTGGATACCAGCCCAGCATTCATATAGTGGGATGTGGGAAACAGCCTAAACACCACATTGAAGCTGGGCTGAGATGCCGACCCTCGTAATGAATACGCCGTGCGGCTTCGAAGCCGGCGTCAGCACGCCTCCCAGTCAAAGAAGCAGCGCTTAAATACAGACCTATTTCCAGGCTGGTATCTCATGAAAAGATCGTGAAGGTAAAAGTTGCAGCGATACTAGCCCAGACCAAAGCTTGCCAACAATCGTTCTTACTGCGAAACATTAGCGACTAAAACAGGAAAATGGGGAAATAGCTGTGTTAGACTAACTATCCACCGTCAAGCAACAGACAAGAAAGCGAGTTACTATTGGATCGTCACTCAGTTCTGAGCTATGTTGAAAGCTTCGAGTCTGTAGCTCATGGAGATGTTCGTTTAAAATCAACTGCAAAATTTGTACCGAACAGACGAACTGAGAGAGAAACACACACCAAAAAACGAAACCTAGTTAACATAACCTTATCATCCAGTTCCGAGGTATGTTGAAAGTTTCAAGCTAGCTCACTGAGAATCTAGTTTCAAATCAGTGTAAGTTCCCTTCCAGTGGTTGTATTGATAGAAAAAAGTTCTGGCTGCGTCAGATGAATCGCAATTACAATTGATAAGAGCTAATGGTAGAGTTATAACGCGGTGCAGACTGTAGGAATCTGTGGTCCCAAGTTGATAGCAATGTGTTGTGCAAGCTGGTGGTGCCTTCTTAATGGTGTGGGCCGCATTTACATAGAATGAACTAGGTCCTGTGGTCTTACTGAGCCGGTCATTGACTGCAATGGTTATGTTTTGTTACTTGGAGAACATTGGCAACCATTCGTGGACTTAATGTTTCCAAACAATGATGAAACTTCTATGAATGACCGTGCGTCATGTCACCAAGCCACATTTGTTTGTGGATTGGTTTGAAGAACTTTCTGAACAATTCGCACGTGTAATTCGGCCACCCCGATCACTCGACATGAATCTCACAGAACATTTATGGGATATAATCGAGAGATCATTTCGTACCCAAAACTCCTGCATCGGCAACACTTTCCCAATTGTGGACCGCTATAGAGGCAGTAAGTCTTCCAACGACACGATATTAAAAGGTATCCAATCACTTCTGTCACCTCAGTGTATCATAGACGAGGGATGTAGTATTTCAGCGTTGCTGTTCAATCTATAAATCAAAGAAGCAATGACGGAAATACGAAAAAGGTTAAGGAGTGGGAATGAAATTCAAAGTAAAAGGATGTCAATGATACAGATTCGTTGATGACATTGTTGGTCCTCAGCGAGAGGGAGGACAAACTGCACAAACTGCTGAGTGAAATGAAGTGTGGTGGGCACAGAATATGAAATAAATGAAGCGTATATCAGCAGAGTAGTTACTCGACTGGGAAGCGGCGGCTGTAAAATCCGGGTTGCCGCCTTTTCCTGGTTGCAGTTACCGGTCTTCGTGTAAGCCCACCCTTGTATTTCTTACATTGCTCTTTGCGTCATCAGTCTCGCCACAGACTCCACTCTCGTGGCAACCCTTTCGTCTCAGAGCAGCACTGCCACGACGCATCCTCAGTTACTTGCTGGATGTTCGGCTATTCCAGTCTCTGTCTTGCTCCATAGTGATTACTCTCTACAGCTGCCTCCACTGCCATGGAATTTAATCCGTGATGTCTACAAGTATATTCTGTCATCCTGTCCTTCTTACGTATTTTCCATACGTGTTACTTTGTTAGACAACTCAACGGAGCACATGCTCATTCTTCGTATTATCAGTCCAACTACCTCTCCACATCTTTCTACAGCCCCACATCTCAAGCGCTTCGATTCCATATTTTCCAATTTTCCGACAGTTCCGCAGACAGTCCGTAACAGAAATTGGCAAACCATAGGACGTTAAGATAGTCAACACAGAAAATGTGTCTATTAATAAATTAAGGGGAGACTGATATTCCAAAACGCAGTTGGAAACTACTGAAAGAAGCAGCATTCCGTAACTTACACGCTCACATAAATGGAGGGTTCAGACGTACAAGTGCCGATATTTCTGTTGATGACTGAGTACAGCGTCCTGAAAAACATAACATCAGTAATTATTTATTCTGCAAGCTAATACACGACCAAGTTGTCTTAATGTGACACTTGTCATAAGCCTAAGTAATCACCTCTCGCAGCGTGGATGTGCAGTAAGAATGCTGTCAGGTTCATAAAGGTATCGCTGGCGATGTAGAGCCATGCTGATTGAAATGCGGTGACCAACTGCACTAGGTTTCGAGGATGAGGATCAAAATGGTTCAAATGGCTCTGAGCACTGTGGGACTTTACATCTATGGTCATCAGTCCCCCTAGAACTAAGAACTACTTAAACCTAACCAACCTAAGGACATCACACAACACCCAGCCATCACGAGGCAGAGAAAAACCCTGACCCCGCCGGGAATCGAACTCGGGCGTGGGAAGCGAGAACGCTACCGCACGACTACGAGCTGCGGACAGGATGAGGATCCATGGCGCGAAAAGCCCGATTGAGAAGGTCCCAGCTGGCCAGGGGAATGTGATAAAGTCATCCTTCTGCTCTTCGAACCACGTTCGTGCACTGTCAACTGCGTGATATGCTGCATAGTACCACTGGTAGATGCCATCGTGCCGGGCAAAATCTATCTGCATGTAGAGGTGGACACGACTACCAAGGACAGCTGCATCCTTGTGTTGATTCCTTCCAAAATGACGATATCACCCAGAGAATGCCACGAAAACATTCACAAAACTATGACACTTCTCCTAGAACCTGGACCGTTCCGACGATTCTTGTAGGGCCGTACACGCCAACGGCCATCTGCCTGAAGGACCAGAAAACGTGATTGATCTGAAACGGCCAATAAACAACAGACGCCCTTATACACCATTTGGCGGACGGTTGTTGAGGACACACTCTTGGTAGCCCCCTAGTTCATACGGGCGGTCAGTTACTCAACAGTATCATATCTGTTGGCCAGTACGCACATCTACAGCCACCGTTGACCCTTGTCAGCTTTGTCCATGGCGCACCATAGTTGCATCAGGGCCAGTTTTGGTTAGCGCCATTATGCCATGCACAATGTATTTTAACCACAGCGACAGGTGGTGCAGTGCTTAGCACAGCGGACTCGCATTCGCAAGGACGACAATTAGAACCTTCATCTCGTCATCCTGATTTAGGTATCCAGAGATTTCCATAAGTTTGCTTCAGGCAAACGCTGGGATGGTTCCTTTGAATGGGCTTGATTGAGGACGTAAGTTGCAAGTGCTACTCTGAGGTGAAGAAGTTGCGGGAGAAGACTTCGCGGTGGGTCGCATCAGCCCAGTCAGAATACTGATGACTCAAAAGCGAAACTGTATGCGTTCTGGAGGTAAAGGAACTCGACATGAGTGTGAGCGCCCTTGTCTGCGGCTCTTTGGTTCTACTATGCGTTTACCTTTCTCCAACATTGCAACTGATATACTGAGCCAGGCACAGGCACAGACACAGGAAGACCGAATCACAGTTGTTCAGTGTTAAACACTCAAAAGGGAAACAAAAATGAAAAGGGCTACACAAATGAATACTCCGAATGGAACAGAAATGGGAATGATGGGTGTACAGACAAATAAATGATATCCATTACAGGAAAATTGGGTTATTTATTCAAGAGAGAGAACTTCAGAAATTGAACAAGTCAATAACGCGTTGCTCCACCTCCGCCCCATAAGCAACCTGTTATTCAGCTCGACATTCATAAGAGTATTTGGACGTGCTCTTGAAGAGTATCGTACAAAATTCTGTCCACCTAGAGCGTTAGATTGTCAAAATCTCGAACTGAATCTACGGCCCTGCCCATACTGCTCCTAATGTTCTAGTTGGAGAGAGATACTGTGACCTTGCTGGCCAAAGTACGCTTTAGCAACCACGAAGACCAGCAGTGGTAGCTCGCACTGTGTGCGGTAGTGCGTGATCTTTCTGAAATGTAAGGCCAGGATGGCTTGCCATGAAGGGCAACAAAGCGAGGCGTAGAAAACTGTCGACACACCGCTTTCCTGTAAGGCTGCCGCGGATGACAACGAAAGGGTCCTTACGTCGAAAGAAATTGCACCCAAGACCGTCACTCCTGGCTGCGTCCGTATGGCGGATGACAGTCAGGTTCCTATCCCATCGCTGTTGGTGGCGTCTTCTGTCCCACTGACTGGAGTACAGTCATTTTCAGTGATTAGTACCGTTTCGGACTGAGCCCCGAAGACCAGCGACGACGTGTTTGGAGACACCCCAGACAGCACTGCGAAGCCAAGCCCTCGCCATACGGCCCGAGTGATGATTTGGGGGCGCCATTTCATTTCATAGCAGGACCCATTCTGTTGCAATCCGTAGGACACTTACCATACAGCCGTACATCGACAGTATTCTACGCGCCATTTTGTTGCATTTCAAGGCAAGCCATCCTAGGCTTCGTTTCAGCAAGATAATGCCCGCCCTCACAAGGCCGTAGTTTCTACAGCTTTTCTTCGTACTTGCCAAGCCCTACCTTGGCCTGTAGGGTTGCTGGATGTCTCCTCGATTGAGAGCGTTTGGAGTATTATGGGCAGGACCCTCCAACCAGCTAGGGATGTTGACGAACTAATGCGCCAGTTCTACAGAATTTGGCACGATATCCTTCGGGAGTTAATCCAACAACTGTGTTAATCAGTTCCAAACAGTTCGTCCCGATAGCTGAATAGTTAGCGTGACGGACTGCTGTCCTAAGGGGCCCGGTTTCGATTCCCGGCTGGATCAGAGATTTTCTCCGCCCAGGTTTAACATAGTAAGTTGCCGTCTCTTTAATCTAAGAATAGATTATCAATGCAGCTAGCTGCTATCTCTGTGTAATGTCTTGTCTTTATAGACGTGTATCTATTGTCTTTAAGATCCCTTCACCTTCACACATAAGTCTGTGCAGTAAAGTAAGACTCTCCCAGTTCTTCGCTGATCCGTGATAAGACAGGCGATAAATTAGACTAATGGAGGATTGTTAGTATTATCTCTATATTCAGTCGCTCTCTTTCTCTGTTTCTCTCTTTTATCTATGTATAGTTTTTAATATCAGCCAAATAGAATCTTTGGAGGAGTCCTTCGTCTTGGTAATCAGCGGCTGGCTTGCTGTAAGAGATCTTTACATTCAGTGTTACTGTTAAACACTGCAGTCATTCGGGAGAATCAATCGTTTGGACAATTTGTTCCTTATACGAAAGATTGCGAATTCCAGATGTGTACGAAGCCTTTTTGGACGATTTAACACTAGCTCAATGATTGCAGGCTCTCTTCGACACAGCTGAAACATCCCCACTAATTACACGGCCAAAGTGATCAAAAAATGATTGAGGAAAAAACATTCGTTCATTCACTCCAGAATAAAAAAGTCACAAACCTTATGGATGAAATAGTTTATTACATCCATCTCCATGTCCAGATCTCCGGTGATTCCACGCCTTTTACAATCTATTTCTCTTCGAAACAAACCGCTAACGGCACAAATGTTAATTGGCTCGCTTTAGCGAGAAGAAAAGCAAAATATCTGTGTCTCAGAAACACGTCAATCGCTCAACAGATACTCCAGAAGCTGTCCTAGTTACCACTCTAGCCACCATGGAGAATGCATATACACTCCTGGAAATTGAAATAAGAACACCGTGAATTCATTGTCCCAGGAAGGGGAAACTTTATTGACACATTCCTGGGGTCAGATACATCACATGATCACACTGACAGAACCACAGGCACATAGACACAGGCAACAGAGCATGCACAATGTCGGCTCTAGTACAGTGTATATCCACCTTTCGCAGCAATGCAGGCTGCTATTCTCCCATGGAGACGATCGTAGAGATGCTGGATGTAGTCCTGTGGAACGGCTTGTCATGCCATTTCCACCTGGCGCCTCAGTTGGACCAGCGTTCGTGCTGGACGTGCAGACCGCGTGAGACGATGCTTCATCCAGTCCCAAACATGCTCAATGGGGGACAGATCCGGAGATCTTGCTGGCCAGGGTAGTTGACTTACACCTTCTAGAGCACGTTGGGGGGCACGGGATACATGCTGACGTGCATTGTCCTGTTGGAACAGCAAGTTCACTTGCCGGTCTAGGAATGGTAGAACGATGGGTTCGATGACGGTTTGGATGTACCGTGCACTATTCAGTGTCCCCTAGACGATCACCAGAGGTGTACGGCCAGTGTAGGAGATCGCTCCCCACACCATGATGCCGGGTGTTGGCCCTGTGTGCCTCGGTCGTATGCAGTCCTTATTGTGGCGCTCACCTGCACGGCGCCAAACACGCATACGACCATCATTGGCACCAAGGCAGAAGCGACTCTCATCGCTGAAGACGACACGTCTCCATTCGTCCCTCCATTCACGCCTGTCGCGACACCACTGGAGGCGGGCTGCACGATGTTGGGGCGTGAGCGGAAGACGGCCTAACGGTGTGCGGGACCGTAGCCCAGCTTCATGGAGACGGTTGCAAATGGTCCTCGCTGATACCCCAGGAGCAACAGTGTCCCTAATGTGCTGGGAAGTGGCGGTGCGGTCCCCTACGGCACTGCGTAGGATCCTACGGTCTTGGCGTGCATCCGTGCGTCGCTGCGGTCCGGTCCCAGGTCGACGGGCACGTGCACCTTCCGCCGACCACTGGCGACAACATCGATGTACTGTGAAGACCTCACGCCCCACGTGTTGAGCAATTCGGCGGTACGTCCACCCGGCCTCCCGCATGCCCACTATACGCCCTCGCTCAAAGTCCGTCAACTGCACATACGGTTCACGTCCACGCTGTCGCGGCATGCTACCAGTGTTAAAGACTGCGATGGAGCTCCGTATGCCACGGCAAACTGGCTGACACTGACGGCGGCGGTGCAAAAATGCTGCGCAGCTAGCGCCATTTGACGGCGGTTCCTGGTGTGTCCGCTGTGCCGTGCGTGTGATCATTGCTTGTACAGCCCCCTCGCAGTGTCCGGAGCAAGTATGGTGGGTCTGACACACCGGTGTCAATGTGTTCTTTTTTCCATTTCCAGGAGTGTATGCATCTCTGTTATTTCAAAGAATAAATGCACTAGAAAATACTTTGGCGTCGACGAGCTGTCGCCGCATATATTACGAGAAAATCAGATATAACTTTTCCAAAGTGAATGAGTGTGGATGGTTTGATAGAAAAAGATTAATTGGTGCGTGGTAGAGGGTATTTGCTGTGGGGACATTACACAGGGACCGGGTGTTGTGTTGTGTTCACCATCATTTCATGCCTATCGGCGCGCAAGTCGCCCAACGTGGCTTCGACTGTAACAAGACCTGCACCAAGGCGGCCAGACTTGCCCCGTAAGGGGCCTCCCGGCCAATGACGCAAACGCTCATTTCCATTTTCAATGCCAAACAGAAATATCTGCCTCTATAAGGGGAAGATCAGTTTGGATTCCGTAGAAATGTTGGAACACGTCAGGCAATACTGACCCTACGACTTAACTTAAAAGTTAGATTAAGGAAGGGTAAACCTACGTTTCTAGCATTTGTAGACTTAGAGAAAGCTTTTGACAATGTTGACTGGAATACTCTTTTTCAAATTCTGAAGGTGGCAGGGATAAAATACAGGGAACGAAAGGCTATTTACAATTTGTACAGAAACCAGATGGCAGTTATAAGGGTCGAGGGAAATGAAAGGGAAGTAGTGGTTGGGAAGGGAGTGAGACAGCGTTGTAGCCTCTCCCCGATGTTATTCAATCTGTATATTGAGCAAGCAGTAAAGGAAACTAAAGAAAAATTTGGAGTAGGTTGGCCGATGACATCGTAATTTTGTCAGACACAGCAAAGGACTTGCAAGAGCAGTCGAACGGAATGGACCTGTCTTGAAATTGTGATATAAGATGAACACCAACAAAAGCAAAACGAGGATAATGGAATGTAGTCGAATTAAGTCGGATGATGCTGAGGGAATTAGATTAGGAAATGAGACAAAGTAGTAAAGGGGTTTTGCTGTATGGGGAGCAAAATAACTGATTATGGTCGAAGTAGAGAGGATATAAAATGTAGGCTGGCAATGCCAAGGAAAGCGTTTCTGAAGAAGAGAAATTTGTTAACATCGAGTATAGATTTAAGTGTCAGGAAGTCGTTTCTGAAAGTATTTGTATGGAGTGTAGCCATGTATGGAAGTGAAACATGGACGATAAATAGCTTGGGCAAAAAGAGAATAGAAGCTTTTGAAATGTGGTGCTACAGAAGAATGCTGAAGATTATATGGGCAGATCATATAAATAAAGAAGAGGTATTGAACAGAATTGTGGATGAGTTTGTGCCACAACTTGACAATAAGAAGAGACCGGTTGGTAGGACAGGTTCTGAGGCATCAAGGGATCACAAATTTAGCATTGGAAGGCAGCGTGGAGGGTAAAAATCGTAGAGGGGGAGAAAGAGATGAATACACTAAGCAGATTCAGAAGGATGTAGGTTGCAGTAGGTACTGGGAGATGAAGAAGCTTGCACAGGATAGAGTAGCATGGAGAGCTGCATCAAACCAGTATCAGGACTGAAAACCACAGCAACAACAACAACAACAACAACAACATAAGGACTAGATTTTGATCAACGCATTGCTGACTTGCTCTTTGTCTTGAATGAAATCATCGAAATTTTCTGAAACTGTAATTTTTTTGTTTTGTTTTGTTGTACACGGTAACTTGTCTTAGAATCTGTTTTTACAAAGGTTGGTAGCCACTATCTTATCCAAATGAAGGGATAAATCGTGATCTGCGTTTGGAATGTGAAGTGTACACATTAAGGCTGAGTGAACAAGGATTTGCGAACGGCTCTTTACGTGATCCTGAAGCTGGCGATAGTGGCTGAGAAGAGTTGGAGACTGCGTGGAATCCGTCAGCTGGCAGCTGACAAGGTCATGGCGCGACTCGTGCGAGAGAAACAGATGTGGAGCGGAGAGCGGCTCGTGTGATTTGTAACGGCCGAGGTGGCGGCACTGTCGCGAAGGCTGTTCAGTAAATCACGCTCGCTACAGAGCAGCGCGCAGGGTCCAGGAGATCTTGTAGTGATGTTCGGTTTTCTCTTACCTCGTACGTCTTGAATTTTTCGAAGAGGTGGCTGCAGAGCGGGTGTCCGTTCTTCTTTCTGGTTGGTTCAAATGGCTGTGAGCACTATGGGATTTAACATCTCAGGTCATCAGTCCCCTAGAACTTAGAACTACTTAAATCTAACTAACCTAAGGACGTCACACACATCCACGCCCGAGGCAGGATTCCAACCTGCGACCGTAGCGGCCGCGCGGTTCCAGACGGAAGCGCCTAGAAACGCTCGGCCACCAACGCCCGGCGTTCTTCTTCCTCTCGGAACGAACTGGATAGTGCAGTATAATGACTAAAAGGTGTATTGCCGCATCGCGAACGTCTCTCGGAACTGCTCATAGGAACAGCGTCTTGGACGTTCTAACCAAGTCTGTAAATTCATAAACCTAACGTAAGTTCCACAGTTCGCAAGCCATTGGGTGCTTTTCAGTGAGAGTTCTTACTCATATCGCTTACTATCTGGTAAGAAGCACTATGTGGTAAGATACACGTACGTCCCATACGGGTTGGGTGGAGATGTAAAGGGCTGACATGGAACGTAACTCCAGAACGTCTGGAGCCATTTCAACCGAACTCCGCATACGTACCACTTCCTGCCTGCAAAGAGAATACATCTGTAGCACTCCCATGGCAAGAGAAAGCTGTGAACAGGGGTGAAATAAAATCCTAATATGGAAGTGCCTGAAGCGGTTCCTACAGATACAGGAAAAGTATTCGCAGATGCGAATATCAATCACTTTCGGTTGTATATTAGGCATAGTAAAATTATGTGCCGGACTGCAACTCTAACCCGGATTTCCCGCTTTACGAGAGCGCTCGCTTTAACTACTTGGTCTATCCGTGCACGAATCCCGGCTAGATCCAAACTTCGTCGTCCTTCACTTCACTCGTACATTACGTATATTCTCGTCCACGAAGGACATTTATTGAGTCAGGGGCCTGGTATTGGCAAATAAACAAACAATAGCAGTGCCTGTGTTAGTAAAAACTCGATGCAATGCTCCTTCGGGTATGGTATGCATGACCGAAGAAACATTCCATCGTGCTTCCTAATAACACAGGCACTGCTGTTTCGTATTCAAATCATATTTGGTATACGAGGTGTGGTTATAAAATAATGAGGCTATTTATTCCTGTAAAACATTTTACTTCACAGGAATACATACGTAGTTACATTCACCCTCAATATACTCCCCTCCTCTTACACCTACAACTCTCCATACGCATTTTTAACACTGCCAACAGTGCTGGAAGTCGTCCTCTGTAAGCGTCCTGATATCACGTGTCCCTTTTCTTTCACTTCTGCAGAGGATTGAAAAATTGTTCATTTACATGCAGATTCGACCTTGGATAATTGGTAAGTCACATCGTGCTAGGTCAGCCGAATAAGATGGGTTCCTATACTTCGCTACAATGCTCTTTTGAAACAATGCATTACGAGCCGGTGCGTTCTCTTGATGATGCACAGCCCATGACTTGTTCTTCCACAACTCGGACCTTTCTTTCCATTTTTTCTTTTTTTCTCACGGATTCGAGTAAGAACCTTAAGATAGTAATAGTTCGACTTTCAGGAACACAGTGAAGACACGTACAGTTCCACTAATATTGGAAAAAAGCCATCATCATCGCTAACATCTTGATTTTTCTAATTCGAGGTTTTTCGCTCTCGGCGAATTTGGGTCCTTCCAGTGCATCGGTTGGCGCTCGGTTTCTGAATCATATCTGAACAACCAAGATTACTGACATGTTATCACTTTCTCCAAGAAATCAGAATAATTTTCATTGATATTCAAATTGTCAATGCAAATATTTTCACGAGCTTCTTTCTGTTGGATCGTGAGAATTTTTTCGCACCTTTTTAAAAGACTTTTCTCATGTTAAATTGGTTTGTGAAATTTGCCTTACACATTCTTTTCAATTCCTACAGTTTCAGCAGTCGATCGAATACTCAAGCGATCGAACCGTATCACCTAAGTTTTCGATATTTTCATCCGCCTTTGAAGGTTTTTGGCGTCCTGGACTCCAGTCATTTTCAATGTCTTCGCGGCCACCTTAGGGCGCTTGAACCACTCAAAAACTGGCACACGTGAAGATCAGTCTTAGCCATATGCTTCTTTTAGTAACAGGTTTCAGTTGCATTTTTATCCAAGTTCCATCTGAAATGTTATGACCATCAGTTGCTCTGTTATTACACTTATTATGTTTTCGGAAAAAAAACAGTACAACGGTACTTAAATAAACCACACTAATTTGTGTACAGACACCAGAGACGGCGCATTCCACTGAGAAGATTTCACCCTTCACAGCTACTGGTTGGTTGGTTTATTGATTTTAGGCAGGGGACCAAACAGTGAGGTCATCGGTCCCATCGGATTAGGGAAGGCTTTGGAAGGAAATCGGCCTTTGTCTGAAGAAATTTAGGGAAATCACGGAAAACAAATATCAGGATGGCTGGATAGGGGTTTGAACCGTCGTCCTCTCGAATGTGAGACCAGCGTACTAATCACTCTGCACCTCGCTCTTTCACAGTTACTGGCCGTTCATCTTTGGTGGATGAGTACTTAGTGTATGACAGCGTAAGTCCCGTTACTCTATAGCAATATGTCGTACACATGGATCGTTATCTGTATACAAACACGTTAGGAGTAATGTACCCTATTGCTTACAAGGGTGAGGGTGGGAATAAAAACTTCTGACATCTAAAACTCTTCGCAAACGTCCTGTTGATACTTCTCTCTTGCGTTTCGTTCACTCGGAAAATAAAAAATTCCCACCATACTGTCGGTTCAACAGAAAACTTAGTTGTTTTGTCTATAGTTGTAACTTTCATTTTGCCCAATGGCAACCGGTTGCAGTACCAAGTATCATCATCGGGCCATTCTATGATTTAAGCAGCACAGTACACAGAGAACAGGGTGAAATTGATTGTATATCGAACTGGGGACCTAGAAACGATAGAGAGCTTCTCCCCCGCTGTAGCCCTCAGTGGTTCACAACCCCACAACAGGCTACAGCAGTCCACTCACCCCACCGCCGCCCCACACCAAACACAGGGTTACTCTGCGGTTCGGCCCCCAGTGGAACCCTGCCCCCCTGAGAACGTCTCATACAAGACGAGTGTAACCGCAAATGTTTGCATAGTAGAGTAATCTTGGTGTACGTGTACGTGGAGACAGTGTTTGTGCAGCAATCACCGGCATAGTGTGACTGAGGCGCAATAAGGGGAACCAGCCCTCATTCGCCGAAGCAGATAGAAAACCGCCTTAAAAACCATCCACAGGCTGGCCGCGACACCGGACCTCGACACTAATATGCCGGGGGGATTCGTGCTGGGGATCTGCACGCGTTCACGCTCGGGAAGCAGCGCGTTAGACTAGGCGGCTAGCCGGGCGTGAAGGGTGAGTTTCAGAATTACTATTGTGTCTGTGTACTGTGAACCAGCTGCCCCTACCGCTGTCGTTCTACGCACCCGCAAAGTTATAGGGGGCCTTCATGAACCACGTGCGGGATTTTCATATTCTCTCGACCGCTAGACGCAAATTATTAGTTCTACAGAAAAAATGACCAGGACCTTTCTGAGGGAAATTTAATGTAGTTAAATTTTGTACAGTGATACATTTTCGCTGGAGCTCACGGTTTTAGAGTTCTTCAAGAATAAATACAAAAGTGATCTTGAAATGCGCCAGTAACGCTTTGATAGAACTCTGGCCATTACGAAAGCAGTTACGCGACTTCACATAGACTCAGAGTTGCTGGATGTCCTCCAGGAGGATATAGTGACAAATTCTGCCAAGTTGGCCCTTTGGTTCTTCAAAATCCCGAGCCGGATGCAGCAGGGCCTTGCCCATAATGCTACAAACGTCCTCAACTGGAGACATATGAGGCAACCATGCAGTTGAAGGTAAGGTTTGACGAGCAGGAAGACAAGCACTAGACACTCTCACCATCAGCGGGCTGGCATTATCTTGCTGAATGGTTCAAAAATTATTCAAATGGCTCTGAGCACTATGGGACTTAACTTCTGAGATCATCAGTCCCCTAGAACTTAGAACTACTTAAACCTAACTAACCTAAGGACATCACACACAGCCATGCCCGAGGCAGGATTCGAACCTGCGGTTCCTGACTGTAGCGCCAAGGACCGCTCGGCCATTACGGCCTGCGCCGAGAATGGTTTCCGATGAAGAAAACGGGGTGTAGAATATCGTCGACATACCACTGTGCTGTAAGGGTGCAGCGAATGACAACCAAAGGGGTCCTGCTATGAAATTAAATGTCACCCTTGACCGTAACTCCTGCTTGTCAGGCCTTATGGTCGGCGTCAGTCAGGTTGCTGTCCCTGCGCCGACCGGGGCGATTTCAGGCACGACTTACTGGTCATCAGGACTCAGTTCAAAGCAGCATTCATCACTGAAGACATTTATACTGCAATCAGTGAGATTCAAGGTCGAAGACGTACCTGGACATGCCCAGGACAGCGGGGAGATACAGTTCTGACTGTTGTCCACCATACGGCCCGACAACGAGAAGCGGTATTCTGTTCATGGCCGGAAACGTTTGGATACCATCCTGGACACCACTGAACACAACGGTATGTCCAGCATATTCTACGCCATGTTTTGTTGCCCTTCGAGGCAAGTCATACGGGTCTTACATTTCAGCAAGATAACGCCGAGACATTTGTTCGCCTGTACATGGACATTACATCTACCGATTTTCGACCCCTCGGATAATTCGTCCGTGGTGCGCCGTTTTCATTGCCTTCGAGTGTGTTTCGTGAACAAACTACCACTTTTGTATGTTTTCGACGTTTTCTGACAGGCACAGCCCTACAGTCCATAAAAGGCGGAATCGAATCCAGTTTTAAGCTTTCGGCATGCTAGGTGAAGGCTAGGATGGTTCCCATGAACAGGTGTGCAGGCAGAGCTCGTGCCCTGTTCTTAACGACCTCGTCATCGACGGGACGTTAAGGCGTAATCTTCATTCCTTCCTCCCTTCGGCTCCCTCGCCTAGGAGGACAACAGACGAACCTACCCACGCTCGCCGTGACAAGTGCGCCGCGCTGTTGACGTCGCGTGTTGGTGCCGTTAGGTGCCCAACTCACGGCCCGTGTCCCCTGCCGTGTACTCCCGGGCCCTGGGCGTAACTCCGCCGTCTTTACGCCGCACCGCGCAGGCAAATCACGGTCCCCCTCCCCTCCGACCCTGTCCACCCCTCTCCTTTCCCCCAAATCCCCTCCCACCCCATCCCACCCCCTCCACTCTGCCCTTACTCTCCGCCCCTTCTTTACCGAGGCGACGCTACTCGTTTATCCGACAGACGCACGGCCCACCACGCGCCAATAAAGCAGCATTAATTGTGTCCCCAACAAGTACCTTAGATAGCGCGGGTGTCCACGACTGATATCTTTATTAAAGGCATTTATAATTACGGCTCGAGATAAAACGCATTAATCCTTCGACAAGGACGCAATTCCGGTCGTTAGTCAGTCGTTATTTTTATTTTTTTTTGTCCTCTCCCCCTCTCTCTCAGCCGGTTGTCCACTTCCCTTTCCCCCTCTGTCCTTCTGGCAGCCACAAAGCTACAGGACGAACTCAGCCACAACGTCTACAAAGCGACAAATCACGTCTTCGGCCTGCTCAGGTCTACGTGCTTAGTTACCATCTGGCCAGCCTGGAAATGTTCCCCTTCTAATTACAGGATATTTATTGCTACGGGCAGTGCCATTCCCGTATCTCTCTCCAGCCGTACCAGGCTTGTAGCTGCGTTTGTAGCGCTCCGTATCTCTCTCTCTCCACTGGTTTCCAGCTACTCCGCTCCGTACATCAGATATTTTTCCTGTTTTTCTTCCCCGCCCCTGTTCCCATGCGTGTGCAGAATATCGCAGCCCGGCCGAGCCACGGCCAGCAAGCGCCCGTATGTCTCGGACCTCCAGATAAACCACTGGGCAATAGGCGCCACAGTCTTTTGCTGACGTGCAGATGGAAGGATTTTGCCTCGCAAAAATATTATCTACAGTCAACGACCGGAAAAATATTTTTTTTTAGCTTGCAAAGCGCGAACCACGACGAGATGTTACGATTTGTCAAAAAAAAAAAAAAATAGAAGGGAAAATAGCTGCAGAAAATATAGCTATGGTCCTGAGGAGAAAATTCAAGGACCCCCGATGTAGTTGGAGATGATGCGCTCATGACCTCGTGGCCACCCACGGGAGACACAATTTTCCAGCGTCCTTCGCTGTCCATTCAAACTCTTCCAGACTAGTGGTTGAAGGGTTGCAGGGCTGACGCGAATGCGTCTGGGAGATTCAAGTGGTTCAAATGGCTCTGAGCACTATGGGACTTAACATCTGAGGTCATCAGTCCCATAGAACTTAGAACTACTTAAACCTAACTAACCTAAGGACATCACACACATCTATTCCCGAGACAGGATTCCAACCTGCGACCGTAGCGGTCGCGCGGTTCCCGACTGAAGCGCCTAGAACCGCTCTGCCACACTGGTTCTGGGCGATCACAGGCTTTCATTTTCTCTCTTCTCTCTCTCTCTCTCTCTCTCTCTCTCTCTCTCTCTCTCTCTCTCTCTCTCTCTCTCTCTCTCTCTCCCTCCCTCCCTCCCCCCCTCCTCCCTGCCCCCCACAGACATAATTCGCCTCTAGCCTCATATTTAACGAGGCACAGGTGCCTAGAATTTCGGTAATGAAAACAGTAAAATGTTTTATCTATGCAAATCTTAAAACTGCGTATATGTATCTATGTATGTTCCACATCTCCCCCCAAACTGCGGCATCGATTTCGACCAAACTTGATACATGTGTCATTATTTCGAAAGAATCACGGGAGGGTAAGAACCACCTATCTGCTTAGGCTATGGAGTGAGAAAGCAATGTAGCCCACAGCATTAGAATACCCATACTTCAGTCATCCAGAGCTGTTAGAAACTTGCACACAATTTCAAACCTTTATCAATCTTTTTATCACTGATGACCCCCCACAAAATAATGAAAGGAAGTAAAGTTTGTCGCTTGCTGCATTTTCGATGTTCGTGCAGTAAACTGCCATCTGAAGCATGACATTTTAATTTATTACTTCTTTACTGCATACCGTATTCGTGACACATTTTGCAGAAAGTATTCACAAACACCATTGAAAGTACAAGAATAATGACATCATTGTGCGACACTTAGTTCAGGAGATGCGTCGTCATAAAAACTGAATGCATGGAATACCAACGGTATTCGAAAGACTTCTCGCAAGCAGTGCCCCCATCTGCGCTGAACATACTTCCACAAACATGTCACTGTAAGACACATAGTTCAGGAGATATGATATCATAAGCCCTGAGATACGTGAGAAACTGCCACATCATGCATGACGTTTTAATTTATTGCTTCATTGGTATTCACAACGCATTTTGCAAACATTAGACACACATTACATTGACTGTAGCTGCAAAATTATATCATTCTACAGCACATAGTTCAGGGGATATATCATAAGCATTACGCTACGTGAGAATGAAACTCCAAGGCGAGATTCGCTAGACATAGTGGTGAAATATGTGTACAAACGCCCGTGATACATGTTAAATATGTGAGAAATATATTGAACAAGTGTGTCTGTGAAAAAAGGCAAGGGGCAGAAGCTCACCCTAAACCCTTGGAACTATTGAAGTCAAATTTGGTTCACATATTAGTTACAGGCCGTAAAGAACTGCTGTAAGTGTAAGAATCACCAGCTTCCTATCTGTGTAAGTGCGAGGAGGAGGAGGAGGAGGAGGAGGAGGAGGAGAAATTGACAGAGATGATGGAGAAATGGACAGACAGAGGAGGCAGGTGGACACTGACAGAGAGGGAGAGAAGAGGAGATGGGTGAAGGCAGGGGAAAGATCAGATGGAATTCAAGAGGAGAGAAGAGGATGAAAAGATGTGGGAGGAGAAGAGAGATAGAGGTAGGAGAAGCAGATTGGCAGTAAGGGGGAAGGAGGAGGAGGAGGAGGAGGAGGAGGAGGAGGAGGAGCAGATAAAGAGACGGGCAGGAGAAGATGGATGCAGATTCCTGGTGGAGGAAGTGGACAGAAAGATTGGGGGGGGGGGGGGTCGGAGGGGGTGAAGATGGGCAGAGAGAGGAGGCAGGACTTACAGTAAATTTGAATAAATAAATATCAAGGCAACGCCCAATTTCTCACCGAGTATACTCACAAAAATGTGTTCACATCAGTTGTCAGTACAAAATCTGATGGACTCAGTTCTAGACCGTTTATGAAGAATACGCCATACTACCCAAACATGCTGAACAAATTCTCATACTTGAACGTTCGATTCACTCTGAACGCAGGTAGATGGAGTAAGCAGATTAAGTGCCGTGGCGAGACATGTGTCAGGAAGTAAGCATGTTTACAGTGATTCAACTCAAGCCTTAGACGTCAGGCAGAAAAGACGTCAGGTGGGCAATGTCAGACATGTCGGACGAGATAGTCTTTAAAATAAATGTCCCAGCAGTCACTTGAAGTTCGAGAGGGCAACCACAAACAAAGTCAAATTTGGATGACTGCACGGAACATTGAACCTATATCTTTTCGAACAGCGTTCCAGAGTCAGAATAATTGTAATATGGGGAATTTCGTGTAGTTATACAGCTCCTGTGAAGCGCAGTTTGCTTCATTCATAGACGATATCTTGCAAGCAGTTAACTCGTCCGGATAGTCGAACGTATTACCGCACCGCTTCTGGAATTTGGGGAGGCGAGCCAGGCTCGAATCGAATGCTCCTCCCTGATTAACGACGAGGACTGGTGAGACGACGAGCCTGGATGTGTGTTTTTAGGTGGTTTCCCACATCCAACTAGATAAATACCGGGATGGTAACCTCTTTCTGTGTAAGGAACTCATTACTTCAGAATATTCAGAAAACGTTCTCACAATTGAATATTGGATTTACTCCACCAACATTGCCAAAACCAATACGACAGTGCATACCCGTAGAGACACCAGAAAAGGCAATGAAGATGAAAAAGTGAAGAAGAACTTGGAAGCAGTCGATGCCGATGAACAGACAGATACCGTCTTTATCAATTTCCGAAATGCGTTCGAAAGTGTTTACCATCGTCAACTACTGAGCGAGATATTACGTTGTGCTAAGTTGGTAGCGTTTTTGCTTTACTTGTTGGTTTTGCGTTTGCTATGGTTTTACTTATCGACTATCGTCGTTTTATTTGTAGTTTTCTGTTTGCTGTGTGAGTGTACATTCTGTCATCTTGCCATTTGCACTTAGTGAGTGGAGCTATGGTCCCAGAAAATGGAGTATGGAGTGTCAAGTGGAGAAATCTGAAAATTTCATATATGTTCTTCCGTTCAGTAGAGGGCTGATAGCAGCGGAGGCCGCCAGAAGCGTTTGCGCCGCGTGTGGGTAGAATGCCATTGAACAGAATAAGGTAAAAGAAGGGTTTTCT
Source organism: Schistocerca gregaria (assembly GCF_023897955.1). Classification (NCBI taxonomy): domain Eukaryota; kingdom Metazoa; phylum Arthropoda; class Insecta; order Orthoptera; family Acrididae; genus Schistocerca; species Schistocerca gregaria. Next base: position 167,157,515 of record NC_064929.1, on the reverse strand, counting down.
CGTTTAAGGGGGGATCGTTTTGACATTCGTGGCCCTCGATGTTCAGGAAGAGGTTTTAGAGTTGATGAATAACGTTTAAACGTATTAATCCACAACGATTCATGTCAGTGTACTCGAGAACTGGCAAATATGACATGCGAAATTTGCATACTGTGGGGAAGGTTCAAAAATCGGGTGTATAGTAACCACATGCTCTAAGGCAAAACCAAAAAAATCGGCGGGTTGCTATTTGTGCATCTCTGCTTAATCGTCGTCAATTGGCTGGTGAACAACATCGACCTGTATCGTTGCTCGTGACGACAAATGGTGTCTTCAAGCTAACGTAAGGAAAAGAAGAGAATAGTTGGGCCCAAATAAAGCAGCTGCTCCCCATACAAAGACCTGTGTGCATCGACAAAAGGTAACGCTTTACATCTGGTGTACTACGAATTGCGTCTCCGAGGTGTAACTTTCACTAACGGCACTTATTGTCAAAAGGCGAGACGTCTTGCAGACGCAATCCAAGAACGACGACCACGGAGACTGAGTGAAGTGTGCTATCCCACGATAAGCCCGCCCACAATCTCTTACACTGATAAATCCTGTACGGGAATTTGGTTGGTAAGTAAGTTTAAGTTTAAAAAAAATGAAGAATTCGTAGTGGGACATAGCGGAATATTACCGCTTCCGCTCTTGTGCTTTCATCAAAGTTCCGATAGGTGCGGCTGTATACTTAGCCAAAGTGGTGTCTGTAACGGAGGTGCACTCCAAACAATGGGCTGTCAGTGACTTTATTTTGGTTGAAAACCAGAGCATCACAGTTACTCAAGGCGCCTACAAAGTGTTTACGGAGCTCTGGCAGTGAACGAAAGCTCGGTGAGTGGTTGGGCGAGGCTTCTGCCACCATCGCACGAAGATCACGCAAAAATGTTCAATTTCACCCATTCCGGTCGGCCGCACACATCCTCGGAAGGTTGAAGAAACGGCTTTAGCGTGTATATGCGCATTTATTCTCCGTTTTATCAATGTACTACTTTGTTTTGGTTCCCGGAGAGGTGTGCTGCAGTACTGTGGCCTCGAGACGTCATTGTGTACCGGGGCTGGAGGCGGGTTCCTAATTATGGTTAAGGGAGGTATATTTGTGACAGATTCACATCTACAACCTTTTGGCTCTCTAACATAAAAGCATTTTATTAATTTGTATGTCACATTAACAGAATTTATTACGAAAAGACATTCAAAAATTTTCATTTTACTAGTACGAGTGGAATATGAATGATGGTCAAGTATCACAGTCATCACTAGGTAATTTCGTGATATGCTTAGGTAATATCATGACAGATGTAAGGTAATTTCGTGATAGTTGTAAGACGATTAGTGGAGTGCAGCTAAGATGAAACAAGAGAATCCAAATCAAAGTGTTGTGTGTCCCTCCAACAGCTGTTGTTGTAATCAGTTAACAAAAAAAGTCGCAAAATTAACTGATCACGAAAATGACTAAAACCTTAAGACAACCCCTCGGGCCTCACCAGGTGTTAGCAAAAGACGTGAGTAGCATGGAACAGTTCCACCCGTTAGTGTCGCTAGTGGTGTGTCTGGAAAACATTCTTCAGTTCCAGGTTCACATCAAGGACCACAATCACGATGCTCACTCAGAACCGTCGGACTCTCTTTTTTCACTCTAAAAAGATGCACTAGGAAAGAATTATCCGAATGGGACAAAGATCGGTAGGTAGGATATATATGTACTGACAAACAAATTATTATGGATTTAGAAGAATCGGATGATTTATTCAAGAGAAAGAGATTCTCAAACTCAGCAAACCCCAATAACGCGTTGGTCCACCTCGCGCCCTCGTGTCCTTCTGATGGATATCGTGCCAAATTCTGCCCAACTGCAGCGATGCATCATCAAATTCCTGAGATGATTGGAGGGCCCTGATTATAATGCCCGAAACGTTCTCAACTGGAGACAGATTGGACAAGCTTGCTGGCCAAAGTAGAGCTTAGCAAGTGCAAAGACAAGCAGTAGATACTCTCGCCACATGAGGGCGGTCATTATCTTGCTGAGAACAACTCCCACGATGGCTCGCCATGAAAGGCGTCTAGGAAACGCAGTACTGTAAAGATGCAGCGTGTGACTACCAAAGGTGACCTGCTATGAAAAGAAATGGGACCCCAGAGTATCACTCCTGGCCGTATAGCGGACGACGGTCAGCTAGCTATTCTATCGCTGTCCAGGGCGTCTCTAGACACGCCTTGGGTCTCGAATCTCATTGTATTCAGTGTCCAGTTTCACATCGAAGTGAGCCCCGGTGACCAGCGAAGAATGTGTCTGGAGGCGCCCTGGACAGCGGTGGGATGTCAACCTGATTCATTGGAAGCCATCAAGGGATTAAATTTCTGCAAGATTGTGCCCGCCCTCACACGGCAAGCGTTTCTAGTGCTTTTCTTCGTCATTGTCAAACCGTACCTCAGCCAGCGAGATCGCCGGAACTCTACCCAACTGAGAACCTTTGGAGCATTATGAGGAGGGCCCACCAATCAGGTGGGGATCTTGACGATCTATCGCGCCAATTTTACATAATTTGGCATGATATTCCTCACGAGGACATCCAACAACTCCGTAAAATTATGTCAAACCGATTAACAGCTTGCATAAGGGCCAAGGCTGGACCCACGCATTACTGACTTGTTCAGTTTGTGAAGCTCTTTCTCTTGAATAAATCATACAAAGTTTCTGAAACTGGAGTTATTTGTTTGTCTGTACATACACATCAGATCTACCGATTTCTACGTATAGCGTCGATTTTTCTTGTCTTAGAGTGCGTTATGAATTCAGTGACGGTGGTCTAGACGATCACTACAAATTTGTCTTACATTAGCTGGGATGTAGAACAAATTGAAACCGAGACTTCTACGTTCAACTGTTTTTATATTAAACACAATAGAAAATGCCCTTTCACACGAATATGTTGTAGAAATATGCAGCAATAGGATGACTGCTCTTCTACTCAGGTGATAATAATGTTGATGAACAGAAATCCAGAAACTGGGTAAAAGGGGTTATTGGTACTTAAGTCTTAAAGTGCGATTGCTCTTCAGAGGTGCCTCTTCCTCTTCTTCAGCAAGTTTGAAGTCCACAAGTACCGGTATGCGCTACAGGATTTCTTATCCATTTATTCTGATTTATACCCATTGTTGAAAAATAGCTATCCAAACTCTCTTTCAGTTGCACCAAATAGTTACCCATCATTGCTCATATTCTGTCACCAACTTCAGGTTTAGTTGTCATTAGAAAAATTTCAGAATTGCTTTCTTTTGTTTTTCTCAACCACAGTCGATTTCATCTCTTAAGGTAGCAGTTTTGTCTGTGGTGGTAAGGAGATTTAAACACTTACTTTGTAGACTAGCAATTGTGTTTTTGAGTGTTTAAAATAAATCAAAAGGGAGGCTAGCTTTGTGCTCCAAAGTTCGTCTCCTAAAGCATTCACAAACTTGATTTTGTTTTCTTGCTCAAATAACTACAGCATTACATTCTCAGATTCATTCACACCACCTCTTCAGTGTGAAGAAGAGGTTACAGTGCTGTGTATTTCATTTCTTTTACATTGTGAATTTACTAGCCTCGAGACACAGTTGATGCTACTATACGGCACACGGGGTGTCGAAGTACACTGTTTCGGCAAGTATGCATGCTGCTATCTCTTAATTAGGCGCTGTTAGTAGACTAGACTGCAGAAGTAGTTTTTGTAGAAGTGCGCCAAAAGCATGACTGCTAAATTATCAACATAATGAGAGGGAAAATATCATGGTGGGCATAACTTTCTAGATGACTCTCGTAAAAACACAGAACGCGACGTCAAAAGACAATATTGATTATGTTCAAATGTGTGTGAAATCTTATGGGACTTAACTGCTAAGGTCATCAGTTCCTAATCTTACACACTACTTAACCTAAAGTATCCTAAGGACACACACACACACACACACACACACACACACACACACACACACACACACACACACACACACACACCTATGCCCGAGGGAAGACTCGAACCTCCGCCGTGACAATATTAATTGCTTACTCATTCATATGTAGTAGTTCAGTTTCAGCTGTCACACAGAGTGATTGAGGTGCCCTTAACGATGTCGCTTTACTCACCGCATTGTAGGAGGAAGTACCATGAAAAGCATACTAGAAATAGTGACCGTTGGAGACTTAAGTGTGAGAGTGGCGGTGAGTTTTGTACATTTTTCTTTAACAACTCGAAAACTAGCGCTTCTAGCGAAAACGTATCTCCGTAGAAAATTTAACTACATTAAATTTCCAACAGAAAGGTTCTGTTCATATTTTCTGTAGGACTAGAAGCTCGCGCGCAGCGAGCGAGATAACGTGAAAATATCGCGTGTGATTTTTGAAGGTGAACTATAGCACTGCGGATTGCATAAAACTACATCGGTAGGGGCAGCTGAATCATCTTGTATGGAATATTAAACACCGCAGGAACATAACCGCGGCAACCAGATATCGTTATCAAGTTGGCCACGACTGTTGCGTTCCCAAAGCCCATTATTGATTCTACGTCAGTGACTGTCTTATTCAGCTGTGGAACACCTTGCAGTCACGCGATCAAAATTACTGGTACATGAGACTTGCACTTGAGAGACCTGCCAAACCCGCAGGACAGGACAAATAGTAGGAATTGTGAAAGGGGGCCAGAACACTTTATTTAGTTGTCCAAACATTACAGCGCAATTTCTAAGCTTGACTATCGACAGAAAACAAATTTAGTTGTAAAACGGCTGAAGGCCCATGAATTAAATAAAACTGCTATAATTTTTGAGGCATAGGACTCTAGGCTTTAACCTTAAAGGGTATTCAAGGCCAGGCTATGTAAGACTTGACTAGTCAGATAGATTTTTTTTTATAAGTGTCTGAAAGCCGATAAATTTAAAACATAACTAGAATAACCTTTCAATAGGCAGAAGACCCAAGCTTTATGAACAATAAGAAACCTTACTCCAAGACGGCTGAAGGCCTTTGTTTAAAAAAAAAACTGCAACCAATTTTCCAAGGTCCAAAGCTTTTCGCCTTAAATAGTATTTAAGCCCAAGTGATGTAAGACACGATAAATTTTCAACAGGCAGAAGGCCCACAGCTTTATATAGAAAGAATGTAGTGCTTCATAAATAAGGATCTTAAAACTTAAAGCGGCTGACGGCCCATGCTTTTAAAAACAATACAACTGTAATGAATCTTCAACAGACAGAAATCCCACAGCTTCATCTTCCGAAAGTTAATTCTTGATAAGCAGGATCCTTAAAACTTAAAGCGGCTGAAAGCCGATGCTTTAAAACAACACAATAAATTTTCAACAGGCAGAAGGCCCAAGCTTGGTCTTCGGACAATGTAAGACTTGCAAAATTTAGAAAAACTTACTTTTAAAATGGCTGAAGACCTTTGATTTTAAAAACACAATTACAAGCATACATATTCCAACTATCGGCTATGAGCCATTAAAAATACACAATTAAACGTCAACAAGAAAGGCAGTATAGGGAACGGCGCTCAGAAGTTTCCAGGGGGCTCGGTCTGCCCTTGAAATCTCAACGTTCGCTTAGGTGAGACGAGAAGTCGGCCCAACTATACTCGACCCTTCGACAACACAGTTAGGAGACAGTCAGGGACCCACCGACAAGACGACTTGCTTACCAATGACCAGTATAGGAGCATTCCAAAGCCAAAACGTTACAGACATACCCGCTCACCACCAAAAATACATTAACCTATCAAAAACTACACACCATGTTGGACAGCGACAACAAGTGAGGAAAGGACTGCCTGAATTTACCTCAGGTAACCGGAACACAAGGCAGAAAATTACGCTGGTGCACTTTAATTTCAAACCGACAAATATAGTTAATTCCACCACACGGCGGCTAAATCTTCACCAACTCGAACACTCGCTGTTCCTCCCAGGAATACCGCCAACAGCGAACCACCAGCCAAGGGGACAACGTGAACAGACGTGGCTTCGGTAATTAAATCACCACTGAACTTTCAAGTCCTGGGTCGGTGAGCCACGAACCTCGTAGCAATCTGAACAGCCCCAACACGCTCCGACACTGCATAGAGACAGCTAGCGGGTCCGGCCGACTGCGCATTGCCAAGACTTGGTTGCTGATCCGCTCCAACTGACCGACTGGCTGCACACCGCCAAGCCGGAACTACAAGCACCAGAACAGAGATGGTATACGGTGCAAATATCGATACACACCGCTGCTGCCACACGCAGAAAGAACCATGGCATAACCGCAATAACGACGGGAAAACCAAACGCAGCGTAACAGCCAAGTTCTAAAGCAACGCTTAAGCTGTTGTCAGGACGGCTCAGTACTGAAGCTCCATCCTGCCATGCAGTATACACTAGGCCTTAAAACATGACCACATAAGGTAGCCCCTTTGTAAAAAATGGTTCAAATGGCTCTGAGCACTATAGGTCTTAACTTCTGAGGTCATCAGTCCCGTAGAACTTAGAACTACTTAAACCTAACTAACCTAAGGACATAACCCACACCCATGCGCGAGGCAGGATTCGAATCTGCGACCGTAGCGGTCGCGCGGTTCCAGACTGTAGCGCCTAGAACCGCTCGGCCACCCCGGCAGGCTAGCCCCTTTGTAACATTACTGTTGGCTGGGGGCAAGGAATGATTCGTAAAAATAAGTATATCTGTAAGATCTGGAGCAATTTTAGCTGAATTTTACATGCTTGAGAATTACTATCTGAAAAAAATATGCTGTGGGTTGAAATACCTATGGGCAGTCTCGCGCTTCAAGTGGCGGAGAGAAGAGATTACTTGTAAAAATACTGCAAATGACTGATGTTAGTGTCGAATTCATAGCTTTCGGATTCCTCAGGCCCCAAGTAGGATTGATTTAAGGTTACGATTCCTGGAGCAGAACTGTGCAGAAACTTTTGGAAATGTTTTTAAGTGAATAGAATTCTCACCTGCCTAGTATATAGACGAAGTGACTCTCTCAGCGCGAGAATATCTACGAACAGAAGCTGAACTGTCAATGCTGACAGCAGCAGAACGTTCTCATGCAGTCAGATGATTGATTGAGGAAATTGTCTGATTGCAAAATCGTGTTGTGCGCTTTTCTGTTTAAAGGTAATTTAGCGCCTTCGTAATCGCACCGCGCGAATTGCAAACAGTGTTAAGTTGAAGTCCTTGTAGCAACTGTGTCCCAACATTAATCACTGGCCATTACTTAGCTTAGCTGTCGCTTGCAGTAATTACGCTAGAGAACAGGCCCAGGGAAGGAGATGATGAAATTTCTACTGCTACTCATTAGTCACAATGTACTACTTGTCGCAAAGTGGATCACTAGACAGATATTACACTGCTTATTATTTCAAATGAACTTTAATTGCAGCCACGTGCTTTCCAGAGCGACAGGCCACATAAACAGCGGTTGTTGCGTGCTATCACGGAATTGAACCAAGGACTCCACGTGCCTCTCACACAAGGCCGACGTACGGGGTTAGACCAAAACATTTCCATCAGTATGGTGAGGTGACAAAGAATTAATTACACGCAAAATGTTGCAGATACACGTAATAATAGTTGCAGACTATTGTAATGAAACTTTGTTTCGCAATCACTACCATCTGGATCTCCCATGTGTTGACGATCGCCACAAGGCACGACTCGATTACAGAGGAGCACGTAAAAGGAACCGTTTGAGTAATGGAGCGCAAGTTCAGTCTTTAGTAAGGGTCATTTCGAACTTGTTTTTTTCTTTAGGTCATCAGTGTTCTGACTGCTTTGATGCGGTCCCCTACGCGTTCCTCTCCTGTGGACAACTCTTCATCTCATCGTGTTATGTTGACAATAAGGACAGGAAAAATATTCGCTGCCAATGTCTCAACATGGGCATCAGGAGGGCGACAGAAAATGAATGTATGGTAGGTGCAGAGAGCAACCCTCTGTGGGATCTATGTTCTACTCTTCACAAAATTTGCATGGTCGACATTTAAGAAATGTTCAAAACAAACCATGAACTGGCACCACGAACACGGAATGAAAAATGGCGCTTCACAGTGATCGCAAAGGTCGCACCATCAAGATCGAAGACGAACCAGCTATGTATCCACTCCTAAAGATTGCACACCGAGTCATATTGGTGTAAGGGGTGATGAGAACTGATGGAATGTGACGGCACGCAACCGAATGCGAAGTAGTCTGTCCTTTAAGGTGCAGCTGCAGATAGTGCGATAATATGTTTTGTAGGTACGGAAAAAACAAACATCCAGAGGATGAAGTTGTCCAGTAGTTCCAGATGGTATGAACTGCAATGCCACACACCTTTCAGTAGGGATGCTCTGCCCTAAAGGAGTACGATTTTTGTACGTAGATCAGGAATCAAGCAAAAGCAGGCTATCTTGACCAGCTATTGGCAAGTAGGAATGCTTTGCCCTAAAGAAGTACGATTTTTGTACGTAGATCAGGAAACACGCAAAGCAAGCTATTTTGACCAGCTATTGGTAAAAAGCAATGCTCATACCATAGATGTAGTTCTCTTACACTCATTTTCCCACTCTTGCTTGTTGTGACGTAAATATTTCCTACTTCTCTTGTACTGTCAAGCACACGAGAAAGGGGGCGGAGCACATCCAACTTCAAGCAACACAAAAAATTACTTTCCAGCCAATTAACCGTCCAGATTAACAGTCACCGTAGTTGTATACGAATGCGTTAATCCATTGATGTTAGCTGATCTTCACACAGTGTCCTGGTACTTCCAATTTCCATGGCTCCTTCCGTAAGCCTCCTCAAATACCGATTGGTTGGAATTGAAAACAAATTTCTTAATGGAAAATTAGATAAATTTTCTTATGTCAGCTACAAATTTTCGGTCCGATTCCACTGTTGACTGTGCATCGTTATGTTGTACTTTGTCTGAAATGTCTTTATCTTATGTCGTCCACTGTTGTAGGACTGTCTGAAATCAACGCTATAACACGCACTCAGTTACTGGTGTTATTTGCTTTGCGATTGCCGGTGCTACGATGGATGATTTTATGACATTTCACTCGCAGTTGACGTTGTTTCAGCTACTATTTTAAACCATTTTTATACAGATCGTACTCATGACCACCTGTTATATATTTCACGTTTCACCGCTACTTGCTATTGCCAGGTTAGCGTGGCTAGCGTCCATGCGTCTGAAGTAAATTTCATTGATTCACTGTACTGGCATAACTGCTCTTCTTGCAATTTTCTTCAATTTCTTTCCTTTCATTTGTCAGTGTTGAGTACAGGGTGGTCAGAGACAGTCTGAAAAGCTTGTAAGGGTGTTGCAGGTTAGGTTGTGGTGAGATACAATGGTTAAGAAAAAAATTCGATAATTGTCTCCGTTTCCAAGTTAATTAGGGTTGAAGTTAGCCAATCAGGCTACTGTGCGCAAATTTAGGTGGGCCGCCGGAGAAGGTGTCACGAAATGTGTTCTTAGTTTGGTTTCCTAAAACCGAACAACTGAGCGAAACAAAAGTCGGACACGGGATGGTAGTAAGGATCGAATCCGAGCCAAAGGCTGAGCAGTCTCGTGTGCTGTCGTCAACGCTATGAGAACAACTGGCACTAATTGTGTCTGGCGGGCTGCTTGAATTTGCGAGCGGAACGGCGTGATTGGCTAACTTCAATGCTAACGCTAACTGGGAAACGGGAACACTTATTGAATTTTTTTCTTAATAATTATTTGTCATCACAAACTTACGCGGAACACGCTTCCACGCTTACCAGACTCTTTCTGACCACCCTGCGTATTTATGGTCAACACCATTCGCTACAATGCATAACAGCCGAAACTGGACAATAGTAGAAAAATCTTACACTACAAGGCTTTTCTATTTGTTATTTCCCGAGGTTCCTCTCCACCCCTCCCCCCCCCCCCCCCCCCACCCACCCTCGCTTGCCCCATCGTCTCCTGCTGCAGGCGTCACTAGACAGCGTCACTAGAGAGGAATGTTAGCTCCGCGGCGGCAGCCTCACACATGACGCACATCAGCCACCTGCCCCCAACTCCTACCCTCAGAAGAGGGACGCCACAAGAATCTCCGGTCCGCTCAGCTTAATCAGATGATAATTGCTGCTTGTATCCGGGAAGCAGCACATCTGTTCTTTCACCTGATATTAAGCAATGTTTATGTCCCTAACACTGGCTGCGTGCACATAAATGTGTCTCTTATCACATCCCGAACACCAGCATTCCCGGCAGAGTAAAGCTAGAAAGTTCCTATCTACACTAAATCGTAAGTTTTTTTATTTTAAAGACAAAGCCTGTTGAGTACAAAAAAGCAATGACAGGGGATTTATGAGGTTTTTCCTGCCAGAGAGAGTAAGCCATCAATTTTTGGACGAACGTCTGCGAGAGAAACACCTTCTCCAGCAACGTTTCATCAATGAACGTTATGACCATTTTCAAGGGTAGTCGGTGACTGAGTTCCCTGTGTCCAGATGTGTCTATTTGTACAGTTTCAAGCCAAAACCGTGTAATTCAGTGCGGAAGCAAAATATGCATACACCACATAAGTTTCGTCCTTTGAACTATGCAGAAAATAGGGGTTATTATGTATTAGCACGCTGCTTGTGTAATAGAGAAACGATGATAGATCTAAATAATCGTTTGTTACACTAAAAGGTAACTAGGTGCCAGTGTTGCAAACATGGCGTGCAAACCACATATTATTGCTGTTTTTCACCATTGCCCTGACTGGTTTTACGCACTTTGCCGCGATTTCCTCTCCTGGGTCAACATCTTTATCTCAGAATAGCATTCGCGCCCAAAGTCATTTGCTGCATACATTCCAGTCTCTCTCTCTCTACCTCACAGCTTTTACCTTCTGTAGCCTGCCGCTGGTGGCCGAGCGGTTCTATGCGTTTCAGTCTGGAACCGCGCGATTGCTACGGTCGCAGGTTCGAATCCTGCCTCGGGCATGGATGCGTGTGATGTCTTTAGGTTAGAGTAGTTCTAAGTTCTAGAGGACTGATGACCTCAGATGTTAAGTCCTATATTACTCAGAGCCACTGGAACCATTTTTTATTGCACTCCATCATCAAGCCACAAGTAGCCCATCGGAACCATCCGACCCCTGTATCATACTCAGCTGAGGAAACGGGTAGCAGGGGCGTGTGGTCAGCACACCGCTCTCCCGGTCGTTACGATGGTTTTCTTTGACCGGAGCCGCTACTATTCGGTCGAGTAGCTCCTCAGTTGTCATCACGAGGCTGAGTGCACCCTGAAAAACGGCAACAGCACATGGCTGCCCGGATGGTCACCCATCCAACTGCCGGCCACGCCCGACAGCGCTTAACTTCGGTGATCTGACGGGAACCGGTGTATCCACTGCGACAAATCCGTTACCACGGAGCTCCCATTACTTTCAGTCAAATTTACCTCGTGAAAAGACCACGACACCGAAATTAGAGAAGTATTCGATCTCGCACATACATTTAGAAATATTTCTTCTTATCGCATACCATGCACAGGTGAAAAATGGAGTAGTCATAGTGGTTTTACGAGGTACCCTCCACCACACACCACTGTTTCGGAGCGCACCGCTCAGTGCATATTGTTGAACATGTGGCTCGGTAGCAGACGGCTCCTAACTGACCCTATGTTAAATCAACAACACCGTCATTTCCGACTGGAGTATGTACGGGTTCCCTGAGATTGGACCGTGGATCAGTGTAAACCTACTGCATGTCAAATCAGTTATTTTTATTGTTACAGCATTTCAGTTGTCGCTTCTGGATAAGCCATCATCCAGACGAACGCACCATGGACGCAGGTCTTTGGGGGCAGTATTATGCTATGGAGGGAGGGCATTTACCTGCAGTTCAGTGAGACCTCAGTAATCGAAGACACCATGACGCCTGTGGATTACATGAAAATTACTGCCGACCATCTGTATGTCCTTATTGCAATGGCATCTTCCAACAGCGCAACTGCCCATGTCACGAAACGAAAATCGTGCTGTAGTGATTTGAGGAGAATAGTAACGATGTTTTGACTATCAAACTTCCTTACACTGACCCCGATAGGACACATCTGGGACGAAGTCCTGTGACAGCTCCGCACCCGTAAAGCTCTTATAAAAAGATTGTAATTAATTGAAACCCTCAGGTGCCAACAGGTGCTGTTGATATACCTCCATGGGGGACTGCTGAAATTGTGTGTCCCGACCGGGACTCAAACCCGGGACCTGCTTACATGGCAGACGCTCCGTCAGCCATGTAAACAGGAGGTCCCGGGTTCGAGCCCCGGTCGGGGCATGCATTTTCAGCTGTCCCCTTTGAGGTATATCAACAACACCTGTTGGCAGCTGAGCGTTTCGATTAATTATTTCTTCCTTGAGAAGCTGCATGGTCATCATTAGTATCTGTTCTTTCGGAACAGTTACTATCTTAATACACTTGCTCTTATCTTATTGGGACTGCGTGACCTGTGCGTAGACAGGTTACGCCCCATACGAGGTGTGTGAGAAAAGGAATCAGACTGATAATACTGCGAGCGATATGACGACGCCGTGCTGTTCTACCTGTCTAAACAAGTGTTCGTCCTTTCCAGACTCTCAGTCCGAATTTCAGCTCCATACAGCCATCACGTGATTTCTGAGAGCACCGTAAGTGAAGCTGTGTCTTTTGTTTTGTGTTATCAAAATGGAAGAGTGGAATTTAGAGCAATGTTATGCCATCTAGTTTTATGAATGAGATTTTCACTCTGCAGCGAAGATTAAAACTGTGTGCCGGACCGAGACTCGAACTCGGGACCTTTGCCTTTCTCGGGCAAGTGCTCTACCATCTGAGTACCCAACCTGTGATGACGGGGCGTGAGTCGTGCTAGGGTAGCTCAGTTGGTAGAGCACTTGCCCGCGAAAGGCAAAGGTCCCGAGTTCGAGTCTCGGTCCGGCACACAGTTTTGATCTGCCAGGAAGTTTCATCTAGTTTTATGTTAAAGTTGAAACAGACCCACGGGGAGTATTCCCAAGAATACAATCTTTTCGCTGCCACCAGTAATTTTTGGAAGGATGAGAACACGTTGTAGATGAACCTCGCTCAGTTCAAAAATCGGCTAGAAGGTCGAGCATGTGCATTTGTGAGTTTGTTTCTCCAGAAGAAACTGTGAACCAAGTCTTTACAAAGTCTTTACAAAAGCTAGGGAAAATGGTGAATCCAGTGAGACTGGGAGCTGAAAACAAGTGGATGTAGCAGCATGACAACGCCCCACGTCATACAGTCATTCCCATCACGGACCCTTTCACTTCCAAAGACATACCTGTTGTTCCACAGCCCCCTATTCACCTGAGCCCTTGTGACTCTTTATTTCCCCGTAATTTAAAAAAAAACATACCGTATAGTAACGTCATATTGAGACAGGAGAACATTAAAAATTGTGACCGATGTGTTAAACGCCCTACCACTTGAGACCCTTTAGAGATTCTACGAATACTGGAAACAATAGCTCCGCCGGTGTATAGCTTCCAAAGGGAACGTTTAAGGGAAAAATATGGTTGTTTAAAAAAAACCTTTGGTAGATAAAAAATCTGTCTCACTACTTTTCTCACGTACTACGTACCTCCGGAAACCTTCCAGGGAGTTATGGTCTGTTGCTGTTATTCTTGAGCTCTTGAGCCCCATTACTGATTCGATGTAGCTCTACAAGCTGACCTGTTCCGCCGAAACAGCTTCTTCTTTGCATAATTACTGCAAAATGCGTCCATTTGAACCTGCTCCCCGTCTACAAACCCTTACATCTGTCTCCATCAGTAAATTAACTATTCTTTGATTCCTCAGAACGTAAGTTGGCAACCTCTCTCTTCTATTATTCAAGTAGCGCAGTAAACCTCTTTTCGCCTCAGTCTAATTCAGTAACTCTTCGTTAATTATCCGATCTATATAACCAAAACAGTTTTCTGCGTCAGTCACTTCTAATTTTGCCAATACGCGTTTCGAACACACCACCATCTTCAGGTGGACATGTGTTTAGGTAGATAGCTGATTTTATTTAAGAACAGAGATATCTTTCCACAGCAGCAGATCAAGGGCACTGTAGGTTAAGTTGCGTCTTTTGTTGATGATAAAAATTGTTTTCTTAGAAAAGATACTTTCATAGCTACAAAAAAAACATGTATTTGTGACAGTGAATTGTACTTGCAGGGGCAGTAAAATTATAAAAATCCTGCTTACTGCTATTTTCTGGATTCCCTTTCCAAGGCACATTATATATACCACGTGATATTTTCTTTATTTGCATTACCTGTACCAAACCTTCATTGGTGGTCTCACTGCTGCAGCAAGAAACGGAGAAGATCACGAACATATCGCCACCTAGTTATTGTTCTCTCTTCGTCGCCGATTGAGTACTAAAAACCGAAGTGTTTTTTCAGCCATCTTGCTCCCAGCGGGAAAATGTCTTCGCCTCTTTAGAAAAATATTATTACGGATGTATGAATTTGGGAGTTCAGATCTCCGGTGTGCCCTTAAAAGCCCTCCCGGGAGCGAGTCTGCTCGGTGGTCTAATCGCCGTCAAAGCCCTTTTCCTCCCCTATCCGTTACACAAAACGGTCCGTGGTGAACTTCTTAGTATAATTTCCCGGGCGGAAGCAATACTTATCTCCCTACAGCGAATCAGTGCCCCTGGAAGGATCCCAGATAAAACGTACCTGGCCTCAGATGCTACGCCGTCGGCTTTTGAATATTAATGAGGACAACCTCCGAATTCAAAACTGCAGCCGTAACAAATCGTGTCCTCGACGTGTAGCACGACAGCGCATTCCAGACTGTGTGTGTGTGTGTGTGTGTGTGTGTGTGTGTGTGTTTGTGTGCTTGCGTGCGTGCGTGCGTGCGTTTGTCTCCTTGTCTCCAGGTTTCTCCATTCCGGCGGATGTCAGCTGGCGTGAAGGAGGTGCTCTTGGGGCCGATAAAACCTGTAGAAAAGTGTTATTCTCCTTACCGTAAATCTGTATGGCCGTAATTGGGCAGTTTATTCAACGCTTGCCCGAACCATATTTCGCGTTTTCTTCTTGTTTCGTGCTCCAAACTACCTCCTTCATTACGATTCCCCCAGACATTGCATTCGTGCGTGGTAACCTTTTTTTCTGTTATTTATGCATTCGAAATTTACTCTTTCCTTTTTCTTTTATTTCAGGTCTTCTCCTCTGTCATTCTGCATACTTATCAGACTGTGAATTCGACAGCAACAGACTGCGGAGGGTCGGATAAATATGAGTGCTGTGTCATGGTTACAGCTTGGAATGTACGACTAAATTTTTTAGGTGTCAAGAATATTTGGCACAGCATTTAGCTTTCGAAAGAAGACGGTGTGCGGGCGAATAATCATTGAAACGCCAATTTTTCTTTATTAGGGCATGGAATTTGTCATAAACACATTAAATTATTTGAAATCAGCTCAAACATTCTCAGTTCACTAGTTGTATCACACCTGGGTACGATTTTTGGCTTTCGCCGAAACCTCCATCTTCATCGGAACAACTGGGTATCGTGGTCGTTGTGGTGGTCACCATTTATAGCCCACAGACGGCTTACGACTAGAACTGCAAAAGTACCGTAGACTACCGTAAGTAAGCGAAGCTACCGTAGTTTTCCTAGTAGCTTTGGCGAATCAAAATTATAACCACCCTACTTCCACACCTATTGGGCGTTACCAAATTTCGATCGCATTTCTTGAGTATGCGATCATTTTTTACTAGATTGCATTGAAAAACGGAAACAGTGTCCCTCTAGAAACTGAGATAGGATATATAAAGAGTCGCATAACCTAGGAATCAATTCTGTTCTACATAATTGTCCTCCTATCGATCACTAAAGAATAAACAGTATTTCTAGCATAACTGAAATTATGAGTGATTAATTGCGGTTTTATTCGAAAAGCGTTGATTGGTAACGGGAAACAGAGAGGCGTTGTAGTAAGATTATATATATATATCATGTAGCGCTAGAAAACACAATTTCCTAAAAAAACGTAAATTTAGGAAAAACGCAAAATAAATACATATCAAACATCGCTTCAAAAACTTCGTTGAGCTTACATAAAACACGTGTCTGTTGTTGCAACAACTTTCGCACTTACAATAATAATAGGCAAGTTTCGCCTTTGGTCGTGATGAAGAACATTCTGCCTAGTACAAAAGCAAAATTACGCAATTATGTAGTTTTTGTATGTTAGAAGCTTGTAAACTGTATTGCATCAAAAGTAATTGTTTTATTTACATAAAAGTACATAAGTAACGTGTTCAACTAATTCTTTTACTTACAAGATGTAATTTATATTTTGTAAGTATATAAAATACAGAATCGACTACCACTGAGCAATGTGCTGTTGTAAGTACGTGCCAAACAAACAAACAAACAAAAAAGAGAAGTCTTCTGATTTCAGTCTGTCTCACACACATTCATTTATGTTTCTTTTCGTAGGAATGTTACCAATACTGCTGGTAATTGTACCATTTACTGCGTCATTTATGTACTGGACATACACTACCGAATCGTAGTTTTGGTAAAGAGCAATTTTATTTATGAATGGTTGGCAACATCACGTTATGCTGCCATATTGTGTCCATCGCTGCACCAGTTGTGCCAGAGCTCTTGTAGCTGCTATTTCGGTTGAAGCTGTTTCCGAACATTCTAATTTCTACTGTTCCTTTAGTAACAAAAACGCAGCATTTTGTCCCCTACTTGTAATGTGCTTATGGTGTTGGGAGTACAGTGGCTGGATACTCTGGTGGATGGAGTTGCTTCCGCAGTCATCTTAGGAACTCCAAGGTACCGGGCGATCTGAAAATCGTTCTGATCCTTATTCCTAAGAGCCTAGCTATTTTACTACATGTAGCATCGCAGAAGGGAAAACGTTATTGTTCAGAATTTTCGTTTCTGGGAGATCTCTAACAGTACAGTGAGGCGGAAAAAGTCACGGGAAACCTCTTAATATCGTGTGCGGCCTTCTTTTGCTAGCACTAGTGTAGGAACTCGAAGTGGCATGGACTCAAAACGACGTTGGAAGTCCCCTGTTCAAATATCGGCCCATATTGCTTCTGTGGGCGTCCATAGTTGGGAAAGTGTGGCCAGTGCAGAATTTTGTGCACGAACTGACATCACTCTGTCCGATAAACGTTCTATGGGATTGACGTCGGAAGTTTTGAGCGGCCAAATCATACGCTGAAATCGTGCGGAATGTTCCTCAAACAAATCGCGAACAGTTGTGGCCCGGTGACATGTCGCATTGTCATCTACAAAAATTTGATCGTTGTTCACTGCAGATGGTCTGCAACTAGCTAAACGTAATCATTTTCAGTCAATGATGGGTTGAGTGGGACCAGAGGACCCAGTCCATTCCTCGTAAACACAGCCCACGCAATTATAGAGCCACCACCAGCTTGCTCAGTGCCTTGTAGATAACACAGCTTCGTGTGGTGTGCAACACACAACCACCCTATCATTGGTTCTTACCAACTTAAGCTGGGACTCCTCCGACCACGGTGTTCCAGTCGTCTAGGATCCCACCGATACGGTCACGAGCCCAGGAGAAGCGCTGGGGGCGATTTCGTGCTGTTAATAAAGGCACTCACTTCGGTCGTCTGCTGCCAAAGCCCATTAACGCCAAATTTCTCCGCATTGTCGTAACGGATACGTTCGTCGTGAGTCCCACGTTGTCATCTGCGGTTAATTCACGCAGTGTTGCTTGTCTGTTAGCACTGTCAACTCTGCGCAAACGCCGTTGCTCTCGGTCGATAACTGAAGGCCATCGGCCACTGCTTTGTCCGTAGTCAGAGAATTTCTGCGATTTGGTATTCTCGGTACACTTACGGCACTGTAGACCTGGAAGTATTGATTTTCGTAACGCTTTTTGAAGTGGAATGTCCCATGCGTCTCACTGCACCTGTCATTCACGTCGTGCGGCCACAATCACGTCGGAAACCTTTTGAAATGAATCACCTGATTTCAAATGACAGTTCCACCACTGCACCGCCTTTCTATAACTTGTGTATTCGATACTACCGCCATCTGTATAAGTGCACAGTGCTCATAAACGACTTTTGTCCCCTTATTGTATATCTCGAATCCCATAGCTATTTTTTCGGAACACGTGCTATAGCTGACTAATCTCGAAATCTAGGTGGTACATGCCACAAACATCGTGATGTATTTAGAAAAGCTCTCTCTGGACAGCGTTGTGAAAACTCTGTGCGCTGAGTTATAAATCAGTGTGTGTCGGTTAGCTGTAATCAGACCGGTCGAACCAACCATCCCAACTGCGTTCGACCAAATCAACTAAATTCACAGTTTTCATTCTCCTCTCTCTCTCTCTCTCTCTCTCTCTCTCTCTCTCTCTCTCTCTCTCTCTTTGTCCCAACAGAGAACTGAATGTTCGGTTGCATGCTATTCGTGTAACGGATGAGCCGCTCTAGTGCTCTGGCGTGATGTAGCCAGACAGTAAGTAGTCTCTGTATGCCCATCTTTACACAAACTGGTGCGGAACCTCAGCTGTTCAGTACAGAATGTCGAATCAAAGCCTTCCTTCGTCTAAATTTCCAAACTGGTTTTTATTGGGTAACGACTTTAAGCGATATATTGCGCCGTCTTCAGACCTCCTGACCGTCGTGTAGGGCCGGCCGGAGTGGCCGAGTGGTTCTAGTCGCTACAGTCTGGAGCAGCGCGACCGCTACGGTCGCAGGTTCGAATCCTTCCTCGGGCATAGATGTGTGTGGTGTCCTTAGGTTAGTAAGGTTTAAGTAGTTCTAAGTTCTAGGGGCCTGATGACCACAGAAGTTAAGTCCTATGTTGCTCAGAGCCATTTTTTCGACGTGTAGGAATACTTCTCCAGTCAAAATAGCGGTAAGCTTTCGACGATGGGTATCTAGATTTTTGGCACAGTGATCACTTCTGTCATCACCTGCCAAAAGTGGTTGCCTGATAAAAAACAATTTGGAAATTTAGACGGCTGACAGGTGTTTTGATTTGATACTCGTCCACACCTTAAACATGTTGTCAGCGATAAAACGAAAATGGGCGAAATGGAGCAATATTTAATGTGTATTCCCAAAAATGATCCATAAATAAGTTGGCCACTGCTGGTTGCAGTGGAGAATGCTTGCTCATTCCGTTCGTTGTTACATAAAATTTATCGCCATACAAGAAGTAGGTCGTCGTCAAAGTGAGACGAAACAACTCCATATGTTCAGGAAGAAAGTGGTCTGCTAGCAAGTTTAACGTGTCTTTCACAGGAACTTCGGTGAACAGAGATATCACATCCAGACAGACTGAAAAATCGTTTGGACCATTTCCGATTTGTTTGTCAATGAACATCTGGGAGTATGTAATATGATAATTGCAGCCAGCGATTGGAGACACTAGCCGTGTTACATATTCAGCTAGCCCCTAGGTGAGGGAACCAATAGCACTATCTATAGGTCCCAATGAAACGCCTTCTTTGTGAATGTTTGGTACACTGTATGGGCTGCGAGATCTGGGAACTCAGGTTCTTAACGGTACTGTCATCTAGACAAGAGTTTCTCAAGTGCACAGCCGTTTATCTACTATATGGCAGACCACTGTCACATCTTAAGCATTTCATGTAGTAAGTAAACCGATAATGTAGATTATTTGTTTATAGGAAAGTAAGTTACAACTAGATGGACCATTTAGTATTGTTTGAAAGGTCATATCTTGCATAATCAAAGATTGTTAATATGTATTCATACAGCATCTCTCTATAAGGGGCAGACAGACAACATTACTGATCTAGTTACCGACTTTCAGAGGCGAGCTACTTTTTATTGTGGAATATAGGGCAGCTAACGCATTGGCTTATTCACTATGGCTGTTACATGTTTTTTGAAGTTGAAGTGATTCTCCAAGTGAACTCCACTATGTTTGATGGATATAGCTCAGGGAATGCTTTCATTTTATAACAACAAATGTGTTTGTAAATCATAGCCGGCCGAAGTGGCCGAGCGATTCTAGGCGCTACTGTCTGGAACCGCGTGACCGCAAAGGTCGCAGGTTCGAATCCTGCCTCGGGCATGGATGTGTGTGATGTCTTGAGGTAAGTTCGGTTTAGGTAGTTCTACGTTCTATGGGACTGATGACCTCAGAAGTTAAGTCCACATTGCGCTCACGGCCACTTTTTATTTTTTTTTTTTAATCATATAACATTTTGTAAAAATGTTGCTTCGGTTTTGCTCACATTCATTTTGAGCCGTTATATTGCAGCGATACTAGAGCTCGTCTTAGGTCAGTGTAGATGTTTGTTATATTGTAGCAGGTAAAGTATATCTCAATATCGACTCTGGAGGAAGATCTAATTCCTGGATGCAAGACTCGCATGTCAGATAAATAAACTGCTGTGCGAAATGGAACGATGAGTTAGAGTAAGTATTACAACATATTAACGGAGTATGTTGCCGGGAGTCTACATACCGTGCACAAAGTGGTGGACGTCAAACGGCGTTAGGTCAACTTGACTATAACGCAAAAAGGGCGAGTTGAAGAAACGGTAAAAGACAGGGTGTGTCAGACAAAGAGCAGCAGTTACAACCTACTGCGATGATGATCTTCGTCGTAGTACGGCCGGGAGGCAACGCCTGGATGGCTTCACATATGGAAAAGTCATCAGGAAACCGAAAGAAGTTCAAATGGTTCAAATGGCTCTGAGCACTATGGGACTTAACTTCCGAGGTCATCAGTCCTCTAGAACTTAGAACTTATTAAACCGAATCAACCTAAAGACATCACACACATCCATGCCCGAGGCAGGATTCGAACCTGCGACCGTAGCGGTCACGCGGATCCAGACTGTAGCGCCTAGAACCGATGGGCCACCCCGGCCGGCAAGAAAGAAGTGTCGCGAGTGCAGCGCAGGAGTCTTGCAGTGCTCACAGCAATGTTTCACGTGGATGGGGTGCGTTCTGTAACCACAAGTACGGCTACCCGAAGAAGTGGAGGTGGTCGAACAAGGTTAGCTACGACAGCAGACGACTGCCACACCGTGCAAGAGGCGACAAAGATACTACGTCAAACAGCGGGCGCAGCTGTAACAGCATCTCCCTAGACTGCGAGGCATTCGGTCCCACTCACCACTGTGGCACGGCGATTGCATTGGAGTGGTCTCCTGGTCCGACGACCAGGACGTTGTGTTCCGTTGACACCCGCACGTCGCTCGCACCGTTTACGATAGTTCCAAGAGCACAGGGACTGCACCAACGAGGATCTCGTGAACTTCTCGGATGAGAGGAGATCCAAACAGAGAAGTGGTTCTGGACGCACCCACATATGCCGAGTGGTGGGAACACATAATGCATCCAGCAACATTGTGCGGCACGATTATTTTGGTCGTCCGGGTTTTATGGTGTGGAGAGACGTAATGTTCCATTGGCGTCCAGATCTCCGAACCTTTCAACATGGCACTCACACACTTGTCAATGTTACTCTGATACAGTACTCCTTTCCATATGCGTCTTTTCAGGTGCCTTCGGCCACGTCAAACGTCAAACAGGTGGTGGAGCTCTCAGAACCGAAGAATATGCGGCACATTGACTGGCCTTCCCGTTCCCCCAGCTGAAACCCTATCGAGCACGTGTGCGATGACCTGAGGAGGCGTACTGCAGCACGTCCACATGAGCCAACGACCATCCATCAGAATGAGACTTTCACTCTGCAGTGGAGTAAGCGCTGATATGAAATTTCCTGGCAGATTAGAACTGTGTGCCGGACCGAGACTAGAACTCGGGACCTTTGCCTTTCGCGGGCAAGTGGTTGGTTCACATGCCTCTGGCACTGTGCTCATCAGTCCCCTACAATTTAGAACTACTTTAACCTAACTAGCCTAAGGACATGACACACATCCATTGCCCGAGGCAGGATTCGAACCTGCGACCGTAGCGGTCGCACGGTTACAGACTGTAGCGCCTAGAACCGCTCGGCCACCCCGGCCGGCAGCATAGAACTGACAATTTGTTCTTCTACCATTACATATATTCGGTGGATATCTTGTGTCACATGCTTTGTTGACAGTAAACTTCATCGGCGAACAGTAAAGTTTGACGGAGTACCATGCATTTCTATTTATTTAAACAATTGACCACACGAATGATGTGCTTGCACACTGCTTAAGATTGTACTTAATTACTCGTCAGTTTTCCGATACATTAATACGGAAAAATAAGGTTGTGGCCCTGTACCTGTTTACGCGTTACTCGTTCACGTAAAAACTCCTGGTCTTATAAAACTAAAATTGTGGCAACCGTATTTGTAAGTTTAGCAGCTAAACTGTTCTTCTAATGTCATTTTCTCAAAATAATAACGATTCCTAAGAAACTTTTGTCGTGCGTCCTACGTTGTTCCGCAGCAGATTTAGAAGTAAAGCAACCTAAAGGATTATCCACTTGATCTTCCGAGGGTAATACTACATTATGCACCTAACTTAATACAGGCTAGGTCATTTACGCACTCTCTATTGGTTCCGAGTATTCAGAGGGAACACTGCGAGAGAATGATCTTCCTGTAGGTGTTACATTCGAAGGTACCCGATGTTTTCTGAACTGCTGTCAGGTCTTACAAAATTCACCACCCGTAGTATACAGATCGAGAATTGATGCAACTTGCAGAGACGGTGAGGGAGAAGAAGTAAGAGGGAGGGGGAGAGAGAGAGAGAGAGAGAGAGAGAGAGAGAGAGAGAGAGAAATGCTAAAACAGATGCTAAAACAGACGATGTATGCGCTCACGATTCGAGATATTTGTAAGAAATACACATGAATGCATAGAAAGCTAACTGGAACGTATCAACAGTTTACATACAACGTATCCGTTAGTAGAAAAGATTTTCGTATGAATAGTACATTCTATTTACGCGGTATTCAGGTAAATGTAAAAGTACATCTTGAACCCAAGTGACAATATTTCGATCCAGAATGGTGAAAAAAATGTAAGATGTTAACTGGCATCCGGCCGCTGTGGCCGAGTGGTTCTAGGCACTTCAGTCCGGAACCGCGCGACTGCTACGGTCGCAAGTCGAATCCTGCCTCGGGCATGGATGTGTGTGATGTCCTTAGATTGGTTAATGACTGATGACCTCAGATGTTAAGTTCCATAGTGCTCAGAACCATTTCTAAAGTGGTAAACAAAGAATCGACAAATTCTTTGAGACGATTTTTCTTTAAAATAATACAAATAACTGGTTATTTGTACACATTAAAACTGCTGCGTAGTAGGTACGTATGTGATGAAATAGGATGAAATGAGAAAGAATGAAACTCGGTAAATATTGCTGTCTTACTCACTGTTTGTAGACAGTTCCTATAAAATGTTCAACTTCACAGTTCAAGTGTACAAGTTCTTCTCACTGAGCTTGTGCCAAGAATACGTTTTTAGGCGTTGCAGGAACCCCCTTAACACATGTACCAGTACTGTTGATTCTATAAAACAACCTTTTGTTCCTGATATATTCCAGTAGTTTGCCTTAACTAAAATAAAAAGATGTTGTCGTTTGTTCAATAACGTCATTCTCTCTAACGATCTGTAGATAACGATACATATTACGTTTCTGTCTATGTTCCGCTCACAGCATTTAGCATAATGATGTTCATGTGTTCTTTAGAGACTAAACATATACGGTCATTTACCCCTCCCACCTCCCTTCCTACCGGGCGGTATTTGTGCACCTCATTTGTCCGCGTCTAGAGTAAATCACATGTCCAAGGTTAACAGGGTTTTCTAAATATCTGCGTAGTGTTTATTTGAGACGAGATTGCGGGAAACCGCCTAAAAATCACATCTCTGCTGGTAGGCGTACCAGCTGTCGTGGTTAGTTCGCGACGCTATTCAGATGTTAGGCAAGTTCGTCTCTACCCGCTCCGGAAACGGGTCTTTAACGCACCTGCCTATTCAAACTGGTAGCCATTTCCAGTAGAGAAAAGTTTCAGAGAAATATGTGGTAACCGTCATTCGCCTATATTTACAAATATGTAGCTTCCTAGATATGTTTCCCTTCTAATGATTTCACATTCTTAAAATAACGCTCACGGCAGTGTAGAAAATCGATTAGCAATACACGAAACAGTGGAAGTAAAACGCTAATGCCGTATTTTGCATCCATCAAGATGTCTCAGCGCTCTTGTAATATCCCTTAAGACGTCGGCACACATGGAAAAATATCTTCGTCACTTGAAAGCTAAAGAGAAATTTAGTTACTTGTTCCTAACTGAAGTTTCTTTTTGAACAACTAATTGCATCTTGCGGCTGAAATTGTTATTTCGTTATCCAGACAGGTTTTTTCTTTGTTGTATCAGGCGTCCTAATTCTGGTTTCCAGTTAATCAGCGGCTGCTTTTGCTCATGAGCTGTCCCATGAGACGCTATCTAAAATCACTAAATATGAGTAAAAACCATGACAGTGTTGGAAACACATCGAATCGGACAGGCTATAAAGGCCCAACGGCACCGACCGGCCTCCATGTCATCCTCATCCAAAGGCTTCACTGGAATGTTAAACACTAATGAAATAAATTTGATCTGTTGCATAGAAACGTCCACCTTCGCTAAAACTGGTGACTCAACAAAAAACCTACCGTAACGACTCAACAACGTGAAAGGCATTTGGATAATGAAATCAAAAAAAATTGAGTTCTTTGAATTCTGTGAATAACTATTCAAGTAGGAAAAAAATCCGCAGCAAATCAGTAATATTAAGTGTAACGTAGATGGTCCTGCATATACAGGAACATTTTGTAAAGGAAAAAATCCCAATTACAGTGGAATTCGCGATCGGTGCTTGACATAACATGCTAATAAACATGAATACCAAGTTCTTGCCGCGGTGCTACAGGGTTTTTCTATGTATTCACTAATCCGTTTCCGGCTTCTTGCGCTATCGTCAGGTGGTGACCGTTGCAATCATAGATAGATTAACATGCTGCTGATTTAGTTCTTAGATTATGCATAATATAGAGCAAATCGAAACAGTGACTCTGATGTTAGGTATAGGTTTCAGATCTGTGACAGTTACGTTGCCTGAGAATGCGAGTTGTTGAGTACTGCGCAAGGCAGATTCAATCTATGTTGAGAATCTTTTAACGGGAAACCATGCATAAAAGTAACAGTGTCACATTCTCTGTTCGTCAAAAACAGGTAGGAACCTGACTGCTGTAAAATAACAGAAATCCAGTCGCTTATGGCGAAGAATACGAGATTAATTTTAAGTGAACAGACGCAGTTCCATTTTTCCTCGGTGTTTTATTAGCGTCCGTCAATACCCACGTAAGAAAACTGGATAATTACAACAGGCAGTTCATATTTTCCTCAAAATGCAACGAAAAGTCGCAACTTCAGTTTCACCTAATGCCTTCGTCAGTTCCACGTGCCTTTTGTTGTAATAGTGAGTTTTTATCCGATGACCGCCAGGAAACCGAAAATCGGTTGGAGCCTAAACAAAAATATTTGCGAGCTCTCAAAAATATATTATTTTTTGTTTGTATTAAATAACTCTTTTGCACAGTGAATCATATTTTCGCATTGCAAATGTGGAAACGCTTAAGAATGCCGTAACTTGTTTCGCTTGTTATCATTATCTTTTTATAAAAGACCCGACTCGGTTGTTAAATAAGAGAGAAATCACAATGTTTTTCAATATTCGATTAAAATGTGCACCAGAAGCTATTTTCAGCCTGGCATTAGGTCCTTATCGCAAAAATGCTATGCAGAAAATGGTAAAATTATGTTATGTACAATTTATACATATGTAAATAAGAAGTAGAAATAACGATACACGCCACTTACAATGCTTCAGAAGTAAGGAAAATAGTGATCACGACAGACCGTTAAAAGCTTTTTATTTTGTTGCAGACGCGGTCGTCACATAGCCTACAGTGAAGGTAATGATAATTCTATTAGCGATCTATTTCTTCTGTGCCGCCTCTGAAAGGACGGGGTGAGTTTTTTAATCTGTAAAATTTTATCTAACAAATTACAGAATCTCAACCTGTTACATCACAATAACACGAAACAAAAGTCAGTTAAAAATAATTGTGTACGTTGAAACATAAGTAAACGACAGTATGGAAATGTCGGTGTACTTCTTGGGTAGCTTGTTTGTACGTGATGCATATCAAGGAGGCACACCATTACTTTTTTCCCCTGTCAACGTTCTTTTAATCTTAACCACAAATAAATCTCGGATATTATTTGAATTTTAGGCCGTTACTCATTCACCCAGTTTATTACATTGTTTGTAATCCTGTTTCGACAGTCTTTGTTTGTCTTGTTTGAAACGGGATGCGTAGGGTGATTTAGCCTTGAGGGGACGACAGATGATACACGCTAAACGATGACCTTGTTTTACCTTTTTATCATCTTTTGTAGAATCTATTTCTACAGATGGTACGCTGCCAGAAATCGGTGTCACACATTAGGAGTTTACCCCTCGCGGATCACGTCTGTACGCTAGCGTCATTTTACCGTGATTTGCTAATAATTCGAAGCGGGTTATAAAACCAGTCGTGTACCTGATGCTAAAAAAATAATCTGAAAAAACTGCGTTTACAAGACGGACATTGTATTCCCATTAGGCAGTCTGGCCATCCTGTAATTACATTAAGACCGTATTTGGGGTCTCTAGACCCGTTAGTCGGAGACGATTTTCCAGCACCGCTTGATGTTAGCCACATCAGCACTACAGTACGGCTTTTGGAAATTATAGTTTCCAGATTTCCTATTCCACAATCTATTTTCTCGCCCTTGTGAACTCTCGACCGTTTTTGAAACTTTGTAGCGTTGTCAGGTTACGTCTCGATTTTTAACGAAAATCTCTGCTGATCTGTACAGAGAGAGTTTTTTGTGCAAAGAAAAAGGAGAAGAATTATCAGAGTGAAGTGCTGTGCTAGTGGAAATGTCGTAAGACTGAGAGCAGACGATCAGATTTAATACCAGCAAAGCAAGCGCACATGTAGACTAGTATCTGCAAAGCTCTTGAGCACCAGTTTAGGCGATTGATCCTCCATACAAAGTCAGAAAGTGCCAGAACTGTTTCCGACTTCAAAGTTCAGCGTCCAGTATGTGAATTAATATGGCATACACGTAAATATATATGCGCGGTGTTTGGCTGTTACTGATACTAACGGAAAGTGCGGTTGTAGGACAATGGAACAAGCAAATAATTCCAATAAAAATAGGTCCGGCATCCAATGGTTTCGGCGATACGACGCGTGCACAAAAATTACTGTAATACCAATGCTACAACAGTGTTAGTGACTATTTCCAACCACGGAAAATGTCATACCTTACTAAGTGCTGGACTGGCCTTCCTGGAGTGTATCATCATTTCTGAACTGACTTTGCTGGAGTACTAGTATATAGTGCTTTGACGGTGTGTGTACCGTTCGAGGCTCGCCCAACACCACGTCATTCCAGGTCTGTAAAATAACAGAAATCCAGTCGCTTATGGCAAAGAATATGAGATTAACATTAAGTGAAAAAACTCAATTCCTTTTTTTCTCTCATGTTAAATTAGCGTCCATCAACGCCCACAGAAGAGAACTGGGTAATTGCAACAGGCAGTTCATATCCCCCAAAAGTCTGCTTAAGAAATTTCTCACACAAATATTAAGTGATGCAAGTATACATATTTTTCACACCTACTACGTATCGCTCCCGTAGTGATCGTGGAAACAAAAACAGATCAAGTTAAGCAGTCATTCTACCCGCTGCTCAATACGTCATTGGGTCAGAAAGAAACTATAGCGTCTGTCAACAGGCCACGTACGCTCTGCCATGTACTTCACAATGGTCTACAGATAATGTATGTACATGTATATATAGATTCAACGTTTATTAGTACTACACAGTTTGTGATTTAAGAATTGGAGGAACAGAAAAAATTTGAAAGCAATTGAAATATTACGGTATTCAACATGATCTATGAACACTGTTACGAAAAACTACAGTTTTTTAATAGAAGGAAAGAGGGCAAGAAGGTGACATTCACGTTCACGCAAAAATCATTACTTTAATTTCGAATTTCTAAAATAACATGTTGTGGGTCTAGCTATAGGCAAACACGTTTGTTAGGAAAATCCGAGATAGCAAGAAGGATATAATATCCAAGAAAAATTAATTTACATTTAATTCAAATACAACATTTTTCCCAACCAATCTTCGTTAAAATTAAACTTGCATGTGCTCTCACAGTCCAACTGGTTTGCGCCTACATTGCATTCTACTCAACCTACTTTTAACGTTAACTCCAGTCTGCCAGAAAACGTTCAAGCATTCTTTTCAGTTTTTTAGCCGTTTTGTCTACAGAAATGCGACACCCGTCGACGGAGCGTTAATGGAAATTTGACGAGAGTAAAGGACTGTACTGACAACTACTACAAACCATTTTTAGACACAAAAAATGCAAAATATTAAACACTGGCCATTATCGTATATCATTCAATCGTGAGGCCAGCCTCTGACAAGATCGTATTTACCTTTTTATTTCGTGTTCGTCAGCCGTATCTTGTAGTTCTTTGCAATTTCAAAAAACAAAAAAACAAAAAGGATAATGTCCTGACAACATGTTACAACTTAAATTTTTTACCTTCGTCGAATTTTTGTTGACGAGTCTAGCCATGGATATTCTTTTCGTCACATTTCCACGTGAATACAGACACCATTAAGTCGCTTACAAGAAGAATTATATATGATTACTGCGATGTTAATCGTATCCTACAATAAACAACAATGTCAATTGTCGACCGTTAGCGATTGACGGTTGTAGTTGCTTCGTTCTCTGTTGTCACAACTTTTCAAATTTCTTAGTACTGTTTCGTAATACATAGACGGCATTAGTAAAGTTACTTTGACAGTTCACTGAGACTATTGTTAAAGTAAGCCAAATTCATACATGAATCCATTTTCTAATTGTGAATAAGTAATGCGATGCACCGTACCTTGATTCTCACGAACGCGCTAAATTGGCGGAAATGTGTGCAATACTGGATTTCACCGCCTCGTACAAGGTTCACACGGAATAATTTTCCAAGCCTTAAATTAGGGAAATCCTTAGGTACATAAGACGGTTAGCTACAGTTCCAGCTCTATTCGACCCTGACGCATGTCTTATATTACTTTCCAAGCCAAAAGGTCAAATAAGATGGTGTTTTTCAATTTTTTGATAAAATAACATGCGAGAAACACATAAGAAGATGGTAATAAGAAAATAGCAATTTTTACCTTTGCTGAAGACTTAATAAAGAATGGACGAGGGCCATCTAACTTGCAACACTCTTGGAGATTGTTGGAATATACTCTTAAAACATAAAACCTCCAACATCATGGGAAAACTTCCACCCATAAAGAGCCCTCACAGCGAATAAAAAAGTAGGCCAATAAATGAGCAATCAATATAACTAACAACTTACTCTTCATATTAAGCACTAAAATAGTAACAAACAACAAGATATAATATCCAGACTAGAAATTAATTTATTGAACCACCGCAGACATTATATATTACCAGTTTTCCAGAGTAATTCTCACCACACACATGCGTACAGAACAAGCAAACATCTAACTGCACGCGGATACCAAAACACAGACAAAAGATGAATGGATATCACTCAGCGACAGTTGGGTAATACCATGTATGTACAAAGACACAGTACCGACACATGGTGATCGACTGAATGTGAAGTGTTTAATTCAAATGTATGAATATGCGAAAATCAGAAATACTAATGTACACAGGCCAACTAACATGTAAACATACCCAAGGGAAACACTTCTACTTTGATCGTCTTTCAATATGTTGTATCGTTCAGCAAAATAAGAGAGAGACGTTTTTCTTGGACATGCCAATACGGCTGTTAAGGATGCGAGACACCCCCTTGAAAAAGAAATTAAGTTTAATATTTATGAGTAAGTACCTTTGAAACGGTAACAGATATAAAAAAGAACTTAAAAGTTCTATGGTTTTCAATGAACGTTACTACGGTGCAACCAGATTTGTCGAAGAAGCCTTTTATTTTCGAAATCGTCGCTATTTTCTTTTCTATTTCGACATTTTATTAATATCTGAACGCATAGCGTCGCTAATGCAGAATTCAGTCACAAATGATGAAGTGATACTCCAGAGGCGTGTTCGCTAGAAATAAGCTACAAATGTGTCTGCAAGCGCCCCCGATATGTGTCCGCTTCAATGCAGATTGCGATATTGGGTTGTTCAATACATGTTCCCAGATAAACGCATCCTAAAAGTATATACAGTCGGCCAGGGTGGCCGAGCGGTTCTAGGCGCTACAGTCTGGAACCGCGCGAGCGCTCCGGTCTTAGTTTCGAATCCTGCCTCGGGCATGGATGTGTGTGATGTCCTTAGGTTAGTTAGGTTTAAGTATTTCTAAGTTCTAGGGGACTGATAACCTCAGAAGTTAATTCCTATAGTGCTCAGAGCCATTTGAACCAATTTATATACAGGGTGTACCATAATTAATGGCGTAAACGCAGACAGTTGAAAGTACACGATACTAGAAGCAAAAAAGTCTCAGCAAACACAGGGTCGCAAATGCATATCTTAAGAGGTACGAGCAGTTTTTCATCTTCGATACTGTGAAACAAATCTTTTCTACTGCAACCTTTTTGCTTTCCATATTTTGGGAAGTGAAAATATGGGTTAAAATACGAAAAAAAGTCCAGTAAACATATGCTCTAAAATGCATTCCTGAAGAGCTGTGCGCAATTGCTCATCTTCGCCACTTGGAAACACAACTCTTTCAATGAAGAATTGCTCGTAACGTTTAAGGTATGCACTTTAGAGCAAATGTTTACTGGACATTATTTCTTGTTTCGGTCCATACTATTACTTCGCAAAGTGTGGAAAGCAAAGAGCTTACAGTAGAAGAGATTTACTTCACAGTATCGAAGATGAACAAATTTCTCGCAACTCTTAAGGTATGTTTTTTATTTTTTTATGGGACTTAACTTTTTTGCTTCTAATACTTTCCACTGTGTTCGGTTACGCTATTAATTATGATACACCCTGTTTAACATACCTTGTGTAGTATTTGTTCTTTCTTCAGGCGCGCGTACGGCAATACAGAGATATTTGTAGGTTACTTCTGAAAACGAAAAATAAAATTGTGGGAGAAGTTAAGGATTTCCAAGGCAATGTTTTTTCTGATAAATCTGAGCGCACCGTTGTAACGCACATTAAAACCGTAAACCTTGAATTCTAAGTTTTTTTGTTTCATCTGTTACCGTTTCAACGGCATTCATTCAGAAATGTTAAACTCAGTTTTTTTTCATCGAGGTGTTTGACCCCTCTTAACGGTCGCATTGGCACGTAAAATAATTTGCTTCTCTTATTTTGCAATACACTACAAGATATTCTAAGTCGAACAACGAAGTGTATCCCTCGGGTAGGTTTACTTCTAAGTACAAGTGCAGAACAATACATATGAAATAATAAGAGTACAAAATCGACAGTAGAACTAAATAGTAATTTAAAATGCTTTTTTATTCCAGTCTCTGATGACAAATTAATTCTTTAGACGATGACCGGTTTCAGTCTGTTACGATTATCTTCAGATCTTTTTTACCCCATTACAGACTGAAACCGGTCATCGTCTAAAGACTTATTTTGTGATCAGAGACTGGAATAAAAAAAAGCATTGGATCACTGTTTGTACACGCGATTCTGTCGCGCATTTGGTGTAAATAGTAATTTAACCTTATGAAACTTGCACTCCAAAATGTTATTTACGAAACAATAAGAGAATATCAAAAAATGGAATACATCAATTTATCCGCACTAATTATGTAACAATTGCTGCACACGTCAAACAAACATGTTTTGCAGACCACTGAAGATTAGTTTATTATTTTAAAGAAAGTGAAAAGAGTATGGCGGAAAACATACAATCTTTTATCTGCGCAGAGCGACGGACAGCATGCGCAAGAACAACGGAGAACGATTAAATAATAATTTCTCTCCTGCCGTCTGATAACACGAAAGGAAAGGAGAGCGCATTCTGTCCGTCTAGTGACTACTTGGGAGGCGGCGCCGCGGCAGCAGGCAGCGCGCCGGTGCGGCCATGTCGGCTGCGCCCACGCGGGCAGACCCCCGCCACCTGCCGGCATGGCGGCCGCGCCGCCTCCGCTGCCATTGGCTGGTTCCCGGCCGCTCGCCGACCTGCGTCGCGGCCCGTCTTCCATCTTAGCGACCACACTGCGCGCTCCGTACGCGCTGCACCGCTCTCGCTAATCTACAACTACACACAAATACCGTAACTCCTACCTACCATTACGAGTCGACACCGCCTGGACAGTACTATTAATTAAGAAACGTGTATATGCGTCTATTTGGTGCTCGTGGCAATCCCTGTTCTTCCAGCTAAAAAATCTCATAGTTTATATACTCAGGAATTACATTTTAAGCGGAAAAATTTAAGATATGACAACGAAGTCTTTCGCGACGCCACTTATATATAAAATATTTTCGATTTTGTTGCCGCGTTAATTCTTGAGAAAATCTCGAGCTTTCGACGATATCCTCCGTCGTCATCGTCATGAGCAACTGACTGTGAAGGCGATGGAGGATATCGTCGAAAGCTTGAGATTTTCTCAAGAACTGAAGCTGCAAGAAAACCGAGAATGTTTTATATACGGAAAAATTTAATTTGCCCATCCGAAAATAGACGCCGATAAATGTTCGTTAATTATACCGTTAATATTTCGAGAACAAAGAAAGAAGCAACTCTTGAAAAATCAAGTTTGCCAAGATCGCTAGCATTACTTTTTACTACTGTTACCGATTTCGTTATATCTACGTGTTACTGAATTTGAAAGTTACAAAAACAAATATCTGAAGCGAAGGTTGGTCAGCGCACACTACTCCAAAATTACGACGTTCCTTGTAACATAATTTTTACACCACTAGAAGTAACCTGCTGTTCTTGCGCCAAATTGTGATAAAAATGGCAGGGAACACTAGCATGTGACGAATAAAATATCTCACAATTAAAACATACAACATGTTTAACTGATATGCTAGCCATACACTAAGCACTTGACACAGACTTAGCTAGTATAATATTTCGCAGAGAAGTAAATATACAGTTGTTCATATAGAGGTGTTCGATAATCGATAGATTTCGATATATGTGCCAAACTGCAATTATGTTTTCTCTCCACTCTCATTATCATTATTTTTAACATTTTAAATGGCAGGTTTAAAATAATTTATTTTGAAAATATGTCCTTCACATGTAAAGTTATAATAACTGCCGTTCGAAGGCACTTTTAAAAAACAAGTTTGCAGTTAACATAGTTCAGATTATTCATCAACAATGAGCCATATCAAAAGCGCTGACACAGAAAGGTCATGAAGGTAACTATATGGAATATAATATAGCCTACAGTCCTGGACCATACAAAATCACCCCATGAAATACTATTAGGTTCACATAATTTTATTGTTCGCGCCACGTAAAATGAACTACCCTAACTCATATGCGCGGCTGATGCTGTGCTCCTGCTCGACGTACAGCGCATTCATTCAAGAGTCATGGTTCAATTTGTCAGTGTAACCGCACAGCGGATTATTGCAAAATATTATTGAGCTCGTAGTATAGTTCCCGAGATTAATGTGAGAGCCTATGCACTCATTCTGAAATGTACACAGTGTTTATAGAAAGTGGATACGTTTGTGCCACCTTAACTTTGGATGTTTGTTTCTGCAATTCCAGATTCTATGAGGACAGAGTAGATCCGTCGGAACGAGTAACATAATGGAAAGGTTTCACCAGCGGTATTCGCAAACTTGATTTTCCAATGTAACATTCGATGATCCCCAACGGTTGATGTAATATCAAATATATAAAAGAAAGATGATTAGTTCCAAAAATGTTCGGCCAGTCAGTGAACGTAGGATTCGTTAATTGAGGAGCAACAAGGAGATGTATGAAAAAGCTAAGTTTATAAGAGACGCAATTAGAAAGCTTTGAATGACTGCTAAGGCTACTTAAAAACATTTCATAAAAAGTCAGACAAAAAATATTCTACTTTTGCTACAAAAATCCTAAAACCCAAATGTAATACAAGCTGAGGAAGATCTACCGGACTTAAGAATAACAAATACATAGTAACAAGCACGAATTGAGAGAAAAGGCTCAAAAGTCAAGTGTTTCCAGAAGAAAACACAAAAGAAAAGGACAGAGACCAGGAATGCAGAAGTTTAGGAATGCCAAAAATAGAAAAATACTATGATCTTCTCAGTCAGCTGTTTCAGATGGTTCTTAGTTGGTCAGATTCAAATAATAATAATAAATATTGTAGCCATTCTGCGTCAGTTGCTACTTTAGTCATGTTTATCGTGTAAACAAACATATTCTGTATTTCTCAGCTGAATGTTTATTTTGTTTCTAACCAAACATATTTTAGTTATTCATACTCGGCATTGTCAGTTATCTACAATATAAGGAAAATTACGTAGTTAAACACATTCTTAAGGGACATGTAGTGTTTCTGTGTTGTTTCCTTGACAACATACGGTAGATATATAGAAACAACAGAATAATGAGAGGAAGTGATAAAGCAGAAGCAAGTAAGATAATTGGAACAATTAGTTAATCTAAAACTACTCCCACGAAACATTATAGATCAGCTAACAAAATACTAAGAAACGATTTTGTTTACAGACTACTCATTTTTGCCTAGTAGGAGAATAGGCGAAACATAGTTCATTAGAAACCAAATAAACGTAGGGTCTATAGCTACAAAAGGCGAAAGTTTTCTTATCTTCATGGTAAACTTCTTAATGAACATTTTTCTGGAAGTGAAATGAGTCGATTAAGGCGAAACACTTATTTTATCTCGTGAACGGTTCAAAATCGCGATTACGATAGTAGCCAGAGCGGCATGTCAATATGTCGCATGGTTAAAATTTCCAACTCTTCTGTTAACCTGGTCACTAAAAAGGATTACATATTTTTATGGAACGATGTAGGCCACTTCTTTACATGTAGGCCTATTTAATATAGGTCTTTAAATTCCTTCTCTGCAGCTACCAGGAAATGTGTATTTATATCACAATATGCGTTTCGTTATATTTATAATCAGTGGAGTGCAATGAAACATATTTACAACTTCGGATTACTTTCTAGGTCTAAAACATTCGCTACCGGTATGAAGGTTGTTAAGGAGTGAATTTTTGATGGCGGAATTTTATGTCCTATCTACTATTTTTTATAACGAACTGTATTTAAACCGAGAAAGCAAACCAGTGTTGTAAATGTGTTTCATTGCAGACAGCTGAAGATGCTTCATATCAGTTACACGAGCTACGTTTGTCAATAGCTTGTAATACGTTTTTTCTATTAATTACGCGGACGGAATTTGAATATCTCAAATCATTACAAAGCAACTTCGGACACTGGGACCACACAGACAAAGGGCAGTTCTGTAATACTTGTTGATAATGTAGTAGACAGTTTTTTTAAAAAAATAATTTTCGGTAAATATGTTAAAAGTTTAAGGCAAGCCGTTTAAACACCATCACACGGCAAGAACTTGCTCTCCTAAAACAAGTATTTCGCTTCGCCCTTACATTACTAGCGATCCACTTCGCTGGAGTAGCACTAATTACCTACGGCAGACAACTTGTTTGTTTTATGAACTAAAATTTGTAATATGTATATATAAGTGATTTTCAAACCGGAACGCGAATTTTGTAATTGTACATGTTTATTAGTCTGATGTGGATAATTTTTTCTTTGTTGTAGTGTCTGTACAACGTTAGCCGTAAAGATATTTAGTGTTTTTTCAATGTCAATAACGTCAATTGTATTTTGTTAGTATCGGCGATAGTTTATTTCGCTTAAGGCAATTTGTACTACATTTTGCTATTAGAAAGGTGGGGAGTGCAGTAAAGCTTCAGAAATTTTAAATACTGTTTTTTGGTGAGTGCGCTTGATTGAAACATGAGTTCAAAAACTCGCCAAATGCGGTAAAATGT
Source organism: Schistocerca gregaria (assembly GCF_023897955.1). Taxonomy (NCBI): domain Eukaryota; kingdom Metazoa; phylum Arthropoda; class Insecta; order Orthoptera; family Acrididae; genus Schistocerca; species Schistocerca gregaria. The sequence continues at coordinate 167,121,467 of NC_064929.1, read as the reverse complement.
TACTGCTATTTCGGCTATGTTCTTCGATTTTAACTTCAGAGTGAACCGTAAGCTCATGTCACAAGGCTGAGCAATCACTACCGAATACTTCTCAGAATGTCAACGTCGTTTGTGTGGAAAAAATCCGGAAAATGTCGCCCAAATCTCCGGCACCACGAGAATTCACCTGCATATACTTCACTGATGATTTGTGATATTTTTTATGATCCTCTAGCCTGCACATTCGTTAGACGTGGCCTTTTTTCTGGTACTAAAAAAACGTGAAGGGCCATTTGCTTAACAAGCATAAAATAGGTTTAAAATGCGCCGCTGAGAGACCTTAAAACTCTTCCAAAGATCTAATACCAGAATTGTTTCAAGATTTGCAGAACACGCTGACATTATTGTATAGTATGTAATGTAAATGACTTTGATGTGCAAGAAAAAATAAAATTCTTTCCAAAAACAAAAATTACAGATATTTTTGTAGTACATATCGTATAGCCCGTTATGGCATTTTTTGCATGAAAGAATAAGAATTTAACGATTCACAAATAAACACCAATAAGTGCTCGTTTCTTAATACGGCTTTTCAAACTGAATGAGTGTCCATATGACAAAACATTTTATTAATTTTTTCGACGGTCCACTGTATCGTAACTGAAGATGGCTGTAAATGGTTGTATGCAACGGGGCACGATATTTTGTTGCATGAGTAACACTTATCAACTACTGTATCAACCGAGGTATAGAAGCCAAGGCATTTATAATATTATAATATACTTTCTTATTGGATTCGAAAACTGTGGAAAAATCTAGTGCAGTAATTCAACATTTGTAAATTCAGAGTGGAAATTTTTCACAAAATTTTCTCAAAAATGTATGTAAACTGACAGGGAAGGCAGCCGAAACATAGCTTAGTGAGACTCTCGTGCCATGCTTCGTAGTTCCATGCAACAAAAATATAAACCTACGCTTCTGAGATTAAACATAATTCCTCTTGGCTCTATTTTATACGGCATGTTAGTGTCATAGCTTCTAGTGCTTTAAATCGAACTACATGCTAACTTGCCGCGTAGGAAGAATATTTCAGCTGTGTAAGGGAGCCCTAAAGACCTTGAATATTTATTGCGTAATAATGGGTATTGCGCAGTAATATTGACAGTCTGGAAGCTGTATTGACAGTTTGTGTAATATATTGATGGAGACCGCAGAGGTTTAAAAATGTGAAGATCGCTCAAGTATAGTATTGCCCAATAAACGGTAGTTCCTTCCGAGACCGAGCGAAATTAAATTCAATCCACATGAATTTCTGCAAAGAAGTGAAGAAAGAAGGTGAAGAAAGTAGGTGAAGGAAGATCAGCGAATGTGCTGGAGGATGAATATCAAAGCATCTAGCCGTACTTTGAGAAATAAAATACCTGACTGTATAACAAACGGCAGATACTCAGTTGCCCACAAAAACAAAGGAAACTGAGGCTCATGGTGTCACGACATAAAACAGAATTTTTTTTTTCATTTGTAGCAATTTTCAGAATTGGCTCGTAAGATCAGGTTAACTATCCAGAGAGCAAACGTGTTTGTTTTGCTTGTAATATCTTATACACCAAAGACTTAATTTCATCTAAGCTTTCAGTCAGTAATCAGTAAATTATCATTTTATTTCGTTAGCAACAGTTGTCATTCTAGAAAAATATATAGATATATTTACTGTCAAAAACAGTCTTGATCAGAATTTATTTATTACGGCGACCGGTTTCGACCACTACTGTGGCCATCTTCAGACGAATGAGTAAGAACCTCCTCCTGCTGGAGAATATATAGAAAACAGCACGCGTACTTGATAAATTACAGTTCACTTCTTTAATTTGTTAAGAAGTTGTTGTTTACGAATCTCTGCTGCAATGAATGAGCCCCCGCTCGATTGAAATGTTTGCTGTAAGCTCTTTAGACCTCCGTTATGCATAATTTCTGCTTGTGTTTAACCACGCAAACAATTCGGTCGCAATATATGCCACTTGTAGGTCATCGGACGCCGATACGTTCCGCATGAAGACAAGACTGATGCGTCCCGGCCATAAATACTGCGCAGTAATATTGTGTCGTTCTTGGACTCCCTTTTTCTCGCAGTATACTGACACAATATTATTGCGCAATAAATATTGAGTGTCTGCAGGCCCCGAGAGTTCCGATGATTAAATGAACAGCTGTTGTGGAAGCAAAGAAACTGCCGTAGGTCTTGATAGAACACTAGACTCTGGAATTTTCGCAGCAACAGCCGAGTCGGGTGACCTTGCTTTTAAACTTTAACATATTTTCCATACACTTTTACAAAAAGTTTCGACGTCAAGTAGTAACGAGCGCTGTGTCACCGTGGTCATCTCTGAAACAGCTTCCGAAAACTGTCAATCGTACAATATAAAAGAACTACGCTTGTTTCTGCATCTCAACTTAAACAACAGTTAAGAATATTAACCACGGAATAAAATTAATGTAAATGCCGTGTGGCTAGGGCCTCCCTTCGGGTAGACCGTTAGCCTGGTACAAGGCTTTCGAGTTGACGATACTTTGGCGCCTTTCATGTCGATGGGGATCAGATGATGATGATGATGATGATGATGATGATGATGATGATGATGATGATGACAACATAACTCCAGTCCCCGAGCAGCGAATATCTCCCACCCAGCCGGGTACAGAATCCTGGCCGTTAGGCATGATATTCCGTCGATCTGACCTCTCAGCTGCCAGGGGCGGACGATAAAATTAATGTAGTGAATGGAATAACAGAACAAACTGGCTTTTGGGAAAAAAGACACACTTAAAATCAAATACCGTGGATAATACAACCTAGTTGAAAAAACAAATACGGAATAATAAAACCCTATCCTAGTCTCTGGGCTTGATAAATAAGTCTCGATAGAATAGTAAAAAAAATTGAACATGGCTTTCACAACCACATTGAGCACTATTTATTAAAAATGAAACTCCTCCAGCTGTACTTAAGATTTTATATTTATTTGGCTACTAGTTTCGACGTTGCGTCAACGTCATCTTCAGGCCCGTACACTTTGATGAAATCAATTGCGTGTGGCTGAGTTCTAGAAGTCCGCGGTGAGACCAACACGTGCTCCACATGGATGGCGGGCAGTAAGCGGTGGAAACTAAAATTTCTCTTTTTAAGTGCCATTATTCTTCACCATGTATCTGTAGTAAGGCCAATGTTGTTTGTATGCACCCGTGTGTGTTATTCTCTAAGGGAGACGTTTATTAGCACAATTAGAAACATCAGGAAAATATATCTTACATAATATACCGGCTGTAGCTTGTAAATCGTAATCAATATAAAACACACGAAACAAGAAATATATTTTAGAATAGAATTACGGACAATCCGCGAACGTTGAGTACCGTATTATGGCACGTACGAAGAACGAATAATGCCTAATAAAATGAAATCAGCTTCAACGCATTTGACTCATAACGGAAAACCCAAATAACGTGCTACTTCAATGGTACTAAATTACATGACCTCTCCACATGCTGAACGAAAATACAGGCAGTACAGTAGAGTTGCTTAGACTTCTAAGAGAAATTGGTTGGAAAAATATCACGCTCTATACGCTCCTGATAAATATTTTTATCTTCTTCTACTCTTTCTAAAATCAACGCATCACCTTTTTCCTAATGCAACGTACGCAGTTAACGGTCAGTGCTTCGTATCATAGCGAACGACATAACTAGTCGTAGCTGTAAGAAGATTGTAGTTTTTTTCTGCGATCTTACTTCTACAGTCTCGTAAAAAATAGTATCGGACTGCTTTAAATAAATACCTTTGAAGATAAGCAGCACATGTGGTCACTGTTTCCATAAACCACTTTTTTTGCGGCGATATATGTGTAGTGAAGTACAAACATCATGCAGGAATTTAACCGCGGACGAACACCGAAACAGATTTCAGCAGTATGCGGATATTTTATAACGCTTTAGGTGGTTTCACACTGAGGCTCCTGTGACTTACTCAATTATTTTACGGTACACTATACTTGATATTGGAGTGCACCTGTAACCCATGACTAAAATTCGTAAAACCCTGAAGTTGGAGCGTTTGCACTGAAATAGAGGCAATTGAACGCTTCTTTTTTAAGAAATTAAGAGAATATTTACACTTATTTTATGACGAAGAATTATTATAAATGACTGCTCATGTCTTTCCAACACTTCTGTACTGCTCCTTCAGTTATGAATAATATAGAAAAGAACTCTTAACTGAATTAATTTTTTGTAGGTGTTTAGTTGCCGAAAAACATATTCTCGGCTGAAGTCTAGGGCGAGTTAATTGAAGAGACCTGAGAAATTAACCTCACCGCCACAGATAAGCGTGCGAGAGATCAGAATATTGGATTCACTTCGGCCCACTCTCGTGTACCGAGCAGGAAAAGGCAACCGCTGCTGTCAGTGTTCTTGACTCTTATAAGATGTGTTATATTTTTAGTGTTTGTATTATGTTCTTACCCAAGAAACGTATAATTTTTATATGTTGTTAGCTTCAGGCACGAGAAACAATTCACATGTTCTTGAAATACATATTTCATACTTTGGGTACCTGATTCAGAATGAAATGCAATAATGTTTAACGCTATTTACGTTTAGAATGAGTTATTACTCCTTAGAGTTTTCACTTTCAATTAGGCTACTCCCTTCCTTCCTCCCTTCCTTCGATAGACATTGTATTTATAAAACGGGTCAAGCATAGGAAACCATGTAAAACTAAATATGGGTAGCTAGTCGTGAATTTCAACCAATGTCCTCGAAAAAACAAGTCCAGTGTCTTGCACCTCACTTGGTACCAATTACGGCTGAAACGTGGTCGTGTCGGTTTATTCCAACGTCAGTTGAGAGATGCACACAGACATTTTGGTGTGTCTTAGTGTGTGCAAAACATACCTGAATTTCCTGTCGCTTAAGAGTGAAATATGGCAAATTGCGAGAACAAGAAGAGCTTACCGATTAATTTAATACTTTGCAATTAAATCGCCTTTTTTATTTACTTACTTGCTCAAGAGTACTGAAATTCGTCTAGGATAATAACTCGACTTTTCACTTAAATTGATACTGTACGAAAACAGAGCCAAAAAACAACAGGCGTACATCCGCTTCATGTTACACTGCTGCGGCAAATGCTTAGGGAACGGTATTCTAGTAAATAACAGGAAAGCTGTATAAAAACATTAACTTCCCTATGTTTTGGTCTAGAGATACTTTAAGTGCGGGTATGAAGCCAAACAACAGAAATTACTGTGTGCCTGGTAGCTTACCACCGAAATGCATTTTGCCCAATAAAGGAATATATAGTGGAGACCATTTTAGGTGTTTCGTGTCTGCGTACAACAGAGGATGATGACTCCTTAGCAGTGTAGAAGGTTACTACTAGATACGCGATCACAGAAACAGCTCTGCAAGCATTCCTTCGTTGTTTCATGAATCCCAACGATAAACAATGACACGTTTCTTTGCATGCCCTCTGCTCTTGATAAAGCAGGTAATGTTTATCAGCGGACTCTTACAAATACACTAGCAACGTTTCTGCTGCGAACGTGTTGGCACCAGCATTGAAAATAACCGACCAACCGTGGAATACACATTCGAACGCCTCCAGATCTCAAGACTTTGTTACAACACCGCGAAAGACGTTCTAATTGTTGTGACAAACTGCAGGACGAACAGATTTATCTGCTGCTAAGTTTAACATCAAAGAAAGTTTCTCTCGTGAAGGATGGAGATGCTGTTTTGGAGAATACTAAACAGAAATTTAACGCAATCTACTGGAAAATATATGAAGCCAAGTACTAAGTTAGAAGCTTACATCTATAAATAGCCTCACCTTTTCATAATTTCCATTAACACTGCTACCAGTTGCAACTAGCGATAGGTAGTACTAGTTTTGCTAAATCGAGAGAAAGATTTGACAGTTAATGATCCGTCGGCGTAGAGGTCATTGGGAGCGGACCACAAGTTAGTATGCACAGAACGTGTTTGAAAAGCAGAATTCATTCAAGATTACCAGCAGATCGGCCAACAATTATTCACTCGCGGACCATCATTGATCACTTATTTTGCTATCCTGTGTGCCAAGTGGCAAGTCTTTTAAAAATAGAATTTCAGAAGTTAACATTGAAACAGATACGACGTCTGGAGAGTTTCATAAGGGACACACACGAACTCACGAGCGCTCACAACACACACACACACACACACACACACACACACACACACACACACACACACACACACACACAGAGAGAGAGAGAGAGAGAGAGAGAGAGAGAGAGAGAGAGAGAGAGAGAGAGAGAGAGAGAGAGGAATTTCATCCTCTCCTTCGACGTTCTCCAAATACAAGAACTATGTCCAGGTTGAAAAACACTAGTTCGGTTTTTTTTTCTTTGTTGCGTCAGCGTTCGGGAAATCAGTCAATTGTACAAAACAATGCAGGCTGGCAACTTGTATTAGCCTTAAGAAATCAAGAACTGAATTATTTCGAACGGCCGTGAAAGGTGGACGATAAACAGTCCACGATGGAAGAGATTAGAAGTTTTTGAAATGTAATGCTACAGAAGAAAGTTGAAAATTAGATGGGTTGACCGAGTAGTTAATGAGGGGGAACTGAATCGAATTTCAGAAAAGAGACCTGTATGGAATAACATGACTAAAGGAAGCTATCGGTTGCTAGGACAGATCTTCAGATATCGATCAATCGTCAGTCTGGTACATGACAGGGGGGTGGGGAGGGGGAGAGGGTTGGTGAAGAGTGGGAGGGAGTTGTAGAGGGTGCTAACTTTAAAACAGCAAGCAGCTTCAAATGAATGTAGGTTCTGAAGCTATGTAGAGATGCACATAGGAAAGAGAAAAAGAATTGCTGAGTGGTGCTGAATGCTAACTTAACAGACTATGTAGTGCTGTTTTGTTGTCTCCGGTCTAGGACTCCAGAACTACTGCATTACTGGAACCTAAATCCTTTTTAGCCTGATCGTGTTTAACTCCTACACTTCACTCAAAGTATGTATTCTTTGAAATCGTTGGATAAGTCGTGTTACCCAGCCGCTTCTTTAATCGAAGCATATCGAGAAGACCTTTCCTTTCCGGCTCTATTCAGTACCTCTTCATGCATTACAAAATTACACACCTAGTCTTATAGAATTTGTGTGTTTCGTAGATCTTCTATCTCTGTTACCCATCTGCAGTTTCTACCATCGTCGGTTACCTTCCTGCCCAAATGACAAAATTCGCAGTGCCCTAATCTAATAACTTCATCACCTTCTTTACTCTGACTACACTCTATCACTCGTTTTAGTTTCGTTGATGTTCATCATACATAATCCGTTCAAGACACAACCAAATTGCATGCTACGATTTTTTATTTTTTTATTTGCGCGGCGACTGTATTCGGCAGTGAGTCAAAATCTGAAACATTCAGTATACCATGTAACGTAGTGTGTTTTCCCTGAGTTGTCCTACACTTCACTAATAGAATTCTTAAGCAAATGAGATAAAACTCTACATGATTGTTCTGAAGCCATCTATAAATCAGTTCAAAATGCCGTACATCTTTGGTCTTTTCATCTTGTCCGTTCAAGAACAAAGCATTTGAAATAAAATTGGAATCTATCGTAGACAGAAACAGTGCAAAATAAATTAATAGCACGCAGCATCTCAGCTTTTCTTACTCGAGCATTTGCTTCCATCGAAAATGAAAACGCTGCTCTCGATTTCAGTGCTGCATACGCCTATTTCCTGACGAATGAACTAACAAAACATAAAATTTTGCGTGTAATGGGGCGCGTCACATTATCTTCGAAACTATATCATGTCTGAAGAGTATAGAGATTAAAGATAGACGGAGGTCATTATTGGATCTTTTTTGTGGTTCAAAAGCAATGATTTTGCGGAACCACAGTTAGTGAAATTCTGGGAAACGAGCGTTATGTTAACAGCCCCTTGATATCCGCGAAAGTGTGTTCATTCGTAACTGTTTCCAATTCTCAAACATATTTTCAGTCAGTGTGAAAGGAAAGCGAAAAATGATCTGAGATTTCTGTGTGAAAATGTTTCAACCGGGAATTAAGCTCAGCAAGCAATAAAAAAAGTTCCGCGACGGTGTGTTGCGTAAGTCACGCCCGAAGAACAGCTGTTAACCGAAAGCGACAGCGGAATTGAAAGCAGCAGACGAAGATAGTGACAAATAAAAAGTAATAAGCTCTCTCCTAATGAAAGTGTGACCTTTCTGCGTATGAGAGAAGAGGAGTAGGCCTATTAAGCCATTTAGTGTGAGTTGTGTGGAAAAGTAATGAATACTAAGCTACGGCTGATCTACTTGCTGGGACCATAAATAATGTGGAAGGAAACATAACTCTGACGTCTTGTCACTGCGTCCTTCGGAAATTGCCGAGTCGGATGTAGACCAGCTGGCTGGGAACCGTTGTCCGGCAGCGCTCAGCTACTGGTGCAGGCGTCATAAGCTATCATTAGTCACTACCTCGCTGGCGCTGAGGACACGTGTTTTTCGATACGGACCCAGTTGCTAAATGCAGTAGTTTGGAGGGACGGAATATTCCAAACAACGATATTACTTCTGTATTTACTCAGAGCGATTGTATTGTCGCGAACAACTCAAGTCACAGTTACAAACGAAAGTCATCATATTCATGTTACGTAATTCAAGCAGTGCTTGAAGGAATGAAAATCGTAGTGACCGAGGAGAAGTCACGGAGCACCACTGGGTTGAGTTTTCGGTCCACTGCTATTTGTTGTGAATGAGCCGGACCAACTAGCATTCATTAAGCGGACTCGATACTTTTTGCAAACGGTACTAGTGTCATAGTAGGTATACGAAATTGTTAATGTTGTCTTTCAAAGAATTATTAAGTGTTTTCCTAAAAATGTGTCATACGCTGAGCAGTTCTGACCACATGCTCCTTCACACGGCGTCGAAATGACGTCATGTTCTGAGGGCGACATGGCAGTCGGGCGGTCGCTCCCAATTAGTCAGCGTGGGCCAGAACGTGGAGTTTCCCTTTATTTGTTCTCTGAAAATGGACACTCCGTAGCCGGCCGCGTTGACCGAACAGTTCTAAGCGCTTCAGTCCGGAACCGCGCGACCGCTACGGTCGCAGGTTCGAATCCTGTTTTCGGGCATGGATGTGTGTGATGTCCTTACGTTATGTAGGTTTAAGTAGTTCTAAGTTCTAGGGTACTCAGGTGTGAAGTCCCATAGTGCTTACACCCATTTTTAGACTCTCCGTAAATGTTAAGAAAACATGCCATTTTCTATCATAGACTTCTACCAAGAATACATTTAGCATATGAAGAGGAGTCAGTAAGCAGCGTTCAGTGCTCCAAATTTTTGGGTATACATGCTGATGAAAACCTGAACTGGATGAAGTATGTTACCCGGCGGAGCAAACAAGTCAGTTCAGCTAATTCTACTCATCGTATAATTTTTAGTCTTTGAAACAAACAAATAGCGAGTAGGACTGAAGATCGACAACTTACGTTCATTAATGTCGAAATTAATCAAGTATACACATCCTGTTAATACATTTTTCCTCGACATTTCTATACAAAAAATATTTCAAATTATCAATGGGACGTAAAAATAGCTACATTTACGAGATATGATTTTTTAAAACTAAGTGCCGTTTTAGAACGAAAATAAAGTAAGGTTGACTTCTGTTAGCCTGTACTACAGTCTACTTCTCTACAAAATTCGCACCAGTATTAAGGCACTTCTATCGTACAACCAGTTTTGGATACCATCCTCGTAGAAATCTCTCGCCTGAGCATAACATTCGATCATTTAAACGTTGTGTAACAACTGCATAAAGCATACTGCTTCAAACTTGAGGTAACTCATCACGTAACGTCGAAATCGTAAAGCGTCTCCTCTCTCTCATTTTTTCGTCTGCTTTTTGCACCAGATCGTCAGTAATGACTGAAGGTCGCCGGTTTCGTTCTATATCCTGTAGATTTGTACGGCCACCTTTAAAAGCTCTCACCTATTTCCGTACCACCCCATCACTCACAAGTGTCAAAACTATGATTTTCGCAATTAATACAGAACGTTTATATTATCCGAATATATGCTAAGGCGACAGATTTATAACAGGATGGTATTCTTCAAAGTTGGTTGCACGGTAACTGCCTCAGTAATGGTGGAAATTACGGAGAAAAGTAGATTAGTGTACTGACTTCCATGTAAAAATAGGACTGCTAAGAAAAGTCTAGTTGTTTCGTTTTCACTTCGAAGCGGTAGGTCTACTTGCTAAACAAGAACACGCCTCGTAATATCGCGAGGTAAGCTACGTTAAAGCGTTCTTAACGTGGCTAACGCAATATCGCAAAACTTTTGCAACTTGGTTGGTATTGTACAGTGTACAGAATAAGTAGTAGGCCAAAAGAAACTTGAGATGAGGAAGCTGAGAGATGCTGCTGGCGAGGTATGAAAAACAGGCGGAATTCTTACTTTAAAATCTTGAAAATGAGAGCAGTCAGTGGATACAGTGGGAATTATAAAACCAACTCGCTGCACGTCGAAAGTTTATTAGGATATTTACCGAGGTTTCGACAGATATACACCGGTCTTCCTGACAAGAGGTAACGTGTGTTATTACTTCTTCAAGGAAGATAGGTATGTATCTGTCGAAAACGAGGTAACGATTTGAATAAACATTTGACGTTCAACTGGTTTGCTGTAAGAGACCTATTGTTTCCGGAGCTGTAACTAGCAGCAGGAAAAAAGTAGTTAACGTAAAAGAGACGCCAGAAGGTGGAAAATGGTAGAGGAGAATAAAGACTAGAATATACAGAACTGAATTGTAGGGCAAATAAATTTATGGCACCGTTTGGCTAAAAGAAGGGACCGGTTGATAGGACACACACTGGGACATGCGGGAATCGTTAGTTTGCTAATGGAGGAACGTGTGCGAGTTAAAAATACCAGAGGGAGGCTACAGTAAGCAGGTTAAAGTGGTCGTAGGTTGAAGCAGTTATAAACGAGAAGAAAAGACTTGCAGAGGGTAGGCTAACGTGGTTAGCTGCAACATACGAGTCTCCGAACTGAAAACTGTACCAATCAACACCATCACCACCAACACAACAGTACAATAAGAAATGTTCGTGAAGATGTTGACATGATGTAGAAGGAAGATATACAGTGGCTAGAAATACAGTTACTTAAACGGCGAAAGGAAACGAAAAATTATTTAGTGTTTGTCTAGTATGTTAATACTGTGATACAAGGAGCACATTTGTTACGTAATATGGAATCTCTTGTTTTGTCGTTTAACACGTTTCTTACACATTATTCATTAACTAAACTGGTGGCTTCGAATTTTACACCGATTACAGATAATTATTTTCATCTTCTGTTTCTTGTCGTTACCAACACTGTCCTCCTTCAGGACGATCTACGTTTCTTGTCGCAATGTATCAAGGATCAAGATATTTCCATCATAGAAGCTGAATTACGCAAGGCAAGGCCAGAAAAGAAATTAATTTATGCAATTCGAATGACGCACGAATCCTGTTGTGAACGTTTTATAAACTGTACGTAAGACATGATTTGGCAAATTAATATTTTAAGAAATATTTATGTGCTCGTATAGGGCAACGCGCCAGGACCTAAATGATGAGACAGGGTGCTGAGTGAGATCAGGACCGAAGCAGCGTGCCGTATTAACGTCCATAGGTCTGGTACGCCGACCAGCCAGAGTGTGATACTCAGGCGGCCTTCCACGCTCATTTAAGCAAATGCTGGGCCGCTCCCCAATTTCCGCCTCAGAAAATGCGATACACCAACGGTTGAAAAATGATAGTAGGCTGAAAACAGTTGAAGCAATTCACAGACAGAGACGCGTACGACTCCCCTCTCTGATGTTAACTGGTGACTGTAACGACATAAAGGATATCTAGGAACGTACAAATTTACCAAATGAGAAAAAAACAGCGTAATAAACGCTGGGAAAAGGGAAGAATTTTTATAAATATTGTTATTGTCCAAATATAAATTTGATTCCTCTTCAATGGCATCACCTTAACGTAGCCGGTGTTTGTAATTAAAGTGCAGCTGATAACAGAGGTCTGGTTGGCGCTGTAATTATCATATGACAGCGAAACTTGGTAGATACGCTAATGAGTTAATGTGGACCCGATTTACACTAGAAAAACAGTTAGCTCCAGTTGAAACCGCCAGATGCAAATCTGGCCTTGTACACAATGTTTATGACGGTACGATATCCATGCTGTGATTTGCTAAGCCATGACGTGAATGAAAAGTACGGCTGTGTACAAGAGAGACTGTGCGCTGTTAGTGGAACTCTTACGTAACAGCAGGAATAACAGTGCTGCACTGAGGGACTATCGCCGACTGGAAGATCTGAGGACAGGCCAGATATCGTTAAACGGTTTACAGAAGATGGTTATAAAATTCGAAAACGCGGGTGAGCTTGATATGGTACCTAGAACAGGAAGACTTTCTACCGCCGTGAAAGTCATTGACGATGTTCTTATTGCTGTAATTGACAGGATTGGCCATTCAATGGCCAACAGTCAACTGTATGGAAAGATTTGGCGTCCATTTTACTCCGGTATCCTTACAAGAATCAGGTGAGGCGGTAACTGAAACTTCACGATCGGCAGCGAAGTCTTGCATTTGGTGCGGATCGAAGTTGATGACATGCGGCTGGGCAATATTCTGTGGAATGCGATGCACGTTTAACATTATAGGGTGCAGTGAGTACACAGGACTGCCGAATTTGGGAATATGGGGTAGTGTTATATCGCCTGTCGTGCTCGAAGAGCGACTGCACTAGCCGCATGTGACTGTATGCTGTGGATTCATAGGAACTTTTATTCTCGGTCCGTCCTTCATTCGCGATAATACACCCAGAGGGGCTGTCAGTTGTACCGCACGTTATCGAGACCACCTTGTACAGCATTTGATTCCTGCTTTGGAAGACAGCAGCTGTGTGGAAACCACTGTTTTCATGCAGGGTAGGGCTACACACCATGTCGCTCGCTTAATGCAGCCTTCCACGAACGTGTCTCGTCCAGAGGTTACCCAGATTCAGAGCCCAAAAAATCACCTGATCAGAATCGATGAGAGTTCTGGCTCTGTAGAATCTAAACTAACGCGTTTACCGTGCACACGTTTGCTCTCCACCTGATCTAAAGCTCAGAACAGGGGAACACGTTGCTCAGATTCCACTGTAACTGCTGTGAGCAGCTCATGATCACGTCGTTGTACGGATGTAGCGTCTCGTCGACATCTCCCGTGCTCATATTGAACAAATTGTGTAAGTGGCGGTTAATAATAAAATCAGCATTAGTCTTTCTATCTTGACTGACCTATTCTGTCCACGTCACGTTCCTAATCCGTTACACATGGAACCATTCCTCTACGTCTTTCTTGCATTCCAGCCCCAGATTTGGACCTGGTGGCTATTTTTTTCCCAGCCTAGTTCTGTTTTCTTTTAAGTCATTAGCCTATCTGCAAAGTTTCGCTGCCATATGATAACCACAGCCCAAAATGGACCTCTGTGAACAGCTGCACTTTAATTATCACCAAGCAGTTACATTGAACTATCGTCTCACATCTGCTCCAACATCACTAATTTGAAAGCCATCCAAGGGTGCGTCGGTAGGCCTCTGTATTCGCTCTAACTTCGCAAATTTTCTCATCGTCGTCAGTTCGTGAGATGTTTGTGGAAGGAAGTGATACGGCTGCTTCTGGAAAGTACTCTCTCCGTGATGTATAACACCTCCCTTGTAGCGTGTGCGACTGGATTTTGTTGAGAATCTCTGTAATGCTGGCATGCCGACTGAACGATCCTGTGACCAATTTCTACAATGGAAGCGCCGAGTAAACGATCCTGAAACTTTCTGGAAGATTAAAACTGTGTGCCGGACCGAGACTCGAACTCGGGACCTTTGCCTTTCGCTGGTAAGTGATCTACCATCTGAGCTACCCATGCACGACTTACGACCCGTCCTCACAGCTTCAATTCTGACAGTAACTCGTCTCCAATTTTCCAAACTTCACAGAAGCTCTTTTGTGAACCTTGCAGAACTAGCACTGCTCGAATAAAGGATATTGCGGAGACACGGCTTAGCCACAGCCTGGAGGATGTTTCCAGAATGAGATCCTGTGACCAATTTCTCCACTGGGTCCTCCGTATCTCTTCTATCAGCCCTACCTGGTAAGGATGCCAGACTGATGAACAATACTCAAGAATCAGTCGAACAAGAGCCTTGTAACCCAATTACGCTACACAATGTCTCTGCTTCTTCATATTTACGACTCTCTACTCTTTCTGCTGTGACGAAATAAGTCCGTGTCGCATTCACTAAAACTCTCTCTGTCGTATGGCTGTGAAATTAGGTGATGTTTGAGCAGTGTCGACGATTAGGGCTAACGTACGTACAAATATTATCTCTGAGATGTTCATTTTTTACATCTACAGCAGTTTTTACAATCATCATTTACTTTACCAGTATAAAACACACCCCAGCATTACATTACAGTAAAATGCACAACAGCAAGACTGGCACGCCACTCAGTGATTTCATAATCGCCTTTGTCAATGACGGCGCGATGGCATGCAGGTAGGAGTTCGATGCCTCTCCTGTAGACACTTCGTCGTTGCGAGTTGATGTTAACCAGTTCCTAAGAGAGGCTTCATTATGGTACACTTGTGCTCTGAGGCTTCTCAGAGAAAGATCGTAAAAGTGGAGGTGAATGACTGTAAAGAAGTGTTTCCCAGTAAAGTTCAACAGCCATACCTCTGGCGATTCTGGCCGTATGCGGGCGTCCGTTTATCGTGGAGCAACAACAGAGGTTTACCGTGCGGTTTTTTTTTCTTTAGTAACAACAGCGAGTCGTCATCGTTGATAAGTAAACACAGCAGTTCTATCGTTTCACTTCTTGGTAGCAGTCCCTGATGAAGACTGTCAGTTTAGTTCTACTAAATGCACATGATATTTTTGAAGGTGTGCACCATCTTTTACACGGAGTGCTCCTTTTTATCTATTGGAAACAGCTATTATTTCTTCTTTAAGTTCACGTACTGCCACCGTTTCTGTTCACCTGTCACAATGGCCCAAAGAAATAGTTCGTGGCTACGTCAAGCTAGACGGTAACGGACCAGCAAAGACGAACATACACTCATGGAAATTGAAATAAGAACACCGTGAATTCATTGTCCCAGGAAGGGGAAACTTTATTGACACATTCCTGGGGTCAGATACATCACATAATCACACTGACAGAACCACAGGCACATAGACACAGGCAACAGAGCATGCACAATGTCGGCACTAGTACAGTGTATATCCACCTTTCGCAGCAATGCAGGCTGCTATTCTCCCATGGAGACGATCGTAGAGATGCTGGATGTAGTCCTGTGGAACGGCTTGCCATGCCATTTCCACCTGGCGCCTCAGTTGGACCAGCGTTCCTGCTGGACGTGCAGACCGCGTGAGACGACGCTTCATCCAGTCCCAAACATGCTCATTGGGGGACAGATCCGGAGAGCTTGCTGGCCAGGGTAGTTGACTTACACCTTCTAGAGCACGCTGGGTGGCACGGGATACATGCGGACGTGCATTGTCCTGTTGGAACAGCAAGTTCCCTTGCCGGTCTAGGAATGGTAGAACGATGGGTTCGATGACGGTTTGGATGTACCGTGCACTATTCAGTGTCCCCTCGACGATCACCAGAGGTGTACGGCCAGTGTAGGAGATCGCTCCCAACACCATGATGCCGGGTGTTGGCCCTGTGTGCCTCGGTCGTATGCAGTCCTGATTGTGGCGCTCACCTGCACGGCGCCAAACACGCATACGACCATCATTGGCACCAAGGCAGAAGCGACTCTCATCGCTGAAGACGACACGTCTCCATTCGTCCCTCCATTCACGCGTGTCGCGACACCACTGGAGGCGGGCTGCACGATGTTGGGGCGTGAGCGGAAGACGGCCTAACGGTGTGCGGGACCGTAGCCCAGCTTCATGGAGACTGTTGCGAATGGTCCTCGCCGATACCCCAGGAGCAACAGTGTCCCTAATTTGCTGGGAAGTGGCGGTGCGGTCCCCTCCGGCACTGCGTAGGATCCTACGGTCTTGGCGTGCATCCGTGCATCGCTGCGGTCCGGTCCCAGGTCGACGGGCACCTGCACCTTCCGCCGACCACTGGCGACAACATCGATATACTGTGGAGACCTCACGCCCCACGTGTTGAGCAATTCGGCGGTACGTCCACCCGGCCTCCCGCATGCCCACTATACGCCCTCGCTCAAAGTCCGTCAACTGCACATACGGTTCACGTCCACGCTGTCGCGGCATGCTACCAGTGTTAAAGACTGCGATGGAGCTCCGTATGCCACGGCAAACTGGCTGACACTGACGGCGGCGGTGCACAAATGCTGCGCAGCTAGCGCCATTCGACGGCCAACACCGCGGTTCCTGGTGTGTCCGCTGTGCCGTGCGTGTGATCATTGCTTGTACAGCCCTCTCGCAGTGTCCGGAGCAAGTATGGTGGGTCTCACACACCGGTGTCAATGTGTTCGCTGATTTTGGTAGTTGCCTTTAACACATGTGGTACTCGTGTACCTAATTATTTGACCCTACCGAATGAATGGCAATTCAGAATAACACTTCCGTAATCGCACCCCATATCGTTGCCAATTTTCATGTTGTTTGGTGAGTATTTTGATTTTGGCGGTTTTCATCAAAAGGAGAAGGTCTTCCGGGACAGAGTTCATCTCGAAATTCGAATTTTCCTTGTCGAAAACTAGAAATTCTTTTTCTAGACTTGCCATGCCGTATTTATTAGCCTTGAAAGTGGCCAAAGCTAGCTGTTACCAACATAAAAGCTACAATCGACTGAAGAAAAACAATGGAATAACGGAAAACGAAGCCTTTGCTGTCCAGTGGTGCCAACCCAAGGTAAAGTGACACGAACCTATGCACCGACCCAATATCATAAGGATGACAAGAGAGTTAACGTTTGAGGTCGTTGCTGCAGCGTATACGGCAACATAGCGCGACTCCAATGCGAGTACATAAGCATCGATATTTAGGCAAGGGGTTACAGTGACACTCGTGTCTTTCCGTCATGTGTGCACTAGCTCTAGAAAGCCAACGCTACCACCAAATGCATCCAAACGGGACCAACGTACTGTCATTCTTTTCTTGGCTGCCGAAGGACAAACCCCAGTAGACATCCATTGGAGATTGCAGAGTGCGTATGGGACAGCATGTCCGTCACATACCACCGTGCTGGTCGCATTCGAAACAAGTTACCGATCGAGCTGGGAGGCCAGCCAGCCGAATTAACGCCAATTCGAATGGGCAACCCTCGACCACCCATCCTATAGTCCTGATCTCTTCCCATGCGATTTTCACGACTTCGGTCTCATAAAAACAGCCTTGAAGGGTCGACCACTGCGTGCAACAAGCAGTTACGGATTTCTCCACGCAATAGGACGCTGTGTCCTACCAAAATGGGTCTCTTCAACTTGTGCGTCGGTGGGATCATTGCGTCAACGATCACAGCGATTTAGCCTAGTTTGAATACCGGATCTGGACTGTTCTGCCTATGAACCGATGCTTTTTGATGGCCCCTCATAAGTTACTCTAAAACCTCTGGAATCCTTTAACAGTAACTGTGAAATAACCAATGTCTTTAGATGTGGATTTGTCCTGTTGTTCGATAGTCTATCTCATCACTGCACCATTTTTTTTAGGGAAAAATTATTAAATCTGCAAATAATTGGCAGTTGTACGCTGCATCCATATCACCTGAATGTCAGTCGTTTTCAGCAAAAAGGTGTAGCATAACGTTGGACCAGGACGGTGCGAGATGTTCTGCACAGACATTTTCAGACGTTTCGATTGGCAGGTAGAGTCAGATTCCCTGGACTGGTAACACAAGGCTTCGGCCCTTCACTTTTTCGAATGAGGATTTGCCAAGGATAAAGATTTCCTGACGCGAATCTTAAAATTTATGAATGACATTAGCCGGAAGCCCTTTGTAAATGTTACTCTGTTGAGTTGCTGGTATACGCCACAGCAGTGCAGTGACTTTCGGGGCACCTGTAGACGAGGTGGGCTCGTGTTTCGTGTCCCTGGCGACTACGAACGCTTGTCGTGACGGCTGCGGAGAAATAATGTCGACCAACATTGTACAGCTAGGCTGTGACGACAAAAGCGTGACAAGCTGTTAACGCCGTGACATTCGTCCTCTTCCACCCAGAGATACTTTCTATCGACTTAGCACTTTCACTCACGTAGAGCATTTGGGGAGCGCACTCCGAGGCGTTTAGATAAGACGGGGAGGTGATCAACACAGCTCAACGATCAAAAAAAAAAAAAAAAACACAACTCTTTGCTGTCCCGGCGTCTCCTACCGCTATGAGAAGATTATAGAACCCATCAGCGATGTCACTGTTGATTAGGGTTAAGGCGAGGAATTATTACTCTCCCTCCGGATAGGACGTATTCGGCTGTTACTAAGCATTGCGTGTCACTCGTTTTATTTATAGTAGGGTAGGCACAGAAGCGTCAGGAGACATTCACTCTTGTTTTCCTCCTCCTCCTCCTTGTTGTAGTCTTCAGTCCGAGGAAGTGTTCGATTCAGCTTTCTACTGTAGTATACATCTACAACTATACTCCGCAAGCCACTGTACGGTGAGTGGCGGAGGGTACTCTGTACCACTACTACTAGTTTCCTTTCCTGCTTGACTAACAAATATAAGGGAAGAACAACTGCCTGTATGCCTCCGAACGAGTCCTAATTTTTCGTCTCTTACCTTCGTGGTCCTCACGCGATGTGTTTGTTGGCGGCAGTAGGATCATTCTTCAGTAAGCTTCACACGCCGGTTCTCTAAATTTCCTCAGTACTGTTTCCCGAAAACAACAGACTTCTATTTGAGTTTCCGAAGCATCTCCGTAATACGTGCGTGTTGTTCCACCCTACCGGCAAGAAATCTAGCAGACTGCTTCTGAATTTCTTCCTTGTATTTCTTTAAACTCATCTAGTGCGGACTCAAACTCCTGTGCAATACTCAATAATAGGTCGCACTAGCGTCCTGTTTGCTGTCTCCTTTACAGACGAACCAAACTTTCCCAAAGTTCTTCGAATAAATTGAAATCGACCATTCTCTTTTCCTACAAATATCCTCAAATGGTCGTTACATTTCACATAGCTTTTCAGCGTTATTCCTAGATATTTAATCGACGTGAATTTGTCAAACAGCACACCACTATTGGAGCATTACGAGATAGTTTTTCGTATTTATCCGCTTTAACTTCCATATTTCTACATATAGAGCTACCTGCCGTTCACCACGACCAACTATGAATTTTGTCTTAGTTGTCTTGTATCTCCTTACAGTCACTCAACTTCGACTCCTTATAGTACATCACAGCATCATGAGCAAACAAAAGCTGACTGTCGCCCACCCTGTACGCGAAATTATGTTTGTAGTCCCTCAATGTCCCAGAAGAACTTCTGTGAAGTACGGAAGTGAGGTCTACATGGTAGTGGTGTAAGCAGAGCTGCGAGACCGGGTTGTCAGTCATACCTGAACAGGTCACTCGGCAGAGCACTTCGACGGGAACTAGGTATTCCGATTCTCAAGCCGGCAAGCAATTTCACATCAGCTCTCACTTCCTTGTTGGGGGTGGGGAAGTTAATCTACAAGGAAGCGCCAAAGAAACTGGTACAGGCATGCGTATTCGAATACAGACATATGTAAACAGGCAGAACATGGTACTGCGGTGGGCAACGTTTATATAAGAGAACAACTGCCTGGCGCAGAATTTACATCACACGGAGCTGCAGCACTGTCTAGGACTGATCTCTCATGACGAACCATGGCATGACACGGTATCCGATTGCATGATACCTGCTTCTAACGTAACCGACCCTTGCATGACCTGTCGCAGTCAGCAAGACATCCGCTTCTGCTCTTACTACCCGACCTAACTATCGCAGAGGCTTATTTCCCTTGGCGCTTGCCTTGGGACATTTTTCCCTCTGCCCTTTAAACCGCTACCCTTCGTTCGACTTTCGACCTAACCTATCTCCAGATTAGCGCGTATAGATGACTAACCTTAACCAGACGTACGGAAACATCACAGTACCCACATTCTGCGACACCTCACTTGAATGAATACTAAGCATTTATGCATAGATGGCAGTAGACCTTTTGAGTTGGCCATCATGCCGGTGTGGGGCTGGAGGGGCTCCACCTTTATTTAAAAAGGTGCACTTGTTAGATCGGTTAGTGCTACTACAATGGCAGTTTATCATGATTTAAGTGGGTTTGAACGTGGTCACATGTCAGTTCTAGTATAATATATTTGTCCAATGAATACCCGTTTATCATCTGCATTCCTTCTTGGTGTAGCAATTTTAATGGTCAGTAGTGTATGAAGACGGTAACTGTTCTCGAAAGAACAGTTACTTTTGATGACCGTGCAGCTTCTCTAGAATAAATGATAATTAATTAAAACCCTAAGCTGCCGACAAGTGTAGTTGACATATCTCACGGGATGCGTGGAAGGAATAAGTCCCTGCAGTCGCGCTAACACGGGGAATCTCATCCATAAAAATTCCATCATGGCTTGGGAACATAACCACCACGAATGGCTGCAAATGGTCTCCAAGTAGCCGAACAAAACTATTTCCAGTCAATGATCGGTTCAGTTGGAACCAGTGCGCATCATGTAAATACAGCCCACACCATTATGGGGCCACCAGCAGGGTGCAAATTGCCTTGTTGACAACTCGGTTCCTGACTTCGTTGGGGTCCATGTGACACTCGAACCTTATAATCACCTCTTACCAACTGAAATCAGGATTCATCTCACCGGGCCACGAGACTAGGAGAGGTGTTACAGGCGATGTCGTCCCTTCAGCAAAGGCACTCCCGTCGGTCTTCTGCTGTCATAGTCCATTAACCAACAGTTCCTAACGGACATGTTCCAGGGACGTCCTACTTCGTTTTCTGCGGTTATTTCATGCAGTGTTGCTTGTCTGTTAGTACTGACAACTCTCCTGAATCGTCGCTCCTCTCGGTCGTTATGTGAAGGCCGTCGGCCACTGCGTTGACCGTGGCGAGAGGTAATGCCTGGAATATACTACACTCCAAACGTTCTTGACACTGTGGATTTCCGAATATTAAAATCCCTAACTTTTTTCCTAAATGGAATGTCCCATGTCTCTAGTTCCAAGTACAATTCTGTATACGTGCCTATAGAACTTGTCACGTCAGTATATAGTGCTGGGTCGTCCTCTCCAGACTACCCATTATTTAGTTCCGCACTATACAGGATATGCGGATGCTTTTGATCAGGTAGTGTATTGTAGGGTTATTACTGTTTCAAGTGATTTGTCACTTAGTATGGGGACAAACACGTCTTAGTGGGTAAGTGATTCAAATGGCTCAGAGCCCTATCAAAAATGGCTCTGAACACTATGGGACTTAAAATCTATGGTCATCAGTCCCCTAGAACTCAGAACTACTTAAACCTAACTAACCTAAGGACATCACACACATCCATGCCCGAGGCAGGATTCGAACTTGCGACCGTAGCAGTCTCGCAGTTCCAGACTGTAGCGCCTAGAACCGCTCGACCACACCGGCCGGCCAAGTCTTAGTGTTTTAGAATGAATCAGCAGTCTCCTAAATCGATTTATGCAAGTTACAGGAATATAACACTGGTTGAGAACCTAACTGAAGACATCAACACTCCTTCACATCACTAAATAATAAGAATCCACTTCTTACTAACACTTACATGAAGGATTTGGCATATGGTCTAGATTCAGAAAACCAGAAACTAACTTGATGCAAAGTATCGCCTTAAGTGCTACTACTATACCACAGGGATGTTACTCTAACAAGAAGTTGATACTTTGCATCAAGCTTGTATGTGATATTGTCTTCGCGTTCATCACGACCCTGCAACAGGTGAATTCTTCTTATTTAGGGATCGGGAGCAGTGCTAACGGTGTGCTCCTTTAATCTAAGTGATCTAAGAGAGACCTGAATTGCACTCGTTCAGAATATGAGCCAAATTTTCAAAAACTGCACCATTTCACGGTGACTATCGACCTTCCGCTATCATCACTAGCTATATTAACGTTCTTCACCTCCCTCCATTTCTCATCTCGAGCTTTGCTCCTTGACCTGCCACCAATATTCGTCCAGACTTTCTGATGCATTCGGGGCACTTAGACTTCGCTGTCTGCAGCTCTGTTTCAGAGTCAACCGGCGATTTAGTTGGCAAAGCGAAGCTGTTGGCACCTTCCGTATGCCAGATTCCCAGCGTGTGGGAGACACGGAATTCTTGCACAGGCGCACACCGCTATTTTCAGGATCTGACATCAACATTCAGATTAACACGCACAGGGTGCCCCGCCCACGTCTCCGATACGGATGCGCGAGATGAATGGCAGCGCACATGCAGTAAGCGGCTTATGCATAGATCGGGTTGTCAAGATATTTCTCACGTCAGATTAGAAATGCCCCCGACTGCAGCCGTAGCCACTTCAAAGCACAAGTGCAACTTTATTAAGACTGCAGTGTGGCCAGTTCCAACAACTTTGTACTACAAAGACTGTACGTACACGTGGCAGTACGTGACAAGTTGCTGATGATATTTTTGCTCCACCAGACTTACGGAATGAGGCAGGTTTCCAAAGGTTCTCAAACTTCACTTATAATTCTTTTTTGTTTCTACTCGCGTGTATCTTTCCGTACTCCTTCCACGTAAATTCAACGTCAGACGTACATTAGTTGAGTCACAACTCAGTAGCGCTGGTTAATGCTGTGCCTTTATTTGTCGATAACGCATTCCCAGAATGAAATTTCCCTCTACAGCGGAGTGTGCCCGGATTTGAAACATCCTGACGTATTAGACCTGCGTGCTATACCGACACTTGAATGCAGCCTTAGACTTCCGCGGGGAAAATTCTGCACCTACTGAGTTTTCCAGGCACAGCAGGATGGATAGCTCAGGCACATGCCTGCAAACCGAGCGAGGTGGCGCAGTGGTTAGACACTGGGCTCGGATTCGGGAGGACGACGGTTCAATCCCGCGTCCGGCCATCCTGATTTAGGTTTTCCGTGATTTCCCTAAATCGCTCCAGGCAAATGCCGGGATGATTCCTTTCAAAGGGCACGGCCGACTTCCTTGCCCGCCCTTCCCTGATCTGATTAGACCGATGACCTTTCTGTCTGGTCTCCTCCCCCAAAACCAACCAACCATGCCTGCAAAAGTCAAACGTCCCGGGTTCGAGTCCCAGTCTGGCGCACACGTTACCTCGGGCCACGAAGTTCCAAATCATTGCACACTCCGCTGCAGATTCACGCTGGAAATAATCCTCCAAGCTGTGGCTAAGCCGTGTGTCCACGGTAACCTTAATTCCAAGAGTGTTAGTACCGCAAGATATGAAGGAAAACTTCTGTGAAATTTGGAAGATACCCAATGAGGTACGGGCGAAAGTAAATCCGTGAGGACGGGTCGTGAGCCGCGTTTTGATAGCATAGCCGATAGTACTAATGAGCCAGCAAGTTCCATCGAGATTGTTTCCAATTAGTTCCTTGCAGGAGAGTGTACTTGATACCTAACGCAGAACATCTACATCCGCAACTGTACTCTGAAAACCTCTGTGAAGTATATGGCGGAGGGTTCTTGTCAGTGCACTAAGTTGTTAGGACTGTTTCCCATTCCATTCGCGCACAGAACGAGGGAAGAGTCTTTGCTTAATCGTTGCTGTGTGCACTGCAACTATTGCGATCTCGTCCTCACAAACCATATAGGAGCGACACATGGGAGTTGTAATACAAGGTGTAATGGGTATGAGTGCAGATATTGTGGTAAGTTAATATTTACATACATCACTGAGTTAGTTGTTTTTTCTCTGTATCGAACAGTTTTCCCACAAACATAATTTGCTACCTGATCTTTTCTGCGCGATCGTAACTGCAGCACTAAGTGGACAATGCCTGTCATTATAGGCTAACCATTTTGCATACATGCATCCATACTTCAGCACCTGACCTGCTGCCCAGGAGAAAACAAGCATTAATGGCTTGCTCTTGTCACTTGCACTTGGAGCTACTAACCAACCTTAATACATGCTGCTACTAATAAGTAAACTTAATAGTCTGCAGACGAAGTAAATACTGATGTAATCTTTTTCAGTACACCGTTCTCACCCACCAATACAAATATCCGCTCCTATACCTGTACATTCCTAGGCTGGTCACTTAAAGCTGATTCTTCAAACATCGCGCTATGGTCGCAGGATCCAATCCAGCCTCGGGCATGGATGTGTGTGACGCCCTTAGATTAGTTAGGTTTAAGTAGTTCTAAGTTCTAGGGGACTGATTACCTCAGATGTTAAGTCCTATTGTGCTCAAAGCCATTTCTTTGAAACATCGTAAGTAGGCTTCTTCAGGATGGTTTGCATCTCTCTGATACACCCCCATGGATCAAACAAACCTGTAACCATTCACGTTGCTCTTCTTTGTAAATATCAATAGTCCCCATTAGTCATATTTGGTACTGGTCTCTCACACTTAAGAAATTCTAGGATGAGTTGCATGCAATCTCCTTTGTAGACTGGTGGCATATCGCTAGTCTTTTACCAACGAACAGGAAACCGAAGCCTGACACGTGCTTTACCTACGACTGAGTTAATGAGATCGTTCCATTTGCCTCTAGAAACGGTTACATCCAGATATTTGTGTTAGTTGACCAATGTAAATTGTGGCCCATTGTATGACAGCTGTGTGTATATCTGTCTCCACACATAATTACTTCAAAATCTGGAGACTCCAACCCAGTGTGAGTAAAACAGAAGTATGTTGCTTCCATCTAAATAATGGATTGGCGAACATAAAACTGGAAGTAAGTTTCAAAGGCAAAATTCTTCGTCATAATTGGAACCCGAAATATCTTGGTGTTATTCTGGATCGTACACTATGGTTCAAGCAACACCTTCTTAACTACCTCAAAAGTTGAGGACTCGAAACAACATTCTCCATAAGCTATGCGGAACTAGCTGGGGATCTTCAGCAACCACCCTGCGATCTTCAGCTCTGGGCTTGGTGTACTCAAGTGCTGAGTATTGTGCACCTGTTTTGATGAACAGTCATCATACAAGGTTTGTTGACACCCAGGTAAATGCGACAATGTGCATAATATCTGGCGCAATCAGATCTACTCCAGTTTATTGGCTACCACTGTTAACCGGTGTAATGCCTCCTGATCTACGCAGATGTGCTGCCCTTAGGAGACAATTCCACAAGATCTCCAGGAATTCTAACCTACCCGTGCATAGCGACCTGCTACTTTTAAATCGTAAGAGACTGAAATCACGGCATCCAACTCATGTGCGATGCTGCTGACATGATTGCTAAGCATTTGAAATCTCTTGAAGAATGAAAAGGTCGGTAGGAAACAGTGATAGATGCGCACCTACATAACATCTTCTCAAGTGCTAGACTTCCAAATGGATTCGACCTACCACGCAAGACCTGGACTACTCTCAACAGAATCCTTACCGGCCATGGCCGATGCAGGGATGCTCTCTTTAAGTGGAAGAAGCTGCTTGATCCAGCCTGTGACTGCGGGGTTCCATACCAGACTGTTCACCACATTGACAGTGAATGCAGGATTCGAGCCTGTCATGGCGCCGAAGAGGACTTCCTGCTAGCAACTGCAGATGCAGTGCGCTGGATTGAAGGACTGGATATTCAGTTGTAAAGACAAACTTAACTTTCTTGTGTATCAATATGTACATATGCATATGTAATTGAATTTCATGATGTGTCTGTATTAGCCATACAGTAAATAATGTGGCCCATTGTTTTACTGTAGTCATAGTACACTACCTTTTTTCGTTTGTTGAAGGGTACAGTTTTACATTTTTGAAGATGCAAACAAGCTACCAATCTTCGGAGCACTTTTAAATCTTTTCGAGGTACGACTGACGATTTATCCATCTGTTTTTAGACAGTACTTCCTTTTAGATAACAGCATCATCTGCGAAAATCTGAGATTATTAATACTTTCTGCAAGGCCATTAATGGACAATATGACAGCAAAGGTCCCAGCCCACACCTTGTGACCGGAAGTTCCTTCTGTATCACGCAGTGACTCTCTGTCAGAGATAACTTGTCGCGTACTCCATGTCAACAAATCCTCCAGCCAGTCACACAATTTTCACTTGATAGCCTATGCAGACGCAATTCGATATTAAGTGTAGGAGTTTTACCAGGTCAAATGCTTTTTGTAATTCAAGTGATCCTGCGTCGCCGGCCGCTGTAACCGAGCGGTTCTAGGCACTTCAGTGCGGAACCGCGCTGTTGCTACGGTCGCAGGTTCGAATCCTGCCTCGGGCATGGATGAGTGTGATGTCGTTAGGTTTAAGTAGTTGTAAGCCTAGGGGACTGATTACCTCCGATGTTAAGTCCCACGGTGCTTAGAGCCAATTGAACCGTTTGATTTGATCCTGCATCTTTGTGTGTGCTGTTATATGGATTTTTGGATGTTGTATGAAAAAAAAATTGATCTGGCTTTCATGTGATCGACGTATTTAGAATGCATCTTGGCTGGATGGAGAAGAAGAAGAAGATGAGGAAGGAGGAGGAGGAGGAGGTATTGAGTTGCAGACAAGTACAGTGGGAAGGGAGAGAGTATGTAAGTAGGCTGTTTAGGTTTTTATATTGGTAACCCCACGTAACGCTCTGAATGAAAATCTCCGGCTGTGGTGTGTGCAGTCTGTGGCTCGTTTGCATTGTTGTTGGCTATTGTAGTGTTGGGCAGCTGGATGTTAACAGCGCGTAGCGTTGCGCAGTTGGAGGTGAGCCGCCAGCAGTGGTGGATGTGGGGAGAGAAATGGCGGAGTTCTGAAATTTGTAAGATTGGATGTCATGAACTGATATATATATTAAGAGTTTTGAACACTATTAAGGTAAATACATTGTTTGTTCTCTGTCAAAATCTTTCATTTGCTAACTATGCCTATCAGTAGTTAGTGCCTTCAGTAGTTTGAAACTTTTATTTAGCTGGCAGTAGTGGCGCTCGTGCAGTAGTTCGAGTAACGAAGATTTTTGTGAGGTAAGTGATTTGTGAAAGGTATAGGTTAATGTTAGTCAGGGCCATTCTTCTGTAGGGATTATTGAAATTCAGATTGCGTTGCACTAAAAATATTGTGTGTCAGCTTAAGCAGAGTCATGTATAATTGTTCTAAGGGGACGTTTCAAGTACTACGAAAGAGAATTATGAGGAAATTCTGACTGGACTATAATCAACAACAGTTCAATAAGAACTACCTGTGCTTGGTACAAGAACCCTTCTGCCTTCTTTTCGGTTACTGAATAGAGCCTCTTTCGTTTGCCAAGTTAGTTACCAAAACGAAAATGTCAAGGATGTATTTTGCGTTTGTAGACTTTGCACTGATCGGAAATAAACAATGAAAAGAGATCCACTCATTGTCTGCAAGCAATGTGACTTGAAACTGTTTTGGAGTAAACAAATAGGAATGACTGTAATGCATACCTTTTAATTCAGTATAAAAGCACATTGATATCAGTGAGGGAATAAATGGGCTAGGCAGCGAAAGAACTACAGAAAACGAGGGGGATCCTGAAAGGAAAAAAATAGCAGTTTAGACAAAGTTGGGAACGAATACCACAGTACACCACAGGGCTGCATACAGAAGTTATATTATTATTGTTCCCGTTCCCTTTTTCCTAATTTTCCTCGCCAGCGACGAGCCGTCTATTCCCTATAATGTTTTCATCGGCCATTAAAAATTAAAACGTTAGAAAAGTCACAAAACGAACGTCCGCCGAAGAACACGAGACAGAAGCAATTAAATCTCTTGGAAAACACACAGGACTAACGTTACTATTTCTCGACCTCTGTAGTGGCCCCTTTACATTGTTAGGTCTCTATTTATTATTTCATATGAGGATTTTTTATGTCTTCAGTATTTTTTGCCTTCTGCACTGTGAACTGCCAACCCGCCTAATCAAGATTCTATCCTCGTGCTCCATTTGTCCTCCTTCCATCCTTTCATTCTCCAGGTCTCGCGGTGTCTGTAACGTTTGAGTCGCACATTCAAAGTTTCACCCCGTTTAAAGCATTTGAAATAGGGCTGTTGTCAGATGAGTATGTGAACTGGCCCAGTTCTACAATCACGCTTCTATTCTAAGCATATGTTGAGAAGCTCCGTTCGACATCATTTTCTTTTACCCTCTGACTACAGATACAAAAGAATCGAGAGCATGTTCACGGGTGTGTATAGGAGACGGGAGGAGGGGCGTTACTGACCCTGCAGCCGGACTAATCCTCGCCCCACAGACGGCGGGATGCGGCTTTTCTCGCCTCGTGTGCCGTTCCCCCGTTCCCCTCGCCGCGGCGGCAGTTCCACAAGTGAGGAGGGCGCAGCCGCCAGCCTAGCTACCTACGCACGCCTTTCTGAACCGAGGCGTAAACTGCCCCGCCCGTTACGACGGACTGCTCCAGTCCGGCGGTCAAGCGGACGCGATGTGAAAGAAAGGACGCGGGGAGAGGGAGAGGCTAGGAAAAGGGAGGGGAAAAACAGGATAAAAGGAAAAGGGGGAAACCGGCTGCTTATTTATCGCCTGGCATAACTTAGATCGGTCTTGCGAGGCAGCGCGGCCGCATTTCATTTCTTCTGGCCGCGCCGCCTTCGTGCGCGCCTGATTTACACGGCGGGACCTCTCTCTCCCACGTGCTGCTTTTTGTCTCCTTTTTCCTCCCCCCTCCCCCCCTCCTCTTTTTCTCGTCGGTGAGTGTGCATGCGTGTCGCGCACCGCTCCGACGAGTCCGGCTCGGCCGCTGCGGCGCAAAACAATGCGTGTACGCGCGTTAATTAGCTAACACAATGCGTCTCGCTGCACGCGCGTCTGTTCGCCTGTCTACCTGTCCCCTTCTTTTGTTTGTGCCCGGCGCTTTTGTGAATCACCTGCGGCGCGCGTTCTCGCCGTTAAGTGGCTGCACACGCGGTTAGGAGTCGAACAAATTCCGTGACGGCCGATCTCGAGATGATCGCGCAGCGAACTCTCCCGACAACCCGAGATGGCTCACCGCAGACTAGTGGCTTGAGGCACTGGCTGTAGTTTGTACAAGGCACTGTTGAAGTGTCGGCGGTGCCGCAGAAGATCTAACCTGATCGGTCTGTTCCGCTGGAACATATTACCGTCACCTACAACAGTTACTCATACATTTCTAACCATAACCTCGAAATACTGTGGCACGGGGATTTCAGTGTTTACCTGAACTGTAGACTCCGCACTGCAAATAAACACCGAGTGAGGTGGCGCAGTGGTTAGCACACTGGACTCGCATCGGGGAAGACGGCAGTTCAAACCCTCGTCCAGCTATATTGATTTATGTTTTCCGTGATATCCCGAAATCGATTCAGGCAAAAGCTGGGTTGGTTCCTTTGAAAGGGCACGGCCGACTATCTTCCCTATCCTTCACTAATCCTGTAGGACCGATGACCTCGCTGTTCGTCTCCCTTCCCCCAAACCAACAAACCAACATCCAATAAATAACAAATTAGTTACGTAACTCAAGTTTTTTCGAGGAGATAATCAGAAATGTATGAATATGACTGGTTTTTAATGGCTCTGAGCACTATGGGACTTAACATCTGAGGTCATCAGTCCCCTAAACTTAGAACTACTTAAACCTAATTAACTTAAGGACATCACACACATCCACGCCCGAGGCAGGATTTGAACCTGCGACCGTAGCATGCGTGCGACTCCAGACTGAAGTGTCTAAAACCGATAGGCCACAGTGGCCGGCACTGTGACCTTTCTTTCACCGCTTTATTGATGGATTGCCTACATTTTTTTTTATTTTTTTATTTTCTCACTGACGAACTAGGATCACGTGACAATTCCAAATCCTCTTCTTTCCGTCTAGTTTTCTGCCTTTCCAGTACTCTTTCATCTTTTAGCCATGTTGTCTCTTCCTTTCTTCTGCCCATATTGTTTCTTCCACAGCAAAACTCTTATAAATTTAATATTTTATTCTTAAAACTATTTCTGTCATTTCCGATTCCTTGAAGTTGTTTCTCTGTAGATCTTTCTTTACTTCTGTAATTCATATTATTGTCGATTTCTTCTTCCAGAAATGGCAATAGGTCTAAGGCGCTACAGTCATGCACTGAGCGGCTGGTCCCGGCGGAGGTTCGAGTCCTCCCTCGGGCATGGGTGTGTGTGTGTTTGTCCTTAGGATAATTTAGGTTAAGTAGTGTGTAAGCTTAGGGACTGATGACCTTAGTAGTTAAGTCCCATAAGATTTCACACACAATTGAACATTTTCAAATAGCAATATTTGTTTTTGTGAGCTTGTTCTTATTCATCAAAAGAAAAAGATTAATATTCTATTAACCATTGCTTCTGACATTTTCTGTGTGTTTTTGTACACTTCCTCATTACTTCTCATTTTGCAGCCATCTGTAGTTTGTATTGCCCCAGTTGTTTTTCTGACTATCCGTCTTTGATGTTCCTCTATTCTGTTCGGCTTGTAATTCTTTACCACGTTACCTTCCATTCTGAAAGTTGATGCACTCAGCGACTGTATGTGACTTACAGAGTGAATCAATAAGTCTTCCTTTTTAGATTTTATTATGCAAATCCAGATTTTGGCTAGTAGCTAGCCATTTCGAATGCGCTATTTTTTATTCTCAATGCATGTAAGTCCCTGTTGTTCGGGCGTCAGTCACTTTGAATACTAAGAACTGTGAATAGTAATGGAGGGCTTCAATTATGCCTGAAGAAGATTGTGACTGTCTTCCTTGCCGAATTGGGACCATTATCAAGGGCGGAGGTGGTATTAGTGTGATGTCCTAACGGTGGTAGTGGGCGACAATTTTTGTCGTGCTGTGTCATTTTAAGTATCCTGTTGGTGAAGCCTGTAGGGGAGGTCGCAGCTCAGAGGAGCCTCTGCCCGTCGGGTCGCAGCAGGCTGTTAGTCGGGCCGTTAATCTGGCGTGTTTGGAAGCAGGGCCGTTCCCCACGGCTGCAACAGCCGAGATAACGGCCCGTGACCTGAGTTGCCGCACTCGCCTAGCCACTGTGCAGGGTCGGCAGTCAGGGCGCACTCAGCTCACGGTGTCGTAGGATCACCTTTGCGTATCAACTGGAGCTGCTACACTGGTACTTCCGATGACTAATAGTTGTGCAGAGATTATCGTTTCATTTCAGTGCCGCCCGGAGTGGCCGAGCGGCTCTAGGCACTACAGTCTAGAACCGCGCGATCGCTACGGTCGCATCCTGCTTCGGGCATGCATGTATGTGAGGCCCTTAGGTTGGTTAGGTTTAAGTAGTTCTAAGTTCTAGGGGACTGATGACCTCAGAAGGTAAGTCCCATAGTGCTCAGGGCCATTTGAACCACTCTTTCTGTTCACACTCTACATATTGTCAAGGAGATTCGACCATACATAGCTGCAAGGGGATGTTGACACTGTGTTGTGTAGCCGTTTTAAGAGCAGTGTACAGTTCTTTCTAATTATCTTTATGCGACTACTTTCGTCACTGTACTAGAGAAGAAGAAAGTGGTAAGCATAGTTTGCTTGTAATTACTGGAAAGCGAAATACGAATTTAGTTTTTTCACATATCTCACTTGCACTGATTTCTGGTAAACTGTTTGCAGATATGTATCACAATATTGGAAGGAAACAGCTAAACAGACAGTTTGTCGGAATCGTTACGGAAGTGGGTGCAAAAGAAAGGGTGGTCAGGCTCCCCGTCCATCACTGCTGCAAATCTGTGGTAATTTCTCATGAGATTCCATATAATTTGATAATGTAGACAAACACGAAATTGTCGCAGTGTTGTCGACTCCTAGAGAAAAGAGTAGAGGAAGTTACTATTCACTGACAACATATCGTAGATTTATGATTTATGCTACAAGTTGATGGTGACTATTAACAAAATATTTTCTGAATGTGTGTTTTTTATAACCTGTGTCAATTTTTTCCGAATGTGTAAGAGAATTTCTAAGCAAATGTGTTTTATTAAAAGATAGTTTGTGTCCGAAATTACCCCATTAGAGGTAAACATGTAGCTTTGGATGGAAATTCAGTGAGTGCCCTAGATTGCTTCATCATACGGGTTAACATCAGACAGATTTATTTCTTAGAATTTGCTTTGTTAATTAACATTTTCGGTTCATGTTGTTTGATCATATTATTCTTAAATGTTCACAAACATGTCACGCTCTTTGTCTCCTGAATTTAATGTTCTTTGCCTACATGCTTTAACGAGTCCGCAGCTCGTGGTCGTGCGGTAGCGTTCTCGCTTCCAACGCCCGGGTTCCCGGGTTCCCGGGTTCGATTCGGGGTCAGGAATTTTCTCTGCTCGTGATGACTGGGTGCTGTGTGATGTTCTTAGGTTAGTTAGGTTTAAGTAGTTCTAAGTTCTAGGGGACTGATGACCATAGCTGTTGAGTCCCACAATGTTCAGAGCCATTTGCTTTAACGAATATTGCTCTTCTTTCCTATATTATCCCATGTTAAGGTACGCTGGGGTAATGAAGCAACGAGAACACAATGACCTACTCTTACGCATTACAGCACATGGATTCCGAGAACACTGCTCGTGTGAACCTGAGCTTGCGCTTGTCTCACATGATCTACCGAAAAAAAAAACGATCAAAGTAGAACGGAGTGAACGAAAAGTCCGTTACCATTTGAAAACGCAGTACTTCACACGGGATAATGTAGGTAGAGAGGTAAAACATGACACACGTGTCTGAAATGGGGATGGGGCTCTATTGAAACTAAAAGCGACTGAAAAAAACGGCCAACACGTTAGTCCGTGACGCCCCATGGGAATCGTGTATGGAATGAGCTGGAGAGAGAGAGAGAGAGAGAGAGAGAGAGAGAGAGAGAGAGAGAGAGAATATGTTAAATTATTGTATCAGTATCATATAAAGCGCCATCTGTTGGACATTTTGTGCGCCGTTTTTAGTTTCAATGAAACCCCATGTCATTTCAAGCGTGTGTGTCAATGTTTACCTCTCTACCTATTTTATTCCGTGAAGTATGGAATCTGCGAATGTAACCGGACTTTTGCGTCACCTATTTTTTAACTTCAAAAATGGTACAAATGGCTCTGAGCATTATGGGACATAATTTCTGCGGTCATCAGCCCCCTAGAACTTAGAACTACTTAACCCTAACTAACGTAAGGACATCACACACTTCCATGCCCGAGGCAGGATTCGAACCTGCAACCATAGCGGTCGCGCGGTTCCAGACTGAAGCGCCTAGAACCTCTTGGCCACGACGGTCGGTCCACACGTCTACCTTCAGCTGCATACGGACAATATACAAGACAATAAATTAAGTAGGAAATGCAATGTATTATCCGTATATCCATTGTGGATGACGAACTGCGACTGTGATTTAAATTGACGTTTATCTGGTAATAAATATGCAACTACTCGCTTTGTCACGATACATAGCTTAATAAAGCACGTTATAAGAAGCAACCTAATCGGGATATCACAAGGCAGTGCACTCAGTACCAGCACTGCATCTAGCTACACTTGGTCCGCAACATAATGTTCTTGTAACACCTCAATCGGCAGCGGCTTTGAAAACATGTTCGTTGTTGAATAAATCGGAAAAAAGCGAGTGGTTGCATATTTATTAGCAGATAAACGCAATACATTATTTTCATGAAACCAGATTGGTTTTGTTCCGGATCACAAAAAGACACATTATTCCCCACTCTTTTAACTAAAATATCCTATTTCGTATATATCCTTCGTTCAATGCGACGATCTTACGCCACCTTACTGGAAGGGCCTGTACACCTGCATGATACCACCCTACTGGTCGAAGGCGGAGCTAAAGCCCTGTTACGTCAGTAACGTCATCATCATCATCCTCGTTCTGCTTTCCAAGCAGTGCATCTTTCATTAGGGCAAACAGATGAAAGGTGAAACTTCCTAGAAGATTAAAAGTGTGCGGGACGAGACTCGAACGCTGGACATTTGCCTTTCACTGGCAAGTGCTCTACCATCTGAGTTACCCAAGCACGGCTCGCGCACCGTCCTCACAGCCTTACTTCGGCCAGTACCTCATCTCCTACCTTCCAAACTTTACAGAAGCTCTCCTGCGTACCTTGCAGAACTAGCACTCCTGAAAGAAAGAATATTGCGGAGACATGGCTTAGCCACAGCCTGAAGGATGTTTCCGGAATGAGATTTTCACTCTGCTGCGGAGTGTGCGCTGATATGAAACTTCCTGGCAGACACTCGATCACAGTTTTAATCTGCCAGGAAGTTTCATATCAGCGGACACACCGCTGCAGAGTGAAAATCTCATTCTGGAGATGAAAGATGTTCTTTATGCTCTTCTCTTAGGCGGCGAGGAAGCCGCAAAACGTGGACGAGTGTGTCACCTCTACCAAGCCGGCAGCTCCTGGTCGTGCGGTAGCGTTCTCGCTTCCCGCGCCCCGCTTCCCGGGTTCGATTCCCGGCGGGGTCGGGGATTTCGCTGCCTCGTGATGGCTGGGTGTTGTGTGATGTCCTTAGGTTAGTTAGATTTAAGTAGTTCTAAGTTCTAGGGGACTGATGCCCATAGACGTTAAGTCCCATCGTGCTCAGGGCCATTTTTGAACCACAACCAACAGATACGTCCATTTGAACAGCGAGGTGTTTGATAGTGATCCATCGATCACCTCGCGCGGGCGCCCGGCAGGCGGAAGATCGGACAGGTTTGCGCTACCTTGTTGTTACGACGGCAGACGACTCGCCCAGGGACTCACCGTGCTTTTGTTCACTTTCAGGTTGACATTCTGCAAGCACCTATGAGCATCTACGATGCTCTGGTTTTTCGCCAAAGGAAACTCAGTGACAGGTCTGCTTAGGAGACACCTTCGTTACAGACGCCATTTTGAAGGCCACGTATAGCTCCGCTACCAATCGAAACTTCATAATACTACAGTGGCTCAGGCGAGACAATTCCACGGTATTACACAACAGAATCTGCGTTATTCAACCAAAATTGGCCGAGGAAAAAAAGTGTGTTGCGTTACTTATTGAACGCATCTGGCAAACGCCTCCTCTCATGCGTTGGCAATCCACACGAGCGTCAGTAGCACACACAGACCTAAACGAAACACAGCGGAAGTTGATAACAGTAATAATCTCCCTCAACGTAAATCCAGAATGTTGCTTGCCGCATTCCGCTGAGTGGAGAGGATTCGAAGGAACGAAAGACGTATAATTCACCCCCACGATACGAATCAAGCGACTGATGGTTTGATGGTGTGGTCACTTATAAAAGACTCCCCCGCAGTGCCGCCGTAACGAGACAGTTGGGAAGTTATGGGAAATGGATCGGCCAGATTTAGGTTCGGCGCTCCCACGGAGGACATCCTTATCGCTGTCTATCGTCAACGGGTCGCCCCAGTTTGTGGTGACACGTCACGCGACAGCTCGACGGCGCTTATCTTCCTCCCGCACTCCCCCTTCCCCACCCAACCTCCCGACACTGCCATCTCTTTCCCTTTCTGCATCTTCCTTTCAATTTCCTCACCCCCTTACTCCTGAATTCGGCGGTTGATCCTGTGGTGGAAAAAAAATGGCGTACCTTGAAAGGGGCAACAGAAAAGCGTCAGATCTATCTTGCTGATGGATTACGGTCATCGTTTGCTGTATACAGAAACGTGATGGGCTCTAGACCTCAGCAACTAGATTTCGCGTGTTTGACAAACGCGACACGCCGTGGCAAGAGCGATACCCCAGAAGTGTTGGGTGCCCGTCCTGTTCTACTGCTATATCTAATCTCAGCGAGCCACCTTATGGCGTCCGGCAGTTGGTGTATTTTTAGCGACGTTTCTCGTTGGGTACACGTAGCTAAGATTTATGCCATGCTAAACGTTCACTCCTAGTGCTATGGTCTCTGCCAGTAAATGCTTAATGTGATCTGACCGGAACTCTAAGTACATTTAAGTGGAAAAAACCCTGACAAGGTACTATAGAGGGTTCCGTACAGGCGTACTAATGTATGTAGACAGGTCTACATCTACATCTACATCCATACTCCGCAAGCCACCTGACGGTGTGTGGCGGAGGGTACCCTGAGTACCTCTATCGGTTCTCCCTTCTATTCCAGTCTCGTATTGTACGTGGAAAGAAGGATTGTCGGTATGCCACTCTGTGGGCTCTAATCTCTCTGATTTTATCCTCATGGTCTCTTCGCGAGATATACGTAGGAGGGAGCAATATACTGCTTGACTCTTCGGTGAAGGTATGTTCTCGAAACTTTAACAAAAGCCCGTACCGAGCTACTGAGCGTCTCTCCTGCAGAGTCTTCCACTGGAGTTTATCTATCATCTCCGTAACGCTTTCGCGATTACTAAATGATCCTGTAACGAAGCGCGCTGCTCTCCATTGGATCTTCTCTAACTCTTCTATCAACCCTATCTGGTGCGCATCCCCTCACTGCTGAGCAGTATTCAAGCAGTGGGCGAACAAGCGTACTGTAACCTACTTCCTTTGTTTTCGCATTGAATTTCCTCAGGATTCTTCCAATGAATCTCAGTCTGGTATCTGCTTTACCGACGATCAACTTTATATGATCATTCCAATTTAAATCACTCCTAATGCGTACTCCCAGATAATTTATGGAATTAACTGCTTCCAGTTGCTGACCTGCTATTTTGTAGCTAAATGATAAGGGACCTATCTTTCTATGTATTCGCATCCACTTCGGGAAGCAAATATTACTATTTGTGCCTCTTATCGACACTGATGCTGCAAGTACACAGATTCTACGGAATCCTAGACTCTGAAGAAGATTTTAATTTCAAGCTTGAAGTCGGATAACAAACGGCGAAAGAAATAGTTTTTCGTGTGATATAGTTATAAATTAACAGTTTCATAACTTGCTTTGCTATACTTGTACTGTGAAACCTTTTCGCTCGCCAAATTGCATTATTCTACATCAAGTGGAAGGCAGTACGTTTGAACGTCTGTGTTGGCGAGTGTCAAAATGTGTGACATAAAAGGGCCCTTTCGTATTGATTCATTAGCTTAACTTTTTTACAGGACGAAAGGATTATAGACCTCGGTGTGAGATATAAATTTCAACTTGATACTTCTGTCCGTTCCCGAGAAAAAGGTTTCTGAACAGTCGGAGAGACAGATAGGTGGACTAAAATTTGTTCCTATAAGGATTCCATTCTTATCGACTGATGTACGGAACCGTAAAAAGGAGTGGTTGTGTCAGACACATGTAGCTGAACCAAGTCAGGAAGGCAGCATCCTCACGATTTCAGACTTGAATCTCATACGTGCTTCATTTATACCTATTGCAAACTACACAAACGTCTAAAGTAGCGCCTTTTCTTTTTCTTTTTGAGAGTTCGTAAGTCCAAATGAGCAAAAATATCTAATCACCCTGATACAGTGTGTATTCTCATAGGTAGTGCATGTGAGCCACGCCTGGGTGTTACCGCGTATAAATTACTTTATCTTCCACAAATACGACACGCCACCATCTGAATTTGATGTCTAAATTTGCGCTGAAAGAGCACTGGCAGCGCAGGTCAAAACTATTGCCACTGTTCGAGCGAGAAAAATCCCGCTGACGAAACCTACTGAAACAATCAGAGACATTCCACAGACTTTTTATGGCAACACTCTGTGGAAAACACGGTATTAATACGTGTACGGAATGTACAATTCGCTTAATTGAAAAACGTTAACTAGAAACGAGGGGGCTCTTTGAGGGCAGCTTCTTTGATAGCCTCGAAATGCTGTTTTAGAACTACCACTAACTATTTGGTTAGCTGCGAAGTCCTTAAATTAAATCAGTCTCCGCAGTAATATCAATGCAAAACAGAATTGTTGGGACTGGGTAAAGGAGATGATGAGAAGGAATTCGGTCGTAAATAAATCCTGAGTTATCGTCCGATGTAATATAAACGTAATGTTTCCCAGCTGGCATAAGCAACTCGCCGTCACCTAAGGAGCACGTAACTGTTCTATCATTATGTCATACGTAACAAGACGTAATCTTTAAAGCGCTCAGATACATTGGTCTGACCTCAATACGGGCACAGTTGGAGGAGCTACAAATACTACATTTCAATAGACAACAAAAATCAAATAAAGCAAGTCACGCACATTACGGTATTTACCTGTGTACGTAACATTTCACAATCCGTTTTTTTCCTTAGCTGTTTTCAACCATACATCATGCGACGTATAAGAAGTTACAATGTTTGTGAACAGCATTGTAAGAGAAGTTACTCGTCTAGACTGAGCAGAAACATATAGTAAGTTAAATCTTTGACAGTGTGGTGGTAATACAACGAAAAAGTAAAAAAATTGAACAGTAAATAAATAAATAAAAATGGAGTAGACAACATGCCTACATAACAGTTTCTATTAATAAAGAAAACTAATAAAGTAAAATTAAATTAGTACTTAACAAGGCTACTTCCGGAGGTATAAAACGTGGAGGGTGATACACAAACCAATTAAAAGAAGAAACAATTATCAATGTAAGTACAGATTACATACGGAACCTAAACAATATCGATAAGATAAACAGAAATGCATAAATGCAGGAAAATGGAGGAGTTCGAGGGAAGATACAGTGAATACAATCTTTGAGTGTGTGGTGGTACTGCATTTTAAAATGTGGAAAGGCTGAACAATACGCAAATACAAAAGGAGCAAACAGGAAAAATATTTACATTGTATTCAAAACTGTGCCTGTGTAACAGTTTGCATTAAATAAATGAACCAAGTAAAATATAGGCAATAATTGATGGGACCATTACAAGAGGTATTAAACCAGTACCAGTTAAAAGAAAGACTTAACAATTGAAACTACAGTCTATATGGAATATATAGACAATTTCAATAAAATAAAAGAACTTAATCAGTACAGGAAAATGAGAACAGAAACAGACAGTATGGGAAGTAATGAACAACAGAGATGATCGTTCAGGAGAGGGGAAGTGTTGAGCTGTGTCTCATAGTTTAGGATTACATCAGGACTGTGAGCTAGAAGTTTTACAATTACCAGGGCTTCCAGCAGGTTGCGTTTATGACTTTTGTCTGCTAAGTGAAGTACAAGCCCAGCAAATGCCGAGTCAGAATTCTGCAACCTCCAGCTGCAATCATGTTCAGCCAGCGTAGTTGCTATGTCTCTGCCTGACTGACCTACGTAAAACTTGTCACAATCAGAACAGGTAATTTTGTATACCCCACTGTTCGCTAATAACTGGATCTTATGTTTGCTACTGAAAATATACTGGGCTGTCGAGTTCTTAATATAATAGGAAAGCCTATACTTGCTGGCTTTCAGTGCTTTGGCTACAATCTGTGACACTTCTCCTAGATATGGTAGTGTAGATCATTTCTTGAAGACAGTGGATGCGAATGGGGCATAGATGTATAAGACCATTTACTACTACAGGGCGAAACAGATGAGTGAATATCAAGTATTTGTCGAAATGCTTGTTGTGTATAGCTTGATAATGTAGGCCTATAAAATAACGTGCAAGCTCCAAAAACAACACGACTTCTAAAGATCTAAAAAGCATAATCGAAACGGATATTCTGGAAATAAGCCAGCATTAACAACATTGTGACAGAATTACTGAAGACGATAAAATGATGTATAAAAAGTCGCATGCGGTAAACAAACCAGACAGCAATATTAACAATAATCGTATTACACGTACTGAGGGAGACGGAATTTTAAGTTTCTCATGAACTACTCATAAAGTACTTCATGCTGACTCGTCTTCGCTATATCCTTGTTATGGGGTTCAGGCACGAAACAGGTTGTTTTCTTTCAACTTGAGAGTTAATGTAGGTCTCTGAGTAGTATTTCAAAGGTGTACACTTTTTCAATACTTCGGGTGGAGTCTTGTTCTTGGGTAGTTACGTTCATGATTGCCGACTTCGAATTTTCATCCTTCCTATCTCCAGTTGGAGGAATAAGTCTGTTTGTGATTCATTAACTATTTCAGTTACACTTTTCGTGGCTAGTACATTGTCATACCAGCTGCAGCTTCGATTTAATGAGATTTTCGCTGTTAACGTCCCATTTGTCATACCTAAGGAATGGAAAACACTATCCTTCAGCGTTCTGTTCCCAAATAAATAAATAAATAAATAAATCTCCCATACCAGTGCAGAATTTTATCTGACCTTCATTCACAATTATTCACTAGTGGTACAACAAGACGAGGTCGAAAGTTGAGTCCTTCGAACACAGGGAGCCGCGCGGGATTACCCGAGCAGTCTAGGGCGCTGCAGTTATGGACTGGGCGGCTGGTCCCGGCGGAGGTTCGAGTCCTCCCTCGGGTGTGTGTGTGTGTGTGTGTGTGTGTGTGTGTGTGTGTGTGTGTGTGTGTGTGTGTGTTTGTCCTAATGATAATTGAGGTTAAATAGTGTGTAAGCTTAGGGACTAATGACACTTGAACACAGGTAACAGAGTTCCGTTTCATAGAGCTGTGTGTTCGTTTACTATTTGTTTTCCTTCTCTTATCGATTTTTTTATTGGATAGTTTTCTTCAAATGTAGGCTTTTGTGTTGCTCTGCTTAGAATTTTCAAGTCGGTGTTGATGTGTGTTCGGCTGTGTTTCATGTCCGTAAGATGTTTAGCAAATGTAGAGTGATATCTGTTACTTGTTAATGTTTTTTTGTGTTCTGCTTATCTGGTTTTAAAGTTTCTGCTTGTCTGTCCGATAGAAATTCTATAGCAGTCCTGGCGTGTCAACTGGTAAATACCAGATGTGTTTTGCTTGCCTGTGTTTCTAATGGCTAAATAGTGACCCAATATAAAACCTCCAGTTACGAAAATAGTGCTTCAAAACAAGAAGCCAAAGATAAGGTCCGGATAAAATGTCTGTGCATGTAATAAAACTCTACGTATTGAACATTAATAAAACTGGTAAACTACAGGAAGGGATTCGTTACTGGCAATGGAGGAGAAAACGTCAGGAAAATCATCATTTTCACGGAAGATGGCGCCGACGAATG
This sequence comes from Schistocerca gregaria, assembly GCF_023897955.1. Classification (NCBI taxonomy): domain Eukaryota; kingdom Metazoa; phylum Arthropoda; class Insecta; order Orthoptera; family Acrididae; genus Schistocerca; species Schistocerca gregaria. Next base: position 167,080,351 of record NC_064929.1, on the reverse strand, counting down.
GCAGTTCCTCTGACCCCGTGACATGCATTCCTTGTGTTTTGGAGGCTATGTGATTGATGCAGCGTACTGTAAGCAGCAGAGTAGTCCGGTATTCATGTCGGGAACAAGCCAAAATGGTATTTGTGTATAGCCAAACAGACGGAAGACGTCGAGAGACAGCACGACCGTACCAGAACAAGTACTCTCGCAGACACCAACCACATCAGACAACGTTTCAAGCCCTTTGTGAGTATTCGTGTGATCACAGGTCCGTTGAGACAGATGAACGTGCAGGGAGGCGGTGGACTGTGCGTACACCAGATTTGAAGGAACGGGTTCCGCAGGATACTGAGGCAAACCTTAGTATAAACGATAATTAATCGAAACCCTCAGCTGCCGCCAGGTGCTGTTGACATACGTCAATGGGGACAGCTGAAAATGTGTGCCCCGACCGGAACTTGAACCCGGGATCTCCTGCTTACATGGCACACGCTCTGTCCATCTGAGCCACCGATGACGCAGATGAATAGCGATATTCATTCAGATGGATAGTGTGTCTGCCATGTAAGCAGGAGATTTCGGGTTCGAGTTCCGGTCGGGGCACACATTTTCAGTTGTCCCCATTGACGTATATCAACAACACCTGACGGCACCTGAGGGTTTCGATTAATTACCATTTCTTCTAGAGAAGCCGCACGGTCATCAATGGTATCTGTTCTTTGGGGAACAGTTGCCATATTCATACTTAGTATAAGCTCCAGGCAAGTGGCCCTCAAAACACGGTATAAGCCAAAATACGATTATGCTTACCTTTCATGATAACCGCTACTACCTCTATCACCAGCAATCCCATGGAGGCCACTGTGAACACCTGTCGTGACGTTGATGTGATTGATCTCTGCACTGTGTTCGGGGACGATCTGTTGTCGTTGCACGTACACTGCCCATTTCTGGACACATGTCCATAGAACTTTCTTCTCTCATTTTCACTCAGTAATTGAAGTTTGTTTGTTTTATTTATGTTCAGGAAAACTTAAGGACAACCTAGATAAATTAATATAACTCGTTAACTAGTCGGTGGAAATGAATGAAACGTAGGTAGAAAGATGTCAGACGTCCAGTCGTGCACAGGGAGCTGAAATTTACATGGCGTCAGTTCAGCGCCAAACTGGAATGGCCCAGCAACACGGGGCGGGTGAAAGAACAGGAAAAGACGGCGTGAGTCCAACAGCGAGCAAGCACGGTTCACTGTGGTGGTTACATCATTGATCGAAGAGACCATTACTTCACACACGGAAGAATCATCGCGTTCCCAATCACATACACTACTGGTCGATGCACAGCAGATAATGACCGCGGCCTTGCACAGTAGGCAAGAAAGTACCAGCGTCAAACTGCCAGTCCAATTGCAACCTGATTTAACAGGACTGCGAGGCACACTCCACAGTGGTACCGCGACTGAGTGGAGGTAGTATCTTCGCCCGATGAGCAGTGCGCTGTCACCTGTTCACACCCGAATATCGTCGGCAACATTTGCTACGGTACCAACAAAACCGGGTCTGGATGAACCGAGAGTGGGGTCGCGTGGTCTTCTCAGATGAGAGAACATTCAGTTTGAGAAGTGATTGTGGATGTACCCTCAAATGGGGACAGGTGGTAACTCCTAATCGACCCAGGAACAGTGTTGAACATGGCCGTTTTGGTGCTACACGTATTGTGGGAAGGCATAATGTTGCATCGGCTTACTGACTTCCCAATACGAACACGGTACAGTCACCAGTCAACGTTATTCTGGCACTGTACCTCTGCCTCATGTGCCTCATTTCAGGGCTGCATTCGGCCCTGACTTCATTCTTATAGTGCACAGTTCCTGACAACATGGAACTGCGCAAGAGCAGGAGCTCAGGGACAAGAGGATATTTGGCGAATATAATGACTTGCCCGTCCTCCAGACTTAAACTAACTTGAACTAACAAAACCTAATCCCGTCGAGCACGAGTGCAATAGGAACCTTTCATACTAGGCATGTGAACTGCCTACTCACGGAAGCTTGGGTCCCTCCAACACGGATCAGACAACACCACCTCAATTTTGCTATACATTTTCGCAGCTCCCCGAGGCACCAAAATGACAGTGTCCTTCCTAGTAGGGAGGTTCACTTCCGACAAGAGAGACCCAGCTGTGTGGTCACAAATGCAACTCGGCTACAGTGTTTTTGCTCCGAACTGCCCCACTGTAGCGTCTTGTCAGGGAGCATTCGCGTACATCCCCAAGGTGTGTCCCCGGCCTCGAATCTATCTCGATTTATCCTTTGGACCGAAAGATTCAGTTGATCCCATGGTGTTTCACCATCTGTTGCTTGCTGCCCTCAATGCATGTCCAGCGTCGGAAGTGGTGTATACTGACAGCTCAGCGGTCGATGATAAACCAGTTTTAGCATACATACATGGAAGGTGCAGTGAACTGTGCCCCTTGCTGAATGGACTCAGTGTCTATATTGCTAAATTCGTGGCCATCAAACGAGCCCTTATCCACTATCGTTCTTAAACCAGAAAGATGCTTCCAATCAAAGGAGGCTTCAGTCTATAGACCAGTGGTACGCTCATAACCAATTAGTTACGACTATCCAGGATGCTCTTTCTGATCTCCATCAAAGTGGATTGAAAGCCATCTTTGTTTGGACCGCTGGACATGTGCGGATATTAGCGAATGAACATGCCAACAGCTTGCCAGTTTGGCTACCAGGACGCCGATTTTGGAAATCTTGGTCCCAGAACTGGACCTTCGGTCGACTCTCTTCCGTCAATTTTTGGGTGGATGGAACTCACGATGGTTCGCCATGCACTCCCCCAACCAAACTGAGGGCACCAAATGAGATCACGACCATGCGACAGTCTTCCCTTTGCGCTTTTTTCAGGAAGTCCACTGTTACTCGTCATCACTGCAATGGCCACACTTGGCTAAGCCACAGCCACATTCTCCGACGTGAGGATCTACCTTGATGTCGAAATGGTGCCCACCTGATAGTGACTTACGTGCTACTAGACAGCCCAAATTGGGCTGTTTTGCAGCGATATCTTAAACTTCTTCATACGCAGCCTCTGATGCTAGCAGCTAATCTGGTTTTAATTTTTGCCCCCTGAGGTGGCTTCAGCTCGTATCTGTGAGGTGGAACACTTCAGCCTCACTAACTGCCTGAGGAGCTGGATGGACACACATCGTGTGCTCTGGCCCGTGAGGGCGCCATGGTGGCCCTTCCTCTGTGGCTGGCCTGGCCCCGCCCCTACTCTTTCCACCTTTTTAATCTCCTTGTTCTTTAACATTTGCTGTTTTTAATATTTTATCTTTCCTAGACTTCCATGATCTTCTCCGTGTTGCTCGTTTCCTGGGGCTAACGGACGGTGAGCTGGTGCTGGAAGGATGTAGACGGGGCGTACTACTCTCTGGGGGCCTCCAACCGTATTCTAGGCAGAGCGACTCGCCTACATTACCCCCTCTTACTTCGCCTTGATTCTCTCTCCGTCTTCTTGTGTCTTACTTGAGCTTCCCAGAATTTGCCTTTGTATGCTTCTTCTTAATGTTATTCCTTGTTCGATACTTACAGGATGAAGGGACAGGTCACGTCTCAGTTTGGTACGTTTGTCTCCAAAAACCAACCAACCAGTTAACCAACCAATCAGTCGTATCTGGGAGCGTTTGCACAACATCCATCTCCTTTCTTACATAGTAATTTGCCAGATGACCCAAGCGGGTCGCACTCATGCTCCTCAGTAGCCATTCCGTTACGACAGCCTCAGTTTTTCCCTTTTGTCTCTCCTCTGATCTGCAACACTGTGTCATACGGCAGAATGCTTTCAACTACACAACGTAGCACTGTTTTGCTTGTTCGTCTCGATATGAGCCAACATATTCTGTGAGTTATGTTCACATCACACTGTTTATCCGTATCGATTAGAGAACTCAGAATACGTAAACACCTCCACATTTCTTACCCAGCCAAACTCAAAATCCAAATCCTCACCTTGCTCAACTGCAGCAACAAGACCATCTGCCTGTCAGCCACATTGATCATAAGTTTCCACCAACTTTCTTATTTGATAAATGACGTCAACCTTACCCACAGCCGTTAGTGATTGGTCGCCTGCAAACAGTAATGAATGTGAACTTCGATGCTGTAGTGCCACACACAAACTTCTGCACTGTCTATTCCAGTAACAAAGAATGACTTCTGAATGCAACTTGAACATGGTTAGTATCATAGAACGTCCTTGTTTCAATCGTTTACTTATTTTAAGAGTTTCTGATATGTTATAACTAACCTTCACAGCCTATCAGTTGCATTACATACATAGATTTAGACATACATTGTAAGTAGGCTGTTTAGGTTTTCTTATTAGTAACGCCACGTAGCGCTCTGTATGAAAATCGCTGGCTGTGCTGTGTGCAGTCTGTGGCTGGTTGGCATTGTTGTAATACTCGCCATTGCAGTTTTGGGCAGATGGAAGTGAACAGCGCGTAGCGTTACGCAGTTGGAGGTGAGCCACCAGCAGTGGTGGATGTGGGGAGAGAGATGGCGGAGTTTTGAAATTTGTAAGACTGGATGTCATGAACATATATATATATATATATATATATATATATATATATATATATATATATATATATATATATAATGACTATTAAGGTAAATACATTGTTTGTTCTCTATTAAAATCTTTCATTTGCTAACTATGCGTATCAGTAGTTAGTGACTTACGTAGTTTGAATCTTTTATTTAGCTGGCAGTAGTGGTGCTCGCTGTATTGCAGTAGTTCGAGTAACGAAGATTTTTGTGAGGTAAGTGATTTGTGAAAGGTATAGGTTAATGTTAGTCAGGGCCATTCCTTTGTAGGGATTATTGAAAGTCAGATTGCGTTGCGCTAAAAATATTGTGTGTCAGTTTAAGCACATTTGTGTATAATTGTTCAAAGGGGACGTTTCAACACCATATACACATTCACGCGATCGCACTCATCAACCTCCCCCCCCCCCCCTACTCCCACACTCCCCTGCCCCACGCACAGATACACAGGGCAAGACAAATTTTATTTTTTGCCTGGGACAGTGGGGAAATAAATCAAATCTTCGAGTTCGGTGAGGTTTCTTTTGGTTGTAAAACGCTGTATTCCGTTAGAGTGGAGAACGAAGGAGAAAAAAAGAGGTCTTGTAGGTGAGTTCACTCGCGAAAAGCATGGTTTGCGTGCATCGCGGAGTAAGTCCGGTTCTCAGCCGAGAGTCTGTGACACAAATATTAAGAATTGCGGCTTGGATTAACAGCTGACTGTAGTGAAGTGTCTAATAGGCTGCAGCTGTTACCGAGTAGGGAACGAACTCCAACTAACGGCGCTCGCACAGTGTGTTTCGCAGTTACAAAGTAGCGCTCTGTCTGGCTTACTTCTGCAGTATTTATGGGACCGAGCGTGTAGTAAGAAAGGCAGCCCTTGTAAGGCTAGCGTCACGTTCCGCAGTTACCACTGTGTAAGCAGTGTGCCGTGACCCGTGACCGGCCGGCCCTAAGCGCATTAGTAGCATGATAATCTGCAGCTCGTTCGAGACGGAGAAACGGGCAGCAGACGAACTGGTGAGTAAAACTGAGTTATTCCGTTTACTTTATCTGAATATATATCAGTAGGAGGATACTGAGTGCGCGACTGCATCGTGGTGTAAACCACTCCAGCGATATATGTGTTAAGTAAACACGCACAGAAGACGTGCCTCTAAACTCGTGCAGCTCGCAGTCGTCCACATCAGGAATTACCCAAACAACGAAGAAAACGCTAATTCCGCTGTACAGCCATTTCTCTTGTGCTTAACTACGTCAAGCGCTGTGGTGCACAACGATATCCCACCCCTGTCTGGTGCGTCTCCAGACACATCTTCAGCCTGGAATCCCACTGGCTGGAATGGAACTGTCTTCATTGTTGAGTCTCACTTCGAACTGAGCCCCGATGACTAGCATACCATGCTGGGATTACATTTCAGCAAGATAATGCCCATCCTGGAAGCACAGTTGAATGGAATGGACAGTGTCTTGAGAGGAGTATATAAGACGAACATCACCAAAAGCAAAACGAGGATAATGGAATGTAGTCGAATTAAGTAGGGTGATGCTGAGGGAATTAGATTAGGAAATGAGACACTTAAAGTAGTAAAGGAGTTTTGCTATTTGGGGAGCAAAATAACTGATGACGGTCGAAGTAGAGAGGGTATAAAATGTAGACTGGCAATGGCAAAGAAAGCATTTCTGAAGAAGAGACATTTGTTAACATCGAGTATAGATTTGTCAGGAAGTCATTCCTGAAAGTATTTGTATGGTGTGTAGCCATGTATGGAAGTGAAACATGGACGATAAATAGTTTGGACAAGAAGAGAATAGAAGCTTTCGAAATGTGGTGCTACAGAAGAATGCTGAAGATTAGATGGGTAGATCACATAACTAATGAGGAGGTACTGAATAGGATTGGGGAGAAGAGGACGTTGTGGCACAACTTGATTAGAGGAAGGGACCGGTTGGTAGGACATGTTCTGAGGCATCAAGGGATCACCAATTTCGTATTGGAGGGCAGCGTGGAGGGTAAAAGTCGTAGAGGGAGACCAAGAGATGAATACACTAAGCAGATTCAGAAGGATGTAGGCTGCAGTAGGTACTGGGAGATGAAGAGGCTTGCACAGGATAGAGTGGCATGGAGAGCTGCATCAAACCAGTCTCAGGACTGAAGACCACAACAACAACAACAACAACAACGCCAATCCAACTCTGGGCCCATAACCCAGAGGTCCGTGGATCGTAAGCACTCTCTGCTACCAATGGAACGCTTTTACTTAAAATCCTGCTTTGTTTAACCTTAAAATCTAAAGGGAGTGGAACGGCTGACTCAATAAACTAAACATTTCAATTTCAATGTGTTTAATAATTACTAGAAACAATCTCACAGAAAAATTGACAGCTGCTCAGGATTAGCCGAGCGGTCAAGGCGCTGCAGTCACGGACTGTGCGGCTGGTCCCGGCGGAGGTTCGAGTCCTCCCTCAGCCACGGGTGTGTGTGTTCGTCCTTAGGATAATTTAGGTTAAGTAGTGTGTAAGCCTAGGGACTGATGACCTTAGCAGTTAAGTCCCATAAGATTTCACACACAGTTTTGACCTATACCTGCGGGTATCATCTGGAGTGCAATTTCCAATGACAGCTGAAGAACTCTCGTGGTTATGCCACGCACCCTGACTGCAAACTCGTACGTCACTCTGGTGGTTGGACCTGTTGTGCTGCCATGCATGGACAGTACGCCAAGAGGCGTTTTCCAACAGGATAACGCTCACCCACAAAACACTGTTGTCACTCAACATGCTCTACAGTGCGTCGTCGACATGTTGCCGTGACCACCTCGATCACCAGATCTATCTTCAATCAAGCGCTTATCGAACATCATGAGAGACAACTTCATCTTCATCCACAACCACCATTAACGGTCCCTGTATCGACTGACAAAGTGCAAAAAAATGGCTCTGACCACTATGGGACTTACCAGCTCTGGTCATCAGTCCTCTAGAACTTAGAACCACTTAAACCTAACTAACCTAAGGATATCACACACATCCATGCCCGAGGCAGGATTCGAACCTGCGACCGTAGCAGTCGCACGGCTCCGGACTGCGCGCCTAGAACCGCGAGACCACCGCGGCCGGCTCCTACCTCGGGCATGGATGTGTGTGACGTCCTTAGGTTAGTTAACTTTTAGTAGTTCTAAGTTCTAGGGGACTGATGACCTCAGATGTTACGACCCATAGTGCTCAGAGCCATTTGAACCATTTTGAACGGAAACTTCATCACTCGACATTAATTTGTTTTTGACGTTGCGATGTTTTTCCGTCAGTGTAGGTAACTGGAGTGGCACAGAGCTAAGATAGTGTGTTCATATTGGACAGAACGGCAGCTTAAATCCCTGTGCAGTCTTCCTGTAAATCTGTTAAAGCGGGCAGGGCCAGTTTCTTTTCCCGTCCTTTCACAGTTCCAGGCCTGCGATCCATTTCCAATGACCTCGTCGTCGACGCGACGCTCAGCCCTAATCTTTATTCCTTTCCTCTCAAACAATGTTTGTTTTTGTCGGACTGATCTTCTAGTGTATAAACGTAGCAGTTACTGTGTTTAAGGCGTGTCCAGATATTGTAAGTGAACGTGTCTTTTCTTCCAAGTTGTGTAAAAAGAAACATCGGATGAACAGCAACAATCCGAGGAGGCAGTTACGCAGGATGTCACGGCCGTAAGCTACGGAGGTGCTCGTAAGTCCCGCGTGTATCGCAGCACGCAGAGCCGTGGGGCAGGTCAGCTCGGGTGGGCGCCAGACTGAGAAAGATACGCTCAGTTAGTTAGCACCGCCTGGGTCAATAAACGGGCGAGAAGCAGCGACGTGGAAGAAGTACCACACAGACACTCGTTCTGTAGCTCGCTGCCTCCACAGAGTTTGTATGCGCGCGCGCGCGTTTGTGTGTGTGTGTGTGTGTGTGTGTGTGTGTGTGTGTGTGTGTGTATGAGAGAGAGTGAGAGAGAGAGAGAGAGAGAGACTCTGTGTGTAGCGTGTGTCTGTGGGCAGTTATTTACGGTAAGCGCGCCTACGTGCTCGCTACGCAAAACGCCCCAATTATGCTGCTCGTTAAGAGGCGAGGCACGTCACATCGCATCCGCCCCCACACGAAGTAGTCCCTCCCCCTTCCCGCTTCCGTTTCCACCAATCTTCCCGCGGGACAGCCCCGGTAACGTCGCCAGATCAGCATTCGGTGAACGCCGGCTGCCAGAGCGGCTTCGACCGACCGCATCTACGCGGGTTCTGTCTTCGGGGGTCCACACCGAATCTTTTCGCTTCCACTCTTCCTGCAGCGCTAAACACCACTCTTCGTGCAACATTCACGGTGTTAACCTTCGCTATAACTGGAGAGGCGATACCGCGCGTCCCTCGTTCAATAAGACAGAAAATCGCTCGTATTCCTCCACTTGTGCCCTGCACAGTGGCTTACGGCGTATCTGTAGACATTAAATGATCATTTCATGCGTGGCACTACGCTACAGTTACCAAGCTGAAATTTGTCAGTTGTGAGGGACACTTCAGACGTGACGGTCGCATATCTTTTCAGGTCCATACCCTGCACACTGAAACGACGAGTGAAGTCTTGTATCAGCATGGGTTTCGAAAAAGACGATCGTGTGAAACCCAGCTCGCGCTATTCGTCCACGAGACTGAGAGGGCCATAGGCACGGGCTCCCAGGCAGATGACATTTTCCTTGACTTCCGCAAGGCGTACGATACCTTTCCCCACAGTCGTTTAATAAACAAAGTAAGAGCATATGGAATATCAGACCAATTGTGTGATTGGATTCAAGAGTTCCTAGATAACAGAACGCAGCATGTCATTCTCAATGGAGAGAAGTCTTCCGAAGTAAGAGTGATTTCAGGTGTGCCGCAGGGGAGTGTCGTAGGACCGTTGCTATTCACATTATACATAAATGACATTGTAGATAACATCGGAAGTTCACTTAAGTTTTTTGAGGATGATGCTGTAGTATATCGAGAGGTTGTGACAATGGAAAATTGTACTGAAATGCAGGAGGATCTGCAGCGAGTTGACGCTTGGTGCAGGGAATGGCAATTGAATCTCAATGTAGAAAAGTGTAATGTGCTGCGAATACATAGAAAGATAGATCCCTTATCATTTAGCTACAAAATATCAGGTCAGCAACTGGAAGCAGTTAATTCCATAAATTCTGTGGGAGTACGCATTAGGAGTGATTTAAAATGGAATGATCATATATAAAGTTGATCGTCGGTAAAGCAGATGCCAGACTGAGATTCATTGGAAGAATCCTAAGGAAATGCAATCCGAAAACAAAGGAAGTAGGTTACAGTATGCTTGTTCACCCACTGCTTGAATACTCCTCAGCAGTGTGGGATCCGTACTAGACAGGGTTGATAGAAGAGATAGAGAAGATCCAACGGAGAGCAGCGCGCTTCGTTACAGGATCATTTAGTAATCGCGAAAGCGTTACGGAGACGATAGGTAAACTCCAGTGGAAGACTCTGCAGGTGAGACGCTCAGTAGCTCGGTGCGGGCTTTTGTAGAAGTTTCGAGAACATACCTTCACCGAAGATTCAAGCAGTATATTGCTCCCTCCTACGTATATCTCGCGAAGAGACTATGAGGATAAAATCAGAGAGATTAGAGCGCACACAGAATCATACCGACAATCCTTTCCACGAACTCCCAAGCCCGGGTTCCCGGGTTCGATTCCCGGCGGGGTCAGGGATTTTCTCTGCCCCGTGATGGCTAGGTGTTATGTGATGTCCTTAGGTTAGTTAGGTTTAAGTAGTTCTAAGTTCTAGGGGACTGATGACCTAAGGTGTTAAGTCCCATAGTGCTCAGAGTCTTTTTTTTCACGAACAATACGAGACTGGAATAGAACGGAAAACCTATAGAGGTACTCAAGCTACCCTCCGCCACACACAGTCAGGTGGCTTGCGGAGTGTGGATGTAGATGTAGATGTAGACCTGGATTCGAACCCGGGAGTCCTGCTCACTAATCAGAGGCGCTAACTACTACGCCACCCTGGCACAGTGTCTTTGGACAACCGCAGTTATAAAATTTCCTGGCAGATTAAAACTGTGCCAGACCGAGATTCAAACTCGGGACCTTTGCCTTTCGCGGGCAAGTTCTCTACCACTTGAGCTACCCAAGCACGACTCACGCCCGCCAAAGGCAAAGGTCCCGAGTTCGAGTCTCGGTTCGGCACACAGTTTTAACTTGTCAGGAAGTTCCATATCAGCGCACACTCCCCTGCAGAGTGAACAATCTCACTCTTAAACTGCCGTGATGTTCGTCTGGGAACGTGACAAGTGGATTGTGGCGTGAATAGAAATTTGGACTGAGGAGATAGGAGTGGTAGGGTACTCCGTGCAGGGCCAATGTGCGAGGGTAGCGAAGTGTTTAGAGCATCCGCCTAGTGATCAGGGACCGTGGTTCGAATCCCGGCTTTCGTGGTATATCTGTTCCTTGGTTCGCGTGGCTGTGTTGTCCGTAATGCGTAATTCAGTTTTAAAATTGAAGCTGAAAGTGAATCACGTCGGTTTACACGTAGATCAAAATCGAATCCCCACGTTCAAGGAACTCAAAGAAAATTTAAAGCACTTTCAAAGAGGTATATGACAATAGTGTAGTGGGTCCTAGCATTGTGTCTGGGTGGTCTCCCGACCTTCACGGAAACCGGAAAAGCACTGAGGACGATCCAAGAAGTTGAAGGCCACCAACTGCTACAGACTACACCTCTCTGGTTACTGTTAATTACATTTCGAGGTAGGACCGACGAAAAACATCTGAGGAAACTGCACATGAAGCTAGAATATCGGTCACTTCACTTTATAGAATCATAACTGAAAAGTTAAAAATGGGAAAAGTTGCTGCCAGACAGGCTCTGCGTTATCCGATTGAAAGGGAGGAAGCAAGTTGCAAAACAACAGCAGAACGAGTACTTCAACGTTGTTGAACACGAGGAGAACAGTATCTGAAAATAATTGTTGCACTTGATGAAACCCGTATACGAGATTATGAACCATAATTTAAGTCTGTCATCACAATGGAAAAGTTCCGACTTCCCACGACTGAAAAAATTCCACTGCCAACAATCGAAGATGAAACTGACGATGATGGGGTCATAACCACAAACAGAGTGCATCCGGGAACGTGTATAACAGGCACGAACTAAAAGCTGTTTCTCTAAAATCTATTGCGCCTGAACATTCTTGAAAGAAGGCCTCACACGCTTGTAGCAGGTGGCCTCAATTTGGACGATAATGCAAGACTACATATTGCCCTAACGGTGAGAGAAATGTTCGACAAATATGGATGGGAAATACTTTCCCATCCACCTTAAAGTCCTGCTATGAGTCCACCAGACTTTGATGTGTTTCCAAAAGTGAAAGGAACAGCTCCGTGGAAAACGTTAGATATAACTGATGAAGCATCCAGTGAGGTGACCCTAGTAATCAAACAGCTCAACAATGAAGGTACGCTATTCAGAATACAGAATTTGCCGAAACGATGGTAAGCTGCCATAATCAAGAATGAAGATAATATTGAATGCCTGTAAAGGTACTTTGTAAAATAAATTATTTATTTTCAATTATATATCACTGGACGCAAAAGTTTTAAATAATCCGCATAGATATAGCTTCAAACGTAAGAGACAGTTATCGACCTTACGTTCTCCACCTTCCCCCGTGCTGTGACGCCTTCTAAAACATGCTGCTTACTTCGCCCATTTTTACTGTTAGTCCAGCAGTCTCATCATTAACACTAATTTATTTTTTCCCTTGCTACTCTCAATAGTACAGGGTGTCCGTATAGACCGGCAATCTTTTCAAAAATTCATAGCTTGGAAATTATTAGAGATAGGGAATCATGGTTTGTAGTAAGAAGTTTAGTAACTCTGAAAGATTTATTTGTTTATTTGTTGCAGGTGTTAGGCGGGTTTCATCCAAATGGCCTCTGACCACACAAGGCGCACTTTGTCACGTACCGTCGTCACAGATTTGGATACTGCATACCACATCAAAAACAGACGCCATTGTGTGGGTACAATCAGCTAAATCAAGCATAATGGTGTGGTTCAAAAACTGTAAAGAGAGAGACATTCTCTAAGACTTTCCTAAACGTGGGTGTCCCCTTGTGTCACAAGCATATGTTGACAGATTAGAAGCTGTATTTCAAGTTAGTCTCCACATGTCAGCTTTCAGTTTTACAACAGTTTTCTCAGATCTGTTACTTTCACTTTGCTGAAAGTCTTGCTGTTGTCCTACAAAGAACAAAAAGAGACCGTCATGGAATATTATAAACTTACGGCGAATCCTATGTTACCCCATGGAAGCAAAAGCTTCATTATAACTCTCTCTCTCTCTCTCTCTCTCTCTCTCTCTCTCTCTCTCTCTCTCTCTTTCTTGCTCTCTCGCTCTCTTTCTCTCGCTCTCTCTCAAAGACACACAAAGCAAAACAAAACAAAAGGAGGAATTAAAATTCAAAATGAAGATATTAGAACAAAATTAAATACTTTTTGCTCGAATGAAAGAATTCAAAAACATCGTTAAGATTGGCGTGAACACCTCATTAGAATATAAGGCCACTGAATTCGCCAGGAGATCCCCAACACCAGCCGAAGGAGGAAAAGAGAGAGATTGGAAAACCTCGAAAAACATGGGAATGATTTTTTTACTAGTTCGGAATACATAACAGCCTGATCGTTGGGATGATGATGATGATGATGATGATGATGATGATGATGATGATGATGATGATGATGAAGCAATTTACTGGAACCAAGTCAAATATTCATAAAGTTTTACACAAGCGGTAAAACCGCAAATTGTCCAAACACTGCAGTCAAACTATACTCTTCTGCGTTATGTATCCGGGTTTTCGATGCACAGATGATGCCAGTGACTACCTGAAAAAGTACCTGTTTCCAAATGAAGCAACGTTCCACATTTCTGGACATGTGAATCGCCACAACATTAGGATTTGGTGCTCCGAAAACCCACGCAATGCACGTCACACACGTTCGTGATAGCCCGAAGTTTAATTTGGTGTGCCCTTATGCACGGTAGTGTGATAATCCCATTCTTCCCCGCCGAGAAAATCATAGCGGGAAATGTATACTCCGTCATGCTTGAACAGATCGAGTAGCTGCAGCCGTTTATCATCCATCATGACGATGGTTCATGACCACGTTAAAGTTTGGACGTGCGAGATTTGCTGAGAGACACATTTCCTGAGAGCAGGACGGGTCGACCTTCGCGCTTTCCCTATGTCAGGACATTAGACCTCCTTGTGTGTGGTTGCGTAAACACACCACCATTCAATGAAGTTGCCATCCTTTCTGTACGAATCTTCGAAGCAGTCGCAGAGGCTGATGCTGCAACGTTGACCCGTAGGTGGGTCGAACTCGAGTATCGTCTTGGTGTTACATAAGCGACAAGAGGGAGACACACTGACATTCAGGCATACAACAAGAATGAAAGCTGCTAAGCTTTTTACAACAAAGCACGATCTCTAATACTTACCAAATCATGACTTTTTGAAATGATAGCTGGGCGTTTTGGACACTCTGTACTTCTTCAGTCGTCATTCTGCCAGCCAGTTTCATCAGTCTACAGTCACACTTAAAAACTATCTTCTTGACTGTCCATGATCGACTGACATACAGTACAACATTCCAAGTAAAAAAATCGCGAATCTGTTCTATAATTCCGTCGCAATGCTTTTTACCGTCAAGAATACGAGTAATATCATTTCTCCAAAAACTCGATTATCCACAGACATCCTTCTTATTTCCTCCATGTAGATTCCATTTTCTGTCAATAAAAGACCTGAATACATAAAGGATTCTGTTTGTTCCAACGATTTTCTTCCAATGACATTTTGTCGGAGCCATCATATTTCACTTCGGTCTTTCCTCTATTTGTTCTCATTCACTACTTTCCCCACTTTTATCTTCCTTTGCATCATATATTGTAGTTCTTCCTCTGATTCGTTGAACATCTGCATAATTCAATAAAATTTTTCTTGGTCTGTGTGATCGCATTGTCAATGGGCAAAACTTCTGACCTTTCGGCCACTGTGGCAAGTGGTCTTCTTCAGGGTTTTCTTTTTCGTTTGCAGTAAGCAAAATAATAGGAATGCCACTTACTTTTTTTTGCAATAATCAAAACAAAACAAAAAAACTTATAATAGTTTCCGCAACATCGGAAGCTTTACGCATTGACAATGCTGTTACAGACCCGTAACAATTTTATTCACTGTCACAGTGGCCGTGGAAGCCTACGTTTACGTCCTCATACTTCATTGTCGTTATATTTTCTCCTCTCACTCACTACTCTTCTTAAATTTTCCCATGTTTGCTCTGTTTGTTTCTCACCGTGAATATCTGAGGCAGTTGTTGTCCATTCCCACTTTCAAGACCTGTCTCATCTGCTTCCTCTTCGCCAGACCTTACAACCGCATTCTATACTTCTTAGAAACAAGTAGAAGACAAATAGTTTGAGATGTATAGCCAGTACTGCGATGCGGTTTTCCGAGGATTAATTGTACGATGAAATTAATAATTTTGAGTTAATATAATTTACTGTAGCTATCTTGGATGACTGCTATTGGAATTCCAGGAATGATTTACTTTTCTTGAGATACAGCATTATAAGGACACAGGCAAAAAACAGTTACGTACTAAAACGCCACCACAAACAGTTGCTTCGTAATGTGAGCATCTGCTTTGGTTTTGTTGCAGATATCAATTATAGTACGATTTAACAGCTTGATAACGTGACCAGCTTAAGCACCAAAATTACACTTACAAAGTCTCAAAGCTCTTAATTCTTCAGTCGTAAGCCAAAACTGGGACAAAGTGTCTCCAGCAAAGGTTTTTTGGTTATGACACCTACAGTACTAAACTGTCATCCAACATCAGTTCCAGTTTGCCTATGTATTCGTCGGCAACAAAATTACAAAATTTAATATGCTTTCATAATCTACTCGTTAAGGGGTATAATGCGACGATATGCATTTAACATTATAGGTCAAGTATTAAAATTAGAAACTGTGTTTATGTTTTCAGGCCGCGTTACTCATTGCGGGCAAAATTCCATAACTATATTCATCCAGCATTTGAGAATGGCGGGACTTAGCGACTTTCAAGAAACTTCACCGTAATTTCAAATATTTGCGAAACTTCCTCTCGCTCACAACCACCACAAGATAATGATAGACAAAAAGTCTGTCGCTTACTACATTTTTTCTGTTTACGCAGAAAACCCCGACATCAGAATTCTGAACACATTTAGCAAACAGCTTCAGTATCTACCACATGTGCATGTGTAAAATTATGTCATTGTATGAGCGCAATTCAGGAGATATGACGGCAAAAACATTGAGATGCGTTGAAACTAGCTTCTTTTAAAATTTAATGCAAATAACTCTGGCCAAAAAACAAAGATAATTGCGGTTTCACATCTTCATTCATAAAATTTTTGCTTGCTTAAATTTATCACATTAATTCACTGCCAGAGTATTCAGTCGTTTGATGCAGTTTTATACATGACTCTTCGATTCTTCAAAGTATAGGGGATGGGGATTATTGTTGTGGCAGTAAAAAGATCAGCGATGTGGAAATTCCTATTTTCCCTACACGATGTAACTGTCTGGAACAGCCTCCTAACTGACGTTACCATCAAAATCAGAATAACCCTCTGTCACATAAAGAAATTTCGTGATTGGTAACAGTTGTGTTTGCGCTTTTCTCACGAAGCTTGTCATTCTAGTTTGTTGCCCCTAATCAGCAATTACTCTCAGGTTAATTAATATAATCTGCTCTCAAGGACTGTAAGTGACTTCCTTTTCACTCGAAAATTACGTTGTTGGATCATTTCCTCTGGCAGCAAAGGTAGAGACAGTGGGAAATGGCATGTTGGTCAAGACACCGAAATATTCCTAGGACGAACAGCTGTTGAGATTCCCCGGGAAGCCATCTACACTTACGTTTAACGTGGTTTCGCCTAAATTACTTAAGGGGGGACGTTCATGAGATGGATAGGAAATTTTAATTTAAAAATTTTTTTTTCGGCAATAAGTTCCCTAAGTTGCAATGATGAAATAGCACCTGAAGTGCCTGGAAAACAATTAAATGTGTGAATTGACCTTCCTGCCAAGACAACTTTTTGAAGTAAACACTTCAGTACCAGCTACGTGAACGACGATTAGGTGAATTGCTTTTAAGCAGACGTGCAGGGCACACGTCTAGAACGCTGTGATATATGCACTCTTAGGTTTTGAATATCATCTGTGGCTCTCTTCCGACTCTTAGAAACAATGACAAATCAGCTGCTTTGTTTATGAAGAAGCAATGTCCTAAAATCACATTTTCATCTGCTGCAGTCGTCAGAATTGCAACTCGTATTGGAGTTTTTCTGTTTAATGATGTGAACGTAGGGAGGATTGAGGTGTCATAGAGAATGGGTGTTGCGATGGGATATTCAACTCAAGACATGATGCGATAAATAGAATTACTATTCCTCTCTGCAGCTGAGAAGTCAGTTGAAGACGAGGTAAAGAAAAGAGGTCAGAAACAAAAGATCAGAAAAGAAGCCTTGAAGGGAAAGAGGGCCCTGCTTACAAATCGGGAGCCTTATGAAGAGAAGACATAAAAAAGATAGGTTATACTGAAAATTGCATTTCCTGAAAACTAAGATTTTTCAAGTTTATGTACCTTTCTCTCACGATGTATAAAGTCTGGACTTACATCCACTAAAAGTTGTCACTAGAGCAAATTTTGAAATTCTGAGTGTAAGCTGCAATATCGGGCAAAGTGCCTGGAATTTTGCATGAGTTATATATTACTCTTACATAATTATGATTAAAATATAAAAGTTCGTCTGGTCGACCGATTCAAAAACCTCAATACATAAACTTACTATATGCATATAGATGTCATAGAGAAACCTCGGAATACTTTCTGAGAAGAAAGCACGTATATTATTTTTTGAAAATAAAATTTTTAAACTAGTTTTCTATGTATATACTCTAACTCCCCTCCCCCCCCCCCCCAATGTCTCTCTCTCTCTCTCTCTCTCTCTCTCTCTCTCTCTCTCTCTCTCTATATATATATATATATATATATATATATATATATATATATATATATATATATAAGAGAGAATAGAAAGAGAGAGAGAGAGAGAGAGAGAAGGAACAAAATTTCATTGCCGTATCTTCAAAACTGTGGATTCAGTACATTTTTTAAAATAGTGAGCGCAGATGTTGGGGTGATTCGTCTCGAAAGGGCGCCCCCGATTTTCTGTTCCCGTCCTTCCCGAAACCCATCTTGTGATCCGTCGCTAATGACGTTGTTGTCGACGAGGCATTAAACGCAAAGCTACCGCCCTTCCCTTATTGAACAACGATAAATGACAATGCTAGTAAAAAGAAAGAGTTAAACTTCAGCTCTGATGTTACTCACTGACCGCATCGCTATCCCAAAATCGAATCCACCGCCTTTGGAATCTCTTGTAAACATTCCCATTTCCGCAGGATTTCTTTTTTATTTATTCATTACTGCTTACTGTAAACCGCTTGCAGATCGCGAGCAGTAAATCATCCTGAAGGACAGGTAGCTTCGCATTAACCGATTTCAAATTAAAACGGCAGCCGTAATCACCGGCGGCCGACTTCCATTTCAGAGACGGCGAGCGCGTCATAAAAGTTGATGGTGGCGCGGCAGACGTTGATTAAGCGGCAGATGGCGTGTGCTGCCACTTCGGCGGCGGTGCCCCAGTAACCTCTCTTCAAGGACAAGTAGTCCCTCTGAGGCTGCCCAGCTGACCTGAGTTCACCTACCACCCACACGCCTCGGCGACTTCAATTTTAGGTTGCGTCCGTCAGACGCCGTCGCCAAAGGTTGCCCGGTAACATCGGCCGACAGCTGCGTCACAGTACGTTGAGTTTGGAGTTATACTGGTTTTCTCCACACCACTTTAATCCGACAGTGAAAACCGCTCAAAATACTTGGTTTATGAAATAACCGAATTTCGTTTTTTTTGTTCCCATTATTTCCTGTAATAAACTTATAAATAGAACAAAGACTAGCAAATTTTGACCGTCTCACTTACAAGATGCATAGAATCAAAACAGTAAATTAAGTATGCAAAGGAAAAAAAAAACCTTAGTTCCTCCACTGTTGCCTGCTTTTCTCGAGTGATGAATAATTGAATACTACAAAAAATCGCCAGTATTCTTCCATTGATTCTAATTCTTAGAAACTCTGTTCAAAACTCATGTTGTAACTTGGGGGGAGGGGGGAGGGGGGGGTTGTACAACTGTTACGGCGTCACTAATAATCACTGCTAAAGGATGAAAACTGAGATGGAAGAATTCTACTCGTCGTACTAATTTATCCGTTTTCAAGATCTACAAGCAGATACAGGGGTGTTATGTAAACGCAGGCAACAGATCAACTACTTTCATTTGTATTCTGTAAGTGAACTGTTGTCAAATTTTTAATTTGTTGGTGTTACCACAATTTCTTCCCCCTTTTATTATTTCATAGAAATGGCAGATACATCTTTAAGCGAGAAAGAAATTTTCACTCTGCAGTGGAGTGTGCGCGGATATGAAACTTCCTGGCAGATTAGAACTGTGTACAGGTTCGAGACTCGAACTCGGGACCTTTGCCTTCCACGGGCAGGTGCTCTACCGAAGTAAAGCTATGAGGAAGGGTAGTGAGTGATGATTGGGCAGTTCAACAACGGAAGAGGAGAAATTAGTTTTATCTATTACCCTAATTTTTCTGCCAAGGAAACAAGAACCTCATTTTCTACTGACGACAAGCGAATGGATTTAGGCAAAATACCACATTTATTTGCGTTTGCAAAGAAGAATACACTTCATTTGTATAAGGAAGATAGACATGAAAGATTTCAGGAACAGGAAAAATTACCAAAGATTTGAAGGTTGAAGGTTTATACAACCATCAAAAAGGACTTCACTCCGTAATTCTTTTACTCTTACACTTCCAGGAAATGAAAAACTTTACCCTTCATTTAATTCACAATTAAGAACAAATTTAATTTAAATGCATAAAAAATAAAGACGTTTGCACTTTTTTGCTATCCACAGAAAAACGTTACGACGAAGTAATTCGACAAGATCATTATTATTATTATTATTATTATTATTATTATTATTATTATTATACAGCGTCCAATGATTATTTTATTTTTCCGCTTGACAACCGAATAACGACCTACACTTTAAACTCATACGACGGCCTGTCAATGTATCCATCTGCTGCTAATTGTGTTTTGCCCTTCGTTCAGTTATTTTGGTTTAAAAAGGACAGTACGTGAGTATATTCGTACGTAAATTTGCATTAAAGAAAAATACACTTCATGTTCTTGTTACACATCAAGAAGGTTTCACATCCCAAAAAGGAATTCTCGTCACGGCACATGGACATTTACAACTTCATTTCATAGCATTTCTTTATTAATTAAGTTCTTTATTGCTGTAGAGGCGAGACGACTATGAACCACCCTTTGTCGGAACATGACATTCACGTTTAAATTCACGTGAAGCATTCAAGCTCGCCGAGGAAGCCACCTTTGGACAGCACTAGGGAGGGCTGTGAGGGGAAAAGGGAGGTCCTAAAAATAAATAAAAAAAGTTGCTCGGTCGGTAGAGCACTCGCCCGCGGAAGGAGGGTCTCGAGATCGAATCTCGAACGAGCACACAATTTTACTCTGCCAGGAAGTCTCATACTGTCATACTTCACATAGACACAGAGCCAAGCTCTAAGAGTCTGTAATATGCGTAATTTAGTACGCTTCTGAAGATGATAAATTCATTTGTGGGTAAAACAAAATATAAATACATTTGCCACCAATGGCTGGGTTTCATTCTGAATCGTAATATACACTGAAGAGCCAAAGAAATTGGCACACGTGCCTAATATCGTGTATGGCCCCCGCGAGCATACAAAAGTGCCGCAACACGACATGGCATGTACACAAGTAATGTATGAGGTAGTACTGGAGGGAACTGACACCATGAATCCTGCAGGGCTGTCCATAAATCCGTAAGAGTACGGAGTGGAGAACTCTTCTGAGCAGCACGTTTCAAGGAATCCCAGATATACTCGATAGTGTTCATATCGGTGGCCTGTAGAAGTGTTTAAACTTAGTAAAGTGTTCATGGAGCCACTCTGTAGCAATTCTGCTCGTGTGGGATGTCACGTTGTCCCGCTGGAATTGGCCCAAGTCCGTCGCAATGCACAATGGACATGAATGGATGCACGTGATCAGACAGGATGCTTACGTAAGGGTCTCCTTGGTTATTAAAATTCGTATTCCATCAGTAATTATAGAGGTTATATATTACGGATTTTTAATGCAGTTCAGTATGTGATTTGGGTATGTGCGGTAATTTCCCAAAGGATTTCTCTGTGCAGCCTGTCAGATGCTTTTTCAAAAATTTATAGAAGGACCATGTACGTTGGTAAATTCTATACTGTTCTGTTCTGAATTATTAGTCGAACAGTAAATACCAGTAAATGCCGATTCGTTAAAGACTAGAACTTTTGTGTATAAAACAGTTTCAAACGACTGATTACGTTAAAACATGAGTTAATGTCTTAAATATTTCTCTTTAAGGATGTAAGCTAGAAGAATTTTAATGAAAGTTTCAAAGTAATGTTAGATTTTGTTGGAAGTTGTTATATGCTCTGGTTATGGAACACTGGACGGATATGGTCTGGGTAAGATGCGCTCCATTTTAAGCAAAAGCAAGTTTTTTCATGTTCCTCGATGTTTATGACGTTGTATCTCCTAAACTGTGTGTCATACAGTGATGTAACTCCGCCGGTACTTGCAGGTACATATGTAGACGGTGTCTGGAGAGTGTGTTCCGAGAATGGTTAGCAGTAAAGAAGTGGTAAACTGGAACCTCATGCCTGATGGTGAAGTTTTATTGCTCGGCACGTTATGCAAAGCTAGTTTTTCACGCATGTAGATGTTCTTCACGTCGTATCTCGTCAGCTACTTGTCGTACGATGATACAATTTTGTAAGTTCATTCAGTGGTATACGTGGATATTGTGTCGAAAATGTTTTGTGGATGAAGTCGGTGGCAAATAAATTAAAAACTTTGTCCTTTGATTCTGAAGTATAACTGTATGAACAGTGAAAACCTAGTAAGCGATATATCTTTTTTTCCTGTTAGGCAGACAACTGTCTTCTTATCTAAACCGAAACATGTTTCAGCGCGTTCGTACCATCATCAGTGTGTACTCTTTTTTTCAGTTATGAACTGTTGATACGTTGTTGAATTTCAAAGTATCCTCTGTACACGACTCTATGAATTCAGGAGAAAATGGATATTGTGAAACTACCGCAACTACCTGGTGTGCAGTGTGTTCTTTATATCCCAGAAATGTTGAATTCATTAAGAAATATCATAACTGCCCACTAACGACAGCACAAAGATACTGAAACGAGTTTGCATTTATGTGAAAAAAAAAGTTGTTTGTAAAGCGAAGAGACCTGAAATGCAGTATTTTTATCAACCAAGCGTTCTCTATAGTGAAGTTACTATCGCCACGGTGCAAACGGACACGATGAAAAAATATTGCAGTTAATTCCTACGAAGGGAAAAAGAAATGGTTTATAGTGTCGTATAAAAAAATACAGTTTCGCAGGTCAAATTTAATTGCATCAATGACAGTCATCAACGTAACGTATGTGAGAGGCTAATCAAATTCTATTGTCCCTCTTAAGGCTGAAGGCCCACAGTTTGCTCTGCCAACTAATCCTCGCCGAACGGAGGGGCCGTGCGGTTCTA
The DNA here is from genome assembly GCF_023897955.1 of Schistocerca gregaria. Lineage (NCBI taxonomy): Eukaryota > Metazoa > Arthropoda > Insecta > Orthoptera > Acrididae > Schistocerca > Schistocerca gregaria. The sequence continues at coordinate 167,057,922 of NC_064929.1, read as the reverse complement.
GGCGCTACAGTCTGGAACCGAGCGACCGCTACGGTCGCAGGTTCGAATCCTGCCTCGGGCATGGATGTGTGTGATGTCCTTAGGTTAGTTAGGTTTAAGTAGTTCTAAGTTCTAGGGAACTGATGACCTCAGATGTTAAGTCGCATAGTGCTCAGAGCCATTTGAACCATTTTTGAACTAATCCTCGTTCGTTCCATACGGGTAAAAACACAGAAGTACCGTGTCCGAAGAAATTTATCCAAGAGGGTTCGTGATTGTAAAACTGCTATAGTTTATAAAATTTATTCGATGAATTTGAGAATGTATCATGCTCTGAAAACTAAATGTAACAGCAAGTACAAAAAGCTTATTCTTTTTCGATTAATGGTTTTTCACTTAATGGTTTCTTCTCATATCTAAAAGGTGAGCATATTCCAGTGTATGCTTTTGAGATGTTAATGTGAATTTGTGTGCTGCTTTTTGGTTCAGCAATCGGAAATTACATCTTTGCATGACCAGTTCCAACATTGCAACGAATTAGAAAATAATGTTAAAAAATATTCACAAGAGGTAACTTTGTTGCATGTAGACCAATAATTTTACATTAATATTCAAAATTAAAAGTCTGAAATAGAGAAACTCCGACCGAATAATTAAAACCTGTTGAATACAAATAAAAATATATTTCGAAAAATACCAACTATGAATGCTTCTGGGAGTGGAGAAACGTGAAATAAACTTCCAAAAACGCTTATCCAACTTTGTCACCAGTGATAATTACTTCTCTTTTTTCTTACGAAGTTAATTTTCGATTGTCTTAATGGAATTATTGCGTTAGTTTTATGCATTCTATTTTTAAGTGTTGAGTGGGATTCTAAAAACTGGTGTAGGGTGTGTTTTTAAGTCACCATTCGAAGACATGGATGTGGGTAGACTTCCGAAACTAGCCTCGAACGGGCAGGTAGATACAAATCTTAACAACTCAGGACTAAATCAAGATAGTAATCTTCTCACCAGTTTGACACAATATTGTGCAGGCATGCCAGCTTAAAAGCACAACTCGTAACTATACGAGAGCGTGTTGCACTATGATACACTCTCTCGAAGTGGAGAATTGTCCATGTACTGCAAACGGTATTTTTCGATCTAGTAGTTTGACTTTTCTTCCGTCTCTTTTGGTTCAGAAAATGCTTGTTCTTCTTTTGACCGATGCATTTAGGTCCTTAAATGAAAGGGATCACCAATTTAGTATTGGAGGGCAGCTTAGAGGGCAAAAATCGTAGAGGGAGACCAAGAGATGACTACACTAAGCAGATTCAGAAGGATGTGGGTTGCAGTGAGTTCTGGGAGAAGAAGCTTGCACAGGATAGAGTAGCATGGAGAGCTTCATCAAACCAGTCTCAGGACTGAAGACCACAACAACAACAACAAATGAACTACAATCAAAACACCTGCAATATAACGTGACCATTTTCTTCAGTGTCTAATACAGTGCCGTGTCAAAGTGGACGTAGTCTCGGCAGGCTTTGATGGGTGCAACTGGTTCAAAAATGGTTCAAATGGCTCTGAAGACTATGGGACTTAACATCTGTGGTCACCAGTCCCCTAGACTTAAAACTACTTCAATCTAACAAACCTAAGTACATCACACACATCCATGCACGAAACAGGATTCGGACCTGCGACCGCAGTCCATGGTAGCCGAGCGGTTCTAGGCGCTTCAGTCCGGGACCGCGCGACTGCTACGGTCGCAGATTCGAATCCTGCCTCGGCCATGGATGTGTCTGCTGTCCCTAGGTTTGTTAGGTTTAAGTAGTTCTAGGGGACTGATGACCACAGATATTAAGTCCCATAGTGCTCAGAGCCATTTGAACCAATTTTTGAACCTGCGACTGTAGCAGTAGAGCGGTTCTGGACTAAAGAGCCTGGAACCGATCGGCCACAGTGGCCGGTGGGCAACTGGTAAACTACGGTTGTGGTTCACTTGTTCAGCAGGCGAAGGTTAACTGAGTCCATATATACCTCAGAACGGTCATGGGAACAGTTCCTTTATGGTGTTCGGTAAGTACTGTACAAGAGAGCGACAGAGATGACGGTGGGAAGTCTATTTCGAAAATGTGATTTAAGAGTTCACATCTGCCATGACTGCAAGACAGTGCAGAAACAGTGTGACAAAGGAACAGTATAATTTACCGTGAACAGCTTGAGGAGCAAAGCAACCCAAGTTATAAACAGCTTGCTGGAGCCGATGTTTTGCGCAGTGCATTCTACAGCGCTATATCTGCAGTTTGGTATAATCGCAGCGAATCATTCGCAGAAACTTATGAAAGTTGTGTAATGAATAAAATTTCTGTGCCCCAGATTCCAGGAGTGGTAGGGGCCCCGTGTCCCCCCCCCCCCCCTCCCCCCCGCCCCCCTCTCCCTTCCACACAGCCTTATTGCATCCTTTGCGGACGCCTATGTGTTGAATTTGTGAGTAAGATAACCGGCTCGATAAATTTCCGACATCCCCCGCCGAGGGTTCAGCGAGTATTTCCTCCCCGCTGTAGCACCGTGTCGGATCGTCTGCCTACCTTCCCGATCCCTCGGTGCTGCCGTGGCGCAGACGCGAGAGCGCTCTGGCGGCGTGTAGCCGCATCCCCTTAACGAAGTCGCGGCGCGACGCTGCACCGGTGTAGCACACATTGGGGGGACTCGGCGACGCAGCCTGCGTATCGATTGCTTTCCACCTCCTCAAACACTGGCCGCAGACGCACACACACACGCACACACACGCATAACACTCGGCACTGCTCTGCGAGCGCGCACAAACGGTCACGTCACTCCACTGACTGACGCACTCCCGCCCGTCTCCAGTCTACTAGCCCGGCAGTGCCCAATTTTTTTTTTTTCCTGTTCGCTCCGTTTCCTTTTTTGTTAACGCCGCCTTTTATCGCACAGCCTGGCGCCCCCACCCCCCGCCTCCTCCCCCACTGGGGGCCTGTGGCGAAATGCGCCCTCGCTTCGGGGGCAGTGATCTGGCGTTCCTCTTTATTTTTTTTTTCCGTCCCCCGGCCTCGCACTCGAACACAACAACCCCTTGAGCCCGGCCGCATCGCTCACTGACACGCGGGACAATGTGTGCGCCCGCGGTGACGCAAGACAATAGCCGCGACACACATTCCGAGCACCGGTGTGCACCTCCTATTTTTTTCTTAGCTGTTCGGAACCTATGCGACAATACAGTTGTGGCCACAGTGCACAGTGTTTCAAAATTAGTATACGGTTTTTAACGTTTCGTAGCATTTCAACTTACACAATTGTAAGTAACACATCAGTTGCAAGACCTACTCAAATAGTCTTCTTTGTTTAACTGTGCGCAAAGGTAAGAGCACGGCGCAGGCAAGAGCGACTGAATAACGAGACTGAGTCTAACGCGCGTAGCGGCAGGGAGTTAGTTCAAATGGTTCAAATGGCTCTGAGCACTATGGGACTTAACATCTGAGGTCATCAGTCCCCTACAATTTAGAACTACTTAAACTTAACTAACCTAAGGACATCACACACATCCATGCCCGAGGCAGGATTCGATCCTGCGACCTTAGCAGCAGCGCAGTTCTGGACTGAAGCGGCTAGAACCGCGCGGTCAACACGGCCGGCTGGAAGTCAGTTCACAAAACTAGTTGTGAATTAGCAAGTCCAGTCAGTTCTGTGAAGAGACTTCAAAGGAGGTGCTTACAACTACGCCCGTATCGTTTGTAGTAGATACAAGCTGTAGAGCGAGGGTGTACAACCCGCGACCTACAGGCAGCATGCTGCCCATAGCAAGTATCAATGCCACGTACGATCGAAAAATCTATAGAATTCGATTTACGTAAAGTTACGATAAACTGAAATATAATTCTAAAGACGGGATGAAGTACGTAGCCACACTTTTCGATTTGATGCAAATATATCAAAATAGACTTCAGGATTTTCCAATGTTGCTGTCTCACTCGCAACTAAAGGGAAAAAGTGATAAAATATCTCCATTAGACTTTTGCACTGTGCGCCGGGTCCCGGCGGAGGGTCGCGTCCTCCTTCGGGCATGGGTGTGTGTGTGTGTGTGTGTGTGTGTGTGTGTGTTTGTCCTTAGGATAAATTAGGTTAAGTACTGTGTAAGCTTAGGGACTGATGACCTTGGCAGTTACCTCCCATAAGATTAAAAAAAATTAAGAAGAATAACATGGGGGACCATCAGAAAGACGAATAAGTATCAAGCGTAAAAAGTCACACGTGCCCAGAGACAAAAATCCATGCTACAAAGTCGTGCATTATGTATCTCACTATCTTGCCTTCTTTTTTATTTTTTTTAAGCATTTACGTTGCTGAGCAGTTATTTCCAAGAGAAAAGCACACGAAGAGAAAAAATACAACCAAAATCTAAGATGAACACGTGGCGAACGCCGCCAGAATTGCATCTACTTCGATCGAACGTGTACACCAGTTTCCCAAATTGAAACTAATTCTATGCTTTGCAATTACTTACATGTGCAATTATTCAAATGTGTGTGAAATCTTATAGGACCTCGCTGCTAAGGTCATCAGTCCCTAAGCTTACATACTACTTAACCTAATTTATCCTAAGGACAAACACACACACACCCATGCACGAGGGAGGACTCGAACCTCCGCCTGAACCAGCCACACATGTAATTATTCATAAAATCTCATACATAAAATGTGAAATGAAGAAATGCTGAAGTACTCGTATGTGACAGCTGTATATAACCGACCGTTCCCTTCCTTTTCAGTGGTTGCTATTTTGTCATGGTCTTCCAGTGAGGCCCTGCTGTTAAGCCTACAGACCAAAGTTTACGCGCCAACTTCGCAAGCGTAATTTTGTTGCATTGCGACGAAGATTTTCTGGATCGTGTTGTCTTCAGTGATGAACCGGCGTTTCACCTAAGCGGAAATGTAAACACACAAAAAGTGTACATCCGGTTATCATCCAATCCAAACGAGATGGTACTGTTATAAAAAGACTCCCTAAATTGAATATTTTCTGTGCCAGACCCCGGCAGAAGTTTGTGGGGGCTTCCTTTTTCGGGGAAGCAACTGTCACTGATGTTTCTTATCTTGACGCCCTGTAACTGAGGCTCTTTCCTCAATTGGAAGAAGCTGGACCCCAGAACTTCATTTGCCAGCAAGATGGTGTGCTGCCTCACTGCCGTGACTCAATACGCGACTGGTCAAATGACTGTACCCGACCGCTGGCTTGTCCACAGGGAGCCAAATGGCAGTGCACAAACGATCTGACGCCATTCGATTTTTATCTTTGGGGTTCGTAAAGGAATACGCGAATGTCCCTCCGTTACCACCCGATCTGCCCGACCTTAGAAACTGTATTGTTGGAATAATTAGTGTAGCCCCACTGATCAGTGTGTGGAAGAACTAGCCTGTCGGCTCGATGTGTAAGGAACGATCCTCATACTGAACACTGGTAACAAAAATTGAGTTGCCCTTTCATTTTATGTATTATTTATAATTGTAAGTTGAATGTATTAAATGCTAACCCTCTAATCTTTCATTCCGGTACAGATTATACGCAGTCACGTACCAACAAGGGTGCAGGAACTGACAGATTAACTTTGCAGAAAGCCTCAGATGGCAAGAATATTCCCTCCGGAAGCAGTGGTCGCATTTGACTACCGATACGGCACATCTACATCTGCATGGTTACTCTGCAATTCACACTTCAGTGCCTCGCAGAGGGTTCATCGAACCATTTTCATACTACTTCTCTACCATTCCACTCTCGAATGGCGCATGGGGAAAAAGGAACACCTAAATATTTCCGTTCGGTCTCTCATTTCTCTTATTTTATTATGATGATCATTTCTCCCTACGTTGGTGGGTGTCAATAAAATATTTTCGCATTCTGAAGAGAGATTGAAATTTCGTAAATAGATCTCGCCGCAAACCCCTCCGGTGTGAACCACGAGATATAACCAAAAACTGTTGGATCAGTTGAACCTATCTTCTACCAACCCTATATTGCTTAATCCAGTGATCTGTTGCGGATAATTCTTTAAAGTGCCTCGTATCAGGTGTGGCTGTATTTCTCGAGCAGTGAGGGAAATGAGCCACCTATACAACGGCTGTCTTGTGGCCGAAAGTGGTGGCGTTCGTATCTGGTAGTTAATACCAATTTCTTTCTCGTTCACGGTCAAATAAAATTTTGGCTTGATCAGATCAATCTGTCTGCTAGGCTATCCTGTGTCATACACTCTGTAGAGGATGGCCACTTGTAGACTGATATAACGTAAATTCTCTCTCGTCAACATTCCCGTAGCGTCGACCGCGAATCAAACTGTTCTTGTCGCTGACGTTTCCACCCGTGATTTCAGATTGTTTCGTTCTCCCGCCACAGAGTTACGTCGGAATAGCACCCCCGAGAGAATGGAGGCGGCATATGCTCCACTGCCAGTGGGGTGTGTGATTAACACGGAATTCGTAACCAGCTTATTTTTAGTAACGAGTGATCATAATTAAAGTACAACTACTCCCGTCGGTCCAGAGTAGGCTGCAATTATCATATGGCAGCGTAACTAGGTAGATATGCTAATGTGTTAATGCGGAACCCACCGAGTGATGACGATAATTACAGCCCAAACTGGACCTCTGCGAGTAGCTGTACTAAAATTATAACTACATCGTATGTTCGGTAAATGGTGGCTACTGGGTGTGTTGAAATGGAGGTCGCAACACAGCATCCCTAGAGGACGTGCACGTGTTTTTGACAGCCATCTTTCGAACTCTGAGAAAAGTCGAGTCATTGTTGGGAGCACCGTACGGAGAGATCGCGCGCACTTCTGGTTGTGGTGATGACGAGATGGAAGTGTGGCGAGGTGAATAGCCAAGGGTTCTTCTAGGAAGATTAGTCCATGAGGAGATGTTAGAATAACGAGACGGCAACAGCTCGGATCTGTGCAGAGGCTGCGCCCACGGTGTGACCACGAACCGTCGTCGTTTTTGACAACTAGGGTTCCCATGTCTCATTTACCACGAATACAATAGCACGGACAACTCAAGCTTACACCATGTGGACCCACTGTCAACTTGGCCACTGTGTGACACCAAAAGGTGATCATAGTGATTCTCGTTTCTGTTTCTGGTGGCCAGACAAGCGCCAGCGTGTCCGTTGACGTCATAGGAAGCAGTGATTCTCGAGACTTACACCTCTCCAACTCTCAGAATCAGCTGGTATACGTTACAACAGGACTAATTTGGTAATTCTTGAATGGAGATTGAAAGCTCAGCAAGATGCAGGCCAAGGTACAAAATGGCACATTCCAGCAGCATAACGCAAGACCTCGCACGGCATTTAAACGCCTTGAGGAATGTACGGATCCTGTGTTAGCATGCCCGGTTCCGCGTATTGTCACCTAAAGGGCGTGTCTGGCGCATGACAAGAAGACATAAACTTTCATATCAGCCTCCTCTTACAAGTCTTCCTGAACTAATGCAGCATGTATTTAAAGTACGAGAAGAAAATCCTCGGAGTCTGTTTTCTCTCAACCAATGTAGAAATGTATTCGTGACTGTCGGGATGACAACCCTTCATCTACATCTACATACATACTCCTCAATCCACCATACGGTGCGTGGCGGATGGTGCCTCGTACCACAACTAGCATCTTCTCTCCCTGTTCTACTCCCAAACAGACCGAGGGGAAAAATGACTGCCTATATGCCTCTGTACAAGCCCTAATCTCTCTTATTTTTGTGGTCTTTTCGCGAAATGTAAGTTGGCGGCAGTAAAATAGTACTGCTGGTTGTCTAAATTTCGTCAGTAACGATTCACGAAAAGAACTCCTCCTTTCCTCTAGAGACTCCCACCCGAGTTCCTAAAGCATTTCCGTAACACTCGCGTGATGATAAAACCTACCAGTAACAAATCTAGCAGCCCGCCTCTGAATAGCTTCTATGTCCTACCTCAATCCGACCTGATAAGGATCCCAAACGCTCGAGCAGTACTCAAGAATAGGTCGTATTAGTGTTTTACAAGCGATGTCCTTTACGGATGTTACTGTTGTCGACGATGCACATCAGTTCCGAGTGGAATGTTAATTTATCAGATTAATGCCCTTTGACTTCGTAGGCCTTCCCGGCAAAATAATTTGCTAACCACCTCATCGGGTTTGCCTCCAGTCACTAAAATCAACATTATTCGATATTTAGGTGCTCCATCTGCTCGTATCTCCAGGGGAGCGCTACTGCTGCTGACTAGAAGAAATTTTAAGAAGTTTTAATATTAAGGATGTTTTTCGTTCCCGTTCCAAGATTAGGCCTCGACTCCGTGAAAGATGATTTGGGTCTTAGTAAACCTAGCACACATATATTGTCTCTTTGAGTATATACGTACGAGGGCTGTTCGCAATGCACGGCATGCCGCGAAGTGGAAACACTGTAAAAATAAAAATTGTTTTATTTGCAACAATTGGCTACAGCTTCTACTTACTTCTCTGCATAGTCGCCGTAGCTTTATACCAACTTACCAGTATCCCCTCCAAAGAAGGCAGCCGCGTCTGCCTTCCGCCAATTTCCTACGCCGATCCACGGTTCCTGGTCTGCGCCGAAATGTTGTCTCCATAACATTTGAAGCGAGCACAGATGTAACTCAGACGGGTTGTATTTTGGGTGATCAAACACTCCATTGCCCCTGCAGAGCGCGGCCGAGAATTGACATGAGAACGTAAACGTATGAGAGTTACGTTATGTGTGGAGCATGACATCAGGTGAAACCTGTCACAACGCCTTCTTACTTGGCGGGAGACACTATTTTCTAGGCATCTTTACATGTTAATTGCGGGCTGAAAACGGAAAAGAGCGACGCGATAGAAGGGCATACTAGAGTCATACCCAACAGATTTGCGCAAAGCGTCCGATTTTCAAGTGCTTTACATTCCACTACCGATCGACCTTACTTTCCCAAAAACTCTTGTAAATATCTGACGTCGTGGGAAGGTTTACATCGGCCGTTCGATTCTCAGATCTCAGGACAGGTGGATGGGACATGGGCATCACACAAGGCTACAGTAGCCTGAAAAGTCGGCGGCACCACAACATTGCCTAAATGAGGAAGGCGGGATGAAATTTGACGAGACTTCGATAGTTGGCAACACTTTCGATTTTTTGAACACTGTTTATAAAGATGGAGCTGGCAATAGCTTGGCAGACAATCTGATTAATAGAGGGAATGGTTTTCCTCTCTGCAGGACGTGGAACCCTGTACTACCCCACATCAAAACAGAACGTTCTTGGGAGCGGCCAGCCTGTATGTTTGAAAGTAGCCTCCGAGTGCAGTGTATCGTTGCCGCCGGTGTTCTACAACGGGCGGCACCACCTTCCCAGTCTTGGAGGTCAGAAACTGTGATGGACGGCGTATGCGTCGTGTACGATGCGGAGAGCTACTTAGGATGAAGATTTGCAACCTTGGCATCAGTTGTCAGAGGGGCTCAGCAGGAATACCAACATTCTCCTGAAGATGGACAGTTGGATCGCCGAAATAGCGAATCGTGTTGATTTGAGGATCCGACGGCAAATCGGAGGAGATTATTAACAATTTAATACCTTCCTATTAAAGTTCAATTTCGCAGGAAAGCTTCTGTTACGTTTGGAAGGCAGGAGACGAGGTACTGGCAGCAGTAAGGCTGTGAGGACGGGGCGTGAGTCGTGCTTGAGTAGCTCATATGGTAGAGCACTTGCCCGCGAAAGGCAAAGGTCTCGAGTTCGAGTCTCTGTAAGGCACACAGTTTTAATCTGCCAGGAAGTTTCAATTTCATATAGTTTGACCAATATAGTGTTG